>NC_054826.1:37063684-37668851 GCF_018345385.1 Vulpes lagopus | reverse complement strand
CAAGATCCTGAGGTGAAAGGCACTGCTTTAGTTCATGTTACAATTTTATTTTTAAAATTGTTTTCCTGAGTATCTTGAGATTCATGGATGAGCAGAGGCTGGGCTGAAAGCCACCTCACCAAGGGGTTGACACTCTTGCCCCAAACCCTCCAGTGGCTCCCATAGTTTATAGGATAAAGTTCAAACTGCTGAGCCTGGAATTTAAGACCTTCTCAACTTGGCTGCAGTGGACTGAATCTTCACAACATGAGTTGACTTTTCTGGCTCCTTTCCCTTTATTCACACTGTCCACTGGTCTGAGATGCATTTGCTTTCCCCTCCTCCTCTCCATCCTTTCCAGGCCTGACTCAGAGTCCTCATACACACAACTACAGCCCATGCTGCATGGTTTCCTTGGAAGTGTAAAAGCAAGAGGAGGGAATGAGCAGTCCATAAAGACCTGCTAAGATCCAGGTGACTCGTACATCTTACCTAATTTCACCGTCACAATAGGCAGGAGGGGGAGGGGTGTCTCTAATTCTCAATTCTCAATTACAGATGTGGAAATCGAGTATCTAAAGGCATGGAACTCCCTCAAGGTCACACTGTCATTAAATGGCAGAGCTGGGATTCCAACCCAAATCTGCCTGGTCCTAAAGCTGGGCAGTTTCTCTAAGACAGTATTGGCTCTGAGATCTTAGAACACTTCTGCGATGGGAGGCGTCTAGAGTTTTTTACTTGTTATTTTAATGGTGTAATGGTTTACATATATTTTTTCTGGACATGAAGATGCCAAGATCTAGAAACCAAGAGTTTTAAGTCACTCTACTCCAGTGATTCTTAACCTGCCAATGCTGGTTATGCAGGTAACTTGGCACCACAAATTTGAGGGGTTCACAGACCCACTGAATCCAATCCATGGGTACTCAGGAGGTGCACAGTCACCAGATTAAGAGTCTTTGCTATTCACTCCACAGATTTCTATCATAACACTTGTTGGACTTAGGCGAGAGTCTGCATCCCTTACTTACAAGATTCTCCAGGCCAGGGTCTATCTTACTTGTCTTGGTTTCTCTAGCATTTAACACTGAGCCTGCTTTATAGTGAATGTATAAAAACAATTGTTGAGCATATAATGTCCTCTTCATGTGCCTAGGCCAGTTTCAGATTCATAGGAGGTGCTGAATAAATGGTTGTGAGTGATTCCCTTGCTTATATCTTGCTTCCTTCCTTTTCTTTCTTTAAGTGGTAACCACATGACAACAGCCAGTTCAGTTTCCCCCTCCTTCCTGGAGCCTTCCCCAATTGCTCCAGGCCTCTTCTTTTCTTTATTTCCCATCAGAATAGAGTTGCAACTCATAGGTTAATACAGGATGCCATTCTTAAAGGTTGTGCCACTTGTCTTCTTGGGCAGCATCAGCACTACTTGAAGATGAGGTCTGTGTCCTGTACTCTAGAACAGCACTGGGCATACGGTTAGTGCCACCATTTACCCACTGATTAACTGGTGCATTTCATCTTTCAGGAGGGAAGTTACCTCCTGGTTTAGGCCCAGAGTAGAGAGCAGATGGGATAGAGAGATTTCCATAGCACTGAAGGCTCCACTTTTGGTGCTGAACTGAATGTGTTCCATGCTTCGACCTGACTGCAAACAGCAATTTCTCCAAAGAACACTTTTAGAAACAGTATTAGTGGGACCTATGTGAAGGAAGCTATAAAACTTTATAAAGGGGCATAAAAGGGAGACATATATAAATGGAGAGACATAGCTTGCTTTAGTATAGGAAGTCTCTATTCAAGAGAACTTCAGTTCTCCCCAAGTGAATCTGTACATTCAAGACAACCTCATTAAAATGCCAACACAAGAGGTTTTTTTTGGGGGGTGGGGGTGGACACTAAATGATCCAAATATATAGAAGAATATGGAATGTGGAAGAATAACTATGAAAGAAATAGCCAGGTCAATTGAAATAAAGAATGGTGGTGTGGGGAAGATGGGTAAGCCCATTCCTACAGATATTAAAATCTATCATAAAAATCACAGTAATTAAAGAAATACTGGGGTGGCTCATTTGGTTAAGTGTCTGCCTATGGCTCAGGTCATGATCCTGGGGTCCTGGGATCGAGCCCTGAGATAGAGCCTGACACAGACTTGGTGGGGAATCTGCTTCTCTCTTTCTCTCTCTCCTTCTGCTTATGGTCTCTCTCTCTCTCTCAAATAAATAAATAAATAAAATCTTTTAGAAAAATACCAGAGCAGGAAGTGCAGGACAAGGCAGATAGATCAATGAAATTATATAGTTTAGAAAGAGAGCCAAATATCCATGAGAATTTTATATGCCATTTCAATGTTTATGGGAAAGAAGAGATGATTCTCTAGGTTAGGACACTAGGCTCGCTAGTTGGAAACAAATAGAACCATATCCTTAGTTTATTTCCTAATCAGAATAAACCCACATGCATCCAAGATTTTAAGTATAAAAATTATTAAAGCATTAGAAGATATAAGTGAATATTTTTATAATTTTTAAATAGGAAAGAACTTTTAAAGCATGATAGAAGTTCAGGATCTGTAAAGAAAAGCACTGATGAGTTTGCCTAGACATTCTGATAAGGTTGCAAACTTTGAAAAAACACAGAGGCTTCCTCTAACTTGAGAGAAATATAATTCAAAGCAGTAGTAAAAGTAATAATATTTCCCAAACACAAAGCTATCTTTCAAATCAATCACAAAAAAAACAATTCAATAGAAAACAAAGCAAATCATTATGGATAAGCAAATAACAAGAATTAGATGGCCAGTGAATAAGTGAAAACATAGTTAAATTCCTTTACAAAATTGGGGATCCCTGGGTGGCTCAGTGGTTTACCGCCTGCCTTCAGCCCAGGGTGTGATCCTGGAGTCCCGAGATTGGGTCCCACGTCCGGCTCCCTGCGTGGAGCCAGGCTTCACAGAGGCCTGTGTCTCTGCTTCTCTCTCTCTCTCTCTCTCTGTGTCTCTCATGAATAAATAAAATAAAATCTTAAAAAAAAATTCCTTTACAAAATAAATAATGCTATAAATTAATTAAATGTTATAAATAAATTAAATAGCAAATATTTCAGGTCTATTAGTTTGGAATCTATTGAAATATTGCTTATGCTCAATTTGGCAAAGGTGTGAGAAAAAGAGACATTTTTGTATATTCTGGTTGGAAGTGTAGATTTTGAGTGGAAAATTGCCATTATCTAATAAAACTAGAATGAGCATAGCTTTTGATCTATGTACTCCATGTCCAGGAATTTATCTTATAGAAGAACTCTTAAAAGAGAGGAAAGATAAAAGTACAAGGAACTGCAGTTATGTTACTCCACATAGGAAATTACCTAAATTTCTAACAATAGAAGATTGTGAAATGAGCCTTGTATTATCACACAATAAAAAAATCACACATTATTAAAATTGTGAGCTAAGTCTACAAGGAATGATACCCATGACAGAATTAACTAGAAAGAAGAAAGTTTCAGGAAACAATGCCTTCTGTGATCTGATTTTTATAAAGAAACACTGTGTGTATCTGTGTGTCTGTGTGCTGTGAGTGTGTATTAGCATGTTCACAGAAAAAACAATCTGGGTGAATATATACCAAATTGTTCTTGGTGGTTATTTCTGAAGGATGAATTTACAGGAAGACTTTCACTTTGTATTTAGAATTATTTTTGCAATGAAAACATTGATTTTGTCATGAAAGAGAGAGCAAGAGAGAAATTGAGAGAGGAGTAGGGAAAGGGAGGGGGAGAGAGAGAGAATGGTTGAGCATACAGTAGGGGGAATAGCTGGCAGACCTTTAGGACAGATCATCATCTTTCTGGGGTCCCATTTCTTCACATATGCAATGAGGGGGTTGCATTAGCTACCAGGCCCTCTCCTTCTCAGATTCTAAGCTTTGTGTTCATCTGGTTTTAGAGGCAGAATGAAAATTAGGGGAAAATGTACAAACATATACCTGCAGCCAGAATGCCTCTGAGCCCAGAACAAACAGGCTGTGTGCACTTGCTCCTTCCTTCCAAGATGCATGTGAACCTGCCACTTGGCAGAGAGGCTTGGTGTGTTTGGATGAAAGGCTCCACGAGAGAACAGGGACAATTACTGGCCTTAGGGAATCAGATGGTAAAATGGCGAGATTGGGCCACTTAGGCCATTAGGCTCTGTGCAAGGCCTTTCATCCCTTCCTTCAGTAGCTGTTTACCGACTTCCCTGCCTTCCTGTCTCTGACTCATCCCTCTGTTCTGTCCTGTGGCTGGTGGTAATCAAAGTTTTTCCCTATTTCCAAACTGGTCTGCAGGCTCAGACCTGGGACCCACAGACAGCACTGTGTCTCTTTTCCACTTGCATGGTCTGGTCTGGGACACACTTTTCCCAGCTGGGGGGCCTGCAGCCTTCAGAACTTCTCAACTACAGAGCGAGTGGCGATGCTACTCCGCTGTCTCTAGGCTGTCCTGTCTTCTCACCAGAGCCCTCTCTAGCCTTTGTGCATCATGAGAGCTTGGCACATTGCTGGCTTCCTGAATATTGTATAATAAAATGATTAGTCTTTGCTGCTGAATGCATGCCACTCTCCATATTTTAGCAAAATGGGACTTTATCTTGCTTCTCAATCTAGGTTCACAAACATGCCACAAAATGACCCTGAAATTCCAGCCCTTTCTCAGAGTTCACAGTCTCCTCACTGTTAGGAAACTTTCCAGTTAGAAGTGCCTGAAGGACAGAGAACTGGCTGGGTTTGCTGAGGCCATATGAGAATGTTTTCTGAGCATTTCCATGAAAACAGGACTGGAAGGGCTCAATATTTATGGCCTGTGCTGTTTATATATGTGTAGCCCAGATGTCCGCTGGGAGCCTTTCTGTCCCTTGAAAGCTAGGGAGGATTATCTTGAGTGTCACATTTCCTTAACCTTGGCAAGTCCAAAATCTTCCCTCAAAGTCTCTAGATTCCGAGAGTGGCATAGGGGAACTAACTTCATTCCTGCCTCTCCTGCTTCTTAGGCTCCATTTACCTTGAGAGCCTGCTTTGCTTATACTACCTGGAGGCAATGATCCCACAGAGAAAAATCACCCACACCAAACATTTGAAGTACTACTTAATACTGGGCTCCCTGTGCCCCTCCTTGTCCTTCCCATCTCAGCTCCTCCCAGATTGCTCCAAGAGGTCCAAATTCTTTTCTTTTTGTTTTCTTTTCTTTCTTTCTTAAGGTGAGCATTTCTCTTCTCTCTTCCAGTTGCTTCGTCATCAGCTTTATGGAGGGCAGCGGAGAGGGGACACTTGGGGACAGTGATTGAGGGAGATGGGTTTCACTTTCCATCCTCAGCTCTAATTATTTCCCTAAGACAGCTCCTTTCCTCACAGAAAAATCTGAATTTCCAGAAAATACAATTTTCTCCATCTTTTCCCCTGTAAATAAATGCTCCATTCCATTCGGTGTAGGTTTGTAGATTATTTCTCCTGCTTTGCTCCACTTCATAGCAAAGTCTTTACTGAGCTCTTCCTAGGTGCCTGGAACCAGCTGAGAATTTAATCCAGAAGATTAACATTGACTGGGGAAGCAAAGAGGTTTCAACGATTATTTTATTCAGTCCCCCCAAGCCACGAGGTGCCCATTCTATGGATGAAAAACTTGAGAATTTAGGAAATTGCTCAAGATTACAGAGTGGTGGAGATAGGATTCAATTATAGGCCTGACCCCAGAACAACTCATCTTTCTGCTACTTTAGTGCTGATTCTCACAGACTAGAGATTCATTCTTTCCCTGAAACATTGGGTGTGAGAATGCCTGGGAGAACACTGGGAGGGGCTGGTAATGTGTGGGCCTGGAGAGATGGATGTGGGTGATGGTTTGCGAAGGAGGTGTTATTTGATTTTGGTACTTTCAGGGAACTTTCCTGCAAAAAAACAATTCCCTCCTCACACGTTTTAAGCAGCCAGAAACTGGAAGGGCAGGGGGTTGCATCCCCTTTTTGGTAGGGGTTTGGTGAGGTTGCAAAGGCGATGAAGCAGGTGTGTTTTAGAGAGCTTGTAACTTAAGGTAATTTAGTCCTTGAGGGTAGGTTCGACTTCCTACACAGTGTCCTGATTACAAGGAAGGTGGAGAATGCATGCTGACTCTCAAAATAGTTAGAAATGGACTCAATCTTTATGATGGTCCCCATGAAAAGACAGAAGATGGTGGTGATCCAAATTTAAGCACAATGGTGACAACAGCAGGTACCACTTGCTGAGAACTTATAGGTGGCAAAGGCTGTATCTAATTCTGATGTGCATAATTTCATTTAGTACCCCAAACAATTCAATGTGGGAGGTACAGCTATGGTCCCCATTTTACAGGCATTGAAATTGAGGCTTGAAAGAGAAGTAAGTTGCTCAATCACAGAGCTATGAGATAGTATGAGTTTTATTGCAATCCACGGGTTCTTGCTCTCCCCTCATTCCACTGTTTTGACTATGAGGCAAGCCACCAAGAAACCGAGGGCTAAAAGAACATTTTAAAAAGTGGAACAGATTCCACAGGGTAGTTTGGGGTGCAGAGGGAAACAGAAGAGCCATGTTTGGGTGTGAATATACTAGTTTTCAGATGACTCATCTTCCCAGCCAAGTCCAGGAGGCACTATAATTATTCAGAATTGAAAAGTTGTCCTTTTGCCACCTCTGAGCCTTATAAAAAGTCCTAGGGGCCCAAGAAGATGGGGGGAGAAGAGATGTTTAAACACAGATTCTTCCATCATCTGCAGAGGGGTAATGCCAAGAGCAAAAGCGAGAGACTAAGGCAAAGTTTTTGTAGGCTGGAAAAAAATAAATAGAGTTCAAAAGATGGAATGAAACCATAAGGGCAGAACAGCCGCTTTTCCCATCATGACTCTGACCATATTTCTGACAAGGATGGGGCTGTCTTGTGCAAAATGAGACCCCAAAACTGGCCGTGGCTGGGCGGCAAGTCCAAGGCAGCTCAGGTTCTAGCCTGAGGAGCTGCCTGCACTCTCTGTGTGTGTCTCATGGTGGTCTGGCAGCCCCAACCTGTATATCCAGATGGAGCTAAATTTTCCACTAGGTCACCCAAAAGGGCAATTCACTTAAGGGTGCTAATTCCTCTGTCCACCTCCTTCCCTCCAGGCTGGGACCAGACGTTCCCTCCCAATTCTCAAGATGTCACTGAACCTCAATGGATCGTTATGAAAAATGGTCCCATTACTTCCAGAAACCTGTGCTCAGGCCAAGGAGGGCTCCCAGAAAAGCCTTCCTGGCAAAGCAGCATTCACGGTGGATGGACTGGCTAGGCTCTGGCTGGCATGTCCCCTCCCGTCTTGTCCTAATCTACTGCTTGTGACAGGGACGGGTAGGTAGGGTTGGTGTAGGTTTGACTGGTTTGGGATGAGGCTTTCCAAACCATAAAGGAGCAGGATGTGGGGGGAGATCATGAAAAACACCAGCGTGTGAAGAAGCAGCATTTGGCAGTAGGATCCCGCACTTGTTCTCTGGAGGCTGGTGGAAGTGCATGGTGGAGGCAGGCCGGGGCTGGCCTGCCCATCTGCTCTGAGCTCTTGCTGCTTTGCTGGAGGACAGCATGACCTCAGGAGAGAGTCTTGACCTGGATACCTGCCTCCACCCCAACGTGGCAAATTGTCCTGCCTGGGCATCTTACTGCAGCCTCTTCCGATCTGGTTCTGTATGCTGCAGGATTGTTAAAAAGAACAATCTGGTCAACCTGCATTTGACTTGGTCCTGTTGTTAGTTTTAGTTTCAATGTTGTTGATGTATCAGTCCTTTAGCAAGCACAGCAGTTCTTAGTGGTGTCCATGAATTCCTGTAAAATAAGTGGTTATTTGATGGGCACATGTGTGTTCTCTGTGTGGCTGCTTTATAGATTCCGTCAGAATCTTAAAGGGTTCCATGTACAAAAAAAAAAAAAAAAAAGGATAAGAATCATTGATTTAAAGAAAATTGATGTTTCAGTCTGGAACTGGGTTGTGTGCATGCTCTAAAGGGCACAGATTAAACTAAGGGGAGTCTGGGCTTCATGTCTCTAATGAACAGTAAAAGTTAATGGCTCCCTGTGTTGGTGATGATGCAAGTGGATGGGCATTCAGACTCTGATGGTGGGAGCATTAATTGGGATATGCCTGCTGGAGGGCAACTGGGTGATATGATGCAGAGACTTTATAATTTTATGTATTCAATTACCCTGAGATTACAATTCTAGAAATTGATCTTAATGATTAAGGGTGGTGGCTCTGGAATCATCATCTATGTCACTGTAGGCAAGGTACTGAAACTTTCTGGGCCTCAGTTTCCTCACCTATAAAATGGAGGTAATGTTACTTGTCCATCTAGCTAATAATACACATAAAACATATAGTATGATGCCCAAGACACAATAAATATCAGTGATTATTATGCAGACACAAGGATTTTATTGTTACATTATTTATCATAACTGGAAATTAGTAACAACTCCAAATATCCAACATAAGTGACTGGTTTCATGATCCATACAACTCAACTAGTAAAGATTAAATTAGCATCATGGAAAAAATGTTCATAATATATCAGAAGACAAAGCAGTTTACAAAATAGTATGTATTATACCATCCCACAGAAAAGTAGCTGAATAAATATGCAGTAAATATTTCAATGATTATGTTGAAAGGGTGGCTTTTTATTTTCTTCTTTCCGGTTTTCTATGTCTTCGAAATTTTCTACAATGAGCAGTTATAACTTCTTGCAATAAAGACAAAACTAACCTCGGTAAAAGTTACTTTTGAAGAAAAGGATGTCGAATCTGAGTTGAGAAACTCTGTGACCTTGAGTAGTCATTCCTGTGAGGGTTCCTTTCTGCAGGTCTGAAATGAAAGTTGCACCTTCTTTCCTTCTTGAGAGAGAGACGACTCAAAGGACAGAGCGAGGGAGAGTGTGCTTTGGAAGGGTGACACCTGGCGCGGCGCGCAGCGTGCAGGAAAGCGGGCGCTCCTAACCAGCGCAGCTCTCCCCAAACAATCTGCCTTGTCATGCAGGATCCCGTAGGCCCAGCTGTCTGGGCTTGGAAAACCTGTTTCTGGCTCTGGGCTACAGTCCTGTTATGATCAACTCTGGGGAACTTGGTATGGATCGAGGATGAAAGGTACAGTGACTCTCAGCTGCGAAAATTAGTCTGCAGTCAGGATCGCAAGTTTAATCTCTGTGAAACCGATGGGCAAGTGTGGCCATGCTTACTAATTAGGTAGCAGCAACGTAAATTGATCAAATCAATTCCCTTCGTGACGCAAAGCCTAAGAACTCAGGGACAGCTTGAGCTTGGAAGAGCTTCCAGAAAGGCAGAGAACGTGAATCGCTCTCCGGAGATGTTAACATGGTTAATCGAGATTGCTTTGTTAATTGTCGGCTCCCTTTTCAATAATGGATGATATGGTGACGCAATGTGGCTCCCATGTCCCTCGCGTGGCCAGGCTCTGGGTTGGGCGATTTGAATTGTGCTCATTCATTTCTTTCCTGGATTTACAGCAAGCATTAAAGTTGATCAGGCTTAAAGAGCCCTTGCTTTCTGGAAAGAAGCAAAGTAATAGCCAGGGTTCCCATTTCATTTACGAATAGCTTCACTGTTAATTTGAAAGTCAATGTATTAAAAAGGAATGTAAAAAGGAAACCATTAGAAGAAATGAGGCTTATTGCAGCAACCTAATGTTGAGACCAGCATTTTCAATTTATTTAGTACAGATCAAAGGAAGAAAAGCCAGAGATAGGCTGCTGGGGTGGAGTGAAATGAGTGTGGAATACAGGAACAGACAGAGGAGGCTCCAAGCTCAGCTCTTGTCACTTTTTAGCCCTGAGAAACTGGGCCAGTTATTTTACTTTTCCAAGCCTTGATTTTCTTAGTTATACAATAAAGACAATGATGCCATCTTCAAAGGGTTGGGCAGGTTAAATAAGATAACATATGGAAACCCCTTGCCCGGTGCTAGAGACGTAATGAGTGCTCAGTAAATGCTGGTTCTCTGTCAGTGTTCTGTCCCCTGAACCAAGCCCTGAAATCACTTCTTCATTCTATAAGACAAACTCGTGCATCCAAGGTCTGCTGTCTGTGCTACTGGACTTCCAAACTGTTCTTTTTTGACAAGGCTATTGGCAATCTTTCTAGAATTCGAACCAGGTGATTCTTAAGAGGGGGCTTGACAGAATGTGCATTGGGAATTTTTGTCAAGTTTTAAAAGAGCATATTCCATATCATATTCTAATTTTTTACGTGAAAACCTGTTGTTTTTCATAATACACAACACAAAATACAAAGCATGAATCTTGTCTGGTGGTATATGAATCTCTAATTGCAGAGGGCATGTGACTTTCGGTTTAGGTAAAGGGGTCATGGGTTAAACAAGACTGAGAAAATTGATTCACAGAATATCATCCTGGCAAAACGCACTTGGAATGCTAGTGAGTGACTGGAAGGGGGAAGCATGTGGGGAGCCCCCCCTGGAGGGGGGTATAACCTTTTCTTGTTCTGGCTGCAGAAGATGTGGTCACTTTGTGAAAGCAGATAAGGTGTTATCCTTATGACTGGTGGGTTTTTCTGTGTGTATGTAAACTTTGCTAAAAAGTCTAAAGAAAAGTAAGTGGCAAGCCATTGGCACACATTCAGTACTAGATGGGGAGGGCCTAAAGATGTCTCAAGTCAGTGTATTGAGAAAGGTGGGAGATTCTCTGTAAATCCTAGATGATACTTGTTCCTCGGTGGTTTAGGTTTTTCTTTAATTTTTTAAAATTAAAAAGGGGGAAGAAAGAGAGGGAGAGAGAGAATCCTGAAGCAGACTCCTTGCTGAGTGTGGAGCCTGATGCAGGGCTTGATCCCAGGACCCTGAAATTATGACCTGAGCCAAAATTAAGAGTCGGCCACTTAACAGACCGTGCCACGTCAGCACTCCTGATCTGGGTATACATAAAAAAAACAGAGGACAATTCCAAGCTGCCTTCGACTCTCTCTGGGACCACTGCTATGCCCTCTTGAGTGGCCTCCCTGCTTCCACTCTTGAGCCTCTATAATCCTTCTCTGTTTATCCACAGTAGTCTTTAAAAAATATAAACCTGGTTATATTACTTCCCTTTTGAAAGCCCTTTAGTGACTTTCTATTGCATGTATTGAAAACCCTATGCTCTTTATCATGACCTACAAGACCTTACAAAATGTCCATGCTATCCTTCTATCAGGCATCACCTGTCACCTCTTTCCTTTCTCTCTTCACCCCAGCATTCTAGCTGCCATTGTTCTTGCTCAACCATGCCAAACACATCTTTACATCAGGGCCTCTGTTTCTTATCCCTGCGGCCTGCAGGACTTCCCCCCAGATCCTTGCAAGGCTGGCTCCTTCCAGTCTCACTCAGCTTCCCATCCATGGCCTTCACCAGCCCTCCCTCCCTCCCTTCTCATGTTCTTGGGCTTTCTCATGATCTTCACCCTCCTGTCCCTCTTTAGCATATCACCTCATTTTATTCCCTCCATGGTACTTGCAATGATTTGATATCATATGGTTCATTTGTATATGTACTATTTGTCCATGTTATTCCACCCCCCCCCCAAAGCTGGGAGCCTCATGAAGGTGGGGACTTTGTTGTCTTGTTCACTTTTGTATCTACACTGCTTACAAGTGCCTGACACAGAGTAGGTACTTAATAGAATCTGTATGATCGTTATAAGCTTCTCAGTCTCTGACCTTCAATTTTCACATCTGTAAAATTAGGCTACTAATAAGCCTCTCCTCCTACTCCTAGGGTTGTTGTAAAGGTGATAGGAGATAAAGTATGTGAAGCACTTAGCACCATACTTGGCACATTGTATAAATGGTGGCTGTGTTCCCTGGGTGCTAATTGCAGGGCTTTGTTAACCTTATAACCACCAGAGGCCTCTGATTTATTTATCATGAGAAAAAAAAAAAACCATCTTTTTTAGGGGTACTTTGATGAAATTGTAATATGGCATGTTGATAGGCCAGCTTTCCCAACATTATTCTGATGTTTCTTTGGCTGTTAGTGATTCTCTGTGTGCTGAGCAATTATTGACTGATTAATAGAGACCTTGTGCTACTTTGCTCATCCTTTATAAGACAGGGTAGATGGGATTTGTATCTAGAAGAATGAGCAGCATTCAGGACCCTGGCTATGACCAGATACATAAGAAATGAAAACACAGGAGCAGGACACTCAGGCCAGGAGACGGCTGGCTGGTGAGAAAGCAGATTGCCAGGGCTCTCGACTGGAGTAAACTGGTATCTTTAGAAGTGTTTTGTAAAAACAAACAAACAAAAAATCACCGAAAATATGTTCAAAAGTTCAGAGGGGACAGGACCTGTGTGCTTTAAGAAGTTCACAAAGGTAAGAGTGGTCACTGTGAGATGCTGATATAAATTAATGGGCAGATCTTGGGTGAAGAATCTCATTGAATGATAAAAGCTACTGATTTGCAAGCAAGAGAGAACCCAGAAAAATAAAATCAGGAAGCAAGAGTCAGAGAGAAAGAGAGAGAGAGAGAGGGAGAGAGAGAGAGAGAGAGAGAAAGAATGAAAATGAGAGCCAATTGTGGTAGGATAGGAAGTCAGCCACCCAGGTAATAATATACTGATTGGAAGAAAATCATCACAAAATTTTAGCTGCAAAATGAGAAAGTGTTCATTGTGTTCTTTTTCATTTTATCTTTTCTCCCCCTTATGATCTAGGGAAGAAAAGATTGAAAAAAAAAAAGGGAAAAAGTCAAATGAAAAGCAAATCTCTTCTTTTCCCCAACCCCTAGGAAAAAAAATGCCCTAACTAGGTCACATGCAGCATCCTCAATCATCTCTGTGGGGGCCCAGGCTACAGGAAGCATGAAAGAATTTCAAGGCATTACCTAGATAGATCTGGTTCTTGAGAGATGATGACAGGTGACACAGAGAGGAAGTCATCCAACTAACAGCTTTTAATCAGTTTGGAGCTAGGGAGTCAGGGACCTTTAGGTCTGGGGCTCTTTCGTCAGGGAAACCAGAGGAAGTGGCCCTGTGTGGGTATTTTCAGAGCAAGGCAATGTTTAAAAGCGGTTTGTTCTCTCTGGGGGAATAGAAGAGTTCGATTAACAAAATATTTGATTATACTTAGGTAGAATTTCTTTGAAACTTGCTCTTTATTATATTTCTCTTTCTTCCCCACAGAGAAGATCTAATTTATGCTTTTATTTAAATAAAGAGGGCTTTAAAACTGTTAGTTGCACACATAATGTTTTTCTTTCTAAAAATTAACAACATATCTTTTGACCACTACCTATAATTCTGAACTCTTCCTTCAGAGGAAATTCTTGTTATCTTTTTGTGCATAATCTTCCAGGGTTTTTTTCTATGCATTTTCATAATATATACTCATAGAAAATAGAATATTTGGAATTTTTGTGTTTTTTTTTTTTTGGTAACATTTCATACTATATGCAACACTGAAATTTTCTTCCCTCTTCCCCGAGCAATTTGTTTGGAAGATATTTATTAATTAGTATACACATTTAATTCATTCTTTCTAACTATTGCACAAAGTCCACTGTTCAGCTATGTCGGGATTAATTTCCTCACTTGCTATATATGGCCATTTAGCTTGTTTTCCAATATGAAGAATATTTTATTTTAGATAACTTTTTTCTTTTCTCTTTTTTATTTTTTTGGAGAGAGAGGGAGAGCATGAGCAGGGAAGGGGCAGAGAGAGAAGGGGAGAGAGATTCTTAAGTAGGCTTTACACACAGGGCTCGATCTCATGACTCTGAGATAATGACAGGAGCCAAAATCAGGAGTCGGATGCTTAACCAACTGCACCACTCAAGTGCCCTGTTTTCAAATAACAGTTTTATTGAGACATATCACATATCAAAAAATTCACCATCTTAAAGTCTACAATTAGTGGTTTTTAGTGTGTTTTAGGAGTTGTACAAGCATCACCACTATCTATCCAGAACATTTTCATCACTCTCAAAAGAAACCCAGTGCCCATTAGCAAATCCTACCATCCCTCTTCTCCGCCTCTGGCAACCACTAATTTACTTTTTTCCCCTCTGTGGATTTGCCTGTTCTGGACATTTCATATAGTGGAATCATACAACAGAGGACATTTTTGTTTGGCTTCTTTCCTTCACGTATCCTTTTCAAGCTACATCCATGTGGTAGCATGAGTCAGTGCTTTTTTTTTTTTTTTTGCACTAACATTCCATTGTGTGTATATATGGAATTTGTTTATTCATTTTTCATCTGATGGACATTTGGTTTATTTCCACTTTGGGACAATTATGAACAAACCTTCTGTAAACAGTTGTGTACAAGTTTTTGGGTGAGCATATGTTTTTGGTTCTCTTGGGTATATATCAGGAGTAGGATTGCTGGATCCTTAAGGCGGCTCTGTGTTTAACTTCTTGAGGAACTGCCAAACTGTTTCCCAATGTTGCTGCATCATTTTACATTGCCATGAATATAATATATATATATATATTTAAACAAGAAAGAATATATTCATGGGGCAAAGGGATGTGTTGATTAACTTGAGACATCAACCATGTGTGGAACAAGCTGAGAAACATACTAACTTAGTGCTGTTGGTAGAACTTTCTGTAACTTCGCTGTCTCATGTGGCAGCCACCAGGCACATGCAGCTACTGAATTTTTGAAATGTGACTAGTCTGACTGGGGAACTGAATTTTTAATTTTATTTAATTTTAACAAATTTAAATTTGATTCGTCCCATGTGGCCAGTGGCTACTGTGTTGGTCCGTAGAGTCCTTAATCTTTCCTGTCTGTATAGTTCCCAAAATAGTTGCCTTAATTTACTGGGAGAGTGATATGCCTCTTGGTCTGTATCTCACAGCTCCAAACTAGCTCCTGTCACAGACATTACAGAGAATAGATTTGGAGACTATGATGCCTTAAATTAGAACTGCACCACATTGACATTCAGGTAACTCTCAACTTTTTCAGGGACTGTTTGGGAAATTGGCACTTTGTATATCTCCTTAAGCTCACTTGGATTAAAGAACTGGTTTTATTGTTTTGTTTCTTATTACAAGAGGAATACATATTCACTGTAGAGAAGCATGAGAAGAACATAAAAATGACCGAGGCAACTACTGTTAATATCTTGGTGTGTGTGTGTGTGTGTGTGTGTGTGTGTGTGTGTGTATGTGTTTCTACACAGAATCTGTTTTTATTTCAGCTTTGGGGACAGGAATAGAAGTGCCACTGGAACCAATCTTCCTCCTCACAGTTCCTGTGAGAAGATTTCATCCACTTACTGCGTTCTCAGTGTGTGCCAGGCCCGTGCTTGGTGAGTTGAAGTCTCTTGAGGGGAGCTAGATATCAAAAATCCATTCCATCCCAGCATGATTAGGTGCTCATAGGGGGTAGGGAGGAGTGAGAGCAGAGAAAGCCCAGGAGAGGAGTAGCTTCTGCCTGGGGAGTTGTGGAAGTCTGCAAAGGGGAAGTGACATTTGAGCCAGACATTCGAATTGGAAGAATTTATGACAAAGAGAAGAAGGAGAAGGCTGTTGCAGGCAGAGGGAATAGCATGTGAAAAGGCATAAGATAGCGATAAGCTGGACATGTTCAGGGAAGAGACTGCTCCTGTTAGTCGGAGGGGTTAATAGTATGGGTCACATGTGGCTTATCTGCTTTAGTGTCATTGAATTCTCCTATTCTCCTGATGAGATAAATAAAATGTTGTCATTCCCATTTTTTTATAGGCAGAGAGTGGGAACTGAGGGAGACTAAGTAATTTGCCCAAGGTTGCACAGCTTGTGAGGGGCAGAGCTGGGATTCTGATTTGTTGAGCACAAAGCTCAGTCTTGAGAAAGGAGGTAGGCTGAAGCCCAGTTGTGAAGAGACTTTTCTGCCATGTGCAAGGAATTGAGAAGTTACCTCGCGGCTAGGTCAGCAGGATCATGGCATGATTGGGTCTGTGTTTTAGAGAGATCTTTGTGGCTGCAATGCACAGATTTGGAGACAGCTCCACCCACACTGTAAGCAGGTCAGCAATTTACCTGGGATTGAATCTCTCTCTCTCTCTCTCTCTCTCTCTCTCTCACACACACACACACACACACACACACACACACACACACACACCACAGCTTCAATGATAGGAGCCTCTGAGAATCCAGCACTTTTTGTTGCCTTCTCCCTTCTGCAGTGAAGCTCTGTACCAGCAGCCTGAGTTCTGTGTCTATTCCAGACCACAGTGGAAGAAGGCTGAGGGGCACAAGACATAGCTCCTTGCCAGGGGACCTTGAACAAATCACTTCCTAGTTTCCTCTTCTGCAAAGTGAAATTGTTGGAATTTCCATGTTCAAACATGCTTTCCATCTTAAAAATTCTCCTAAAAGCAGTGGGACCTATTAAGGGATTCCGCTGTGGCTGCACACCATGATTTTTGGAGGAACTGAGATAGTTGGAGACTGCCCCCAGATTTTAGAGCCTCTTGGCCTTTCCTGCACGAGGCCAGAGATCTGGCTTTCTAGGCATCATTGAAAATTTAACAGAATCTTCTTTTGTTTGCAGACTAGGCCAATAGAAGCAAATAACCTAATTAGGACCTCACAAGCAGCTTGCCCAGTTAAAGCTAATTTAATTAAAGTCTTATTAGCTGTTATAACTACTTTTTAATGAAGCTTTATTACATTCAACTACGCAGATCCCAAGCAATTGTATTAAATGTTGGCAAATGACCCATTAGTCTTTGATTTCACTACTTTTTTGCATGGTTCCCCTCCCCCTCCTGATATGCAGATGCCTGTGGTTGATTTGTTTTTTTCTTCAAAGCCAGGTGCAACCTTGAAGGCATATTTCCCTTTTTAATCTAATTTCCTATTTCTCTGGGATTCCTTGTACACTGGAGTTGTATTGGAATGATATGAAGAATAGAGAAAGGCTATCCCATTGGCCTCCCATATTCCCTAATATTTTTACCATAAATCACTCCCAAATGGCACAATTTTGAGGACTAAGGGCCCCTGGTTGAAATGCCAATGGTGTTGTGGAAATAAACACAGAAAACCATTATTATGAATTAACATCTTACTGAAGATTAGCTCATAATATTAGCTAATTGGCCAATAAATGAGACTCAAGAAAATAAATCCTGGGAGTGAGTAGTTTTGATAGTTGTTGGTGTGTAGAGCCGGATGGGGAAAAACCAAGAGTTACTTTCTACTATGTATCAGGCCCTGGGCTAGATACTTCCACATTTATTATCCCCCACTTAATCCTCTTAAAACCTTGATATGCATGCATTATTATAACTGATCTATAGATGAGAAACAGAGCACAAAGAGGCTGAGTCAGTGTCAAAGGTGCACAGCTAGCAAGAAGGAAAATGGGGATTTGAAGTCCCAGGACATCAGGGAAAAGCTCAGAGAGGGTGGCAGATACTTGGCCTCTAGGGGTCAGTATCAGGACACTGGGGGTTAAATTAAGTACTTGGGACTGGGAGTGGAGGGGATTACCTATGGGGGTAAAACCCAGGACAAGTGATTGAGGGGCACTAAAAACAAACCTGACTGGGCTCCAGGTTTGCCCTGGTGGAGCTGATGTGTTTGTGTTGTCTCTCTTTGTCATCAACTGGCAGTATGCTGGCATCATTAAGAGCATGGGATTGGCCTCAGGCTGACACACACTCAGAGGCCAGTTCCAGCTCTTTTCTGTAGGTATGAACCTGGGCAAGCTGTTTAAGTCTCTCAGCTGTGATTTTCTCATCTGGAAAAAGAGATACAGGTGTCTTCCTCATATTCATGTTGTGAAAGTTACAGGCTGTGTATCAAGCATCCAGTCCAAAGAAAGTGCCAGCAAGTAGCACCTCCTTGCTAAACTGATGAACTGTGTGGCTACAGTGGGAGGGCCATGGGCAACAGGAAATGTACCCTCGGGAAAGGGGAGGATCATGTCTTATTAGGCTGGTGGTTCTTAAACTTGAGTGCACACCTGACTCACCTGCAGGGCTCAGGAGACACCCCAGCAACCCCGGGGTGCAACCTCAGTCTCTGATTCAGTAGGTCTGGAGCAGGAGCCAAGAGTGTCATCTCTTTCAAGTTCCTGGGCAGTGCTGGTGCTGCTTGACCCTGCAGCACACTTGGAAACTCATTGGATAAGGTCACTCATAGTGCATGGTCTCTAACCAACATAGATGGTCGCTCCAACCCTGGAGATGGCCATGGGCATAATATTCTGAGTCCTTCAGAGCCTGGGATGAAGGAGAGAAGCAGAGCTCTTCCCCATGTTTTTACTCTGCTTCTGTGCTTTTTTGAGCCACTGGGAGCCCGTTCTTGCAAACAGGGGCCAAAAATGTTCACTTAGTTATGACAGCCTTATTTATTTTTTGCCATACCAGTCTTTGGGCCTGCTAAGGTGGAAGGGATATTTGTGGTTTAAATGAACCAATTTTGTAGCAGAATGTGCTGATACAATTTGTTCTTCACAGAGAGCAGGGAGGGTCTAGGCTCTAAGTAACAATTTGTAATTGATCTATTAGCCTGAAAATTTACATTATCACTGGCTTAACAGGAGAAGATACTCTCAGATATGGAGAAACAACAGTGCTTGCCTTCTATCATTCTTTTTATCAAGAAGGGACATCTTACTAGATACCAGTGAGATAATGTATGTGAAAATGAAATAAAAGTAGATGTGAGAATGATAGTGAAATGAAAAAATGATTTGCTATGTTTATTAGACAAATGTTTTTTGAGCCCTTATAAAATACGACAGCATGCTTTACACTAAGGTTTGTCTACTTTGGCACTAGTGACATCCTGGGCCAGATAGTTTTCTGTCCTTTGCAGTGTCCGATGTTTAGCTGTATCCCTGGCCTCTCCCACTAGATGCCAGTAGCACACTCTAGTTGTGACAAGCAAAAATGCCTCTTGACATTGCCAAATGTCCTATTAGGGGTTAGGGGCGGTCATCCTTGGTAAAGAACAGTTGCTTTACATGAGTAATCTTATTTCATCCTCACAAGGACCCAATGGAGGATGTGTTATTTGTCTCAGTTTAGAGTGGAAAGGAGGAACAGAGAGGTCAAGCAATTTGCTAACGGCCACACAGCTAGTAAAGGAGCAGGAACAGAATTTGAACTCAGGACTGAAATCCACAGCCTCAGTCTTGGTCATTCTTCTTGCTTCTAAGAGTATACATTTAAGAAATTGTAGGGAGGAGAGTCTATTTAATTGCATACATATATCCTGGTGGTTGCTTCCGAGAAGGAGAGAGGTGAACTGGAAGCCCAGTGGGGGCTTTTAGATATATCTGTAACATTTTATTTCTTAAAAGAAAAACAGCTAATTCAGCAACATGTTAACATTTGTTAAATCTGGGTGGAGGAGTCATGGGTGTCTCTCTCAAATTATTTTTTGTACTTTTTTGGAATGACTGAGAAATCTAATAATTAAATATCAAAATAATTTTAAAAAGAGTGAAACACAAGTAGAAATGTAAATATCTTCTGATATTTTCTGAGCATGTGATCATCACACTTGGCACGCTGTTTACCTAGTTTTTTTTAATTCTTTTCCTTTTTCTTAACAAAGGGATTCCCCAGCCTTCTTGTGTGAAGGAATCAATCATATTTTTGTTTCCCCAAAAGGCATAGCTCCTTTGCAGAATGTCATAATCATGACAATATCGACAGGAACTTAATATCTCCTCCAAAGTGGATAGTGTGTTAGAGCCTTCACATATATTAGTAGCTGATATTTATGAAATATTTACTAGTGTTTGGTGCCCAGCTGAGTCCTTTTCATCCTTCCTTATTTATTCCTCACTTACAATCCTATGAACTGATGATTTGGGTCACATTTTACAGATAAATTAATTGAGGCTTAGAGAGACGAGCTGCAGAACCAGCACTCCAGACCTGGATTTGTCTGATTCCGATGTCCCTGTTCTTTCTAGTACTGTAAGTGGCCACTCAAACAGGAGTCACCAAGGGCTGTGAGGCTGTCCCAGAGAAGGGAAGGTGCCAGCTCCTTCCACTGGCTGAGATGGCAGTGGCAGAAGACAGGTGGCAGGAGAGGTTTTCCTGGTCAGGTTCTGAGAATCACTGGCTGGTCGCAGGCACCTGGCTTAGCTTCTTCTTTATCTCTGGTCCTGTGGCAGTGGGTCAAAGTTCGTCTTGGCCCTGCCCTGTCCTAGATGCTGGTTCCAACACCTCTAGATTTAGTACAGTCTGAAAATAACCCTGCTTCTCCTTCCAGATCAGCAGTTCAAGGTCAGTATTAAATTTCACCCCTGGCTGACCAGGACCCATTGACTGCCTCTAGAAAAGCCTCCTTTCACAGCAGAATGTGCTCAACAGGCCATCTCCTTGCTTCTTGAGCAGTGCTCAATTCAATTTTCAGTTCATGAGGCTGGCATCTTCCAGAGCCAATTTGAATTTTGCAAGTAAAATGTGGTGCATTTACCATGCTCTCATCTAAATATAGCCCGTCCACTGCATTCCCTGGATCTGCAACAGGCCCCCATGGTGGGGTGGGGCAAGTTTGGATGCCCAGAGGAATCCTTTCTTGTTAACTCATCCTCCAAATGCCTCAAACTCAAGTGTTTTCCTGGAGGGTGGGGGGCAGCATTTTGTTTTATATTGTTATAGATTTACATCAGGAGCCCTGGAGCCTTGAACCACTGATGCGGACAGTGGTGGGCCTGGCAGCCTTGCAAAAGATCAAATCCGTTTACACACCGTGGGTGACTGCTTTTTGTTCTTACATCCTGGGTAAAATAACACACATTCCAAAGCCGCTGCCTGCTCTGGCTCCCCTGATGGATGGGGTGTTGCATTCCAAGAGGGCAGTTTGCTAGCCCTGAATTTGGGAAGCTGACACCAAATTAGTTGGAAGGATTTGAACCTTTCAAGCCATCTTATCCCCTCTGAGGGAAAGCTGACTTGTCATGCAGATGCCTGAAATTTCTCCAGTGCCAATATCAGTATAAAAAGTAGTTTCCTCAGCTATGCTGAAACACACTTAGTGGGAGTGGAAATTGCTATCCCTTCCTACAGGAAGGTGTATGGTGATGATGTATGTCTGATGCCTTTCACCTGAATCTACCTTTTGATCTAGCCATTCAAAGTGGACTTTATCCTAAGGAAAACCTAAAAGGCAGGTACAAAAAGATCCTAAAGGAAAAATGGGTATAGAAGAACATTTGTCACAGCTGAAAACTCAAAATAAAGGTACATCAAGAGAGGATGGATTATTCTAAACATACAAAAAGATGTTTAGACTCATTTCCCCTGTCAAGGTGGCAAAGATCAGAATGCTTGGCGAATGTGTGGACACTCAAATATCAGTTATGAAAATGCAAATTGGTACAATCCCTATGGAGGATGATTTGGCAATATTTTTAAAAATGTAAAAATTTACTCAGAATAGTCCACTTCCAGGATTTTTGTCTTATAGATGATGTAGAAAATAATGAATTGAGTACAAGAATACTTACTATAGTGTTGCTTGTGATAACAAAAATTTTGAAATAACTTAAATATCCTTCCATAGAGGCCTACTAGAAAAAAACACCATGGAATACTATGTAGCTATTAAAAAAGGACGTTGCTGTATTTATACTGAAGTGGGAAGATCTCCAAGGTAATCATGTAGTGAAAAAAAAAACTGAAGTGCCAAAAAGTGTTTTTTAGTATGTGATTTCCATGAAAAAGAACATATAATTATATTATTATATGCATAGAATATCCCTGAGTGTCTATGCAGGAAATTGTCAACAACTGCCTCCAGGGAGAGGAAGCAGATGGCTGGGGGCCAGTGAAGTGAGAGGGACATACTTCTCATTCTACATTTTGTGAATGTGATACCTCGTGTATCTCACCTCCTTACCTAAATGGGTTGTCATAAGTGGATTGGTTAAATACATTAGGGCACCTTCCATTATGGAAAGCAATGCAGCATTAAAAATGTGAAAAATAAATAAGAAAATGAAAAGATTCAGATTTATTAAAATGGAAAGAAGTCAACGCTTGTGCTTAGTGATAAAAGCACTAGGTGATGGAATTTGTTTATACACACACACTCATATAGAAAATTCTGGAAAGTTCCATAGGAAAAAATATTAAAACATGATTATATAGAGGATTATAGGTGACTTTTCCTTTCTTTTTTATTTCTCACTGTAGCAAATTATTTTTTGCTACCAAAAGTGACAATATTCTTCCCATTTTGGAAAACATATACAAAACCAAAATCAACAAACAACTTGACAACTGGGGCAGTGGGCAGGGCTGTATCCAACAGAGAGGGGACAAAGTAATTTTTAAGTGTTCTAGAGCTGGTGATCACATAACAGTATATATACATATATACACACATATATGTATATGTTTATCAAGAAAAATATATAAAATGTAAGCAAAGTGAAATTATATTAAAAATCACAAAGTACAATTTTTTCTTTTTGGCCATTGGTATTATTCTTTTAAAATCATAAAAAATGAAGAGCCCCATCATAACTCTATCGAAACTCAATTTATATTCTGTCACATTTCTTAATCACAAGCAGAATATGTGCTCATGGTAACATGTGAAATAATACAGAAGTATATAAAAAAGTTAATAATCAACTCTTTTTCCCTTCATTCTAACCCTGCCGGTGATTGAATTAATGGCTTTGAAAAATGGTATTACATGTTACTCTATGAGTTACTTTTTTAAACTAAGTATCCTGAGCCACCCTCCTAAATAATAGATTGGTAGACATAGATCTAACCTATTACGGTTATTTTTAAAAAAAATTTATTGGTTTATTTTAGAAAGAGAGAGAAAGAGAGCATGAGTGGGGTGAGGGACAGAAGGAGAGAGAGAAGGAGACAAGCCGACTTCTCGCTGAGGGTGAAGCTGACGAGGGGCTTGATCTCACCACCCAGAGATCAAGACCTCAGCTGAAATGAAGAGAGTAAACACTTAACCGACTGAGCCACCCAGTGGCCCCTAACTTATTTGTTTTAATGATACCCTTATTTTTACTATATTTTAAATTTCTTATTTACATAAAATTGAACATAATCAGGCTAAACCTAAAATACCGAACATTCCTTGCTCCAGTGATTCATTTCTAGAAATTTATGCTGCATATGTGCACACAGACATGTATGCAAAAATATTAATTGCAATAGTGTTTGTAGCAGTAAAAGGGCAAAAACAACCTAAATGTCAATCAGTGGGGAAACTGGTAAGTACAATAGGATGCTCCATAAAATGGATTTCTATATAGTCATGACATAGAATTGTGTCCAAGACACCTTGTTGAGTGTAAAACATAACCTTCATTATCTGATAGCTTTTGCAAAATGATACCATTAGTAAAGGTAAACAGGGTAGAAACACAGATTCCATACACATATACATTCAAGTATATGGACATACACTTATGTATATGTATGCTTACAAATAAATAGAATATTTCTGGAAGCATACACAATCTGGGATAATAGTGTTGCTTCTGGGAAAAAGACTGAGGGTGCACAATATAGGCGGACCTGGGTCTCCTGAGGGCAGAAGAATTTTATTCATTGCTTTTTTTTTCTTCTTTCTGATTTAAAAATTTATGCATTATTTTTAAATAAAAAAGTTAGATGATAAAAAGTTGCTACAACTATTATGAAAAATAGTTACAAAGCATGATGACATAGTCCAAGTTCCCTGTGTCCTAAGACTGCACCATTTGAAAAAAAAATGTATTAGAGAACTTCACATCCTGAAGTGCATCTTTACAATGTTGTGTGGCAGGGCTTTTATTCTGGGGCTGCGGGGTGGGGTCTGTGAACTTGGATGGGAAAAAATCACTTTAAAAAATTTTTAAACTAACCTTTTGGCTGAAAGTTAGCATTTCCTTCAGTAGGAATGTGGGCAGCAAACCATAGTAGAATTACTAGCAGGATTTGTCACCAATAGAAATCAGATTTATGATATCACATTACATTTGTTGCAGATATCTTGAAATATTTGCACTTGTCACTACTTCAAAATTATAGTAGTTATTTATTTGACTTGCTGCTAGATCTTGTTTATTTAATATGTTAATAAAGAAGAACATTCTTTACTCAATCATAAATTTGTTTTTTTTTCAACATCAGAATAACTATTTCAACATAATTGGTTTTCTTTGCAATCCTGTCTCTTATTTTATGTATTGTTGGTGAGAAGGGGCTTCACCAGATTGCTGAAGGGGCCCAGGGAGCAAGAAGGCCCAGGAGCCCTTGTGTTAAGATACCTTCGGAAGGGTTGGAGACAAGAAGTCACAAAGGGATGCTGTGAGGGTGTACCTGCAAGCAGGGAGAGGGGCCCTACCACATTCTTTTGATGCCAGGGGGCGATTTATGGCCTGAATATATAAATTGGAGATGTAATTTCGTTGTTGTTGTTCCAGTTGGTGGACCTTCCTTCCCCCCACCAGCTGCCTCCCTGGACCTCTGCCCGGCTGTGCTGGTGGTGTGAGCCCTGGGGCCCGTGCCGGCGAATGACAGTAAGCCCGGCTTGCCCTTGGTCCCATTTTAACCTTCTTCTGGGGCACAGCCAGGGTGCTGAGCTCAGCCTCTGAGCAGTGCACGTCAGCCTGGCAAGAAGCTCTATCTTAAAGAAGAATTTCAAAAATTGTGAAGCCAGAGCCCCAAATGCATCCCAGCTTTAGGGGAGCAAGATGCTGTGAGCAGATACCCCTGGAAAAAGTTAAATGGGGCTCTGTGAGGAATGGTCCCTCGTGTGTGCTAGAACATTCTGTTCTGAACTTTTTGGCCTGAACTGCTCTTTGATGCAAACTTATAGCACAGTTTGTGTGCTCACACCAGAGGGATGCTTGAGTGTTCAAACGGGGCTCAGATGTGCTGCTGGTGGTGAGTGTGGTTAGATGTAATCTTGACAGAGTCCTAGGAACACAGGCCTGCCAGTGAGGACTATACCCTGGGCTGACTCATGCTGTCATGCCATGCTCCGTCATGCCATCCATGGGGGTGATGGATGGAGTGAAGATGGCCCACAGATATTCCAGCCTTTGGAGTCCTTTAGACATAGCTTACTCTCCCTTCTGCTCCCCAGATCGTATCATTTCGGCCTACCCCTTCTCTTTATTCTGCATTCTGGAGACATGTGTCCTTTAGATCACACCACTTCTCTTGGGTGAGATGGATCCATTCCTTCATTTACTAAGTATCTAAGGCCAGCCAGCCATGGTTTCAGACCCCACCTACATCACTTGTGTAACCAGGGTAAGTCAGCTAAATGAAGATCTAAAAATTTCAAATAAACATTTTTAGTAACTCCTCATTCCCACAAAAAATAGACAAATGAAGTTGCATCTTTCCCCTTGAAATTGCTCTTCACTTCATTCTCATGATTCATCATTCTTCAGATGGTTGAGGCTGTGGGTACCAGATTCTCTTTTCTCCCCACTTCAGGTGCTCAGTGACCTGAGGCACTGTTATATGCTTCTCTGTAAATGCTCTTACTCTAGGGTTTCAGGTAGGGAGGTATGTTTAGCACTCAAATTTTGAGTGATAAATTCACTCTGAGAATGAGAGGGGGTTATCATGATCATGATCATGATCATGTGTTGGTAACATAATAATGGAGGCTGGGACATCTGGTCACTTCATTATAAAGCAATACTGTATTACCCAACAATCAGACCCAATGATCTTTAGTGCATTAGCAAACCTGTGACATCTCCACATTTTTGGGAAGTAGTTTGATGTTAAAGAAATCAAATAGTTTTCATGAATTAATCAGAATGTTGTGGACCTAACATTTATTTTGGGCATGCGTGTGTGTGCATGTATGTATTTTAATTTAAAATTATAGTTGGAGGTGGGAGCAGCATTCACTTCTCATTACCTTGGGCCTCACAAAAGGTCTTAATCTGGCCCTGCCACAAAGTCACCAGAATTGTCTCCTCCCCTTCTTCTTTGGGGACCACGTTTGGCCATATCCTTCCAAGAGGTGAGAGGCACTTGACAAGGGGCCAGTAAGGTGAGTGGAAATGGGGTCAATTGGTACTGGACAAAGTCTCCCTCTAAGGTGGGTGGAAGAATAACCTTCTAATAAAGAATGAAGATGCTGTCCAATTTACAAGCTCATGCCTGTGTCCCCTCAGGTCTTTACATATCCCATATTTCTTCATTGGCCCTATGACCAAGCCCATATTGGCATTGGTTTTACAAGAAGCATTCATGATAGTCTCCTTTCAATGTGCTTGTGATCATTTCTGGGAATGAGATAAGTCATTTAATGCCTCTAAGCCCATTTCTTTATTTATAAAATGGGTAAGACCCTAATACCTATCTGATGGGAAAGTGGTAGATAAAGTCTGGAATGCACTGTATGAGTCATAGCTGCAATTGATATTTTTACCAAGAATCTACTAGGTACATGTCTTTAGGCATGGAGGATGAGATGAGTCAAACCTGGACCCTGTCCTCCAGAGGTCTGAGCCTGATAGCGCTGCCAACAATGTGCACATCGTCCTGGTCCCCATAGGCAGATGTAGCCAGCATCAGAAACCCAGGGGGCGGGGGTCACTGCCAGGAAAGGCATGGGAACCAAGGAAACGTCCATGAGAGAGGTGTCCACAGAACCGGGGTTTTACACATAGGCAGGATTGGGATATTCAGAAGGTACAGGTAGAGCATTTCTAGTAAAGAGGAAACAGTCTGAGCAAATGCACTGGGAAAGAAGATGCAAGGTGTATTTGGGAAACCACAACTAATTCTGAGTTATAGTACACTCCTAATTCTCCTTCTATACCCACACTGCTGCTCATTTACTCATTTGCTTAGCTTTTGTGAACACTCATGTTAGGCAGAGAGGAAAGATGAAGTCACTGCTTACAAGACATTCACAGTTTGTAGAGGAGAGAGGTAAGTGATCAGTTAGTTACCAGGTTGCTAGGGAGAGCATCCCTGCAGTGCTGGGGTGTGAATGAAGGGCATCTGCCTGGCCTTGGTGTTCTTTTCTCTCTCTCTTTTAAAGATTTATTTATTTATTTTTGGGGGGCAGAGAGAAAAGGAGAGAAAAAAAGAGAAAGAGAGAGAGAGGCAGACTCTCTGCTGAGCACAGAGCCCCATGTGGGGCTCCATCCCCCGACACTGAGATGATGACCTGAGTCAAAATCAAGAGTTGGTCGCTTATCCAAATAAGCCACTCAGGCACCCCAGGGTTCCTCTCTTTATGAGAACTCCAAGGTCTTGGGAGGGACCCTCAGGAATTTTCCTCATAGTTGTATGATTTTGTAAAGTTTTCAAAAGTAAGATCTATTAAGTGCAATTGATTAGGGCCACTGTCTGTTTCCACTTTGACTTCTGTCATATTTCCCCTCATATCGGTGTTAGGGGCCACAAGCATTTTTTGGGAGCTATTAAGAGTTGAGATGTATTTCATTTGAGTTTTACTATATATATATATATATATATATATATATACATATATTTATAATTTGCAGACTTTTCATTCTATATAGCTTGGTCATCACTAGTCAGTAACTTGTAAGGTGGAAAGATAGCTTCTCGAAATACTCTCTTGTTCATGACGCTGACTCACCTGGACTCATAGCATCAAGAGGTCGTAGCATCAAGAGGGGTCGGAGGCTGAGTCATGATAAGTCCTATGGTGCTACAACCACATGTATGTGGGTAGCAGAGGTGAATCATGGTCTGAAATATATCTAGACAGAAACTAAACTAAATTGTGCAAAAGTCTTCCAAGTTCTGTATTTTCCCAAATTTGATAATAATCTTTTAATAAAAATTTTATTTATTTGAGAGAGAGTGAGAACGAGCAAGAGAGAGAGAGAGAGAGAGAGCAGTGGGAGGAGCATAGGGGGAGGGATAAGCAGATTCCATGTTGAGCGTGGAGCTTGATGTAGTGCTTGATCTCATGACCCCAAGATCATGACCTGAGCCAAAATCAAGAGTCAGACACTTAACCAGTGAGCCACCTAGGCACCCTCAAATTTTATAAAAATCCTTTAAAAAGTATGTGAAATTACCAATCATAAGGTTGCAAAACGTCTAAGTATCCATAATAAAAGGTAAATTTTGAGTTATCTTGCTAGAGGAAAGACCTAATCATTTTTATATTTATGTTCTCACCAGGACATGATGCCTCTCAGTTGCCAAATGATAGGCAGTCACTTGCCCTTCCTTTCCTCCTCTCTCAATAAACTCTGGTTTCCCCCAACTCCTTTTTTTGGGTTTCATAAATCGAAGCTCAGAGCTCCACACTTTGGGTACCCCCAGTGATGACCCTTCAGTATTATCTGATTGCCTACATGTGAATCTAGGTTCTATCCCTAATCAGCTGAGTGGCCTGAGGCAAATCACTCAACCTCTCTGAGCTTCAGTTTCCTTATTTGTAAAATGAGGACAGTAACAGTGCCTGCTTCGTAAACCTTTGGAGAGAGGAGTTCATGAGAGAACGCAGAGAAGCACCCCTCAGCCCTGTGTAGCACAGTGGGTGCAGAACATAGCAAGACCTAATAAATGGGATCTATTAGTATTATTATTATCAGATGTGGTCTGGGAGCACAGTGACTGCGGAAACATCTTGCAGATATCGGAGAAAGCAATTTCCCAGTGTGGCCCAGCGGCCATCAGTTATTTTTATGAGCCACGCACACACTCAGGTAAAGGCATTTCCTGCATTAGAGATCCGAACGGGCCCATCTGTGATGGCACTGCAGCTACACACACACCCGTTGGCATTTCTGTGGCCTGTTTTGCCCCAGCAGGATTCGGTACCTCCGCAAATGGCCCCCCCTCCTTCACATATTGTCCCTCCCCCTCCTGCCCTTCTGCCCCAGTCCTTTGAATGTCACTACAAAAGGGAGGCTAACTCATTATCCATCCCCTCCCTCCCTTCTGCCCTCCTTCCCTCCTTTTTTGTCTTGCTTTCTTCCACAAACATGTATTGCATCTAACTACCATGGTATCTTCTACGATTCCAGGACTTTATGAGACTCACAGCAAAATTTCAAAACATTTTTGGTGTGGATAGGCATAGGGCGTACCAACTTGTTATTTTGCCAAGTAGGACATTTAACACACACGTACACACATGACTATCATCACTACTTATTACCATCATTCCATCAAAGAAATGCTATTTCAGTGTCCCAAAATAGAAAGGACATAATCTTTAGAATAAAAGGACAGTCATTTATATTGAATACATTTGGGAAAAACACAGAATTTTTCTAATTTTTTTCTCATTTTGTCATGAGCCAGTGAAAATGTTACATGCATGGGCACCAGACCCCAGACAAATGTTCAGAAAGTACTGCAGTAACGACAAGAATAATATAACAAATGCTTATTGAGTGTCAAATGTGGAGTCTGATAGACTTGACCACTTACTAGCTGTGTGGCCTTGGGCAAGTTACCAAACCTCTCTGAGCTCTTGTTCCCTCACCTTTAAACACAGGGATGATGATACTTGCTCTCCAGAGGGGGTTTGTGAGAATTTGAGCAATACATCACATTCAGTGTTGAGCAGTGTACCCAGTACATTGAAGAGCTGCTTCTATTCTTCTGCTCTTCTCTTCTCCAGGGAAGCTCTAGTTTAAAGAATTCACCTTCCTTCCTGCCAGCCTTCTGCCTTTCTCCATGTGGACTAACCCAAGGGACTAGGCAGGATTGGAAGTACTTCTGGCCTCACTGGGGGAAGCATAAGCAAGTTCTCTTGGCTCCCCATGAGGTGTTCCTTCCAGGGTTTCCCAGGCATGGGGAGGACTGGCGCTATTCTGGCTGCATTGGAATCACCTGGAAACTTGTTAAAAATGGCAGTTCTCCACCCCCTCATGAGAAATTCTGAAACAGTTGGTCCGTGATGGAGCCCAAGAATCTATGCTTTTGGGAAGAGCTAGATGTTTCTGATAAATAGCTGGTCAGTAATTGGTCACGGCTCCAAGCTTTTGAGTTGGGACATTTTATCTACTCGGAAGAATGTCTGGCAGGTCACTCCTAGCATGCTGTCCTATGAACCCTGATGAATAGGGTCTGAGGAAGGTCCTGAGAGGAATCCGCTTGGCTGTGTCTTGCTGGCATTTCAACGAATGATACCTGCATTGCTCAGAAACTTCAGAGTTATTCCAGACACATTTCTTGTTCTCACTAACCCTCCTAAATCATAGAACCAACTAATTCCAAGTCTTTGTCCATTTCTCTCCACCTTCACTGCCCCCAGCTGAGTCTAAGTTATCATCAGCTCTCACTGGGATGGTGGACATCTAACTGCCGTGCCTTTGGCATGTGTTCCATATAGTGAGGCCTGATTCATCTTTTCAAGATATAATTCAGATGGTATCTCTTGTCTGTTTTAAACGCTTCGGTTGTGGCCAGTGTAGCTTAAGATAAAATCCTAAGTCCTAGAAGTGGCCTAAAATCCCTGCCTGGCCTGGCCTCTTCCCACACCTGCAGCCCTGACTTGCCCCTGGCTCCCCATGTTGTCCAGGCTTGCTACTTCCCCACCAGCTTCTGCCTCAGGACTCTTGGGCATGCCCTTCCTTCTGCTTGGACCCTCTTCTTCTACCTGCCGCCTTCACTCACTGAGTTAGCCCCTCCACACCATGTCACTCAGGGACCCCTGTGATATGCTGACTCTTGTTATTTACTTTTTTTTTTTTAAGATTTTATTTATTTATTCATGAGAGACACAGAAAGAGGCAGAGACACAGGCAGAGGGAGAAGCAGGCTCCATGCCGGGAGCCTGATGTGGGAGTCGATCCCAGGTCTCCAGGATCAGGCCCTGGGCTGAAGGTGGCACTAAACTGCTGAGCCACCCAGGCTGCCCTTGTTATTTACTTCTAATAGCATCTCACCCCTTTACTTTCAGGTTGCCTGTTACAATTTGTGTTCATGTTTAATTGTGTGCATGTGTTTTTCCAATGATCTGGTTCCCACTAGAACTAAATTCTATGAGGACATGGAGCATAGATGTTTTGCTCACCATTGTATCTCTAGCATAACACCTGGACCCAGTAGGCATCCAATAAATATATACTTATTCAATGAATGAATGAATGAATGAATGAATAAATGATTAAAGATGTAGAGCTAGATTCTTAGATGAAGGGCAAGGCCTCACTGTTTCCTCTGGCTGGGGTGATGAAAGGCCAATCACTGGGAGACCCACATCCTATGCAGTGCTGGAGGTGTGGAGCAAATCTAGCCCTGAGCTAGAATGTAGATGACTTTGCTGACATATTCTGGGTGAGTCTTTTTGCAGGGATGAGCAGAGAGTGGAAGAAATGCAGGGTCTTGTAAGAGAAGCGCAATACCCAGCTTTCGATACGGTGGCTCTGGAGTTTTGGAGCATACTTGCCATGGGAGCAGATTGGGACTAGGGACCAAGAAGGCCAGACATCTCCCAGCTGCAGTGGAATAGGTCTGTGCCTGTCCTGACAGACTGGGATTCAACCCTTGGCTCTATCATTACTTGCTGTGCGACCTGGGACAAGAAGACTAACCTCTCTGAGCTCCTGCATATTCATCGTTAGAGAGGGAGCAATTACTCTCTCCTGTCAGGGTAGCTGTGAGGATTAATGAGATAATGTCTGTGGAGAGCCTAGAAGAATGTCTGGCACATAGTACATGCTTCATAAAAATATGATCTCATGAGTCTGTAAACATCCTGCAGGAGGAGGCCACATAGCACTTAGTAGGTGTGTTAGGAAGTCTTTGTTAATGATTTCATAAATGGTTGAATGTATTTTCCTTCAGAAGGATTTCCTTTTCCAGGAAGGATTCCCTGTGTCTAAAAATTTCTCCCTCATTCAAACCAATTGCTTTGTGAGCAACTCAAATTCCTGTGTTTTGAAACCTCAGAGCCAAAGGGTTAGTGTGTATATTTGTGGTCGTGGCCCTGTCCTGAGTCATCTCTGAGACCCTTGCCCTCCCTTGTGCTCTTGTGGGAGGCAGGAATTCGTCAGCTTCATCAGCCTCGATTTGAATGAGAGGAAGCAGAGAAACAAATCAACGGAGAGAGGGATTCCTAGTTGGTCCCAGCACTATGAGAACACAACTGTTTCTTTGAAATTGACCTTCATTTATTTGGAGGGGAAAGCAGTTAGTTCAATAATGGCTTCCTGGTGCCTTTCAGCATTTTAAAAGACGGAAGAAAGATTTGGAGCAAGGCAAGGTTCCAGTGTTTTCTAAACAACGCACTAAACTCAGCTACCAGTTGGCTGCCCAGCACTTCCTGCCCCCACACCCCCCACCCGCCAATCTATCCCCACAATGCAGTGTACATCCCTCAGTAGCCCAGCTGCTCCTTGAGACCCTGGCCAGCCCAGGTCTTCCCCAGGTGGGTGGGAGCTAGGTTTCATTCTTAGGCCTGGCAGCTGAAGATTCCTTGGACATCTTGCACATGGCCCATTGAGTAGAAATGCTGCTGTATTATATTCCAATTATTTCCTGTCCCTCCATGGCCCAGTTCCAGGGGCCGCATAAAGAGGTCCTTGTTTGGTGGAGTCCATCCCTGCTCCTGAGTAAGTGAGAGTCGGTCCCTGGCCCAACTTGGTCTGAGGCCACAGGGGAAGGGTGCGGAGGAGGTAGGGAGGGTGTTGCAGGTGGGGAGAGCACCACAGGAGATGAGAAGCCCAGCCCTGCATGCAACCCAACCCTGCTCCCAAAAATAAAAATAAGGGAGGAAGGAAAACAATTGGGGCCCCCTGACCAGTACCCCATAGAGGGCACGGATATTTTCTCTCCTTCCCAGGAGGGATCCCAACCCTTCTCTCCCACAGAGAAGACAAACACAGCTATGGAAATCTCATGCCATCCAGGCACCTGGAAGTCTGTCACTAATTGGAAGGTACTCCTACCTGCACTTCTCTGCTTGCCAATGACCAGCTCCCCCTAGATCCGCTTTCTTTCCTTGTGAGTGAGTAGCATTTCATGGAAAATTTTGAATTTGCAACCTTGTTCAGATTCCAAAGAGTTATTGTTCTACATCATGCTCCTTTTGTTTGGGTGTTATTTGAACTCAGGTAGAAGTAGAAACCCATATCTCCCTTTTGCTGGGATACTCTCCCTAAGTTATTAAGAACACGTTAATTAAGCACCTTCTCTGTTTGAAGCTCTGGAGTACCTTTCAGAGTCCATCTCAAACCCAAGGCCTGAAGTCCATATTTTGTACCTGTCAAGACTTGGGAAGCCAAGGGAGAAGAGGTGGGTAGAGTAGCTTAGGGATAGCACACCAAGAGATCTCCAGGAGGCAGTGTCAGGGGTGTTCAGAAAGGTTTCATGGCAAGGAGAGGGGAAACAAATTCTGAGAGCATGCCACGGAGGCCAGGGACCTGAGACGTCAGGGGGTTAAAGTCTCAGAAAATCATGAACAGAAAGGGAGGAAAAGTGGAGGAGCTAGCATTGGTGAGAAGAAACTGAGAGAGAAACTGAGTTTGAAGAGCAGGACCCACAGAGAAACCACATCATCCTGTACCACCACGTGCCTGGGGAAGGGTTAAGCTTTGCAGCATTTAAAACCTTGGTGTCCAGGGGGCTGGAGCCTGAAGGTTGCTGAGAGGTCCTCTGGCTAGTGATTCTCAAAGCCTTGATTTGTGGACCACTTCTTCAGAATCACCTGGTGTGCTGGTTAAACATGAGGATTCCTGGGACCCATCCGATTTACTGAATCAGATTGTCTGTGGATTATGTCTAAGACGGTGAATGTTTATCAAGTTCCACAGATGACTCTGATCTTTATTAAAATCTGAGAGCCCTTGATTAAGTCCAACTCTCTTGTTCCCTGGAAGTGAGATCTGAAGTCCAGAGAGGTTAAGCAACAAACCTAGGGTAACAGAGCTGACTGATGGTAAACCTCACAGGAAGACTCCATTGCGCTTGGCCCCCAGGGCAGTGCTCTTTCCCTTTTAGCATGCAGGCAGCCTCTGAGCCTATTTGGACCTGTTTCCATTGCCCCCTAAAGTGAAAGCTTGCACCTTTGATCCATTCCCTGCATCCTGCTGTGGCCTTCTCCTTCCTGAGGATGCTCTGGTCATAGCCTCTGCAGGCTGGAGGGCAGAGGCAGAAGGAAGAAAGGAGAAAGACTCAATTCTCTTCTGAGCCTTTAATAGCGGTGTGGGATTGGCAACTGAGTAGAGAAGGAGAAACACAATTATAGCTGAGGGGCGATTGGGATTTGGTTTGTAGTACAAAGCTAACTTTCATTAAGCTTTTGCTGTGCACCAGACACTGCATTAAGTCCTTTCCATGCATTAGTGCAAACCCCATGGAGCAAACAATAATTAGCCCTATTTTGCAGATGGAGAAACTGAGGCTCACAGACCATCAGTCATTTGCCCAAGGTCTATAGCTAGTATAAGACCAAATCACTTCCATGTACAACGATGATCTTTACATAGCCCAAACCAGTGTGAACTGTTACCCACTTTAACCCAACAAGCCTGCAAGAGGACCCCAAGACTTTGGAAAAAAAAAAAAAAGAAAGCTTCTCTGCAGTGAGATGTGACCACTCCTGGGGGTGGGGTACAGCTTCAGATGCTTTCCACGTAACACACTAAAAATATTTCCCAAAGGCATTAACTTAACTTGCAAGCCTGCCTTAGAAATGACAACATGGAGAGTAGGTTAAACACCTTTTTTTCCCTTTATCTTTTTAAAATGGAAACTCGTGATGTCAATTTGCTTTCTTTCCATTTGCCCTTTTTCTCGTGAAAGCAGTGTGTCTCCAGAATTTTAGTTATTTGAGGGATTTGGTTATGTTCAGTGCTAATGGAGCCCCGGGTGTGATCACAGGCATATATGGTGCATGGCATGTAGCAGCCGTTACCTCTTCTGATATCATGGCACATGACTTTGCAATGATCACCTCCCTCCATTCATTTTCTGGAGTGTCCCCCAGGGATGGGAGAGGAAACCAAAGCAGATCCGTGCCTTAGAGAAGGGACGTTTCCCAAGCCTTGTGGACAGCATGTCACGGTGCCCTCCTGTAGGTTTACCTCCTAACCAGACCTTGTCTTCTTAGGAAAAATCAGGAAGCTTTTTGAATAACTTAGTAAGACCACTAAACAAAAGAAGATGGACATATTTGTATCGGAGAGGAAGAACTCCGTTTCATCCCAGCAGGGTTTGGTGTCTGGCAGCCTAAGGTGAGGGGCCGCTGTACTTTAAACCTGGGTATTCCATGAGTCACCAGAGTTAGGAACATTTTTGGGTAAAAACTGAAAACATGTGGCCCTCTGGCTGTCCTCCTTCTCTTTCAAATCTCAAGCTTTGGATAACTCAAAGGCTGATTGGGGCAGTGCGGGTGTTAAAATGTTCTTATTAACTCATAGTGAAGGGAAGTGCATTGAGGTGAGAGCAGGCAGTGAAGGGAGGAGGGGAGAACGCAGCCTCTGCAAAGCTCACGGGGAGCGTGGGTCTCTGCAAGAGCCCTGGAAATGCTGAATGAAACCTGCCTTTCTGCGTACACGAGCTGCCTGCCTGCTTCCCAAATGCCGCGTCTGCGGTAACTACAAACTATTTTGTATGCTGCATTAGTGACGCTGCCTTAGCCGGCACATCATTACTACTGAGATAACGCTGGTGTGATGTTCAAGTCCAGTGTCCTTTTTAATTATTAAACTGACTCTGTTGAATGAGTCATGCTACATACCAGATTTTCCTCCTGTGGTTCTATTTCGGGTGACTAGCACCTTACTTACTGTGTTCCCCTAACACCTGAGTCGGTTCTTAGCCAGCTGCCCAATCTGCAAAGCCTTTGCAGAACAAACAGTATTCTTCAATCTCCAAACACACACAGACTGCATAAAAAACAACCCCCCCCCCACACACCCCCACACCCACACACACCCCCACACACAAAACTTTACGGTAAGCTCATCGGTGAACCCAAGATCTGAGAACACCCGGTTCCCCTCCAGCAGTCCCCAACTTACCAAGTGGTAGAGCGATGAAGAAGGGTAGCCAGCACAAGATGAACATACCGACCACAATGCCCAAGGTCTTGGCTGCTTTCTTCTCCCTGGAGAACTTAAAAAGTTTGACGGCTATGGAACTCCTGGGGTTGTGGCCCTTGGCCTTGGTACTGCTGAGGGTGTCCTCGTGGAAGTTCTTGGAGTGGATCCTCAGAGTCAGCTCCTTGGAGTTAGACATCTCTTTCATGACCCCGGCTTCCAGGTTCTTGGTGGTCCTCTTGGCAACGATGTACACGCGACAGTACATGACCAGAATGACCGCCAGCGGGATGTAGAAGGAGCCCAGCGAAGAGAAGAGGGCGTAGAAGGGCTCCTCGGTGACCCCGCATTCCTTGTCGTCGTTGGGCGCGGGCTCCTTCCACCCAAGGAGAGGCCCGATGGAGATGACCGTAGACAGGACCCAGACGCCGAGGAGCGCCAGGATGGCCTTCCTGCGGGTGACCAGCGTGGGGTACTGCAGCGAGTAGCGCACCCCGATGTAGCGGTCGATGGAGATGGCGCACAGGCTCAGGATGGAGGCCGTGCAGCACAGGACGTCCACGGCGGCCCAGATGTCACAGAAGACCCGTCCCAGCACCCAGTAGCCGAGCACCTCCAGGGCCGCCGAGAAGGGCAGCACGGTGAAGCTCAGCAGCAGGTCGGCGATGGCCAGGTTGACGATGAAGTAGTTGGTGGGCGTCCGCAGGTGCCGGTTGCAGGCCACCGACAAGATGACGACGATGTTGCCCACGATGGCGAAGAGGATGAAGGCGCCCAGCACCAGGCCCACGGAGATGGCCCTGGTGATGTCCAGCTGGGGCAGTGTGGAGTTGCTCGAGGTCTGGCTGGGGCCAGTGAAGTTGGCATTCTTCAGCTCTGCCCAGCGGGCAGGTGCGGATGTGTTGTGGCCGGCGTCCAGATCGGGATTCATTTTAGAGTCGGCGCTCCATAGCCCGGGCGAGCGGGCTGCAAGGGCTGCGGCCGCGCGGCTCAGCTGCCCCGCGCCTCGGCGTGGCCCGCGCTCGGCTTCCCCGCGGCGCCCTCCCGGCGAGGACGCATCTCCCCGGCGGCGCGGCCCCGCGGCGCGTCTCCTGCGCGCACCGAGCCGCCCGCCCGCCCGCCGGCTGCCAGGGGAGGCGGCGGACACGGGGGCCGCGGCGGCCGGCTCCAAGTTTAACGGCGCGCGTCAGGCGCGCGGGGGCCGGCCGGGGGCGCGGGCGGGGGGCGCCCCGCGGGCGGGGCGGGGGCGGGGCGGGGCGCGGGCGGGGGCGCGGGGCGCGGGGGGCGGCGGGCGGCGGCGCCCGGCCCGGCCCAGCCTGCGCCGAGGAGGGTCTGCTCGCACCCAGCCGCCTCTGGGCTGACTGCTCGGCGGTGACATCAGGCGGGGGAGCCCGGCGCCCTGACTCCGCGCGGCACTAGGGGGCAATGCGGGCCCAGCCAAGGCGCCCCAGCCCCGACGCCGCCACCCCGGGCGGCCGCGGGCCCCGCGCCCCCCGCCCCGCCCCGCCCCCGCCCCAACCCCAACCCCAACCCCAACCCCAACCCCCAACCGACGCGAGCCTCGGGCCGAGGAGGGGGGAGGAGCGACCCGAGAGTGGGGACCCGTGTCCCCCCACCCCGAGGTGGCCTGCTGGGACTCTTGCCCCTTCTAGTCCCCCTGCTTGCTGCTAATGGGGGCGCGCCTGCAGGCAGCACCCAGATTTAGGGGGATGCGCAACTTGCGTGGCGCCTGGAAAGAAAAGGATCGCGAGGCAAGGCAGGTGACACGGACTTGAGTGGGATCTGAGACCCCCCACCCCCGCCTTTACCTCCCCTGGGAAGCCTCTCTGGTCTCATAATAAAGCCCAGACGCTTCTCTTCCTTCATTCGTTTATTTGCTCTCTCTCCCTCCCTCCCTCATTCGTTCATTCAACAAATTTTTAACCCAGGACCCGCTGCCCGCACTGGGGGACATAGCAATCGAACCAAGTCGGCAAAGACCCCTGCCCTCCAGGAGCTTGCACTCTACTGGGAGGAGACAGACAATGAGCACAAAAGTAGCCCAATTACGAGGTGCGTCCTCCACGGACGGGTGTGACAGAAAATAAAGCCCGGAAGGAGAAATGGCGTGGTGATGTATGTCGCGGGGAAAGGGTATTGGAAGTTTTAAATGGGTCCTCCCCATGTCACCGAAGTGATGCTTGAGTCAAGACCTGAAAGTAGGGAGGAACAAACCAATGGACTATCTGCGGGTGAGCGGCGGCGGTGATGGTGACAGCGTAAGAGATCTCCAGGCATTTGGGGAAGGGACTTGTGAAATCTGGGTTATTTATTGATTATTTTTCCTTTTCTGTCTGATATTCATGTTGGACATGAAGTTGTAGGGACACACTCCCAAAGGTGGGTTTATGGTACTTAGGAGAGAAGATACGGGTTGAGGGACAGCCTTATGTTAGTTAACATTTATTCAACACTTGTTATGTGCCAAACAGCACGCTAGGTACATTTTGCATTTTCTCACAATCCTAAGAAAGAAGGGCTCTTCTCATCATTATTTCCATTTCGTGGATGGGACAAGATGCAGTGAAGTTTGTCTTTGCTCAGGTCCACACAACCATCATGGAGAGAAACTAGGAACTGAACCCAACTGCAGGTCTATCTAGAGTTGAGCACCAAGCAGCTGTGTCACATTTCCCCCCTAGAAGCACTGAGGGGCTGGATTTCCGCACCCCACCCCCAGATCTATTGAGATATAACTGACATATAACGTTGTGTGAGTTTAAGGTATACAGTGTGTTGATCTGATATATTTGCAAGATAATTACCATCATAGTGTTAGCAAACATCCTTGTCATGTCACATAAATATTATTTCTTTGGTGGTGAAAATATTTAAGATCTACTCTTTTAGCAAGTTTCAAGTATATAATAAGTATTATTAACTGTAATTACTATGCTGGACATTAGATCCTCAGAACTTATTTATCTTATAACTGGAAGTTTGTACCCTTTGATCAACATCTTCCCATTTCACGGTCTCTAGCTCTTGGCAACCACCGCTCAGTTCTGTTGCTATGAGTTTGGCTTTTAGATTCCACATATAAGTGATATCATCTAGTGTTTATCTCTATCTTACTTCACTTAGCATAATGCCTTCAATTTTCATCCATGGTGTCACAAGTGGCAGGATTGCCTTCTTTTTCTTGGCTGAATAATATTCCGTTACATATGTGTACCGTATCTTCTCAATCTGCCCACCAGTTGATGGACACTTAGGTTGTTTCCCTATCTTGGCTCTTGTGAATAATGCTGCAATGAACATGGAAGTACAGATACCTTTCTGAGATCATGTTTTTATTAGCTGTGGCTATATATCCCAAGTGGAATTGCTAGGTCAGAGTTCTATTTTTAATTTTGGGGCGGACCTCCATACTAAATTTTCGGAAGTGACTCTACCAATTTACATTTGAAGAGGGGAGTAGAGGGAGTTGTCCTCCAAGTAGTAAACTTTGGGACCTGAGTGACTAGTGCTACAAGGGAATTCCCATTTATTGAGCTCCTACTGAGAGCCAAGCATTTACTCATTTTCTTTTATTCTTCATGACAATGCTTTGAGAGGGGCATAACCATTGCCCATTGACAGGTGAGAAAACTGTGGTTCTAAGAGAATTAGTACATTTTTGAGGTCATGTGGCAGCGCAACAGAGTGAAAGATGCAGACTGAAAGGTAAAGCTTGATGCCTCCTTTTCCTGTTGTCCAGAAGCCCACATCTAGGGCTTTCCACTGTCTGCCCTTGATAATCACTATAACCTGATATGCAGGCGTGAGGAATGAGGAAGTCACTCAGGGTGATTTACATTTAAACTCCTCAACCTAGAGATAGGTTCTTAACCTCTTTTAAAATTTATATAAACATATAATAAAAATAGAAACACCTTTATATATGTATTTGGGGAGTAGGTAGTTATCACACATCTATAGAAGGTTTTAATCTAAGGCTTTAATCTTCTCCACCAAAATGCAGAGATTCCCAAATGCACAAAATATACAGTTTCAAGGGGTTCCCTGAGATTAAGAAACATGTGGTAGCCCTGAAAACAGATTTTTTTTCCTATTTCAATTAAATTTGCTTAAGTTGTATCTGAAGATTCTAAAATAAGAGATTCACAGGTTTATAGTGATTTAGCTCTTCAAGAGCTAACAGAGCTTTCACTTCCCATTTTGGAGGTGGTCTAGGAGGCAGAGGGAATTGGTAAACTCTCATATAGTCAAGTATAGAATTGGTTATCAAACTCCATTTCCCCTAGACCACAGAGTAGTGCTCCTTCCTCTGCCCCAGAGGGAAGTCACACATGATAGCCACTCACGACTTGGTTCAGGTATCAGAATGTGGAAGAGATTATTGAGCCAGATCAAAAAGTTCAAAATCCGTGTAGATTTTAGACATATTAGCATTTACCCGTGTCTTTTATGAAAGCAAAACAAACATCCTACCATAAGGCAAACAGGTATTAGCTTTAATAGTGGTCATGTACCAGGACCCCACTAAGCAACCTTTGCTGCTCCTCCCCTCCCTTTGCTGGAGATGCCTCTTAACCCCTCTGGCTGATATCTGACCCATGGAATTGACCATTTGTTTAGGTGTCATGAGGATACAGACGATATTTCATTTTCTCGGTACTCCCTGGGGCAAAGCCAAGCATAGAGCTCTGACTCACTCGAGGCTTGGGGAAGAAGAACCTTTTCATTATCCATCTGATTACATTAGAAACCTCTGATGTTGCAGACTCCCATTTCTGTGAGCCCTCTAGGAGAAGCTGTCACTGAGTTTGACCTGTGGGAAGACCTAAGCTATGGGAGGTCCCGAGATCACCTTATACGCTTGATGGGAGGAGATCTCTCACCTGTGACCAAGCAGTTTTTCATGGCATTTCCTCTCTAACTCTCTCAACCAGCTGCAAACAGCGACATCTGCTCTGTGTTAGGTATCATGTTAGGTACTGTGGGCAAATCAAAGATAACTTAAATCAAGCAAGCGATGACCTATCCCTGAACTAGGTGCTGTGGGAGAGGATGATGATGGTAAAGCGCCTCTCAGAAAGTACCTGCTATGTGCCAGGCACTGTACTACGTACCCCATGTGTGTTTACTCAAATCTTCACAATGGTGCAAGGTAAGAATTGTTCCCATTTTACAAATGATGAAACTTAAGTCCAGAGAGGTTCATTCACTGAGTAAGCAGCATTGATATTCGAAGCATTGTTGTCTGGCTCCAAAGCTTGCATCCTTCTCTCTGCACCAGACTGAGATTAAAAAAAAAAAAAAAAAAAGTGGCGGAAGGTTCATTGTTAGCCCTGAAGGAAATTACAGCAGAAAACAGAATGTGATCAGGGTCCTGAGCAAAGCAGAGGTCAGGGAGGGGACGGCAAGGCAGAGCTGTCCAGAAGAGAGGGCTCTGCAGAGGGACTCTTGAGGTCAGTCTTCCTTGCCTAGGACAGCACTCGGTCTGCCGACTTGGATTCTAATCCTGCTTCCCTCATTTAATAGCTATCAATGTGACCTTGGGCAAGATGATAAAGTGAACTCTAGCATCAAACAAACCTCGGTTATAGCCCAGTCCTGCTAATTTATTAGCTGCGTGTCCTTGGGCAAGTTGCTTAATCACTCTGAGCCCCAATTTCCTCATCTGTGAAATGAAGATCAGGATAGTCCCTAACTCAGATTGGGCTGAGGTGAAGATTGAATGTGACAATGTGTGTAAAGTGCTTAGGACAGAGTAATAGTAACAGTATCAGTCAAGAATTATTAAGGGCTTACTAGGTGCTAGGCATTGTGCCCCAAATGCCATATATACATTACCTGATTTAGTCCTGATAATAATATTATGAGGTGGGTGCTATTGCTATTATGAATGACATTTTATAGATGAGTCTCAGAGTGGTTGCCCAAGGCTGCAGGGCTAGCAGGTGGCAGAGCTGGAATACAATGCACCCAGGGGATGAGGGTAAAAATGAAAAAAGAATTGGAGGTGTGTGAGGCGTCTGCTTCATGAGGTAGATTGAGGTCTTAGGGACTTGAAGGAGAATTTTTGCCCTTGATGTAGCACGGATGGGAGAGATGAGAAGCACCCCTTTTCCTGGACAGGGGACACTGGCTACAGCAGAGGCATTTCCTTTGCCTCCAAAGGCAGCAGGTCAGAGGATCCCAGAACTGAGAGATTCCAGCTCCCTCTGGGCAAACCTGTCCTCTCTGGTAATTACAATTTGTCAATTTTGGTGTGGGTTCCCCAGCCCTGAACTTCCGGTAGCACAGCATTGCCCGCTAAGGTAGAGCTCTGTAGCAGTCCTTTGTGCAGTAGGCTGGTGAAGATTAATTGCCAAGTCATCCAGGGGCTGAATTCATATCACGTGCTCAGGGAAAGTCTGGAAACCCTGAACTGGGGGCTGGAGTGTGAGGGCACAGGGTGCCAGAACACAGAGTGTGAAAACCTGCGTACTCTGGAACCAGGGAACCGGTGCCTTCTTCCTTATGCCCCAGCAGCTCCTCTGGTAGGACAAAGTAAACAGGTTGCCAACGCCAACCCGCGTGCTGCAGCCTGGAGGGCAAAGGGGAGCGTGTGCAGTTTTCTCAAATGACTCTGGCTGTCCTCTTATGGCTGTGGGCTTTGCCCATCATTTTGCCCAGGAATCTATGGTGGTTCCAAAATTTCTCCAGAAAGAGCCTTTAGGTTGTGATCTGGTTTGAAGGCGAGTGGAGGCTGTGTTTGCACTGTGCTCTCCACAAGCCCGATGCTGTTGTCCATAACAAAGACGGAGGGCGGGGAGCTGTTGGGAGTTTTACTGGGGCTAAAGCCCTCCCAAGATGCCTGTGTATTGCCACTGCCAGGATTTACTTTCCAACCAGATTTGTTAAAACCATCAAAGTTAATGGAAAACATCACAAAGCAAAATTTATGGCAATAGGCTCCCTACAGCTGACTTTCAAGTCACTGGCCCCTCTGAGCTCTTCTGGTATAGTCAGGATCACCAACTTCTGAGATGTCAGAATCAGAAGGATCCTAGAGATCATCTAGTTCAGGGCTCAGCAAACTATAGCTGGTGAAACAGACCCAGCCCATGCCTGTTTTTGTAAATAAAGTTTTATTGGAAAACAGCCATACTCATTCACATATGTTTTGTCTGTGGGTACTTTCATGCTACCATGACAGAGTTGAGTAGCTGCAGTAGAATGATCTGTCCTGCAGAACCTAAACTATTTACTCTCTGATCCTTTATAGAAAATGTTTGTTGACCCTTGATCTAGTTTAACACTGTTATTTTACATGTGGGAACACAAAGGCACAGAAAGGGGAAGGGATTTGCCTAAAACACAGCCAGTATTAGTAGCCTAGATGTTTGACCCCATCCCCATGACTGTTTTTTGCCACTGGTTTTTTGTTTTGTTTTTTTTTTTACCTCTGTTTCTGCAGGCTGGTGCGGGTTCTGAGTTTGAATCCCAGTGATAGTTGATGAGATGTGAGACTTTGGCAAGCTATGTAATCTCTTGCAGCTTCCATTTTTTTCACCCGAGACCTGGGGATAATGCATCCTTGAGATAAGGCACATACTAGGTGGTTGTGAGAATTAAAGGAGCTATAGTATATAACACTTTAGGATGGGAACTGGCTCATAAAAAAGCACAGTAAAAAAAGTGTGCTACTATTATTGGTGTCCTCTGTGATTTTATATGTATTAATCTTATCCCCTACCCCTGCCACATTTCATGAAGGAAAGGGCTACCCCTTACCACTGGTTCTTTAACTTTTTCGGTCCTAGACTTTATTGGGGGTCTACTGAGAGCTGTGGACACATTGCTTTATTCCACACTTTGCCTGAATTTTTTATAGGACCTTTCTCAGTGCCAGGTTCCTGTCAGGTCCCCTTGATCAATTGATCTCCACTCTGTTACTTCTTATTTTTGTTTGCTAGGCTTCTCTCCCTCTAATTCTATCTTGGTGTGACATCTTTCACTCTTGGGCAACAGAATGAATCCAGTGTTTTACCTTTCATCGTGGAGCAACACTTGAACTGAATAAAGTGAGTGGATGCTGACTTACTCTGTCTTTCCAGACCTCATGGTCTAAGATGAATAACGGGAATGTGCATCTGAGGGTGCATAGAGAATTGTGTCTGACATTGAACATGTATGTGAGTTAAATAAAGAAACAAATACATGGCATAGGTCTCGAATTTCTCCATCCTTCTTCTTCCTCTTTTGTACTGTCTGAACCAAATCATCCAACCTTTTTTGGGGGATTTTCACTTGCGTTGGCCACCAAGTTCAGAAAGGTCTAAAGGAAGTGGTGGGAAGCTTTTTCCTTGGGGGCATCTAAAAATTGTATCGGCTATTAGAGACCAGCTTTGGAGAGGGCAGACCCGGCCTCTGGGGAGCAAGGCGAGGAAGTGATGTCAGAGGACGATTTCTGTCTTCTTATTTCCATTCTCTGACAGAGATGACAGCGTAGGGCCCTGGGGTGAGGATGGGCTCTTTTTGGGAAAAGAGTGTGCCATCCCTGTGGGTCCTGTGGGCATGGCAAAGGAAGGAGGAGTGTGAGAAAGAGGCAGTTTTCTTTGCCTATCTCTGCCATAGACTGAAGAATGCTGGGACAGGAAATGTCCAGCGTTTCTCAGCTATTTACTGGACGCCAACCCGACAAATTTGGAAGGTTGCCTCAGGAGTCCTGAAAAGATGAAGGAAGAAGGAGGAGCCTTGTTTATTTATTTTTTTCTTGCCTTTTGTGGGACTTCCCTGGTAAGTGCTTTTAGGTAGGTGGTATGAGGAAGATGTTGTGGAAACTTCTAGACAGAGCACCTAGTATAATGGCTATTAACCACATGGTATGAATTGCAAGTTTCTGGAGGGGCTTCCAAATGTCTCCCAGCCCTTTGGAGTGCTCTCCATTTAAAGGTAAGCATTGCCTTCTTCCCATGGCCCTATTTTAATTAACTATAAGTACAGTTCTGCACCAAGCATATGCCAAGCTAATTCGCAGGCTTCATCTTATTTGATTCTCCCAATAGCACTTTGGAGGAAGATGTTGTTGGCTCCAATTTACTGATGAGAAAACTGAGGATAAGAGACATCAATAAACTTGCTTAAGGTTACCCAGAGATGGGATTAGTGCAGAGGCAGTTTGACTCACAGTTGATGCTTTTCACCTCCCAGATAATCCAAATTTGGCTGCAGGCCGACCTCACTGCTAAACAAAACTACAGGAATTTCTGGGCAAACCTCAGTGGGCTGGGCACAGAGATCTAGAGAGGCAGAAGTCACTTTGGGCCATGTGCTACCACACAATACAAACATGAATCTTTTTCTGGAGTTGGATCTAAGGACTACATCTCTCTTGCTAACTCATCCTTGTGAGCTCAGGCTTGAATCTGAATTCTTCCAAGTGGAAGGGTGGGAGACCTGATCCAATAATTGTCTTTAAGGACTGCAAAGTTTATGTTATTAGTCCCATCATGGTAACCAACTATTGAAGGGAAAGATAGAGAGAGAGAGAGAGAGAGAGAGAGAGAGAGAGAGAGAAAGAGAGAAAGAAAGAGAGTGTAAGCACATATATAGACTCCAAAGAGCATGAGAGATGCCAGCTGGACCTCAGGAAGTAGCTTATCAAATATCAGATCAAATTCTAGTTCCGCCACTTCCTAGTTTTGTGACCTTGGGCAAAGTTACTTCATTTATTTAAGCTCCCAGTTGTTTATCTGTAAAATGGGGATCTTAATAATATTTACCCCGTATCAAGTGGTTATAAGGATTAAATGAGGCTTTGGCACCTAGAAAGCTCCCAGTAAATATTAGTTATCATCGATATTTTCTATCATCCTAAAAATACAGACTAGGTTTCTCAGTATCTGGAGTATTTAGGCACAAATTTTCCTAGCTAATTTCTCAGTGATACTTTCAACCCTTCACTTGCTAGTTCATGCAACTGATTCCTTTGTTTGTTTGTTTGTTTGTTTTTTCTGATACAAATAGCTCTGAAAAAACAGTGGCTGGAAAAATAGCAATAATATAAACAACAATAGCTATAATTTTTTTGAGAAATTACTACATGCTAGGCTTGTGTTATGAGCTTTGCACGCCCCATCTCATCTTAACACTAGAATCCTATCAGGTAGGAGGAAATATCTATCTGACCTTTGAGATGCAACTTATGAAAATAACTCTATCACACTCAGAGCCCAGGGCTTGATGGAAATATTTCTTCATGCAGAGAACTCCTAGTGATAATGGAGACTGAGCCAGGGTGGGTACCGTTGGGCTCGGGAAGTGGGGAGTCGTAGGTTAGCCCCAGAAGCTTGCTGTGTGCAGAGGTAAAGGGAACCAGCTTGGTCTGGCAGGCAGGGCGACAGGCTCTTGGACTATAATTCTTGGCCACTGGTACAATTAGTGTCAACAGGAATTTTCATCGTGTATCAGACTGAAGAGGGTCACAAACCATAAACCATCACATCAGAGGCCAACCATTTGTGCCCTAGATAGGGAAGAAAGGGGGACTCATGAACCTCCACCTGCCCTGGACACTGCAGAAAGGACTAGATCCATGAGAAGGGGAAGAAGAGAAAGTGGGAAAAGGCAGGGAACAAACTCCAGTGAATACACATTTTAAATTAAATTCCGAGGTTTGAGTAGAGCAGTGAAAAGAAAATGAGGTATTCAGTCTAGAGCTTTCTCTCAAGTTAAGCTGGAGAACTTGTCCCTAAAACAGCTGGACCAGCTCCAGGTATAAAAGTTCAGTCGTTCATTGTCACCTTAAAACATTAGAATGTTCTTTTGCTCAGTCTGGGGTATTGCCCACTTTACGCCTTCTGGGTGCTGCTCTGTTGGAAGCCTAGAAATTTAGAAAGGAAGAAATATGGAGCCACTGAGCCGGCAAAGGTTTGCTTAGAGAGCCAGTGATGCTCAAGCTTTACTGGGCCTGAGTTACCTAGAGTGAGCCTTAAGATGCAGCCCCAGAGATTTTGATCCAGTAGGTCTGAAGTGAGGTCCAGGATGAATAAAGAATATTTCTTCCCCACAAGGATCTTTATGGGAAGGTGGGTCATAAACTAGCATTTAATAACAGTGTGGCATTAAATAACACTTCTAAAATCTTCAGTATCTCATCATTTGTCACACAAATGATGGCAATCGCAAATGCTATGAGTTTGAATTATACTGTGTGTGTAATGTGCTTTGTGTTGGATTTGACACATAGTAGGTCCACTCAATAATGTCAATTCTTCTTCCTCTAAGGGAGGAAGAGATTTCCCATGGCTGACTAGGTTAGCTGGTCTCTGCAGAGGAGGGGTGCTCTCTTTGGGGCTCTGGGGGAGTATATTCTACTCTCAAAGTAATTTTTTTCAACTCCATAAATGCACCCATTTTCATTCAGAATGAATATCTATCTAGAAACAATTATTCTCTTTGTGTTCAATCTGGTCCCCTTGAACCCAACTGATCCACTTGCTCGATGAAACTGGAAGAAGAGAGGCATTCAGAATCAAAGCTGGAAGGGTTTGGAGAGGTTGTGTGGCCCTTCCCTCATGTCACAGATGGGGAAGCCAAGGCAAGACAAATGATGTGACTAGGGTCACTCAGAGCCAGAACCAGGACTGAGTCCTCTAAGGTCTAGCCCAAGACTCTTAAAAATAAATATACTTAATATAACTTTTCTTTGCATTATTTAATCACTAAACCGAAGGAAATAGATTTTAAAAAATTATTGAACTAAATTGTTCCTATGGTAAAAGCTATGGAAAGGTACAGAGAACCAAAGAGAAATTGCCCTTTATTCCACTGTCCAGAGAGAACATCACTGTAAATATTTTGGCAAATGGTTTCTAGACCTTCCACTCATATATGCACATGCATGTGCAGGTATGCCCACATATGCATGCACACACATATAAGCGCATCTTGTTTGGGTGCCTAGCCCCTGTTCCCCTTGTACCCACAACTGTCTCCCGAGTTCCCCACAGCCAGACCCAGGCTGATGGTCCCCTGTGGCTCTAGAGGGGGACACACTGACCCCATCAGAGCCAGAGAGAGCTCAAGGACCCTTTTGGTAAGGGATTAGAAGATGTGGGGATGAAGGTTTGTAGTAAGGTATGGCCGGGTATTCCAGTCATCATGTGACCACAGTGTGGGCTGTGGACATGAATGGAACTGAGTGATGTCTGTCCTCACACACTCCCACAGGAGTCATCAGAATAATTCCTGTGCGTTAAAGTGGCTAGTTGGCTGTTACAAGTGGATCCAATTCTTAGTAGAACTTTTGAATGAGTGACTTAATCTCTCTGAGCCCAGTTTCTGCCTCTGTAAAATGGGATAATACTTGGAAGACTACGGTGAAGATAATATACTACTGCTAGTACTACCAATAGCAATAATAATGATTAAATTTATAGCTGCCTCTATTAATTGTTTGCTGTGGTCAGGACTTATGCCAAGCAGTTTAATATATTGTTTCACTTAATGTTCACACCCACAGAGAATGGAAGGGGGATCTGTTGTGTGTGATTGCTTGCGTAACAGTGAAGGACTGAGATGCGGGACCAGATTCCAGCTGCCCTGATTCCTGTCACAGTCATTTTGCTAATTGATCCCTCCTGCTTCTTTGAACATTAGGTAGGGGGGATCTTGGTGCTTTTCTGGGCTTCTTGGCTGGGAGCCACCTCTGCCCTCTGCAGGGGACAGGACATTGGTTCCAGACTAGAGACTGGGAAGTGCCTGCTGGGCTGTCACTGAGAGGGCTGGGACACTGGCCAGAGCCCTCTCTGTCTGCAGCATCCTTCTTCCTGGCTGTGCCCCAGTGTTCCCTAGGTAACCACGGGGGACGCGGCACAGATTTATGGCCCTGCCGTTCCTGAGCAAGTACCTGACATGTTCTGTCCGAAAGCAATGGTGTCTGGCTCCCAGATGACTCATTGGGCAGGGAACAGACACATGCGGGTGGCACAAAAGGAAGGAAAACCCCCACTTTCACCTCCCATAAACAGAGACACCGAGAGGAGATACCGAGAGGAATGGATCCATCACACAGACTGTTTAAAAGTCAGATGCTCAAGGCTCCCATTTTATAGATGGGGAAATTGAGGCCCTATTCCGTCTGCTCCTTTATTTCGCAAACATTGGTTGAAGTTGGTGCCAGGCTATGTTAGATGGCCTGGGAATCACAAATACGGAAAAAGCACAGACTGCCATCAACGATGCTATTGACTAAGCAAAGGGAATAACGCTGTGCAACAGGGAATTGTCACCAGGGTGGGATGTGAAAAGTGTGGAAAGGCCTCAAGAGTTAGCATGCCAGTCATTTTTATTTAAATAGGTTCACGTTTTTGGGCTGGGGGGCAAGGAATTCTTTGCAGGCGGGCTGAGATTGCCTCTCCACCCCCTATCAGAGCCAAGGCACCTGCTGCAACTCTCCACCTGGCTGCATATAGGTCCCAAAAAGAATTCAACGTGTCTCTCTTACCACCAGCTTCCCCCATACTTCTCAAGGGAGACTCCGGCAATATACATTCTTGATCCGATGCAGTCCCAGCTGCAGCACTGGAAGAACAGAATGCATATTGGATGTTATTATAAGAACCAAGTGTCAATACAAAAATCATTTTGTCAGTAACAAAAAATAGGTTCAATTTCATTTCATTATTTTAATATCTACTAGGTGCTAAGGAAAGCTGAGATGAACATGAAATCCCTCAAGAAGCTTCTAGAAAGGTTTTGGGATTTTTTTTTTTTTTACAAGGTAACATCTGGATGATTTTAAGATAGTTGGATGTTACAGAACTGAAATTACATTTTACAGCAGGTTCATTAGTTCATGCTGGTAGTTAGCACGTCTTTATTTATTTTTAAAGTATTGTTCCTATTGGGATTCTATTTGGCCTATTTGGCTGGTGCTGGAGGCAGGAGGGGATGCACCTGCTGAGAAGTCTCCTCACTTTTCCCTCTGAGGAAGGTGAACATGCTGCTCTAAGACAGAGGGAGAAAAAGAAGATTTGACTGGGTTGCTGTAGAGAGTGAACCATCTTTGGTCTCCACTCCTTAGGAGCTTGTTGGAATAGCACACATAGTTTACATAGTAAATAAGTCTACATTAATGTACTTACTTAAAAGTAATGTCAGTGCATCCAAATGTAGGGGACGCCTGGGTGGCTTAGTGGTTGAGCGCCTGCCTTTGGCTTAGGGTGTGATCCCAGAGTCCTGGGATCAAGTCCCACATCAGGCTACCTCTGAGGAGCCTGCTTCTCTCTCTGCCTATGTCTCTGCCTTCCCTCTGTGTCTCTCATGAATAAATAAATAAAATCTTTAAAAAAATACACCCAAATGTAGATTTTCTCTTTCAGAATAATAACCTCAGCAGGCAATAAGCTTGTTTCAATAATTCAATTAAAACTATGTTTTCCTCCTCTTCCAATATTGTTCTCAAACCAATGCACATTCTTGCATCCATCATGGTGGAGTCAAATATCCATTATCTGAGAGCAGATGTGATTTTTAGAATTGATAGTCCTAGGTACCTAGCTCTGGTCTGTCTCAGATCCATCCATGACTTCCCCTGTGCTGTTTTATAAGGCTGGGGGCTCACCCCACCCATCCTCTAGGCTCCCTTGCCACCTCCCTTGCTTCCAGATGGGTTAGGTCAGAGGGGAGCATGGCAGCAGGGCGAGAAACAGAAGTTATTCTTTAACAAGAAATGTATGGGACCTCTACGGAGAAAATGACAAAACTTCAGTGAGCAGCACTAAAGCGGACCTGAATAAATAGAAAGATACGTTACACTTCTGGAAGTATTGTAATGATGTCAATGTCCCACAGTTTAATCTATTAATTGAAGACAATTACATAAAAAAGATATCAATGAGATTTGGAGGGAACTTAACAAATGATTCCAAAGTGCTTTTGGAAGAATACATGCTTAAGAATAGCCAAGAAAATTTGGAGAAAGGAAGGTTATGTGCAGGGAATTGCCCTACCAGATTAAAATGCTTGACCATGTCACTGGCAGAGGTTAGGCAGGCAGATTCCCAGAATAGAATAGATCATCTAAAACTAGATTCAACAATGCATGAAAATTAGTATGTGAAAAGATGACATTTCCGTTTTTCACAAATGGTGAAGATTTTAAATACTTGGAAAAAAATAGTTAGAGCCTTACTTCTCACTTTACATGAATTATACACTCCAGATAAATTAGACATTTAAATGTAAAATATCTAAATCATAGAAATATTAGAAGAAAGTCTAGGTACATATTTTTAGTTCTTAGGGTTAGTGAAATTCTTTTTAACAATCAACATCAGAAATCATGACAGAAACAAGTACAAATATAAATAAAAATGTGAAGCATAAAACAAAATTTCCTACATTATCAAGTTAAAACACAAGAAGTATTAAAAAGATTTTCAACTTATATGAATAAGGATAATTAATATTCTAGATATTCAAAAATCCTTATAGATCAACAAGGAAAAGATGAATAGCATCCAAATAAAAATGTGAAAAGAACGTGAATGGATAAATCTTAAATAAAATATATTGATGATCAATAGTCATATACAAATTTGTGTAGTGATAAATATCTAGTTTTTACCTACTGGGCAGATAGAAAGGAATAAAATTAAGTCTGAAAAGTCTGGAAAGAGTGAGAGAAAATTGATCATCCCATACAGTGTCTATAGGTGTGTAAATCGGCACATTTGTCAAGGGAGTTGACAAGAGGTGTTATAAGACTTGCAAATGTGTATTCTTTAACATAGCAATTCCACTTCTTCGAATTTACCTTAAAGAAACAAGCAAACAAATGCACAAAGATCTGTTTATCACAGTTTTGATATAAAAACAAATTGACACAAACACACTCACACCTAGTTGGAAGCATCCTAAAAGTCTGCTAGTAGGGAATTGCTTAAAGCATTCGGAGAAGGCAATGCAGCCATTTAGAGGACAGAGATGGAAAATTGTGATGTAGTATATACTTAATGAATAGCCTTTCCAGAAAATATTGGAAGTGAAAAAAACTAGGATGACAAACTTTATGAATAAAGTCTGCTGTTACAATACATATAGAAATGTGTAGGTGATTTTAAAAGAGGTGATAAACATATAACAAATACATTAGCTGGGATTATATTGGAGTAGGTAGAGGGATTATAGAAGGTTTCATAATTTCCCCTGTTTTCTAAAGGCTTACCCCCCCTTTTAAAACAGACATGTAATCAATTGTCTTCCTCTTCTAAAAAATAATAATAATTTTGGAAAGACAAAATCAATTGTATCCAAATCTGGAATCAAGACGGGAGGCTTTTTTAAATTTAGAGCTTCACTAAAATGGTACTTAACCATTTTTCCACAAACTTTTTGGCCCATTTTGTTCCTTTAGCTAGAAATATTCTTTCCAAGATGACTTCCCCCTAACAATCCCAATCTTTTCCACTTATTAAAATCCCACTCAGCCTTTGAAGGTTGGCTAAGTCCCAGCAGGAACTCCCCTCTCCCACACACCGTCCTCAGCCTTGCAGCCAGATTTGCTTTGTCCTTCTTCAGTGCTCCCAGCACACGTCAGACACTGCTATAGCACAGTCCACACCTGCAGCTGGGTGCAGTAGTTTCTTGGGAATTTCTTGTCTTAATACCCCCGACCCTGCCTTTGCAGGAGCATCAAAGTGGAGTTTTATGGGCTGAGATACAGGTGGGGAAGCCCTACCTGGGGTATTGGAAGGCATCATGTTGGAGGGGGATGCAATACTTACAACCACAAAAGTCCAAAAGCAGGAATTAGGGAGAGGACCAAATCTGGCTGGCTGGACAGACTTATGCTGGGACTAGACATCAGATCTATCAGGCCCACATGTTTGTAAGGACTCTTTGCTCTAGTTGATGGAATATCAGCTGCAACTAGCTTAAGCAAAACCAAGAATTTATTATAAGTCAGTTGAATATAATAAGCAATTCAAAACCTGGCATGTATCTGGGCTTCAGTAGCAAATGGAACCAGGGCTTCAAGACCCTTTGGATAAATCTTCATATACTGTATCTCAGCTTTGTTTCCCTTCACAGGATGAAACCTCTTTTCCTCTGATCCACATGATGAGAAACACAACCACAAAACAACTCCCATTTTTACATCTTAGAATGTAGGCAGCCACAAAAAGCCTGGCTTCTTTCCATCTTATTCCCAAACTTCCACAGAAGGGCTCAGACAAGTCTGCTTGGGTCAGAGGTTCTGCCTCTGGGCCAGTTGGCTATTTCTGGGAAATGGGTCTTATGATTGGCTCAGGTTGGGTAGGTAAGCAGCCCTGGGCCATCCACCTTTGCCAGGGGAAAGGGGGGTGTCACATAATTCTGAGATGACTTCTATGGTGACCATAGAAAGAGGTGCCTCACAGGTATTCACTAGAGCACATAAGGATCCAAAATGGGATGGAGGAGAGAAAAGCAGGAAGAGTTTGCCTACAAAACCACTCAATACTTGAAAACTATTCTTAAGAGCCAGCAGGAGTACACTGTTTGGATGGATTGGGCAGCTGCCTTATTTTTTCCTTCTAAATTATAAATGCTCTGAGGCCTTGGATGTTTTTGTTGTTGTTTCTCATTTCCTAGTGCTTGTCCTAACCCCTTACACCTAATGGGTGGTCAGTGAAGGTTTGTTGTAATTTTGATCTACAGCATTCTCATTGGGGTTTTTGCAAACTGTATCTGTACTACTTCAAAAAAGAGTACTAGAAGCATTTTTGACATTAAGAAATAAATCCACAGCCTCCCTCCCCGGTTAGCTGCTTTGATAAGAGCACTCACTTGGAAGAGGAAGTCTTGGTAAGCATGGCAATAACTTGTTTCATTTCCCCAGTCCCTTTGTGCGTGAGTGATATGTGTGGGAGAAGCACATAGATGGAATTTGGGATGCATATTGAGCATCTCACAGCGACATGCAGACTTCCCATTTCTCTTGGGCTCTTGTCAGTTATACCAAGGCCAGTTTTAGCCAGAGGTCAAGGGTGCAAATTTCACTCTATAGATTCACGAATTCAGATATATTCAGTGAGGATTCTTTTAGTGGAAAGTCTGTGCCAGCCTACTTAAGCACAAAGAATTTATTGGTTCGTGTCAAAGAATCTCTGGCTTCAGGTGAAGCTTGATACAGGGCTCAAACAGTACCAGAATACAGATTCTCTATTTTTTTTTTTAAATTTGCTTCTTTCATAAAAGGTCTATTTTTAACATTTTTATTTGTTTATTTTAAAAATATTCTCTTTATTTATTCATGAGAGACACACAGAGAGATAGGTAGAGGGAGAAGCAGGCTCTTTGCAGGAAGCCGATACGAGACTCGATCCCAGGACCCCAGGATCATGCCCTGAGCCGAAGGCAGATGCTCAACCACTGAGCAACACAGGTGTCCGAGGCCTATTAAAAAAAAAAAAGACTTATTTATGTATTTTGGAGAGAGAAAGTGGGAGGCAGGGCAGAGGGAGAGAGAGAACCTCAAGCAGACTCCCTGCTGAGCACATAGCCCTACTCGGGACTTGATCCCACAACTCTGAGATCATGACCTGAGCCAATTAAGAGTCAGACGCTCAACTGACTGAGCCACCCAGGTACCCCAGGGATCTATTTTTAAACAAGGTTTCCCATCATGTTCCCACAAATTACTGCCAACACTTCTTGGGGCTACTACATCTTTCCAGGTTTATATCCAGTAGAAAAGATGAAAACCCCTTTCTGTGCTAGATTTAAAAATTCTCTGGACTTCAGCCTCACAGCCCTATTTGAGTTATGGGTCCAACTCTGAACCAGTCACTGGCTGGGGGTTACGGGGTGCATGAGATGCACTGCTTGGTTTAGTTCAGTGATATGCTCACAACTGGAGTAAAGCTTAAAAGTTGAGAGTGGTGAGGTCAGCTCCCCCAAACAAAATTGGGCTATGATGTCACAAGAGGGAGAGATGTTGGGTGGCAAAATCAGCAGCAAAGGTCACAACATACATGTTTGGCAGGGATTTCAGGGACCTGTGGTCTAAACAGCTCATTTCATAAGCTAGAAATCTGAAATCTAGAAAAGGAAAAGAGCTCACCACAGGACACACCACAAATTAAGAGCAGAGCCAAGGGTTCTTAAATTCCCATTTAGAGCTCTTTGCACTAAAGCACCTACCCTTTAAGGACCCATCTCTACACCTGGGTCATCATCTCCTACCTCAAGTTTTATGTCCATGAGAGATAATAGGAGCAGGGCTGCCAGGTACAGTTGTACAGGCTATGGACTGCACAATTCTGGGGGTTCCATTTACATAAAAATCTATATAAATGGTGCTCTCTAGACAGGCATATTTTGGAGTCCTGCACAGGAGAATAGATCTGGAATTTGTTTTTTAGTAGAGATGGCAAATACTTGTCGCATGTAGTGACACTTCTCTCGCTAGTATCCATGACATACATTCCCTGTCAATCATGTCACTCTTTCCTACTAAACTCAGACTTAATCACAGAATCTTTTTCAAACCAACACTTTAGGTTCCCACCAGTTTTCTTTTTTTCTAATATTTTTTTAAAGTTTTTTTTTTTTTTTTAATGATAGTCACAGAGAGAGAGAGAGGCAGAGTCACAGGCAGAGGGAGAAGCAGGCTCCATGCACCGGGAGCCCGACGTGGGATTCGATCCCGGGTCTCCAGGATCGCGCCCTGGGCCAAAGGCAGGCGCCAAACCCCTGCGCCACCCAGGGATCCTCCCACCAGTTTTCAATTGTGGCTGGCACTTAAGCTAATATCTATTTGCCTTCCTGTTCTAAAATGAGTAGCTCAAATCTGTCTTCAGAATGACACTCCTCCCAAGCTTTTACCTTAGTTTCTATTCATTGATATTAGCACCAGATAGTGAGGAAACTTCCCTCCAAAATAAGCAATCAGTACTGCCATGATAATTTCAAAAAGTGTTTTAAGGATTAAATGAGATAATATAAATGAAGTTCTTAGATAGTGATGGGTATCTTGCAAATAGTCAATAGTTAGTAATTTAAAACAATAAGAAAATATTTAAAATCACCCTGTTGGAATCTATAAATGTATATCTGATGTGCTAACAGTGCCTAATGTTTATATTCTTTTTTTAAAATTATTTATTTATTCATGAGAGACACAGAGGGAGAGGTAGAGACATAGGCAGAGTGAGAAGCAGGCTCCATGCAGGGATCCCAATGTGAGACTCCATCCCAGGACCCTTGGATCATGACCTGAGCCAAAAGCAGATGCTCAACCACTGAGCCACCCAGGTGTTCCTAATGTTTATATTCTTGATCTAACCCCTAGGTTATGAAAATAAGTCAGAGGCAGAAATTATTGAGTATTATTGAGAATTAGAGCTTTATCAGTGTTTCAGTTGCCACACGCAGACACGCAGACATACACATACCCCTCCTGGGAATCAGGTTCTGGGATCCAGTGGCGTTTAAAATCTATGCAGTAATTGTCTCTATCCTTAGGTCTTATGGCTATCTCATGAGTCAGTCTTTCTTTTTTCTCTTTCCCCAAACCTTCTATCTCTCTCAGTCTCTGTCTCTCTTATCTCTGTTTTTAGAGGAGAGCAGCAAACTTGCAGGGTTGTGGTTATGGCAGAGGCCAGAAGGGGCCATCCTTCAGTGGTTCTCTCTGGCAATCCAGAAGCAGCCAAACATATTTGGGCAGGGTCACAGATACTAAGACAACTGGTTTCTTTGAGTGGAGTCATAGATAGAGCCAGCAGCGATACTTTGCTCAGGGCTTCTCTGCCTGTGGTTTGCCAGCCTTGCCAGGCTGAGCGAGGAGAGGGGGAGGGAGCAGGAAGGGGCAGCGGGTGTTATTAGCTCGATGGCATTAGAGGCAGGAGCTGTTCCAATCTCCGAGTGTCCAGGCATACCAGGCTCTGGCAGGGATATTTCTTTTCAGGTGCCAGTGTCCCTTATCCCTATCCTGATATTGGGCCTTTAATAAGTGGACCTAGAAGAGGTGGCCAAACTCCTAAGATGCCTGCTTACCTCAGAGTGACAGAAAATGTCTCTGTAGGAAGGGACTTCGAAGATTGTGTGATTCAGGCTTTTCATATGAAAGATGAAGGGAGCCTGGAAGCCAAATCTTTTTTTTTTTTTTTTTTTAGTTTATTCATGAGAGACGAACAGAGAGAGAGAGACAGAGAGGCAGAGACACAGGCAGGGGGAGAAGCAGGCTCCATGCAGGGAGCCCGATGTGGGACTAGATCCCGGGTCTCCAGGATCATGCCCTGGGATGAAGCCGGCACTAAACCTCTGAGCCACCCAGGCTGCCCTGGAAGCCAAATTTTGACTCAGATGTTCCACCAACAGAGATAGTCCTGGGCTGTTTTGAAGACTCAGATGGAACCATTCGGTGGAGGGTAATGTGTTGACTCTTGACCTTGGAGAGAGGTGGATAGGGATCTCAGGTGCCTTGGAAGGCCATTAAAAGAAACATATTTTGGGGCAGAAAAGTTTTAAAAAATCTGCTTCAGTGACAATCTGCTTTATCCATGCATGGGACTGGTCTGAGACGTAGCCAAATAAGCCAGTGAGAGAGGCAGAGGCATCCAGGAAAATAGCCCCAAGTCCCAGAATCTGCATGTCCATCTCGGCTCTGCTACCTCCTTGCCGTGTGACTTTGGTTAGCGGCTTGCTGGGCTGAGCCTTGATTTTCTCTTCAGTTGCGTGGGGGGACATTGCCAGTTGGCCTTAAAGGGTTGCTGGGGAGTAAAAAAAGGAAAGGAAAAAAATGCAAGCAATTTTCAAATTGCTCCATATTATGTAAATAATTATTTGGGATCTGGACAGAATTCTTCCATGGAGCTCTTTCATTATCACAGAAGGGAATTTTTGGATTCTGATGTACTGGGCACTGAGATTCTGTTGTGGTGACTAGGAGAAATAGGTGCTTTTCCTGCCCTGTGCTGGGCAGTGCTCTCTGTCCTTGAGCATTTTGTCGAGGGGGTGGTTACACTTAAGATCCCAGCGGAGCGAGGCTGATGAGTATGTTACCCTGAGATGATCACATCGTAAAACAAGAATGGATTTGACAGAGGACTTAATGTGCTCTTCAATATGCACTTGGTTTCACATAATATTATGTTTCCAAATCCTGCAAAATAAGGGACCTATTGTGCCCCTACCTTTCCTCCCCACACTTCCACACCCACATTCCCTGAACAATAAATCATCAGATGTGTCCTCTCCTCCCAGAGCATGAACCTTCCATCTGAGTCAGAAGGAACACTTGAGAATTCCAGGAACACATTTAATCACTTAAAATTGGTCGATGCCATCCCGTCTCTGGGGAATTGATGCACGCGGTGGGAATTATAGCGAGCGTTCTTGTGGCAACATGGTGCTGAAAAGATGACTCCTTTCAGGCTCAGGTTTGGTTTCAGATCCAAGGCTTTTAAGGTTTTAAGCTGTCTACATTGATCTTGAGTAACTGAGTTGGAAAGTGTTCTCTCTTCTTCCTTTGCCTGTCGGTGCTTGTTTGCTTATTTATTTACTTAAGCAGAAGAACGCCCCATTTAAACTGCATTCATTTCTAGGAAATAAAATTATAAAATCTTTGTTCTGCTTAATCTTCAAGTAACAGATGTCATTTATGGATTCCACAAATCTTCCTGGAGATCCTTGTATGTGCCAAGCACTGCACTGGGTACCAGGATACCAGATTCATGGGGTGGACACTCAGCCATACTTTTGCCCATTATCCATTCATTCATTCATTCATTCATTCAACAAATATTTACTGAGCATCTCCTATGGGTATCAGGCACTACATTCTATGAAGGGGACACAGAACAAGACAGAAATGATCCCTGTTTTCATGGATCTTAGAGTCTTCTGGGAGCATTAAAACATGAGTTGTGTCTTCTAGGAGCTCATAGTTTGATGGGTGAGGAAGACACATGCACAACCCCTGCAAACTGCTATGTTAAGATTTTAGTGCAGTTGCATAGAACAGGTCTCTGGAATGCCTAGGAGAGGATGGGGATGACATTAGGGAAGGCTGGGACTGTAAATGTTGAGTGCAAGCTTTGGAGGCCTAAGACCTGAATGCCAGCTTTGCTTCTGGTGACTTTGTGATCTGGACCTCCTCCAGTCTTGGTGTCCTCTTCTATGAAATGAAGATAGCTGTGGCATCTACCAGGGTTGTTAAGCTTCAACAAAGTTCTGTTGGTAAAGCACTTAGCGCAGTACCTGGTGGCATGTCTTCTTCTTCAGAGTCCATTCTGGACAGTTTCCTAAAAAGGTGAAGGTCCCTTTGGTTCTGAGATGTAGTGGGCTGGTTTTGAAATGGATCCAGTTGGTCTTTCCTGCCATTCTGGTCTAGAAGGGCAATGGCAGGTGAGAGGAAGTGGATTGGGCTTAGGCCAGGTCCACTTGTTGGCCTAGGTCAGCATTTCCCAAAGCATGATGTGCATAGATAATGTTTAGGTGGTGCCGAGGCAAACACTGAACACTGTTAAGAGCTATGTATTTTACATGCACTACAAAGATACTATTTTTCCATTTTCAATGGTTCTATAATGCTTCCTTTAAAAATCAATTTATATAGTTTAAAAACAACTGATATGATTAAAAGGAGAAGCTTAAGGATTAGCAGAGTGCATGTGAGACCAGGCATGCTACTTGCTTGTGGAGTTTTGGGGAATGCTGGCCTAGAATGAGGCTCTTAATGGTACCAGTTCTCCCATTCCTGATTTGTCAAAGGGAAGTGACAACATTACCCCCGGGAGCAAGAAGATGACATGAGAGGCTGTGTGGCAAAGGCCGTGCAGGGGGCTTTGGATGAACGCCCATCTTACCTGAGCTGCTCTGTTCCTGCCTCCTTCTAGATCTCATTTCCCCCTTTGATTGTCTTCATTGCCTGTATTGCTATTTCAAATCATCTTGTTTACAATTCTCCTCCATAATTCTGAAAATCCAAATGCCCTGAAAATGGAACATAAGAACAAAATAGATTTGGAATTCATCTGTTTATTTTTGATATAAGCTTGCAGTTTTTGCAGCAAAATCTGAACTGAACTGAGGTAAAGCTATCTTTCTCTTTAATCTATCTTTAATTTCTGGGATAATTCATCCAAGCTCACACAATTAGTAAGTGGCAGAGCTGGGACTGAAATCCCAGGCCTGGCTGGTACTTCTGACATTTTTCCTACATGGATTGGGCCTCGTCGAGCTTCTCCATTTCCCTCCTTTGAGTGGTCTCTGCAGATCACCAAGATGGAAACTCCAACTCCACCTGCTGAGCCCTGCATCCTGAGATGAACCACTTGACACTTGGAACAAGCCCCCTTGGGTCATGGTGGACATAGAAGCATGGGGCTCTCTGGCTTTGCACTTAACATGTCAGGCTCTAGAATCCCACGGGGCTACCTCTAGAATCCCATTAGTTCTACCTCTAATAGCACATACCTTCCAGAATATAAGTTCCAAGAAGCCTTGGTACATATTAATACAAAAACCTGTGTCTGATTAATCAATTTGGTTAAATCATTAAATCAAATGATATCTATAAAGGTCATAGTTCAGTGGCTGGCATAAACTAAGCATCTTCAAGGGATAGTTACTACTTTTATTTACCAGCTGGAGCCCGTTTTGAGTTTCAGTATCCATAACTCAAGCTTTTTGACAAGTGCAATTGACTCCTATTTTGCAGGCATGGTAGAAAACTAAAGTGACCAAAATCAGGGCCTAGAACATCTGTGTTTTGAGCAGCCAGCGTTGGTACCCAATTCCGACTTCCCTGACACCACTTTGCCCTTGGCTCACATGGAGTAAGGCCTAGACTGCAGCAGAAGAACTGAGGGAACAGGGCCACAGGAGGGTGTGAGGAACATTCTCAGCAATGAATAACTGATGCTTTGCTGGAAGGCTAAAAGCACAGTCAATTCATTTGATGCCTTTCCACCTTCAAATGATCCGAACCCTACCAGCTTGGGCATATTAAGTCAAGTTCGTGATGGCCTCTTCTTCCTGTTGTGTGAGCCACCATCCTACCTGGTTTCCTCTCCCATCTACACAGGCTTGCTCACGTGGACCATATTTCATGCCAAGTGTCAGCTCCGGGGGGGTTGGGTCTTCATGAACATAATTCAAGGCGGCACAAGCTGAGCTGGAGAAGTGTAGCATGAGTGATTTTCGAGCCACGTTTGTACTTAACACTGAGTGGTTTTAGTTACTTCCTTTTTTTCATCAGAAAAGTCATCTCAGAGTTTATTGATTAAATGAGTCTATGAAAGCAGAGTACAATGTGAGCTCTAAAGCAGTGTAGAGCTCTGAGGGGTTATTGCAATTTTTTTCTTTTTTTTGTATATTTTTTAATTGAAGTTCGATTTGCCAACATACAGCATATCACCCAAGCTCATCCCATCAAGTGCCCCTCTCAGTGCCCATCACCTGGTCACTCCCACACCCAGCCCACCTCCCCTTCCACTACCCCTTGTTTGTTTCCCAGAGTTAGATGTCTCTCACGTTCTGTCACCCTCACTGATATTTCCCACTCATTTTCTCTCCTTTTTCCTTTATTCCCTTTCACTATTTCTTATATTCCCCAAATGAATGAGACCATATAATGTTTGTCCTTCTCCGATTGACTTACTTCACTCAGCATAATACCCTCCAGTTCCATCCACGTTGAAGCAAATGGTGGGCATTTGTCATTTCTAATGGCTGAGGAATATTCCACTGTATACATACACCACATCTTCTTTATCCATTCATCTTTCAGTGGACACAGAGGTTCCTTCCACAGTTTGGCTATTGTGGACATTATGATATAAACATTGGGGTGCAGGTGTTCCGGCGTTTCACTGCATCTGTATCTTTGGGGTAAATCCCCAGCAGTGCAATTGCTGGGTTGTAGGGCAGGTCTATTTTTAACTCTTTGAGGAACCTCCACACAGTTTTCCAGAGGGGCTGCACCAGTTCACATTCCCACCAATGTGAAAGAGGGTTCCCCTTTCTCTACATCCTCTCCAATATTTGTTGTTTCCTGCCTTGTTAATTTTCACCATTCTCACTGCTGTGAGGTGGGATCTCATTGTGGTTTGTTTGTATTTCCCTGATGGCAACTGATGCGGAGCATTTTCTCATGTGCTTCTAGGCCATGTCTATGTCTTCCTCTGTGAGATTTCTGTTCATGTCTTTTGCCCATTTCATGATTGGATTGTTTGTTTCTTTGCTGTTGAGTTTAACAAGTTCTTTATAGATCTTGGATACTAGCCCTTTATCTGATAGGTCATTTGCAATTATCTTCTCCCATTCTGCAGGGTGTCTTTTAGTTTTGTTGACTGTTTCTTTTGCTGTGCAGAAGCTTTTGATCTTGATGAAGTCCCAATAATTCATTTTTGCTTTTGTTTCCCTTGCCTTCATGGATGTATCTTGCAAGAACTTGCTGTGGCCAAGTTCAAAAAGGGTGTTGCCGGGCAGCCCCGGTGGTGCAGCGGTTTGGCGCCGTCTTCAGCCCAGGGCGTGATCCTGGAGACCAGGGATCGAGTCCCACATCAGGCTCCCTGCATGGAGCCTGCTTCTCCCTCTGCCTGTGTCTCTGCCTCTCTCTCTCTCTGTGTCTATGAATAAATAAATAAAATCTTAAAAAAAAAAGAGTGTTGCCTGTGTTCTCCTCGAGGATTTTGATGGATTCTTATCTCACATTTAGATCTTTCATCCATTTTGAGTTTATCTTTGTGTTTGGTGTAAGAGACTGGTCTAGTTTCATTCTTCTGCACATGGCTGTCCAATTTTCCCTGCACCATTTATTGAAGAGACTGTCCTTTTTCCAGTGGATAGTCTTTCCTGCTTTGTTGAATATTAGTGGACCATAGAGTTGAGGGCCCATTTTTGGATTCTCTATTCTGTTCCATTGATCTATGTGTCTGTTTTTGTGCCAGTACCACACTGTCTTGATGACCACAGCTTTGTAGTACAACCTGAAATCTGGCATTGTGATGCCTCTGGCTCTGGTTTTCTTTTTCAATACTCCCCTGGCTATTCGGGGTCTTTTCTGATTCCACACAAATCTTAAGATGATTTATTCCAACTCTCTGAAGAAAGTCCATGGTATTTTGATAGGGATTGCACTAAATGTGTAAATTGCCCTGGGTAGCATTGACATTTTCACAATATTCGTTCTTCCAATCCATGAGCATGGAATATTTTTCCATCTCTTTGTGTCTTCCTCAATTTCTTTCAGAAGTGTTCTGTAGTTTTTAGAGTGTGGATCCTTTACCTCTTTGGTTAGGTTTATTCCTAGGTATCTTATGCTTTTGGGTGCAATTGTAAATGGGACTGACTCCTTAATTTCTCTTTCTTCATTAGTGTATAGAGATGCCACTGATTTCTGGGCATTGATTTTGTATCCTGCCACACTGCCAAATTGCTGTTTGAGTTCTAGCAATCTTGGGGTGGAGTCTTTTGGGTTTTCTATGTACAGTATCATGTCATCTGCAAAGAGGGAGAGTTTGACTTCTTCTTTGCTAATTTGAATGTTTTTAATTTCTTTTTGTTGCCTGATTGCTGAGGCTAGGACTTCTAATACTATGTTGAATAGCAGTGGTGAAAGTGGACATCCCTGTGGTGTTCCTGATCTTAGGGGAAAGGCTCCCAGTGTTTCCCCATTGAGAATGATATTTGCTGTGGGCTTTTCGTAGATGGCTTTTAAGATGCTGAGGAATGTTCCCTCTATCCCTATACTCTGAAGAGTTTTGATCAGGAATGGATGTTATATTTTGTCAAATGCTTTCTCTGCATCTATTGAGAGGATCCTATGGTTCTTGTTTTTCCTCTTGTTGATATGATCTATCATGTTGATTGCTTTACGAGTGTTGAACCAGCCTTGCATCCTGGGGATAAATCCCACTTGGTCATGGTGAATAATCTTCTTAATGTACTATTGGATCCTATTGGCTAGTATCTTGATTAGAATTTTTGCATCTGTGTTCATCAGGGATATTGGTCTATAATTCTCCTTTTTGGTGGGGTCTTTGTCTGGTTTTGGAATTAAGGTGATGCTGGTCTCATAGAATGAGTTTGGAAGTATTCCACTCCTTTTTATTTTTTGGAACAGCTTTAGTAGAATAGGTATGATTTCTTCTTTAAACGTTTGATAGAATTCCCCTGGGAAGCCATCTGGTCCTGGACTCTTGTGTCTTGGGAGGTTTTTGATGACTGCTTCAATTTCCTCCCTGGTTATTGGCCTGTTTTCTATTTCTTCCTGTTCTAGTTTTGGTAGTTTGTGGTTTTCCAGAAATGTGTCCATTTCTTCTAGATTGCCTAATTTATTGGCGGATAGTTGCTCATAATATGTTTTTAAAATTGTTTGTATTTCCTTGGTATTGGTTGTGATCTCTCCTTTTTCATTCGTGATTTTATTAATTAAAGTCTTTTCTCTTTGGGGTTATTGAAATTAATATCTTTGGGTTTACGTGCATGACTGGGAGCCTGGCTAAAATGACATTTGCACTTGTTTGTTTTTCTTTAGAAGAAAGATCCAGAAGACTATCTGGGACTCACTGAATACAGTCCTCATCTTAGAAGGTGGGTAGGTAATAGTGCATCCTGTACTCACTGAAGGTGGTCTACTTAGAAGGGCAGGTACAGAGTGAGTTGTTGCGTGATCCAAGGAGAATGAGCCCACAGAGACCTTCTTAACCTGTGAATTACTGAAGGTGGCTGGGGCAGAAACTATTTTCCCAAGATGGCCACATCAATATCTCTCCTTATCTTACAATGTGACATGGACACTCCTGAGACGTGAAATCTCTGTTCCCTCTCCATGAAACAGGGTGGATCCATGTTAACTCCCTTGCACAATGGAATGTGGTGGAAGTGATGCCACGTGACTTCCAAGTTTTGATTGTAGAAGGCAATCCAACCTGGCTCTTAGAACCCAGCCATGACATGGAGGAAAGCCTGAGCTATGGAGAGACCATGTGTGGGAGTGTTGCAGCTGATGGCCCAAGCTAGACCCCAGTTGACAGCCAGATTCTGATAGAATCTTGGTGATTCTTGATAGCCCGTGGGTGAGTGCAGCCTCCTCCAGGCTTTGAGTTTTCTAGCTGATACCCTAAAAAACTGGGAAGCAGAAATAAGCATTTCTACTCTGCCCTAACTTTATTCTGCCCCCCCAAACCATAAGAGACAATAAGTGACTATTGTTTTAAGTTCTAAAGTTTTGAGGCAATTTATGATACAGCAATAGATGACTAATTAAATAGTTAATGATTTGGAATAGGAGGAGCAGGGCAAGCATCCTACCCTTGGAAGATCCTTGGCTAATATTGCAAGGAAGCTGGAAGTTCTGAAACTGCAAGGGAGCAGAGGTCAATCATTTCTGACTGTGATTGGCCTGGAAGAGGGCAGGAGATGAGACAAGAGCTTTCCAGATGGAGTGTTTCTCTGGGAGAGGCAGGCAGATGACTCCATCTCTGCCATTGAGTTTTGAGTTGATCCTTGAGACAAGGAACTCTTTGGCAAGGTCACTGTGGCTGGAGATAGCATGCTGTCACACCTCTGGATGCTGGATGCTGGATGCTGGAAGCTTATCCCAGCTCCTCAGGACTTCTGGAGGGTTTCATACCAAAGCCTATTTACCTGCCATTGCCTATTTCTCTTCGGTATGGCAGGAGATAAAATTCCCTGAACCCTTTGGGCAATCATAAGTTTTAGACTCAAGATATAAGTTCTCTGGCCACAAAACAGTGAAGGAGTTTATGCTGGCCAAGATTCTTGGTTACAAACAATGGAGAATTATTCTAGATGATTTAAGCAGAAAATGAAATTATTGAAAAGAGTTGGGTAGTTTTCAAAATCCTTGGGAAGGGTAGAAAATAAGGGCTAGATCAAATGATAGAATTAGTTCAGTAAGGACACAGTGGCCACAGCCATTGGAGCCTGGATGTTACTGAACCTCAGATGTAGCTACTATTATGGCCCTGGGAACCCAGATAGAGCTACTTCTCCACCAGGTTGGAACTTCTCTGTCTGTACTCTGGGTTACTAGCACTCAATTCCAAGTCCAAGAGCAAGTGTGTCTGATTGGTGGATTATGGGTCATGTGCCACCTCCTAGCTGCAGGGGAAGCTGGGAAATCAAGGATCTAGCTGGGAAATCAATTTGTCTTTGTACAACAGAGAATCTCCCCCACATTGAAGGAGGTTTCAGGTACTGGGCAGACCAAAAATTACAAAGGTCCACTACCAAGTTCTAGGCTCTTTACTATTGAGGATATATCAGTGTGTCAGTGTGTCAGTTTGTGGAAAGGAGGAGAGCAGAGCTTGAATTTGAGAACTATGGAGAAGCTGCTGACAAGATCATTATATTTAGAAAATGTGATGTGCAGTTATCTGCCTGCTTATTCTTAGCACCATGCTTGCCCTTTAGTGTTCTACTTTGCACAGGGCCTGGACCCCTGCAAACCATGGATCCTAGGCTCCCTTGATAGGTTCAGCCAATGTGAAGCACTGGTAGGAAGTTGGAACATAGTAGGAGGTGGGAAGGTATGTTCTCTCTCTCACCATTTCTCATGGGATCTTTGGGAGTAACTGTATCCTTTACAGTTCAGTCACAATAGCTCAGCACTGGTCTGGGAGAGGCCTCCTGATTGGTCCCAGTACAGTCCCAGTGGGTCCTCCTTGGTGGTTCTATCACTCTTCCTGGCACTCTTTCTCCCAGTGGTGCGGTCTAGTGCATTTTGGGTCTTGGATAATAACATGTTATCATCTGTCCCAGCCCTCAGAGAAATAGCCGCTTTCTGTAGGCTCCTATGTTCTGTCTTATGTCCTTTTCTCTTTTTGTTCTTTTAGCACTTCCAAGACTTTGCAACTAGTTTCTTGGATTGAATCCGCTGTATTTGAAATAGTAATATGCTTCTTGTTTCCTGACGGACTCTGACTGATGCACATGGAAACTTGGTAAGAACAATATGCCTGACATTTATAATATTCTTAATATCAAAGAGCTTTAATGTTGGGAGTGCTGCCATTTCTTGCCTTTTCCAACTGGTAAACTCATATGCACCATTCAAACTTTGTTCAGGTATTAGCTCTCCAGGAGGCCTTCCCTGATATTATCCTTTGCTCCCTAAGCCCCAAGGAGCCAAATACAGTACCATTCACTCTTAAGTAGGTATGTGGCAGTAGTGTCTGTTGATGTTGACAGTGGCAGGCAGGAGGATTAGAAGTGCATGTTTGCGGGATAATACTTCAGTGGTTTTTCTTAGGCAAGAGTGCTGATTTTCAAGTCTGGAAGTCTGGTTTGGATTCCATTAGTAGGTAACTGTGCAATCTCAGGCAAGTCACTTGACTTCCGTGGGCTGCAGTTTACTCTCTTGAAATATGAGTGGGTTCAATTAGGAGGGTGATTTCCAAACTTTGTGTGTGTGTAAGTTTTAAGTAGTATTATGTGGAAACCCAATATGTAAAACAGAAATAAATGGTCTGACCAAAGTTAGGGGTGGGCATTTCCAGTGCTCCTCTAGCCCCGGACCTTTGGTATACCTCTACCACACCTCTAGGGCTCCATGGAACAAAATTATAACTGCAGTGGATCACTTTGTTTATGTATTTTAGCTTTACACATACAGGCACAACAAATAGGTAAACTGAAGCCAATTAAAGATGATGCCCATGCATTGCTCATATGATAATCTACTTCTATCCATAGATTTAGGGAACCTGAGTACAAATCTTTCTTGAAACCATGTCAAATAAGAGATGTATATTTTGGCTACTAGAAAGCCACACCTTATTCCATGGTAAATGTAAATTAAATCCTGGGGAAATATTTGAATAAAGATGGTCCAAATCTTTTCACCATGAACCTGATAAAATCATTGTAATAGGTCTGAATGCTGAGGCTCAGTTACCTTATAACCAACATTCCCTCTTGAAACTAACCATATCCATGTTGGTTCACTTTTTCCAACCCTGTATGTAGCCTGACTAATTGGATATACTGAGCTGAGGTGGATATTTATCATTAACAAAGCTTGATACATTAGGAAATCATCTTTGTAGCAGCCACAGTAGAGACAGTTGATTGTTTGGGTAAAGTTCAAGTGCACTGACTTGTACTTTCCTTATGGAGGGAATGTAGGGGCACGGGGCAGAATAGAAATGTAGGGGCACAGGGCAGAATAGAAGCGGAAATTTTGAATAAGGCTGGAATCTATCTGGAGTTGTTCTTTTTTTTTTTAATTTTTTATTTTTTTATTTATGATAGTCACAGAGAGAGAGAGAGAGAGAGAGAGAGAGAGAGAGAGAGGCAGAGACATAGGCAGAGGTAGAAGCAGGCTCCATGCACTGGGAGCCCGACGTGGGATTCGATCCTGGGTCTCCAGGATCGCGCCCTGGGCCAAAGGCAGGCGCTAAACCGCTGCGCCACCCAGGGATCCCTATCTGGAGTTGTTCTTAAGGAGAAACTTTGACCATGAGAGTTAACATATGTTCTATATTCAATTTTTTTCATCATTATCTTTGCAGCCAACATCATTATCTTCAAATGCATTGAGCATTTACTATGTGTCAGGAATAATGCTCAGCATTATTCCTACAACCATCTTACCCTCGTTGTTTACAAATGAGAAAACGGAGATTTAGGAAAGTTCTATTACTCACTCTTTTTTGCATTTATCAGCTAACAAGTAACTGAATTTGGAGTCAAATGCACATCTGCTTAATTATAAGACTATGCTCATAAATGACATCCTATTGCCTTTCCATTTCCTGAACCCCACAATGCAAGGGTGGGCCCCCTCTGCCTGTTTGCCTTATTAGCATGATGACATTGCCATCATTAGTCTGTCCCCTCACTCAGACACAACAAGGCCTCTGAGTCCCCATGGTAAAGCTCCTGGTGACTTATCCTCAGCTTGAAGCAGCTTTAAGTGTTTGCTTTCCTTCCATGCCTGCAACTGCTGGGTACTGTTGAGCTGTCACCTGGCTTGGGGGACCCGATGAATCAAGACTGAAACCAATTAACATAGGAAACCTGCCAACTCATACTCCACACCCCGAGTAGACAGCCTAATTTCCTTGTTGATGAGAACTTCTCACTAGCAATGATCTTGCCCTTGCTACGGGGGTTTTCCAGGAGAATCACATGTCTCTCTTCAATGGCTGCAAAAAGTAAATTAATGAGCTAACAAGACCGAAATGAAGAAAAAGGTGGCAAGGAGATGACTATAGAGAGCCAGAGAATGTGGCCAATGATTAAAGAGAAGGGCCAATCATTTAAGCCAGACTGTAGGTCCCGTGAGAAGGGATGCTTTGGTTTAATGGTGATGGGAGAGACCACACTGGTTCTTGATCTCTGAAATCATCACTGTCTACATGAACATTGAAAGAGTGCTAGACCTCAGTTTCAATCCCTGAGTGATACTGATGTATGGTACTTTTGGAACAAGTTTTTCCCTTTTTTGGGTTGTATAGCAGTTAAAAGTGTAGGTTCTGGGATTGAACTGCTTATATTTTGAATCTAGTCTCCATCACTTACCAACCGATTTTGAGCACATATTTAACCTCTCCAAGACTTCATTTTCTCAACTATAGAATGGGATAATGATAATATTCATCTTACAGGGCTGCCACAAGGCTAAAGGAAAATAATTCTTCCAGGGTACCAAGCACAGTGGCTGGCATATGGTAAATATTCTCTAATTTGGGATGTTTTTAGCTGCAAGTGATTGAACTTCCTGTTCAGAGAGGCTTTTTTTTTTTTTTTTAAGATTTCTAATTTATCTAGTCATGAGAGACACAGAGAGAGGCAGAGACACAAGCAGAGGGAGAAGTAGGCTCCCTGTGGGAGGACCCTGGGATCACCATCTGAGCCAAAGGCAGATGCTCAACCACTGAGCAACCCAGGTGCCCCTCAGAGAGGCTTTAAAAGAAGTGTGATAGCTCATATAACCGGAGGTTCAGGGAGAGGATATACTCAATGTTGGTTAAATTAGTTCTTTGGTGATGTCCTCAAGAACCTGGTTCTTTCCATATTTCTGTTTTGCGATCTTGAGTTTTGTCTCCATAATCAAGATGGTAATAGAATGACTGCTGTCTAGATGTGTCAGTGTCCTAGGGAAAAAGAAGAATGAAGAATGTCTGTCTTTTCTGTGACTCTATCTGAAACAAAAAGTTTTTTTTTTTCAATCCCATCAGCAAAATTGTTTACCTCTCATTGGCCAGAATTGGTTCACATGCCTGTTCTGACCAATCCCTGTAGGAAGAATTTAACCAATGGAATCACCTAGGAGTTAAGGGGTATCTCAACTTCCCTTGTGGTTGCATGGAGGGAGATTGGATGGCTGAACAAAATTGAGGTTCTGTTAGGAAAGAAGAAGGGAGGCATGGATGCCGGCTAGGCATCTGATTGAAATCTCCCCAATCAATACATTTCACTATTATTTTTATTATTACTGTCTTTATCATCAGTTTCTGCTTTGGACTACTTGCTAGGTATCCCAGTCTCTTTTGCATTCTGAAAGCATACTTTGATCTTACTCATTGTTAGTATGTGCTGGGCTAAGTTTGGTCTCTGCCTCTTCTGATGAGAGGGCAACTGAAATGTAGCATTTCTGCTTCCAACATTCATTCTCCAACCAGAAACATCTCATGCCAAACACTCCAGGTATACAGAGCTACTAAGAATGAGCCAAAGGAAATTAATTTCAAGATCCCAGCATCTGTCACTCACAGCAGTGAGTTGTGTAACTGAGCCGATGATATAGTTGATTATGTGCCAAAGCCTTTTTCTACTTTAGAAACACTCCTGGGAATCCTTTCTCTCCTTAAGATGACAAGCCCACCTCAAACAGTGTTCTGGATTGAAGGATGGTAGATTTAAACATTTCTAGCTCATTGAGATAGCTCCTCTATGTTTTCTGGTCACAGACTGTGTGGCTAACATTTTTTTTTCTTCTTTCTTTCTTTCTTTTTAAAGATTTTATTTATTTATTCATGAGAGACAGAGAGAGAGAGAGAGAGAGAGAGAGAGAGAGAGAGAGAGAGAGGCAGAGACACAGGCAGAGGGAGAAGCAGGCTCCATGTGGGGAGCCTGATGTGGGACTCGATCCGGGGTCTCCAGGATCACGCCCTGGGCTGAAGGCAGCGCTAAACCACTGAGCCACCCAGGCTGCCCTTTTTTCTTTTTTAAAGAAAGACCCATGTTGATGGCTTGGTGACACATTACTACCATTTTGGAGAAACAATCCAAACCATGACATATCAAATATTCCTCAGTTACATGGGACAACCAATTTTTTTTAATCTCCTTCACCCCAAAGCACAGTTTAATTCCACATGCATAACTGAATTGATTTTTTCTTTTTAATTTAATTTATTCTTGGCTTTTGATCACAAAAAAGGCTGCTTGTGGAGCAGATGGCATAGACCATTTCCACGTGTTATGAGTGGTCAGTTCAATAGACCATCATCAGCCCCTCATCTGCTAGCCAATTGGCCTGAGTCAACCAGAAAATGATGTGTTTGGTTCTGAGGGTAGATATGAGTCTATTGCCTCATAGTTTAGATAACATTTTTCTTCCAAGGGTCAAGTCAGACCCTGTTCTCTGATGTCATAAACTCCCAGGCAAACGGCAGAAATTCAGTACCATGGGAGTGCTCTCAATGATCAGCCAGGAAGTCTCCAGAATCTGGTATAGTGAATTATGGTTCATTGAGTAAGATGTTCATCACCTTCTTCTTAGAAATACCCTTCGCTTCATCAGAGAATCATGAACCCTCAGAGCTAGAAGTGATTTTGGAGGTTATGTGTTTAAATGTTTCTACTGCCAAGTCCACAGGGTGCTCCTAATTTGTGTCTGCTGCAGGGACTCTGATGCAGAGATTCTGTTTGTGTGAAGTCCCCATAGGCCTTCTAGGAGAGCCAGTGATGGAATATGTTAGAGCTAACTGTTCACTTAAGGCTAAAATTCTTGAAGTGAGATGGGGAACAAGGTTGCCTCTTAACTCTTGAATAGATTTATTCTAAGTTTGAGTCTAGTTCTTGGATGGCTTGTTAAAGAAGGGGGATAATTTTGGATGCTATACATTTTACATCTTGCCCTCTATCCTGGTCCCCAAAACCTATTCCAAGTTCCCAGAAGGGAAGACATGGTAAGAAATTATATGTGTGAATCAGAGAAAAGAATCATAACCCTAGACTTCAAGATGCTGAGAATATAAGGAGACTCTGATGAGTTTTGTTGTATGATTCTTGGAGTGGTGGAGGCATGATGAGAACCAGATCCGGGAAAGCAAAGAAAGACTACAGCCACTTGTGAGCTAGAGAGCCTGTGACTGCTTGATCAATGCTATTTAAAGGGAGCAGTAAATATAATGGCCCACAGAGCCTGGCACCAGCAGCTGCACAAGAGAACTTTAGTGGTCACTAAGGAGTAGTCATGTGAACTGAGCTCATCTATGTGTCTCACTCTTCCAGGACCTCACATGTTGGGAAGCTTGGTTGACCTTCATTTATTCTAGCCATAGTGCCTTGACATTGTGGTTTGGAGAACTCTTCATTGTTTTCCCTCATTCTCTCTTGCAAGAGTTAGAGTTGGGTTCTATTGATTGCAATTAAATTACACTGTTACAGGGTCGCTTTATGAATTAGCTAATTGCAAAATAGACAGACACCAGAGGAGTGAATTTGGCCATTTAGGGGGCCTGAGCCCTGAAGCTGTCAGCTCATCACTGTCCTGCTACTTGAACACTGCCAAGCACAGCTGTATGTTCAGGCTATTGGGCAATGGAAATGTGTCAGTAGCGAATGCTTGGTGCTTCACTGCAGGTGGAAGACACAGATGGTTAGCTGTCATGATACTTATCCTTGTCAAAAATCATTGCTCTCTTTCTTGTCTCAATATGACCTGTGCCAACAGAAAGAGGGCTCTGGGAGTCAGCACAGCTAGGGACTAGCCCAGCTCAGGTTCTAGATAGCTGTGTGACCATGAGCCAGTCATTCTACCTCTCTGCAATCAGTTTCCTCACTTGGGAAAGAGTGAAATAACACACACCAATCCAGCATACAATACTTAGGACAGCAGAATAACTCTGGTGGCCAGAAGGATGCTGGTGGGCCAGGAGGTGGTGGTGGTGGAAATCTGCCTACTCAGGCTTTCCTGTTACCTCTTATTTTGGTTCTTGAGGTACTTGTGGGGAATTCTAGAGATCTGAGGAACACATCGATGACCAGGTTGGTAAATAATCTCTAAGGAATTTTCCAGTCTACAATTCAATTTGTTTGAATTATTATTATTATTATTATTATTATTATTATTTTTTACAAAATAGTCACATTCCTGTTTCTGCCAGCCCTTCACTAACTATAGCCTCATCACTCCATACATATATACTTTCTCTGTGTGTACAAGGAAGGAAAAAAGTGGGCTGTTTATCTGCTTAGTTCTTGCTGATTAGATCTTCTGTATTTTTGAAGATGGCCCAGATGACTAACAATGTGCCATGGAACCATTAACAACTCTGATAGAACTTTCTACTGGAGGAAGGAATCTTCCAGGTCACTTGTGGTCACCTATCAGGCTTTCTAGGGCTCCATGGCCCTGAAATAGACTTACAGAAGCACAAGAAGTTCTGAAAACTCCTAGTCTCTAGAGCCCATGCTTAGATATGCTAAGGATAAAATGCTTCTCTGAGAGCATCCTCAGAGGTGTTCATCCTCTGAGAACCTTTCAGATCAACTTGTAATGCTGGTACTTAAAGGAATACAAGAGATGTTAGCATTTCTATTCACCCATACTCCTTTCCCAAAGAATCTTCCCTCCCCTCACTCCTTGGAAAATTTGCTAAAAAAGTTGCTGAAGGATCCATGTTGGATCACTAGGTGATACTTTCCTGATGCCTGCCAACCATCTCTGATTGGTTTAGAAATGGCCACCTGACTCAGGTGTGACCAATAAATTCTACTCTACTGGGACACAGAGTCCTTGTCATTTAGATGTTGATAGACATGGAGCCATATGGGAATATGGCTCTGGGAATATGGCTCATGTTGGGCCATGAGCAATAGAGGAAACAAGTATGCCAAGAAAAGAACATAGCAGACACACAAAGAGAAGGTAGACAGTAGACAACACAGGGAAAGAGAGGGAGAGAGAGGGAAAGAGGAAGAGAGGGAGAGAGATGGGGAGGGAGAGTGAGAGTGCCCACTTTCTGATATTGTTCTCAGTCCACAAGGCCATTTAACTTTCCTACATTTATCTTTTCTTCAGAGTCCCTTGGATCCTTGGATCCTTCCATCAACCCTGAATTGTTACTTGAACTAACCAGAATAGGCTCTGTTCTTGGCAATCAGGCAACCCTTAATTAAGACAAAAGACTTAATGAAACAAGTCATGGCACCATCTACCCTGAAAGAGCTTGTTCATCTCTTTATTCACTCAACTGATATTTACTTAACCTCAATGTGCCAACACTGTGGATAACAGCATGAAGGATACAGTGGTGAACAAATATTTAGGGATTGAAAATTATTTCAAGTGTGGAGTGATTGAAAGGTCCAGCTTGGTGAGGAAACAGTGTGATAACCATCATCCTTTATTTCAAGGGAAGTGATAGGAAGAGGAATTAGACTTGCTTTGTTAGCCCCAGAGGGCATAAGAGAGTTGATGGGTGGAAATCAGAAGGGGCAGATTGGGACTGAGCATAGGACAGAATTTGGCAGCACTTTGGCACTGTTTAAAGATGAAACAGATTGTCTTGAGAGTTGAGTTTCTCCTACAATGGGGCCAAATGGCCAGTTGTGGGGAATTTTGTAGGATAGATGCAAACATTGGATGAAGGTTTAGATTGTATAACTTCTAAGATTCTTCCCCAGAGCTCTAGATTATAATTTTACCTTGAACCTTTAGGTTTGCATGATTTCAGGCAAGTTATTTAACTTCTCTGGGGCTGTTTCTCACATGTGAAAATTAGGATAAGAAACTCTCTTGCTCTGTGGTTGTGAGGAATAAATTATACGGCACTTAGTAAAAGCCTGGCACAGAGAAGGGACTCAGTAAATGAGTGTTTTCTTTATTCTTTTCTGTTACAGGTGAGGCTTTTCTTTTCATGAAATGCTGCTTTCTCCACTGCTGTTGCCACTTCAGGGATTTTATTTGCTTCAAGCAGCTGTATAGTTCATGAAGATGATATAGTTTATGTCTTATTCTTGCTTAGCATAGGGCTGTGCACAAAGGAGGGCCTTAGGAAATACTAGTGATTCCATATGGAGTCTTAGCTAACAGTCCCCATGCCAAACTTATACGAGAATGCTCTTCTCCACCCTTTGAAATTAAACACTGAGTCACACAAGTAGACACTTGTCCACAAAGAATTGCATGCATGCATGCACACAGACTGCACCTAAGTAAATGCACAAGGCATGCAGACAAACATGACTGTGCACAACTACACACACACAGACACGGACTTTCACTTCCTCCTCCCCGTAATCAAGAAGATACAAGAGGAATCCGCCTGTGGGATGAGTCACGGAGGCGGTTGGGATGAAGGGCAAAATTCAGCATCCCTGGGGAATCTTTATTTATAGCCCCAGTGGCTGGAGAGGGGGCTGAAATCATTCCTAAGGAGTTTCAGCGATGGAGAGTGATAAGATAACCAAAAGAGGTTGTTCCCACCACCGAGCTGTCTTCGAAGCAGGCGCCTGTTGCTACTGAGCAGAGAAGCGCTGTGTCACTCCAGGGCTGCTGTGGACATGGACGGGGAGGAGCTGAACTGACTGCATTCTAGCTGGTCCGAGGGCTGCTGCTGGACCCCTTTCCCCAGTGAGCAGGCAATCTCTATGCTAATCCCAGCAAATCCTCCCAGCTCCAAACAAACAGAAACCTCTCTGGGCCTGCAGAGGCCACTGATCACAGAGGATGCAGTTTAGATTCATAATGATACAGTCTAATCCGCTGGCCCAATGGTCCTGCCTCTGTCAACAGTGTGGTTTCTGTAATGAGCAAAGCAAGAGGCACGGGGAAAAGGCAATGCTGGACCCAACCTGCCTTCCCGAGAGAGGGGGTGGAAAGAGGCAGCTGGCTCTTTGCTGAGCTTTGAGGGACAGTCTGGTGGGGGGGTGAGAGTGGGGCAGTGAGTTTTTTGAGTGCAGACTCCGTGTCTCATCTACTGTTGCACCCCTAGCACCCAGCACACTACCTGACATAGAGGCAGTACCTAGGTCTTAGTTGGCAACTGGATAACATGCATGACCTCTTTAATTTCCAATTATATGAAGGCCCCAGTTATAGTTCTTGCGTTAGATGCATGCTTGAGAAGAAAGAATATTTTCTAGGGAGCCAGGAAGACCAGGGCTCCAATCCTGCCTCTTCTTCTAAAAGCCTCAGTTCCCTTATCTGTAAAATGGGGACTCATGGACAACTATTATGTTTGGAGGGCTGTGCTAAGTATTAGAGATGGTGCAAGTATGTTACTTCCCTATAGTATATGCTACTGGGAGGAATGGATATCAAGTTATTATCAGCCAATAACCCTTCAGTTGAATTAGTTGGTCAGATTGCACTAGGTAGGAAACAGTGAACACTGCCCCTCCCGCCTGCCAAGACTACCTGGGATGGTTTGTTCTTTTTTTTTTTTTTTTTTAAGATCTCTGTATTATTTATATATTTATTATTATATATAAAATTATATATTTATGTTTTTTAAAAAAGATTTTATTTATTTATTCACAAGAGACACAGAGACATAGGCAGAGGGAGAAGCAGGCTCTCTGTGGGGAGCCTCTTATGGGACTTGATCCTCTGACCCTGGGATCAGGCTCTGAGCAGGCTCTGAGGGAAGGCAGACACTAGAAGGCAGGCACTCAACCACTGAGCCACCCAGGTGCCCCTATTTAATTGCAGATTTGAGAGAGAAAGAGAGAGAGAGGGAGGGAGGGAGAAAAAATTGCATTTTACACCTACGAGCAAAAGCAAGGGGAGAGGCAGAGAGAAAGGCAATCTCTCAAGCAGATTCTTTTTTTTTTTTTTTTTAAGATTTTATTTATTTATTCATAGAGATGCAGAGAGAGAGAGAGGCAGAGACACAGGCAGAGGGAGAAGCAGGCTCCATGCAGAGAGCCTGATGTGGGACTCGATCCTGGGACTCCAGGATCATGCTCTGGGCTGTAGGCGGCACTAAACCGCTGCGCCACCGGGACTGCCCCTCTCAAGCAGATTCTATGCTGAGTGTGGAGTCTGATGCAGGGCTCGATGTTAGAGCCCTGAGATCATAAAGATCATGACCTGAGCCAAAATCAAGAGTCAGATGCTCATCCAACTGAGACACCTAAGTGCCCCCTGGGATGGCATGTTCTATTGGCCCCTTACTTCTGAGCTGTCCTGCTTGGCCTGAGCCCTGCTCTGAGTATGAGTTTTCCTCAGCCCCCACTGCTCTTAGTTGGCTCAGATGTGTGCCTGGACCTTAGCTCCTAGCTGAGGTCGGAGAGCTCTTGGACTGGACACCAGCTGCCCAGTACAGATCCTGAGCTCTGCCTTACATACTTTTCCTCTTGGCCTTTGACCCTCACTTGGCTCCTGGTCCTGAATGGTTTAGGTATAAGCTCCTTCTCTTTTATGAACTCTACTGCTGGTTCTGATCTTCATAACATGTCAGGGTTGCTGGAGACTGGCCTGGTATTTGGTCCTGTGGGTTTCCACCTCTGATTCTTAGGGTTAGTTCAGCCCTGGCCTGAAGAGACCAAGCTACAGAGCCCTGAACCTACGTTTCAAAGATAGAGAGCATCAAATATAGCACTTGAGCTCTGAAGTTATTCCCAAGGTAGACCAGAGGGCAAGGGAGAACAGGACATGAGTCTGGGGAGAACAGAAAAAGTCAGGAAGTGGAGGACAATCACCTTAATGGTATAATGTCCATCTTTATTCTTAATAATAGTCACTGCAACTGCAATTAAAAAATAATTTCCTAGACTGACAGAATAATGTAGTGATTATTTAAAGCCCAGTCTTTTGAACCAGACAGATCTGAGCTTGAAACCTGGCCCTCTTGCTTGCTAGCTTGGGCAAGTTGCAACCCCTTTCTGAGTTTTGGGTTCCTAACTTATAAAATGGGATCCAAAATGATCCCTGACTCATAAGCCTGTTGAGAATGTTAAATGAGACAATGGATGTAAATGCTTAGCACAGGGTCGGGGGCACAGTAGGCAGTCAATAAAATAGTGGTTATGATGACTAAGATTTGTTCTTGTGAACCCTGCCCTAGTAGCTGCTCAGGGTCATCAGGGGGATCCCATAAGATAATGAATTTAAATATGTTTAGAAGAAGACTGGAGGACTTGATGTCAACAGAGTATTGAAATAATTACCTTCTTTCTTGGTCTTTGAAATTTGCTAAGCGATGTGCTATTGAACATAGATTGGGTGTCTCACAGCCAGTGGGTGTCTCACAGCCAGTGGGTGTCTCACAGCCAGTGGGTGTGATGGACTCCCCCAGACCCAGCTCCTGTATGACATTTTGATATGGTGCAGTGGGATGGAAGGGGCTTCAACAGCATCTTTCTATTTTCACAGGGCCTTCTAGGCCATCAATGTTTCTCAGTCTTTCAAGCTTAGCAGAGTGGGTTATAAGTGGGGAAGGCACATAGGACCAAGAGCTAACTATTTTGCCAACAGTTCGCCAACTGTTTCTCAGAGCCTGTGGCTTTGAGTCTGCCTGGGACTGAGTGATCCAAGGAGGTGACAAAGGACCAGGCAGCAAGCCCTGATTTATGACCCAAGGTTCCCATTCCAGAGGCCACATCATTAGTCCCTTTGGGAAAGAGCTTTAACCAGATGAACTGCCTTTCCAACTGCAGGATTGAGTCCCAGGCCTGCTCCAAAGGGCTTCTCCTTTTTATGTACCTCCTTTTTATGTACCTTCCTCCTTTCTTAGGGGGAAGAAAGCCCGGAGAGCAAATTCTGGGACTGAGTCAGTATGGGAACCTGCCCTCCTACTGGCCAGGCAAATGTGGTGGAAGATAGTGGTAGAGTTGTTAATGTATGCTGGACAGTAGAGTCCAGAAGAAGGGACAAATAATCTTTTACTTTGTATTCCGATCTTATCTTACAACCTCTATAGACACCACTGTGGCTAATGGTGCTCAGCCACATTTCAGTTCTTCCCTAGCATCCCAGCTGATGTGGGACCATTATAGTAGAATTTTGGGATGGCTTGTGTGGCCATGCCTTTCGCAGATGGTAGGTATTACAAATACCTACCATTCTCCCCATCTTCCTTTTTAGCATAACTGTGTGGGCAACAATGTGCTAAGGTGGACCCCTCCGCTAGACCCAGGCATGAGCCATGTTTGGTCTCACTCAAATCTAACATTTCTAGTCCTATTTGCTAATGATTGGTTTAGGTGTGGTCATGTGGTTTAACTCTGGTTAATGGGACCTGAGGCAAAGTCTCCTGGAATCATCTAAAAAGATTTTGCTCTTTGATAAGAGAGAGACATGTGAGGAGAAACTGTGGTCTCTCTTTTCTTTCTTTTGTATGTCATTGGGTGAAGATGTGCTTGAAGCTGTGGCTGCTATCTTGCCACTGTGAGGAAAAAGCCAAGAACACAGAGCCTTGAAATTGTTGAACTCCTGATCTAACCCTGGATCTAACTGCCAAGTTGTAGATTTTCTGTTAAAGTATCAAAAGCCTGTATTGTCTAAACAAATTTTGTCAGAGATTGTTACATTCCAACTAGTACATTGGGGAAAACCTCTCTTCATTTGACTTTCTCTTTCCTCTCCCTTCTCTGCCTTAACTTAAGGAACTCCAGCCTGACTGCAGGGACCAGCACCGGAATACAGAAAGGTGAATTTGGCTTGGTATAAGAGAAGCAAATTGGTGAGTGCTTCTTGTAAAGGGGCTGGTACTGGTGATACAGGAATGCTAGCACGGTATGGCTAGATGTTTTCATTATTCAAGAGAAATTGGAAAACTACATTTTTATGTGGAATCTCTCAATTTTATATGTGCAGTTAAATTGTAAAGATACTGCAATGGGCAAAACCAACACATCTGAGTATTAAGTATAGTCCAGAAGTCACACATTTGTGCCATGGTATTAAATCCCAAAATACCATCTCTTCCTGGGCTTGATCTCAAGTGTGGCCTGTCAATGACTTCATTCAGATTTTAGTTGAGTGGGGCTATGGCTGTGGGCTTGGGTGGTACAGGGATGGAAAATGGAGGATGGGGGAAGGGAGGACAAAGGTGATGACTGTGGCTTGCCATTAAGGCGTAACATCTATAAGACGACAAACCTTTACCCTGTGGGTCAAACCTTTTCTTCACATAGGGCCTGGGTGTGATTTTTACAGAAAAGTTCCTGTCACTTTCTCCACCAAGTCCCATTACCAGACTTTTCTTATTCAAACATCACTGTTGTTCAGGTTCTAAAAATGGAGGTGAGGAGAATCTATTCCACCAAACAGCCAAAGGGGCCAGGAAGTTGGATGCCCACCTCCTAGAAGATTGCCATCCCTTAGGACTTGGTGAATGCTGTGGAGACACACGTTCTGTCTGGAGCAAGCCATTTAGTCCAATAAGCACACTGTTCGTTTCAACAAATTAAAAAATATCCCATGGAAAATCCAAGGACACTGTCTGCAGAATGAGGCTGGTACTGGAGGATTATTCTCCTTCCATGCTAAGAGCATTTTGGTGGGTGGGTAAGTACAAACACATCCCTCCAGGGAAGACCTGGAAGGCAATGGGCATTTTAGATCTTTGCTAAACTAACTTTCCATGGACCTAATGACTCTGCTCTTCAAGGGTAAGTTGGGTCCTGGTCCCTGTGTGACCCAAGTAGGTTGTTTGATTTAAGTCCACAGGCTATAAAACTGGAAATCTTCATATTTGCCTTTAGGTCATCAAATTAAAAAGTTTTTGGAGTGCCTTTGTTGAAAGGCATCAGAGAAGAGCTAACATGAACTTCTTGCACTGTACTGTATAGAGCCCAATGATGCTCTCTCGATGACAAGGGAGGATGAGTCACCACCAGCTTCAGGGATTGAGAGGAAATGTCAATGAAGCCATGAATAATAGGTGCTGTACTGACACTTAGGAAGGTTAAGGGCAAGAATTTGTTGGCAGGGAAGAAAACTAATGCGGGGGAGGCCAGCCCCAATCCTGCAGAGCCCCTATAGCTCATTGCTATTTGATTGGATACTCAACAAAATAGCGAGTTTCTTTCATTTTAAAGGGAAAAAATGTGGAGGTGTTGGAGAGAAGGGTCCTTTTGCAAGGGCAGAGAGGCAGATTTGATGGCCAGGGAAGGGTACTGTCTTAAAGTGGCTCTCAACAGCTGAGCTGGTAGTACCTACAGCAGTGGGCATGGTGAGTTCTTCCTTGAATGGAGGTCTGTGTCCTTCACAAAATCCAAAACTCAAACCCAGAGAAGGTCCTCTTACTGGTGTGATAGCCATGAACAGCCCCCCATGCTAACTCCTGATCAAGGCAATTGGACAAAGCAACTGAAATGTCATTGATGGTAGTGAGAATGAGCATAGCAGAAGTCAGCCTTTGGATTTGGGTAGACCTGGATTCAAAGTCCACATTAAGAGTTACCAGCTGTGTGACCATGGGAAATTAATAATCTTTGCTGAACACCATGTCCTACTCTGTTTAATGGGGATAATATGAGCTGGTCCTGGGCTGATGTGTCCTTAGATCCATGCTTTCCCCTACTTCCTCTGTTTTGTGTACAGCAAGCTGCTGTACCCAGGCTCCTGTGTTGCTGGCTTCTACTTGGGTTTGGCCAATGGTGGGAGATCTCAGGGCAAGAAGAAGGGGCCCATCAGCATTGGTGGTGTCTTCAGCAACAGCTCTATCTCCACAGAGGGAAGCTAGTATTAATATGATCACACTTTAAGGACTATGTATAGAGTAATTGATTAACCATCGCTCGTATAGATGATGGGAATTTTTTTTTTTTTTTTTGCAAACACACGAGGGTTTATTTACAAGCTCGAGCTTGGGTCCAAGTGTGCCCGACACAGCGGAACAGGGACTTGGACCAGATGATGGGAATTTTGATTAGGACATGGAAAAGCAGATGATGGAAGTGTGTCAGGGCTTGTACTGCAGAGACGTGATGAATAACCAAAGAAGAGTGGGGAGGGCTTTGGGGTATCAAATAGTGGCATTGGGGCAAGTGGTACAAGATGTTTAAGTAGCTGTGGAAGTAAATATTGTCAATATCGTAGCTCTGCAAAAAACTAATCCCTCAAAGATATTTGAAATTAACATTCAAAGCCCGTCAAAATAGAGCTTCAACCCACCTTTATTATTCTTTCTTGAACCTTGTAGTGGGTTGAATTGTGACCCCCAAAATGTAGGTCAAAGTTTTAACCCCAAGTACCTAGGTAAGTGATCTTACTTAGAAATGAGTTCTTTGAAGGTGTTAATTAAGGATCTCCAGAGGAGATCATGTTGGATTTCGAGCAAACCCTAAATCCAGTGACTGGTGTCCTTTTAGAGAAGGGAGGAAGAGGTTTGAGACACAAGATAGAGGGAAGGTGGGCACTCAAAGACAGGGGTAGAGATTGGAGCTGTCTCATCACAAGTCAAGGAATGTAGGAACCACCAGAAACTGGGAAAGTCAAAGAACGAAATCTCCCCTACAGCCTCCAGGGGGAGTGAGGTCCTATTGACACCTTGATTTGGACTTTTGGTTTCCAGAACTGTGAGAGAATAGATTTCTGTTGTTTTAAGTCGCTCGATTTGTGGTGGGTTGTTATGGCAGCCTTAGGAAATTAAAACAGACTTAACTTTCAGGTATATTGTTTCACTGAGCTATTTCTTGGAAGTCCAATTCTTTGCTGACTTCAGGTTATGTTACGTTGGACATGAATCATATTTCTATTTCATGCATGCAAATTTAACTATTTGGCAAAAATAATAAGAGATAGCTATTGATAGATTAACAGAAGCAGAGTAAAAGCGAGCTAATAGTCAAGCTACTGCCAGCTCTGCCCTCTTTCCACACAGTAAGTGGTGAGTGTCCTCCCTGGAGGATGCTGGAGGCATGCCAATGACTGCTCCTCTCTTCTCTTCCATAAACCTCACACTATGTGTGAGTTCAGTATTTAAGAATTCCCATTTTTCGTACTTCATGGTACCTCAAAGCACACTCATAAATTCATTTGATGTTCAGATGAAGCAACATAAATGTATTTCAGGACTAAAAGAAACATTGGCTGTATTGGATTTCTTGAGAGATAGAATGCCATATCCCAATATGGTCCCTGTTGACCATAATCTAGTCATGATTTTTTTCCTTGCTTTATGAATGATTTTAGAAACCAGATGCTGAGTAAGATTTGATTCCTTCGAATTCACTTTGCTTAGAATTGTCTAGCATGCTTCAACATGTTACTTTTTATAAAAATTTTCCCTTCATCCCCTCATCTGTGTTGAATTTCTAGATTCTTCAACTTCCATGAATTTCCCTCCTCCTTGTTGACATATTTTTGCTTATAGGAACTTGTGCACATACTAGGCTTCTTGATACAAGTTCCTTGAGGTTGGGGACTACATATCATTGAATCCCCCCTACATAAATAGATGTAGGTATGTATGTATATATGTATAAATTGATAAATTTATAGATTTCAGAGAAAAACCAAATGAAAACTAGTAGCTAAAGTAAAGAAAACTTGTCTACACTTCCACTGCCTAATATGAGATTTGATGCACAAATTGAGACTCAGATCAACAGGTGACTCCATACCATTGTAAACAGCTGGCTTCATTTCTCTGTTGACTTAAAGCCAGCCATCAGGGCATCCCTTTAAACCACTGGTGCTGGGATACATCTGAATTGCAACTTAGCTTAAATATCAATTTCTCAAAGAACTCTTCCTTGCACCTTCCAATCTAAATGAATCATTTTCTCTTCTGTCACACTCTATCATAGCATCCTCTTTTCCCCTTCATAGCAAATGTCATAGTTTAAGGCTATAATTATATCTTTTTGTGACTTTTAGTTTAATATCCTTTATACTCTCCCACCTCCGAGCTGACGTTAAACTCAAGAAAGGTAGGATTCATGTGTTTCTTAACCCTGGTGACCTAATGTTAGCTCAATGCCTGACATATACTACCATTGCTACTAATGTCGAACATTAATCAACTGTGTGTAGTGTGTCAAACACTGTTCAAAAGTGCTTTACATAAATCATTTCCTTTCATCTTCAGAGCAACTCTATAAGCAGGAACTTTTATTATTCCCATATTATAGGTGAGGGATTGGAAAGTGAGAAAGTGGTGGAGTTGAGATTTAAACCCAGCTATGCTGGTCCCAAAGTCAGGACCAGTTGCTAAATATTTGTCAGAAAAATAAATGAATCATGATAAATATTACTGTGTATTGAGGAACATGGGACTCAGAACTGGGAAGATACACATAAATTTTCTGGGATAACCTCCTAGCCCATGTAGTCACATCTGCATTAGCTATTCTGTTAGTTCTTCAGATCCTTCTACAACACTTCTGGCAATGGAGACTCACTAACTTATCTGATGGGATGACTCTAACCATTGGGGTGCTCTTCCTTATATGACACTGAAATCCACTTCCATGGTATTTCTACCTGTGCATACTTGTTCTACCCTCAGCAGTTTAAAAGAATTTTAGTCCTTCCCATATATCTCTGAGAAAAGTTTCCAATTAGATGACAGTTTCCATCCCAGCAATAGCTCCAGCTTCTTGCTAAATCATAGCATATTGGTATCCCTACTAAACTGTGGTGTCCATATCTGAATACAAGGTTTCTCAGGCAGGGTTAGTGCAGGAGGAGTAGGGTGGGATTATTCATCTCTGTATCTGGGGGACTGATGTGGTTCTTGAACTGAAATTGAGTGATTTCATAGTGGTAATAAAAATCCCTTTATTTTATAGTTGAGAAGTTATAAAACAGTTCTGCATGTTTGATTTCAGCTGATTTTCTCTGCAGTATCACATTTGACCTGCATTACTTTTTGATAAGATGTTTTAGGATGTTGGAGCTATAAGCAGTGTAAGAAGTACTCTGAGGCCCAGAAAGATTGAGTGGCTTGCTTAAGATCAAGCTAGTAATAAAATTAAGGTTATTTTTAAAATTGGTACTTTCTGGAAACTGTCCTTGCCAGGATCTCCCATATACCTGCTGGGTTTCCCCAACCCTGGTTCTTTTCAATATGTTAACTGTGGTCAAAAGTGTTTTGGCACCGAACTTCCTGTCATTGGAAGTGTGCAGACAGATAACTAGATGACTTTTGGGCAAGGATATTGTACCTACAATAGTTGAGACATCTATTGAGTTTATATAATCTTTCAGTCTCATAGTTCTATGCCACCTCGGGGCATAGACTGTTTAGGGGTCAAGTAAAGTTTTAACCATAAAGCTTTGAAGAGTTCTATCAACCAAATAATTTCTAAATAAAGCCACAAAGCTTTTCACCTAAACTGGTAGAAGCCAGGATTATCATTCTCCAAGATTAAGACACTAACGGAAATATACAACACTTCAACACTGATTATCCACTCCTTGTGGAAACTCCCCAAGACCTTTTGTCCAAATCCTACTCATTCTTCACTCCTAGCTTGACTTCTATCCACTCTGAGGAATCTTTCTCAATCCTGTCAGCTAAAATGAGACTTTCCTTCCCACATATCACCCTGGCACTTGGTATCTTTTCTATAAAACTTATTAAAGTCTTCCCTGCATTATGTAAGCTCTCTTATTTCATTTAGCAATCAGTATTGATTTGTGTATTTGCCCTCCATTTATTATTTTTGTTAGTCATGCACCAAACCAAGCACTTTACATGTTTTGCCTTATGTATATGTGTGATTTATGTGTGTTGCCTTATTTGCTCTTTGCAGTGACCCTGTGAAGTAAGATGTATAACATCACCATTTTATGGATGAGAAATTGAACCTTAGTTGTCATTTTCAAAAGATTACATGGTAAGTTTGTGTCTCTTTGAGGGCAGAGGCCATGATTCTTTATTCCCCCCAAACCCTAGCATAGTGTTTTGTATACACCAGGTGTTTAATAATTTTTTTCTGTTGGTTATTGTCACAGACCCAGAAAATATTATGCTATACTCAGAGTATGAAAAGCACATGGTGCCAGAGAGTCAAAGGCAGATGGGTATGCTGGGTATTGGACTGAGGTAAAAGCTATCCTCAGGCTGAGCCAGGAGAACACTGAGGAGCAGTATTATGATAGGAACTCTCTGCCACTTTCTATTCTGTGGCCACAGGGATTATTAAAACAGTGGTCTACGTCTTTGATTTTAGTTTTAAGTGAAATGAGAGGTAGAACATTTTTGTTGTCTTAGCAGTTGGTCTGAGAATTCTTTCTGAAGAGAGATTTACCTTGGTAGGGGAAAAAACTCCTTGATAGGCCCGCTTACAATAGAAGCTGACACTCTGGGTATACAGTATAACTGTCTGAGCAAAGAGGAAGAATTTGTTGCTTTGGAAAGGAAGAAGGAAATATGAGAGATGGAGAGGGAAGGAGTTGTGGAACCAGCAAGATGGTGAATCAGCTGTGCTGGGTTGTGCATGATATAAATACTCTCTAGAACTATCCGATCTTCAGTAAATTTTGAAGAGCTTGGCAAATGGTAGATAAAATGAGGAAAACACTGTGCCTTGGGGTATGGTGGTAGAATGGTGACAGTGAACCAAAAATGGTAAGATTCTTAATACCAGGAAAAAGCAAGATCTTGAAGTTTTAAGGCTTTCTCATGCTGTAGAACTAGGGGTTCAAGGCAACATTACTGAGATCTCAAGTGTTTGGGAGGGACCAACTGCCTTTCATTTGGCGACATAGCCACAAGTGGTCATATGGCTAGTTTGAATTCAATTGAATTGAGAGTAAATAGACCTATTTTGAGGACTAACTCAATGCCAGACACTGTGCTAGGTTGGACATCATCTCAGGGCTGACTGGGAGAAATTGTGACCTTGACCAATGGGAGTGCTTCCTCTTTGTTCTGCTGAGAAATCTTTCTCAGTTTTGCTCATTCCTAAAGTAATTAACTCAGATTATTTTTCTAAGAGGAAGAACCTCAGTCTGGAAGTTTTCTTTTCCTCACTTTGTCCCATCAAAACTTGCTCATTTACAAGAAGCTATAGGATTTCTTTGAAAGTGATCTCAGCATAGCCTTAGGAGACCTAGGAGGAAATTTCTGTTCTGGAACTTTCCCGCTGTTTGAGTTAGGGCAAAGCATTTCACTTTTAAGGGTCATACTCATTTTGGTTTGTCTCCCTATAATGATTTTTACATGTCTGTCACCTCATGTACTGCAAGTTGCTTGAGGGTGAACAACATTATCTTGTCTATAAATCTTAAGCACCTTAGCATAGTGCTTGGAAGTTGATAAAATTTGTGATCAGAATAAATCAATGAATGAACGCATACTTATCCTTGCTATCTCTGTGAAGCTTGAATGAGTTAATGAGTATGAAAGAAGTTTTTAAAAAAACCCAAACTTGCTTGTTTATTAGTAACCTCATCACATCTAGATAGCTGTCACATTAGAAATTATAAAGCTATCCCAATTTAAGGCATTAATGTTTGGGAGTCAGCTGTATGGGTTACCTCTGCTAGGGACTACTTGTTTTTTTTGTATGTGGGTTTTGGGAAAGAATGTTATATTTTACAAAGGGAATTTAATTAACCTATAGGAATTGTGGACAGCAATGACTGGCATACTAAAAAGAGATTTTTAGATAAAGGACTTGCTTGAGTTCTTTAAGCAGGAAATAAAATCTGCCAGCTTCAGTCATCCTCACAAAGGCCACAACTACAGCATATTTTCTAAGACTCCTGTAAAAATGCAGTATAGTTATGACAGGCTATATCTTTAATTTAGTCTAGAAGCAAGAGGCCAGAAACAAGTGACCAGGCCACATAGTGATTATGGGAATTAGTGAGCAGCATGGGCTATGAAGTGTATGAGTTACGTTTGTCTTTGGGTTTCATGCAAAAACTTCTCTCATTTCAAGTTACATCTGCTTTGCACAAGTGATTTTTTTTTTTCCCAGAGCACCATGAATGATTTATGACTTTCTGACGCTGCATCCCACAAGATTACATAAGGAACAGAGAAAAACAAGTGATTGAGCCAAACTTAAAAAAAAAAATCAAACATTTTCAAAAAGTGAATTTTATCTTGGCTTCAGTCAGATAACAGTTTTCTACTCACCACAAGTGCTTCCTTGTTCCGAAGTGCACCCCATTTATGTGGGATCCACCTGATTTCATTTCACCTTTGGCCGCACATGACCATCAACTTCATTTGGCCTCAGTGATGTCCCGGAATGTCCAATGGCCCCGATTCCTCCCTTCTCCCCCAAAGTGAACTTTGCAGTTGGATTGCACAAATAGTCTCATTAGTTTGGTTAATGATTGGACAAAAACACTGATGGGAGTAATATCTACCAGACTTGTCATTTTTAAAATCAGAGGATAGTAGAATTGCAGAGTTCACAGGGCCCTGGGACCATCTACTTCTATCTGTTGTTTGACAGATAAAGAAACTTATGACAGAGAGCTGAAGTGACAGGTCCAAGGCCACACAGTGAGATTGCCTCAAGCAGAGAGATGGACAGAATTCTACTGCAGAGTAGAATAGTTTCTGTGCATTTACCAAGAAACTCTCATCTCCTTAATTAAGAGGATATGTTAACATTGGACATTATTTTTCAACTACAGGGAATTTGGAGGTTATCTGATGGAATGTCTGTTGCTGACTTTGTTTATTGAGCCAGAGCCAATCTAGAAAAGGTGGCAAAAGTTTGAAAGGCAAGGGCTGGTGTTCAGGGTGTGAGAATGGGGCAGCAGGCTAGATGGGGCGCTGTGGCTCCCTGAAATAGTCAGAAGTAACCACATCACAGGATTAGGGTTTGTTTGAAACTGGAGGTCTAGGTCAGTGGGTCTATATGCAGTGCCCAGTTTAAGGGATAAGTATAAGATGACAGCCTGAAGATGAAACCAGTGTGAGGAGTCAGGGAGTGACTGGGGGTGAGAGAGTTGGGAGGAGTGGCCAGGGTGAGGGCTGGGGCTGAGTATGAGAGCCACCAGGTGGGGCAGGGCCAGCTGTTGGCTTCAGGGAGCAGGACTGGGCCATGCCATTTCAAGTTGAAATGCAAGGATTGAAAACCCACTACCCTTACTTACGAGAAAAACAAACAGGTTGCAGAACAGTGTGTAGAGTGTGACTCCATATATTTGTAAATCTGTCTCTACTGGAGGAATGGAGAGTGACATGCAGTTTCCTGGTTAAGAACACAGAGTAAGGAGTAACAATTCCTGAATTTGCTTTTTGGCTCTGCCTTTTACCAGCTGTGTGATTCTGGGCAAGCCATTTAACCCCCTTATGGCCAATAACAGAATAAAACCTACTTTATCAATTTGCTATAAGGGTCTGAGATAATGTGCATATAAAAGTATAAAAAAATGTCTGGGATATAGTAAAAGTGTAAAAAATGGTCACTACATATATGCTTTTAGTCTTGATATTTGGAATAAGGTAAACTTAGATTTGAAACCCAACTCTGTCACTTATTAGCTGTGTGCCCTTGGGCAGGTCACAATCCCTCTGAGCCTGTTTCCAATCTGTAAAATGGGAATAATACTTGTCACATTGTGAGGATGTTGTAAGAATTAAAAGAGGTAATATAAAGGGCTTGGCTCCACATACTCAAAGGAAGGTAGTTCTGGGGGACTGGAAACACCAGGATGAGGTGAAAATATTGGAGTCTGTTGGAATGGTGGAGTCACAGAAGTGAAAGGAAAGATGCTCATAAAAATGTTGGCGGTGATCTTTATTTTCTTCATGCTTAGTCTCCGTGTTGTTTGAAGAAAAAAGTGTGTTTATGGTGAGCCTGCTTACTGAAAGGAAAGAATGACTAGAAAATAGCAACATTTAAATAAACAAAGATAAAGCCTACCGCTTGCTTTGCAATGCTCTGGTGCTAATGATAAGTAGGTAAAGCCGAAGCAAGGCAAGTTTGGCCTGCAATGGAGATAGATTGATGCCTAGAGATTTCTCTTAAGTGGAATCACTGCGCTTGTTTTGGATCAAAATAACTTCTTTTTTTCTAAATCTCTTTATCAGGCTAAGTGTTTTTAGGGTGTTGACATGATCATAGCCAGTAGCAGAAATATCCTAATTTTTAGTGACCTGGTGTACTGAATTACAGACTTTTCCAATTGGACATAATTTCATCCTTGTCACAAGGCAAACTCTGGATGTACCTCTCTCTGCCTCAGGCCTTAGGGAATATCCGAGAACCCCCTGAGAGGGGCTGGTGCAGCAGCCTACTCTCCATCACACCTTCTCATTTGGGACTCTGAACCATATCGTCCGTCCTCCATCTAGCAACCTCAACTTCTATCAAGAATGCAGTTTGCCCAATATGTTTATATTTGTACCATTGGGAAGATCTCTGAAGGTCTAAAAATGGGCATTTAAATAAAATCCCCAGCTTTCCATCAGAGGGGGAGATTCATTCATATATTCATAAATCTTTTATTCAACAAATACTTGATGAGAGTTTATGGGCCAGGTACAGAGCTATATATCAATCAACCAACCAATAGAAGAAAAAAGAAAAAGAAAAAGCAGGGCTAAAGGAAAAGACTGTCTTTTACATTAAGATAGAAAAAAGGGCCCTGTACCAGGAGTTAGGAAAAAACTGGTATTTTTAGTTGCAGATGTGCTATTAAATAGCTCTGAGATCTTAGGCATGTCACTTCTCCTTTGGGTCTCAGACTTTCTTCTGTGAAAATGAAGAGTTTGGGCAAGTAACCCTGGCCAGAATGATCCACTGAGTTTTCCTCCTTGGAGAATAGACTGGCACGGGGTTCACATTGAACCATTCCTTATTTCTTTTCTCATCAGCAGAAGGAAGACCTACAGAAGAGGGACTTCCCACTTGTGTTCATCAATCCGGTAGGGGGCCTTGGCTGCCCACCTGGTTTTCCAACTGCTATCAAATCTAAAAGGCAGGGATGCTGGGGTGGCGCAGTCAATTAAGTGTCTGTCTTCGGCTCAGGGCATGATCTGAGTCCTGTGATCTAGCCCCACTTTGAGCTCCCTGCTCAGCAAGGAGCCTGCTTCTGAGCTGGGAGTTTTCAGTATTGACAACAAGAGATCTAGACTCAGAGGGGTGGGTGCCAAAGTGGATCCAAACTGACACAGGCAATCCAAAAGCTTCTGGAAACCAAAGCTGAAATCTTTCCTTTCCCATCTCGATTTCTTTCTCTCTGTCTAAACTTGGAGTTCATTCCAGTTTAGTGACCTCAAACTTGGCTTTCTAGCACTAACTTGTGTTGTTCAGTTCTTCAGGATTTTGCCCCTGGCTACCCCCCTCAAGACGTGTTTACTTGGCACACCTTCCTGCAGAAGAGGAGACCAAATTTTGCACAGCAGTGTAGAGTCCGCCTGTCCAAGATGACAGGATTTCTGGTGGGGGTGGGGTGGGGAGTACACTCCACAATGGCAACAACACCAGCTGCTGGCATCCCCAGAGGCTGCTAATGTTTGGTCTGGAGTGAGGGGATGTGAATGACAATGGGCTTTATCACAGTGTTCTTGGAGATCGTTCACGACTTCGCGACAGATTATTCTTTCCTCCCCACCCCCAATCTTGGGGGAAGAGCATCCCAGCCCTCAGCAAGGGCTTCTCGGGTGCTTCCGGGGAGGTTGCTGCTGAGACGGAGCCAGTGCTCAGGGTAGTGCCCACCCCGACCGATACCAATTCTCTGGGGCTGCCTTTAGCCTCCAGCACTAACTCGTGGTGTCACCAGAGACATGGTACATAAATTGTCCCATCTGTAAAACGAGGAGGATAAGTTAAATCATGGCTTTTCCCCTTGTGGGGGAGAGGTGATGGGGATTTGGTCCTGAAATCAGGGAACTCCTCTTTACTCCCTTTTACATCCTGAACTTTGCTCAGAAGATTTCCTTTGAAGAAAGTGTTCTCTTTGAAAAAAAAGTTTTTGTAAAACCAATAGAATAAATACATACATTTGTGCAACATTGTTTTTGAGCACCAGTTGTGTACTGAGCATTGCAACAGGCACTGGGGGACCCAAGTATACCAGCCACTGTCAGTGTCTTGCTTCTACTGGCCTGAGCTCATCCTTCTCTTGCTCACCAGCTTCTTCTTCTTTTTTTTTTTTTTTTAAAGATTTTATTTATTTATTCATGAGAGACACAGAGACAGAGAGAGGCAGAGACACAGGCAGAGGGAGAAGCAGGCTCCATCCGTGGGACTTGATTCTGGGTCTCCAAGATCACACCCTGAGCTAAAGGTGGAGCTAAACCTCTGAGCCATCCGGGCTGCCCTCACCAGCTTCTTATTGCAAGTACTTGTGACTCTGCCTCAGGGCTTTCTTGGGCTGCAGGGCAGTGTGGGGATTGATACTGCAGAGTCGTCTTCAATTCACAGATGAGAGTTGGTGGAAAATACTCCTTGGTGGGGGCAACTCTGAGGCACGTTCTCCATCTTTTCCCAGAGGTCCCCATTGGGAATATGACTCAGTTGCTTGTTAACACATCTTGTTTTGGCTGCCTTCCCTTCCATCTTACTTTCCCAATCCCCTATGGGTGCTTCCTGGGATCATTTCCCAAGTGAACCACTGCCCTCAGAGTCCCTGACTCAGGGTCTGCCCTGGGAAAGGCGGGATATTTCAACCTGTCCTTGGGAAGCTTTCAATTATGTGTGTGTGTATGTGTGTGTGTGTTAGTTGATGGTGAAGGTCCTTGTAGTTCTAGCTTAGTTAAGGAAGTAGAGCCAAGGACCTGAAATTGCCTTTGATCAGGGTAAGCCCCCCATCAGCCTTTAATCAACCTCCTAATTAAGTTGCCAAGTATTTGCTGTGTGCTAGCTATGAACTGGTCTCACACTTGGCTCTGGGACAGAGAGCTAAACACTGGATGGGAAAAGAAAACTTTAAGACCTCTCCTTTAAGATCCACTGGAATTTTTTAGGTTTAGAGAAACAAGAGATATTCTTAACTTGGCAAGAGAAGAAAAGGTTTATCTATGAATAAAAGCAAGGCAACAGGAGATAAAGGTTGGGTTGTATGACAGTTCACAGGTAAAGGCAAAATATAACATTATTATTAATATTAATCACATAATAATATTGTGTGTATGTGTATACTCATACCCCCCCCCCCCCAATACACACACTACTTCTTAAGACTAAAGAATAAATGTACCAGTAGAAGATGCATACCTCTGTTAGCCTTTGGAGGCAGAGAGGAGGTTGGTTCCTTAAGAAGGCTGGTCTGCAGAGCACATCTGGTTAGAGGCAGGGGACCCTCTCCAGTGGGCAGACCATAGGAGTCAGGGGGGTGTTGTGTCACAAAGTGGAGTGTCAGCAACAGAATGGTCTAGAACTGTGTGCTTCTAGGTCTTCTCAGTATTTGCAAGTGAAACTCCTCTGGGAGAGGATGTAGCCACCCAGAGTCCAGCTCCAAATGGCATTGTTTTCCCCTGAGCTCCACGGGGGCTTGGACCTTCATTACACATAGGCTGTTATGTTTGACCCTCTTCTCCAGCAATCACCTTGGCTCACTGTGCTAGACGATTACGTTGTATGTTTCATCAGGCTGGGCAGGGGTGCAAAACTGTTATGTGAGAAACTTTGCTAGGTTGTAGGAGAATATGAAGGCTATGTTGCCTGGCGCTCAAACAATTGATCTATTTGTTTGAATAAAATGGGTCAATTCATTTAAAGAAAACCAAGCCAACGTGCTGGTTGTTTGGCACGGTGAAGACAAAACCACTGTTTGAAAGGGGAAGTCCTCATCTTTCACCAGGCAGTACAGACTCTCCATAATCACCCTTGGTCAAAAGTTTTTTCCCTTTCCCTTTTTATTTTTAATAAAATAAACTTCTGAATTCAATAGCTCAGATCCCAGTTGGCTGGAAAGGATCTCTTCCCTTCTCTTGGCTCTCCCAGGTCTTCTGTCATGGAGATTATGAATTACTAGGTGTCCAGTTGCAGGGCCAGGGAGGGGCTGACATAGATGGAGAGGGGCTCTGCAGCCTGTCTTAGTTTCCTCAGGCCAAAGTATGAGCCCCAGCCCAACTACAGTGGTGTCTCTAGTCCAAGAAGCTGTCCCTGTTCATTTCCCCACTGGGCCAAGAAGAGGCCTGGCTCAGCTGCTAAACAGTGTGGCGTTCCTCTGGGGTGGGGTTGGTGGGTGTCCACTCTATGAGACCTGGAATCTCCTAAGGGTCCAGACAGCCCCCTTGCACAGCTCAACTTGGCTTAACCCAATTTCTGCAGTCTTCAGAGACCAGCCCCAGATTCCAGGTCTGGCTTTCTTCATCATTTGGCTCCTTAGTGATCAGCTTAGTGCAAACCCTGGCAAATGGAGTGGAGGTGTCTCCCTCTAGGTTGGTGGCAGAGTAAGAACCAGAAGCTCTTGCCCTCCGTCAGGCTCTCTGTTGATCCAGTGACAGGAGGCATAATTTCTAAGGGAACTGTGTTCCAAAGTGAACACATAAGGAAAAAAATTGGGTGTGGTAGAAATTTCCCCTGAATGCCCCTTGGAAGGATGTGCCCTTATTGCAGTTTGAAGAGGTCAAAACACAACAATTTTCCTCCCAGTATTGGACTGGACCACTGCTGCTTCTTAGAGCCTCAGATGTCATAGCTGGCTTACTTTTAGAGAAATGAAAAAGTGTGTCTAGAGTCACTCTGCATGCAATGATGATGATGCTACAAAAGGTGGCAGTGGACTGATCACTGGAGCACATTGTCTATCTGACACTCACCTTGGGGTCCATGGTCTGTGGTTAGAAAAATAGGTGAAATTACCTATAGTATTAAATTATTTCTCTCTCTCTGATTGTTTTGCTCCCTTGCTTGAACATCTCTAGATGAATTTTTATTAAGTTTCACGTAGTTTTTGGGTGACTCCACTTTATACCATAGTTAAGAGCAAGAGCTTTGGAGTTATACTGATGTGAATTCTAATTTTGGCTCTTTACCTGTCTTGTGGTCTTGTGCTATTTTTTTTTTATGATAGTCATACAGAGAGAAAGAGAGAGGCAGAGACATAGGCAGAGGGAGAAGCAGGCTCCATGCACCGGGAGCCTGATGTGGGATTCGATCCCGGGTCTCCAGGATCGCGCCCTGGGCCAAAGGCAGGCGCCAAACCGCTGCGCCACCCAGGGATCCCTGGTCTTGTGCTATTTACTAATTCTCTCTGTACTTCTTTCCTCATCTCTATGATGGGAATAAGAATACCTCATATGGTTCTTGAGAGATTCAAATAAGAAAATATGTGCAAAGTGCTTGGCACAGGCCTGGCTCAGACACTCAGTGGCTCTGAGGATGTGCATGAGGATGGAATGATGATGATTTAATGGTGTTCCTGGGGGCTAGACATTGTACACATCCAGAATTCTTCTAATTTGGGATTCCATGCTTTCCCTTTTCTCACTTCTTCCTTATTTCTTTGCTAGCTCTTTTAATTTGGCTTGGTTTTCATGAGTTTGAAAATAAAAGCAAAAGGAAAGCAACAAAAGGTAAAGATCACAGGCACAAGCATATATGCCTAAATGAGATTCCCCTTCTCTCTGGATGTGAGATAACGTTTTAGCCCACGTCTCAAAGGAAAAGGAGCACATTTGACTGAATGTGACTTTGATCTAATTAAGGACAGAGTATTTGCATGGGGAATATTGTTATCTAATAACTAGTAATTCAGACTAATTATTGTTAGTGCACAGCAAATATTTGGAGACATAAAACCCATTCCTGTGTCTGTTACACAGTCACAAAGTATCCTTGGGCAAACCACTTTTCTCTTGGTCTCAGCTTTTCCCTTTGTATAATGAAGAGGTTGAATTATTTTTACTAGTGAAAACTTTTCATCCTGCAAAATCCTATAAGGACCTTCAATATAAAAAATTAGATCAAAGTGGAACTATTCTGGTTGAAGAGCTCTTGGGGGGCCTAGGGCTTTGGTAATTGGGGATCCACTTTGTCTCCCAAAACTGCTTCTTATGTACTTTCAGGATACCCTCTTCTCCAAGGCAAAAAAAACCCTCTATCCTTAAGTCTTAATTAAATGGTGCTTCTACCTTTAATAGCCTCCAATCCCCCAGATCCCAGTGAGAAAGGAACTAGATTGAAGATGGAATTGCAAAGTGGCTGTCCAAGACAATGCTCTACCTACCATTGTTGGACTGCTCTCTCTGAGAGAACCACTGTGCTCAGCACCTTGGAAAGCTCACCTCCTTTAATCCTATCGATTTTCTTGAAAGTAGCTACTGTTGTTATTCCCATTTTAGTGCTGGAAAGACTAAAGGTCAGAGGTAAGTAAGTGGCCCAATGTGAGAGAGCTAGGATCTGAACTAGATCTGTCTGTCTCCAGAGCCCACATTCTTACCCACTTATCTATCTTCCAGCATTGTGGTCAAGGAGAGATTCTAAGCAGGCTTGAGGATATCTGCTCTATTTCATTATGTTGCTCACTTCTTAAAACCACAGTTACCGTAATTGTTGAGAAATTGTTGCCAGATGTAATTTTTGGTAATGGATCTGAGTATACTTGCATGTTATAAACGTAAATAATTCACACCCCGAAGGAACTTGTTTGTTGGAGTGCCCTCTTCATCAACACCGAGACCCTGGAAGAATCGTTAGATGCATACCCTGGGAGTTGGACTGTCAGATGAGTTTCATAGATGACCTGGTCGTCCTTGGGCTGGACAAGGAAGGTCGCTTTCTCTTTTGGCTGCCATCTTAGCTTTTTCCAGTTCTTAGCCAAGTTCAGGAGCTCCTCCCTACTCAGTCATCCAATCAGCTTGGAGTCAAACTCCTGGCTGGCCAGGCACCTGTTAGTCAGGATGAGTCAAGCCAAGAGCTAGCCAACAGCCGTCTTGACACGTTAAATGAGGCAGACAGCCCAAGAAACATGTTGGCTCTGCACTGTCCTTCTGACTCATCATCGTCTACGTGACTTGACTCTTCTGTCCCACCTCCCACTTCTGGGGTGTTTTTCAATTTACAAAACATTTAAAAATCTTTTATTTCACTTCATCCCCAAGTCACCTCTAGGAGCTAGGTAATCTTAGCTTCCATGTCTAGATGTGGAACCAAGACTCAGTGGGATTCTGTGTCACTCCCCAAATTACATGGCTACTAATTAACAGAGGAGTGACTCAAATCCAGACTTTCAGTTGCTAAATGATATACCTCAGTTTTGACTCAAGCTATGGGATTTAAAATCCTCTCTTTCTTTATTCCCTAGTCTGACCTCTGACTTCATAAGCTCCATCCTTTCCATCCCTGATTATGTTACATGGGTTGGTAATTTCTGCTTTGGACCCTGGTCATTATTCCTTAAGGACTACATAGTGATTCCATTTGTTTTCTAGTTCATTCCTTCATTTTGTCATTCATTCATGAACACTTATTAAGCACCTACTGTGTTCAGGGTTGGGACTATAAGGAAGAACAAGAGATCATCCTGAGCTCTGCCATATTGGATGCCACTGACTAGGCTCTTTTTTCTCTTTCTTTCATTGCTTCCTTCTCCTTCATCCATGTCTCAAATATTGGTCTTAAACAAACGAACCAACAAAAACACAGGAGGAGGGCCTGAGCTGATAAATGGAGATCTAGAGAGCTGGTGAGGGCCAGGCTGAAATATGGCTTATGGAGTCTTTGCTCAGGTGTTGTGCTTGAAGCTCAGGAAAGAATGAGGCTACCTAGGGAGAAGACACAGAGCAGAGCTACCTGTGGGTTGGATCTGCTGCTCAGATGCTTGTGTTGAGTCGACACTGGATTTTAGAAAAAAAGCAAATTAGTCACCAACTCTAAAAAAAATCAGAAAACAGTTCATAAAAATCTAGATTTCTGGCTTCTCTTTAATGTTGAAAAGCTCTGGCAGTACTGGGTCCACATCAGAGAGCAACAGGTAATGGGAGTTGAGCATCTGTGCCCCTTTAGTGAGGCACATCCTTTTCAGGTCTCATTGTCCCCAGACAATGGGAACATTCTCTTACTTCTGTGACCTGTCTGGCCCCTGAAGACATCTGAGTTTGTGATCCTGGCAGAGTAATGGGTAGGAGGATGCCTGGAGGACACTCACATTCATTGGATAATGTACTCCTGGGGAGATTCCTTTTTCTGGTTTTACCTTAGACTCTTTATCTTTACTTCAGATTCTATTCATAAGATGTGAGTTCAATCTTCCTAAAGTGAAGGAAGGGCCTCTTCACAGACAGAGAAGTTCAGTACGTTGCTCATTGCAGTGGATGTGGGTGGAGGTGGTTATTTCCTTCAACTGACAGAATGAAGCCTATTCCCTGGTCTCTTAGAGCACTGGCAAGTAATCAGTGCCAAACAAAGTTGGAAATTAAAAGACCCCCTACACTCACCCCAGTCCTGCCTACTACAGAGAAGGGATAAGGAGAGTTGGGAGTTCACTGTTCAGTCGTAGAGCCAGGAACCACTCAGACTGGGCTGGGAAGCAATTTGTTTTTTGTTCTCCAATTGCCACCTGCCTGACTTTCCTCTTGTGATGTAATCTTGTTCTGCTGCGGTTACACTAGACCATGTAAATTCAGCCTTTGTTCTCCAATGAGACAAACACTCCCTTGCCTATCCTTTTTGCTCTTACAGAAAAAAAAAAAAATCATTACTGTATTTTCTACCTTAGACTGAACGTACTTTTAGGAGAAAAAAATTAGGAACCTAAAGCCATAATTTATTCGTGATCCAATGAAAACAGTATTCTGGGTTCTGGGTTGTTTTTGCATCCTGCCATTGAAAACTCTGAAAATTAGATTATTTTTATTTATTTATTTATTTATTTATTTATTTATTTATTTATTTATGCAAAGTGGCTCATCACAGCTGAGGCTTTCCATAATAGCAGCCCCGGTTCCAGGACTTCCAAGGTGCCTTTTAATTTGTTCTTTCATAAGATACTATCAACATAGTAACCTGAATGTCATGTGTTGAGTAAAATACTTGGCTGGGAGCTAGGGTTCTGGATTCTAGAGCCACTCTGTGGCTAGTTTGCTGCGTGACCTCAGGCAAGTCACTTTTATCTCTAGGCTTTGAGTCTTCACTTGTAAAATGAATGGATTGGACTGGATTAGGCTTCCTGAGATTCCATGGTTCCAGTCCACTTCCTGTGATTTTCCCACAACTCTATGTCCGTTTTATCGTTAATATAAGTACATCCCTTTTACAAATACATTTTATTTTATTTCTTATTTTCCATCCAGGTGACCCTACAAATGCATATTATATTACTATTAAAAGTGGTAAACCAAATCTTGTTCCCCACATAAAAGAGAGCCTTAAAAATAAGGACAATGAGAGCAAAGCTGTTCCGTTTCAGTCAGCTACTGTAAGCTGCCAATAATGGGAGCTCACATTAGCCCAGTGCTCTGGGCCATGCTGGCTTCCTCTGAAGTTACTCATTCAATCCTCATGGTAACTCTATTACACAGGACTGTTATTATCCCCATTATACAGATGAAGAAACTGACCTACGAGAGGTTAACTAACTCGCCTGTGGCTCTGGAGTCGGTGTGCACCTTAGTTGGGATTTTAACCCAAGCAGGTTGTGCTGTGTTGTCTGTCCAGGTGGACTGGCTCTCTGTCAGGAAAGGGAGAGCAGTGGTGTCAGAGGGGGTGAAAGCCCAGAAGAATTTCTCACTGATGTCATCGGAAAGTGTAAAGGAGAATCAGAAGGGAACAGTTCGCTCACCAAGTGATTCAGTATCTTCTACTCCTTAACTTATCCTGTGCACCTGTCATTTCTAGTGTCTACCTGACTAAAAAAAATCCTGTTCTGTGATTTGCTTGCTCTGTACCTAAGCCCTTATCTTACTCATTTTCAATGGTTGAATATCACATTGTGCCCCTAGTTATTTTTCTTAAACTAAATTTTAGAAGAAAGGCACAAAATGGGATTTTTTCACATGAGGCAGCTCCCCTCCATTTGGAACACAAAGAGAGTCTGAGATTAGCTCTAATCAGCTAAGTCCCCATAATGTTGCAATAATAACTTGGAGTATCTTTTAATAGCAGTTAACAAATCCTGGAGGGCCAGAGTGGCTCCCTGGCAATTGTCATTCCCATCACTCAACATCTCTCTCTTTCATTCTGGGTTCCTGGGTGATGTAGGGTGGTGGCTCATGCCAGTGGGTGGAAGTGGAAGGAGGGGATGGGAAGCAGGCTGACATGGAGCCTGTGGCTTCAGGACCATCCCTGGAGTGAAAGTGGCACTGAGTCGGGACTGCAAGGCTGACTCATAGCAGGTCCGGGGCCAGAGTCATGAAAAGTTGATTCAAACATTTGTGCAAAGCACTTTCCTGATGTGCGATAAAGGGCCCCCATAAATGTGACACATTCTCCATCGTCAAGAGATGTTGAGTGAGGCTGGCAGGTGGAATGGACTGGAATTTCCTGCCAGAAGTCCGATTCATTGGCACTGGCTGAGCTCTCACCCCCTGGGTAGCCCTCGTGGCATCTGAGGAAGGGGGTCAGGTGACCAAGGTGTGATGAGCTGATTTCTCAGTACAAGGGCTGTGGGCTGATTCTTACTCGTGCCCTAATAGTCATACCAGGAGCGAGTATGGAGCCCATGCTAGGGATGAGGCATTAGGCAAAATACTCAACATGCATAGTCATCTTCAATCCTCTTAGTAACTCTCTGAGGCCAGTACTGTTATTAGCCCCATGCTACAGATGAGAAAACAGAGCCTTGGAGCAGTGAAGTAACTAGTGAGTGGTGAAGCCAGGATTTGCAGCCAGGCAGTCTGGCATTAGAGCCAAAGCTTTTAAGCCCTGTGTTATGCAAAAGGAAAGGGGTTATTGGGCAGATCCTGGGAAGCTCACAGAATGGAAGGGAGAGGAACATTGGGCAGGACAGGAATCAGGGCAGATGTGGAACTATTTCTTGAGACCACTACCATTGAACAAGTTAACTCCAACCAGCCTTGAGGAGTGCACACAGTACATCAGCAGCTGATTTCTACTCTGTGATTGGAGGGGCAGCTGGTTACAGAATGGGCTGTGTTTTATTACTTTCTGCTTTGGGGTCAACTCTGGAGGTACAAAGTCTATGGGACATGTGACCTGGGAAAAGGCATTTAATCTCTCTTGGCCTTAGTTTCCTTATCTGTAAAATAGGAGCAAAAAATCACACCTATCACATAGAGATGTAATAGGGATTAAATGAGCAAATATTTGCCAAGTATTTACACTAGTACTTGACACTCAGCAAGCAGCATGGAGTGGTTGTCAGTAGAGGAAGGGTGGTGGCTGGTGGGACCCTGATAGCTGTGGGTTCTGGACACTCACAGGGTCCCAGGGTCCCATGTCTTCCTCAGTTATGCTGTCAACTCACATGAAGGGAAGGGACTCAAAGTGTGGTTCATGGACCAGCAGTAGTATCACCCATGAGTTTGTTTGGAATACAAAAAAATCAGACCTCAACCTAGACGGAATCAGTCTCTGCAGTTACCAAGACCTCCAGGTGAGTCATAGACACAGTCAAGCTTGACAAACACAGTTTTGGAAACTTTAAAAGTAAATAAAAGAAGGAAAAATAATCTAAAATCTCCTTTTCTTTGATTCAGTCCAAAGTGGCTTGGTTCCCTAAGCTAGAATCTTCAGGATAATAGTAATTCACACAGCAGTCGCCCTTTACAATCTGACAAAAGGACTCTCCTCTCACACCCATCTTTTGCTTGCTCTGCAACACTACCCTGTGAGGCACACAGAGCAGCTAATAATATTCTCTCCATTTTACAGATGTGAAAACTGACAGAGCCTTAGGTGGCTTTCCAGAGTTATCCTGCCACCAAATGTCAGAGCCCTGAGCCAAGCCCAGCTGTTCTGACATCATACTTTGAGGCTCATTGTGGTTAACACCCTGTTCATCAATGATGAGAGAACTGTTGCCAGTTCTTTCTTCTTGATTACCCAGACACAGCCCGTCACCCAGTCCCCTGACTTTATTTCAGCAGGGTGACTGGGAGTCAGCCTAATGGTACAATTTCCCTGATTCCAGCCTCAGGCAAGCTCTTGTGATAATAAGGACAATATTAGTTAGAGCACATTGAGACTTCCTGTGCTAAGATCTTTCCTTGTGATACCCAACTCATCCAATTCTCCCAGCCCCCCTATGAGGTGGTGCTGTTATCACTATCTTATCACAGACGATGAAACTCAGGCTCCAAGTGAGAAAGGATCCAAGATCCAACGATAGCAGGTAACAGAGCCGAGATATGATTGGGAAGAGTTGGTCACGCCTGCTCTCCAAGCTTTCATGGCATGGTGCCTTTCTTCCTGTCCTTCCTCCTGCCTTTCCCGGGCAGCCTTTTCTCAAATAGTCTGCTCCAATGAAGTTACTTTCTTTTTGCATTTCACAGCACTCAGAAAAATGCATTACCCCTTATTGTGATTTATTCGTTTAATTCTTTTGTTATTTTCACTAAAGTGTGAGCTCCATGGAGGCAGGGGCCACGTCTTCTTGGTTATAGGTGTTGTGACCAGAGTCGGTGCTCAGTAGATGTTTATTTTTTTAAAAAAGATTTTATTTATTTATTCATGAGAGACACACAGAGAGACGCAGGGATACAGGCAGAGGGAGAAGCAGGCTCCATGCAGAAGCCCGATGTGGGACTCGGTTCCGGGACTCCAGGATCATGCCCTGAGCCAAAGGCAGGCGCTAAACCGCTGAGCCAACCCAGGATCCCCCTCAGTAAATGTTTATTGAATGAACATTGCTTATGCCTAAATTTGGTTTCTTCACCTAGGCAGTAATTATAGAAAGAGAGAATCCATAACTCCTTTTGTATCTCCCTCCAGCACAGAAAATATTCTGAAACAGGGCAGATTGTTACCATTCATTGATACCAAGCCATGTGCTCTCCTGAGTTATTCACTCCCTCTCTGAGCACTGATCGAGAGTTGACATAGGCACTGGGTCTTAGTCTTCTGGGTTCTTATCTCTGTCTAGGACAAGGTGAGGTGAGGGTGTTATAATCACCTCACTCATGACGGTCAGGATCCTGGTGGAGATTTCTGGCCCTGAAAGGCCAATAGTAAGGAGATATTCTACCTCAGATGCAATCTTGAACTCAACTAGAGGTCTTGTGAAATCAGTGGCTCCATTGACCACAGCCTGTGTCTGGGCTCATATGCCAGGCAGGGGCCTGAGGGAAGCCAGAGCATGCCCCTTCCCAGCCCCTTGGCAGACACCAGTGCCAATGAACAAGGGAAGGAATTTCTGCCCTGGAGGCATGAGCCAACTGAGTGGCTGCCACAGATCAGCTAAGGAAAGAAGTCATCCTAGCCGCCTGTGGCTTGCCCAAGAGCCGATGCCAGACTGGGAGCTGGACAGATCTTCCTAGGAGGGCTGGGAGCTGCCAGAGAGAACAGCTGAGCTCAGGTGAAAGCTTTCTGGATGAAGATGCCCAGGCTTCTGGGCATGTGACTAACTCTTTCATCTTCAGAAAGACTCACAATCCACCCCTTGGCTTTTCTTCTAATTGCTCAGAGGCCAGAGCTGATTGGGAAGATTCTTCCCACTGGGTACATTTCAGATGGGTGGGGGCCTTCAGTACTATTCCATGGGGTGAGAAGATCCTTCTGGTTGAATGCTTGTGAAGGAGCTGGCCTCTGGTCTATTCTACTTCACAGTCCAATACAGGGAAGACTAGTTCCACCCGCCACCTACCACTCCCACTTTGAAAGTGTCCTGTCCTTGCCTTCCCTGGAGTAAACCCAGTTGAACTTGCATGGAGGTGAAAGCAATTCTATCACAAAGGTTTCAGAGGAGTGCCTTAAAGCAGTATAGGGGGAGAGGCAGGGTTGTGATGGTCTTGGTTGGGGGTAGGCACTCTCCTAATGTGGGCTTTGGGAAATGTGCCACTGGATGCCCCAACTCCTGCCTCTCAGGCCTTTTAGTACCTTCCCAGTTCCTCTTCAAATCCCTCTCTTTCCTCAGATCCTTACCCACACCCTTCCTTGGAAAGTCCCAGCCCCAGCGATCAGAAACTTCTTGCAAATGACAGTTGGTTCAGGCTCAGGCAGGAAGTGGGGGCGTGAGGGCATCAAGGTGATTTGTGAGGCAAGATGATTTATTGGAACATTGATTTATATTTGAGCTTCCTCAATTCTCTTCTTCCTCTTCATATTAAGCAGGTAATTTGGCCCTTTTGGGCTCCTTGCTTCAGGACAGAAGCAGCCTGCAGCCCACAGCTCATCGGCATCTCAGGAAGAGATACCATTAGTTGTCCTTGGTGGAGGAGAAAAGGGAGGCAATGAGCGATTGTCCTGGGGATGGACAAGGAAGAGAGATCTGTGGCAGGAGCAGACAAGGGGGTGAGCAGGGATACATCTCCTAGGCACGAGTGGTGCTCTGGGCTCTGTGGACATCTTTCAGTCTGCATAGACAACTACACCCTTCTGTGGGTGGCTCTCTAAGATCTGGAGGCCTCGTTGGGATGGCAACATGGTGCACCCAGAGAGGCAGGACCCTGGCACTGCAGACCTGGGTAGCAGTGGGTTCTGTGCCCCACACAGCGTGCTGAGAGCAAGTAGGGCTGCCATACTTCAAGGGGTCACTGCAGAGGTGGACCCTGAAGACATCAGTGGTTTCCACGACAGATGAGAGCTTACAGACCCTTTCTCTGATTCAGAAGTATCATAGCATTGTACTGTTTTTTATTACCTTGGGAATAGAGGGGATGAGGGGGTCTCATATGTTATCCCTCCATCTCCAGCCTGGCAGATTGAGGGCTCAGAGTAGGAAATAAACTGATTTTAAAAACATAAAGAAGGTGATATTTCTTTCAAACTTGCATCTGAGGCCTGCAATTTGTACTTGCCTTCTTGATTCCAGGGTGCAGACACATCTTTTTCTGCGACAATATTTTGTTAAAACTTGCACAATCCTCTGCTTCTTTGACATTTCCATTTATTCATTCAGTCCATAAATATTAATGAAGGGTCTATTATTTGTTAGGTACTGAGTTAAGTGTGGAGATACAGTGATGTATAAAGCTGGCCTTGACACCCCCTCTCCCCACGGACCTTACCGTCTTACAGGGGTGAATATATATAATACTATGTATATTATATATTCATCAGACAATTCTACAAATATTTATATATACATTATACAGTCAGATAAAGACTGAAAAGAAAAGACATGCTGCTCCAAGGGTGAGTAGTAAAGGAGCTGATATGGTCTGGAGTGGGCTGGAAGTGGAGGGGTGCAGGTAGGAAAAACAGGAAGTGATGTTTGAGCTGAATTTCAGGGCTAGGTGAAGGGTATGTGTGTATGTGTGTTTGTGTGAATGCATGTGCAAATGCGAGCATGTATGCATGTGTATTGTGTGCACATGTGTACATATAAATGCATGGATGGGGGTATTTCAAGGAAAGGGTAGAGCCTTCTAGAAGGCTCTAATGTGGTGGAAGGACCCCAGGGCCTTTAAGGAACTGAAGTCTATGTAGCTGCCAGGTGAGGCAGAGTAGGAAGTGAGGAGGGAGGTCACATAAGTCCTCAAGGATCAGATTGGCTAGTCTGTCCTTTGTTTTAGGAGTAATGGGAGGCCACTGAAGGTTTTTAAGCCTGGAGGTAATAGGATCTGATTTACATTCTAAAAAGATGATTCTGCCTGTTTTGTTCAGCAGTGGTGATTAGAAGGGAAGAGCTGAAGCAGGGAGACCAGGAATTTTTAAGGAGATAGATCTAGCTGCCATTCTGGTGGAAGGAAGGTGTTTAAAACATTAGTGGGGGAAAAACAAAACAGAAACAAGTTGTAGAAACGTAAGTCTGATTCTGTTTGTCATTTTTTTAAAATTTTTTTTTAAAATTTTTTATTTATTTATGATAGTCACAGAGAGAGAGAGAGAGAGAGAGAGGGAGAGACACAGGCGGAGGGAGAAGCAGGCTCCATGCACCGGGAGCCTGATGTGGGATTCGATCCCGGGTCTCCAGGATCGCGCCCTGGGCCAAAGGCAGGCGCCAAACCACTGCGCCACCCAGGGATCCCCTGTTTGTCATTTTAAAAAGAATATGCATATGTGTGTTTATAGATCCTACGTATGTCATTCATGCCATAGAAGTTTGTGCTGGCGTAGCTGATTTCTAGCCCCATGCTGTTGTTGACTCTTCATTAGAGAACGGAAAGCATCCTGGACTTGGAGCCCACAAGCTTGGGCTATGGCCCTGGATTGCTGACTTCGGGCCTGTCACTTAGGCTCTCTGGGCCTCAGCTTTCTCAGCTATACAAGGAAGGTATTGAGCCCGCTGAGCTCTAGAAACGAATTCCTTCTACTTCTGGATTCTCTAACTCCAGGCTGAAGGGAAGTGCAAAGAGGAAGGGAGGCAACGTACATTATGCAGGCAAATCACGGGGCCACATTGCAGAGTTGGGGCGACATTCTAGAGAGGCAGCAGCAGGGCTGTGGAGAGTGAGAGCATCTCACAGGGCAGCCTGGCAGTAGGAGGGGTGGGCAGCTGTCCCTGCCTAGATTTGCTTGCCTGCCTGGATCAAAATAGCCCCTTTTCCTGGCTACTTTCAGGAAGCTCCTTCCCCGTAAATGTGAAATCCCCTTACTCAAGACTGGTGCTGGATCTACATCAAGCTATTTCCTTCCAGCATCCCATGGACCCCGATGAAATAATTATACTGGCTGAAATGAACAAAGGCGACCAGAGGACTCTAGGCCTAGTCAATTTTAAAAGGGAGAGTCATGCAGGCATCCCTGGCCCATCTCTTGGGCCTAACTGGGATGAGGGTATATGTTGCATTGGGTCCAGGCCAAAGGGCACCCCTGGAGCCGGCAGGCTGAGTTGCACAACAACTTAAAACCCTTAAAACCTTTGCTTAAACAGGGCCTCTATCATGTCTGCTCACATTCCATTGTTCAAACCAAGCCCTACAACCCAGACTAACATTAACAGGACAGATAGGTGTACCCCTCCTGTGGGAGGGCATTGAAAGTCACACAACAGGGATGAGGATATCTACCTCTCTTGCTGGAGATCCTGGGGAACAACAATACAATCTACCACACACTAGACAATACTGTGGTTCCTTCAGCTCCAGATTTGGCTTTTCTAGTCTTTTCCCAGAACAGATCCAAGCTTTGTTATTCCTGGTTTTCTCCTAGAATGGAACTTTGGAACACTGATTTTTAATGTAACTTAATGAAAAAGAGAGGATAGGCTCCACTTGTTGGTGGTTGGCAGCAAAATTCTAGGACGCATTTTTGCGTAGACAGTGATGAACAATTGGATTAAGGAGTGGTTGTTGTGATTCAGCCTGATTCTCTAAGAATCACACCAGATATGTCTCAGCTGGTTTTAGAGATGTTCTGAGACTGGTGACTCTGGGGAATGACATTCATAGTGAGCAGGATTTTTTTTTAAAGATTTATTTATTTATTTATTTATTTACTTATTTATTTATTTATGATAGACAGGGAGGGTGGTAGAGACACAGGAGGAGGGAGAAGCAGGCTCCATGCTGGGAGCCTGACGCGGGACTCGATCCGGGGACTCCAGGATCGCGCCCTGGGCCAAAGGCAGGGGCTAAACTGCTGAGCCACCCAGGGATCCCCGTGAGCTGGATTTTATCAGAACTGTGGTAGTGTCCTTTTTGGATGAGATGAGATCTGTGACAAGGATGGTTCCTTTTTTTGATGGGTGAGCCACTGTAAGCATATGTAAGCATAGAGAGGTTGCTGGTTTGCCTTGGAACTTTGCACTCAGGTTCTCCTCATTGAGCAACATTTGGGTTGAATGATAGTTCATCATATCTGTCCCTGCTATTAACCTGGGAAGGGTAACGAATGCATTATGTGATGGAATTGGGATCCCAAATCATCATAGGTGAGAATCATGGGTAAAATCCACAAGATAAAATGAAACAGGAGTATTAAGGTACTGTATTGAGATTTCAAGAATCAATTATATAAGTAGAATATTAGGAAGCTGTGACCTGATAATTGTCCTTCTTCTAAAAGATTATAAATCCTGCAAGTTTGGTTGAGCATAGGTTTTCTATGAGCTCATATAAAACGACTGCTAAAAACATGGCATGGTAATCATCTTAGATTTTATTAATAGAGAAGTATAGTGAAATCTGATTTCAAGTCTTTGGACTTGGATGGAGCAACACAATATAGAGGAAGAGAGGAGAAAAGGGAGAATGTGAGAAAGATGGAGAGAGAAAGAGAGAGAAAGAGAGAGAAACTTAAATTGTGTAGAAACTTTGCTGGCCTGCCACTCGGTGTGTGTGTGTGTGTGTGTGCATGTGTGTGTGTGTGTGTGTGTGTGTGTGCCTCAGCTGAGTAAGAGCTGGGATTTGTTACCTTTTCTTTGCTAGTTTCATTTCCTTTGTGTTGCTCTGTGTATGAGTACTTCCCTGCGTTAAGTCTGGCTCTGCTCTATATAGGTACCTAGTACAACTCCACATGTTAAAGTGCAAGTGGCTCCCTAGGCACCAGCAAGTGATTTGTGATCAAAGAGCAATGATCTGTCCTAGCATTGGCGGAAAACTGTAGGTGTTAGATTTCTTGAGAGGTGATAATGCTGTTCTCCAAAGTGACACCTCTTTTCAACGGTAATTTAGGTGGTACTCAGGTTTTGCTCACTTTCTATGTGAGCTATGATCCCACTCTATAGTGTCAGGATAGATGGATATTATGGCTTTGCTCTAATTTGAGAGGGTTGTTGACAAGTCAGAGCTCACAAGGAGGAGGGTGAAATGTTATTAGAACAGTTGAGTGAACTGGAATGTTTTGCCTCTAGAATGGAAGTTTGAGAAGATTAGGAAAACTGTCTTTGAGTATCTGAAGGGCTATAACGTGCCTGGATATGTTCCTTCTGTATAGTTTCAGGAATAGAGTCAGGGATAGCCTGTGGAAGATATACATGACCTGATGCAGGGAGATTTTTCTAAGAGTTTAGCACAAATAGTGGAAGAGGTCATACTCATAAGGTAGTGAGCTTTCTGTCCCTTGAGAGAACCTAGGAGGAACTGAATAATCCAAAGGAAATGTGTCTGAGATGTTTACAGGAGGTCTTTGTTTTGTCAGCAAGCTTCTATTCTCCCTTCTTTTGGTTATTGTACCTAGTTTTCTCTAAGAACTCCTGACAAAAAGCCCATTCCTAGTCTGTGTGTTTTGAGTGAAATGATGTTGACTCCATCCTTAGCTTCAGGGATGAGCCTGTGGGATTCAGGTCTGGCATTTCAGCCTTCTGGCTGCAGTGATTGGCTAGGCCAATCTTCAGGCCAAAGAGAACTGTTGAGCAAGAAGCATGGCTCTCTTCAGGCCAAAGAGAACTGTTGAGCAAGAAGCATGGCTCTCTTTTCTATTGGGTTTGAAGAAGGAAAAGCATGAGCCAAGAAAGGGTAGCCCTCTTGGTACCATGACGAGTTTGAGAATGGAGAAGTCATGAAAGGGCAGTGGAGCCCAGGGCCCAAGAGGGACCAGGTTCTGAGGGCTGTGACACCCTGCCTGAAGTTAGCAGTCCTGCAGGACCTATCAGTTACAGGAGCCAATCCATCCCATTCTGTGAGTAGACGGTTTGAGTTGGGTTTTCCATAGCTCACAATCAAGGAGTCCTTGATAGCTGTGATATGATATGTGCAGTGAGGTTATGGTCTATGATTCTCCATGTGGTGAGTTACAGTGTTATTCACTCATCTAGCTCTCAGACGTATCAGTGGAGGAGCTAAATACCATCAAGAGCCTCATGAGCAAGAAATACATTGCAAGTGGTAGAAAACTCCTGAGCACAGAGCTGGAGACAATTTCTCTTAAATGCTTCTGGATGCATCTCTTACACTAGAGGTGGAAACATTAGTGAAAAAAAGAAATGGACAGCATTTGATTTTAATATCCTTGAGTGTCGCCAAAGCCATTTCAAATTCTTAGTTCACAGTTACTATCTTTAACCAGAACTGCTCCATGTCATCATAGATGGGTGCTTATGGTGGGTTCAGAAGCAGGGACTATAATGTGCATGGTTGGAATTGCATCAGAGGAACATAAGGAGCTCAGATATGACAAGAACAGGGGGTGACAAATTATGGAATCATCTAAACCCAGAGATAATCTGCATGAACTCCAGGCCCATAGGACTTCATAGTGTGGTTTCTGTACAGATGGGGGCCGTGGGGTGGCCTTCACGGCTTTTTTTTTTTTTTTAAGATTTTAAGAATTTATTCATGAGCGACACAGAGAGGAACAGAGATATAGGCAGAGGGAGAAACAGGCTCCTCGTGGGGAGACTTATGTGGGACTCGATCCCAGGACCCTGGGATCATGCCCTGAGCCAAAGGCAGATGCTCAACCATTGGTCCACCCAAATTACCCCTGGCCTTTGTAGCTTCTAATTCCAATCATCCTTTTTTTTCCTCCTTCAGACTGGTTGTGCATTTATTCAATAAATATTACGGTACTGACTGAGACTCTCAGGTGTTGCGAATACTGCAAAGAACAAGCTAAGTCTTGTCCTCAGAGGATGTGCATTCTGTGGGGAGAGACCTGCACTTAAATAATATGCAATATCACTTCAGTTAGTGTAGTAGTTTCCCGTTGCTGCTGTACCACATTCCCACATATTTCTTGGCTTAAGAAAACACACATTCATTATCTTACACTTCTGGAGGTCACAAATCTGATATGGGTATAGCTGGGTTAAAAATCAAGGTATTGGCAGAAGTGTGTTCCCCTGGAGGGTCTAGGGGAGAGCCTGTTTCCTCACCTTCTCCAGGCTCTAGAGTCTGCTCACATTCCTTGGCTCATTCCCTCCACGTTTCACTCAGACCTCTGCTTCCACCATCAAACCTCCTTCTCTGACTCTGAGCCTCCAGCTTCCCTCTTCTAAGGATACTTGCAATTACATCGGGCCCACTTGGATCATCTTGGATCATAGCCCCATTTCAAGACTCTCAATCACCCCTGCTAAGTCCCTCTTGCCCCATAAGGTGACATAGTCACAGACTCCAGGGTTTAGGATGTGTCCATTTGGGGGTCACTCTTCAGCCTGTCATGGATTGTTGCAGGTGTTATGAAGAAAATTAAAGCCAGGTGAAGGAAGAGGAAATGAGATGGAAGGAGAAGACCCTCTGGTGCTGTAACGTTTGTGATAAAACATGAAGTTAAGGTGTGAGCTGTGGAAAAGCTGTGAGGAAAGGCTTTCCACCAGAGCAAGGGGTGAGGGCAAATCCTCTGAGGTGGGGCTGGGTGGGGCTTTCTGAAGAAGGGAAAGAAGAGGTGAGTGCTGGAGCAGAGGAACAGAAGAGGGAAACAAGGCGGTTGATAGGCAGGCTGGACCTGGCCTGTGGGCCAGTTTCCCCCTGAGTTTAGATTATATTCCAAATGTGATGAGAAAGGGTTGGAAGGCTTTGGTTGAGGAAACAACAGGATCTGACTTAATGCTGAAGGAGACCCTTCTGGCTGTCCTGTGAACAGGCCCTGGGGAGCTGGGGTAGGGGTGGAGGCAGAGAGAGGAGTTGAGGCTCCTCAGGTTGTCCTAGGGAGGGGTGATGGCATGGCCTCTGGGGTTGGGTGGGGGTACTGAAAGCCAGAGTTGGGCTATATCTCGCTGTGAGAGACCACAGGACTACCTATAGATTGCATGTGGAGCGTGAGGAAAAGAGCTGTGTCAGAGATGACACATTTTTAGCTGGAGAACCTGGGTGAGGAGGATGCCATTTGGGCTACAGAAAGCAGCATTTTTTTTTAAGTTGAAAGTCAAGGAAGGAAATCAAGAATTCTGCTTTGGACACTTTAAGTTTGAAATGCCTAAAAGACATTAAGAGGCGGTGTTGAGTGAGAAGTTAGATAATCCAAGTCTGAAATTCAGAGAAAAAGCTGGAGCAGCAGACACACGTTTGGGAGTGAACATATGGATGGTATTTAAAGCCACAGGCCTGGGTGAGACCATCCAGGGAGTAAGGAGAGAAGCTGGAGAGAAGAGGATGCAGAGCAGAATCCCGGGGGTCTTCTAGCAGTGAGGTCAGAAGGGTACAGCAGTAATAGGAAGAGAGAAGGGGGTACAGAGTTGATAGAAAACCCAGGGGAGGGGAGGGGCCCAGACACCTAGTAATAATGAAAGGATGGGTAGTCAACTGTGCCGAATGCTGCTGGTGGTTCAAGGAATAGTTGCTAGTGGGGACCAAGGATTGGTGACCCACTGAGTTGGTGATACGGAGTTGTCTAGACACCTCTGGGTGAGATGCTTCTGCAGAATGGAGAATTGGAAATCTGGCTGAAGGGGATGACAAGGACGATGCATGGAGAGGGATTGAAGGTGGCAGGTAGAGACAACTTTTTGAGGAGGTTTGCTCTGGGGGAGACAGGAAAGATGGTGGTCGCTTGAGGGGGATGGGAGCACCAAGGAGATGGGAGAGGCTGCAGATCTAGGGAATGGCCAGTGAAGAAGGGGAGGCTGATCACATAGAAGTACACAGGGCAAGAGTTGTCAGCCAAGTCCCTGAATAGGAGAGAAGCAAGAGATCCCCTGTGTTAGCCTTAGTCAGGTGATCTGTGGAGATGGGAGGTTTGTGGCCTGAAGGTTAAAGTGAGACTAGTCAGCCTTGTCTGTGTCATCTTTTCTAGTCACAGTGAGCTGCTTTGGGTGGCAGGAAGTTGGATTAATTTTGGGCTGGGGTTTTGCCAGGAGGCTATGCAGGGGGTGAAGGGAGTCTGCAGGAAGTGACAGCTGTGATCCCAGGGAGGGGAGGGGGGATGTGAGGAGCCCAGTGTGATGCCAGCCCAAGATTTCCCGAGGAATCTCTGAACCTCTGACTTTCTTCAGGCCCTGCTCCCTTCTTACCTGACTGCCCATCCCCCCAAGCCCGAGGAGAGTGGTGTTTCTCAGTGCTGGAGAAACAGCTGGTGCCTGTTAAGAGGGCAGATCTTTGGGTCCTATCCATGACATACTTAAGGCAAATCTTTGGGGACAGGCCGAGTGTTTACATCTGAAGCACCTTTTAAAGTAACCTTCACTTAATTCTTGACTCGAGGTCATATTACCAACTTGATTTGGAGAAACTGCCAGGACATTTTTATTTATTTATATACTTTTTACCACTCTTACTTCTAATTGGCACTGCATTTTTTTAAATTTCCCATCCCTCCTAAAAAGTTATCACTGCGCACTACATTTTCAGTGGAAATTCCTAAAAGATGCTATTATTTGGGATCTGGAGGTTCCTGGGGTGTGGTATGTTTGGCTAAGAAAGCAGAGCTTTGTGGACTCATGAAGAAACTCAAAGGACATATTCTTCTCTCCTTGAAAGTTTATTTCCTAACAGGAAAGCCATCTGTCTTTCCAATACCACCCTCAGTTCCACAATATAGGAAAGCTTTTTTGCCCCTTCCTTTTGGCCATGAACTCATGCCATTTGGCTTCACAGAAGTATCCATTATACTCAAAAAGTTATTTCACATGAGATGTAAAATGTTAAAATAAGGGCTAGAAGGAAACATGTTCAAGTAGATTTGTTCCTTTTGTCCAATATCAGTTGCTGCGAGAATCCCTGTCTGCTCCATTGGTGGCCAAGTTAGCCTGGTCTGCTTTCAAGTTCTTTTTCAGACGAGGCTCTTTGCATATGCCCCAGGGCCTTTGCATCTGCTATTTCCTCTATCTGTAAGTTTCCTCCCTCAATTCACAGGGCTGGTTCTTTTTCATTCTTCAGGCCTTGTTGAAACATAACCTCTTCAGAGAGGCCTCTTTGACTACCACATCCACTATAGATCTTTGGATCACTGCCGCCTCCCCTATTTCTTAGCACCACATTCCTTTCCTTTATTGCTCTTGTTACAGTTTGTAATTATTATTTGTTTGCTTAATTATCATCTATATCCTCCAATAGATTGCAATCAGTAAGAAAGCAGGACCTAGTCTGCTTTGTCCCTCATTTTGTCCCCGGGGCATGGCACATCATAGGTCTTTAATTTATTGATTAATTTAAATATGTCCAGTACAGGGAGTGGTGTGATTAAAGTACATTCAGGTTCATATTCTTTCTGTACCAGTTAGGATTAGGTTCAGCAGAAAGGGACAGAAAACTGAAAAATAACAGAGGCTTGAACAAGGTAGGACTTTTATTTCTTCTTTGGTTTGATGGTTCCATATCAATCTGGGACTTGAATTTCTTCGAACATTTAACTGTTAGGCTATGGGGATGGCCATTGGACTCAAGGTCCAAGATGACAGCTGGAGCTCCAGCTATCACATCCTCATTTAAGGTAGAAGTTTACAAGAAGAGGTGAAACATAAAGAGACATAAAGGGCCCATGCCAGCCACCTTTCAAAAAAGTTTCCCAGAAGCTGTCACCACCACATTCCTGCTTCCCTTTCAAAGGCTGATGCTTAGTCACATGGCCGTACCTATCTGCAAGGGAGCCTGGGAAATGTAGTCCTTTTGGGGGGCACATTTCTACTCTAAGTATAATTGGAGGCTTTGTTAATAAGGGTGATAAACAATATAGATACCTGGATGGGCAACTCTCAGTCTCTGACATATGTCTCTTGCTCACAAACCTTTTATAGCTCCCTATACTTATGTCAGGAGTTCTTAGCCAGGGTTATATATCAGAAACATTTTGGAAACCTTTCCAAAAGATAGATGCTTGGGTTTCAACTTCTGAGATTCAGTAGGTCTTGGGGAGGGGTTTGTGGTTGGGGCTTGAGAGGGTTAATCATATTTTTTCTCAACTTCATGACAAACCTGAGTCTGGGCCATTTGAAGAAACACAAGAATCAGGCAAATGAGGATCAAAAACTTGTCTTTCTTCTTGATGAGGTTGTTTGGAGAATATAGCTCTTAGTTGTATTGACCAATAGGCTTTCTAGTACTTCCATCCCTGGATTAGCAGAATTATCTGGCTGTAGGTGGAGTAGGACCACCATGTGCTTCTTTGTGGAGAGGACCTTTGCCTCTGATGCCATAATGGAAGCAGGTGCTTTGTGGGCAGGCAGGTGCAGAGGCACTGAGCCACCCACATGTATTTCCCTTCCCAGACCCACTGATCAGGTAAGTTGTGCATATTTCCAATCTCTTTCCAGTGGAATCATGAATAAGGAGTGAGACGAGAGACCCAAAGGGTTGCTGTAGGAAAGCTGAAGATTTGGGAATAATGTAGGACCCCCTAAGCTGCATCAAAAAGCCTAAATTCCCCGGCAAAGCATCTGAACACTTATGTGATCTGCCTGGGACCCATGTTTCCAGTTTTATCTTTTCATTCTTCATGTTCTCTCTGCTCCAGTGTTTTCTTACCCTGGTGCCTTTGGTCTAGCTATTCTCCTGTCTGGAGGGCCCTTTCTTTTTACCTTCTTCAGAGTCCAGAGCTAATGTCATATTGTCCAGCAGGTCTCCATCAACACCATCACACTAAAGCTACCTCTCTTTGCTCTGTGTTCCCATGGCATCTTGTTCTGCTACTTATACCATTTCTCATTATTTACACATACATCTGAGACCAACACTGCTAATTGCCTAGTGGGGAAACAATAAGAGGGAGGCTCATGTGAAAGAAATTAGGACAGTTGCAGAGCTGGGAAGTGGGGAAGGTGAACACAGGACTGCCTTTGGTGCAGCCCCATGGCTTCCTCCTTTAGACCAGACACGTGCTTCCTGGTCATCATCAACCTCACATTCCCTGCATTGCTCATACGGGGTCCTCACATAGTGACATTGCCTGCCTGACTCTTGTAGGTGTTTGGCCTTGTGATCTGTGTTCTTCAGCTTCCCTGGGGAATGGCTGAGTTCACCTTGCCTGCAGTACCTCCACAGATAGAGAAATGCTCTCCTCTAGGTCAGCCTATGGCCTTCAAATGCCACCATTACTTTTCCCAGTCCCATCTCTTGGGGTCACGCAGAATACACTGCCTGGCTCTTGCATATGACAGTTCTTTTGACATCCAATGTTAGACATGTCACCATTGTTTCAATGTCCTCTTGATGATAAGCACTCACTAACTATCAATTGTTTGGTGAATGATGTTAATAAAGTTGTGACTGACTGTTAAATGCCAACAGATGAAGTAGATCTGGGTCAGCTAAGGGAAATCAGAAGGTCAGAATTTTATGGGCTTTCTAGAAATTGTCAGCTCAGGGATGACAGACAGCTTCACGTGCTCATTGATGAATGTAAAGAGGCTGCTTGGAGCATGGTGTTGGTTCTCCCACACATCTGGGCTCACTGGGAAAGGATTCTGGGATGGATTAGTAATGGATGCCCGGAAGAGGAATAAGGGGATGGTGGAAGGATGTCAGTCACTTGTCATCTCTGATTTTACCCAACTTCAAAGGCCCAGAGAAGCCCCAGAAAGGTAGAGTATGGTGTTGCATGGGATTTAGAATTCCTGATTTCCATTCTTGAATTTTCTTCCTTCTGACCCATCTGCTTCACTGCTGTTGGTGTCTTCCATGGCAATTCAGAGGCCAATAAAGTGCTCACCAAGACCACAGTGGGGGTTTTTCTTGGTGTTGTTCCCTTATTTTCTTACCTATTGGCTATCTCATTACTTCTTCCAAAGGCTGCTTTAGATATTAATCTGCCTATGCATCTCTTTCCCTAGTTAAATAAACAATCAGAATCATCTGGCTTCTTCCGCTGCCATTCTTTTTGGAAAAGCACAATAATCAGTCTCTAATGAGCTTGTGACTCTGAACTGAGGTATAATAATTTCGGTGACTCTGCAGCTTCCGTTGATGGAAATATATTTATTTTAGAAGCTGATGACCGGTGGGAAAAGACTATTATTCTAAATATCATGATGAGGTCATGGGAGCTGATGGAGGGCTTGGGGAGAGGGGGAGGAGATGGGAGAGATCCAGTGAAAATTAGAATTGCATATAAATGAAAATAGAATGCTTTCTATTCTGAGCAAGAGGTCCTGGTTTTGTGATTCTTTAGGGGGTGTTGAAGCAAAATGTGCATAGATGGGAGAAGTTTCTCCAGGCTGGTTCAGCCCTTTGTCTGGGGCTCCATTAGGTGACAGCCCTCATGGTAGCTGAGGTCAGCTTGAGGTTCCAGGATGGAATACTTATTCGAGTGGAGAAGGAGATGGTCAGTGGTCATGTTTCACATCTTTATAGGATCTTAGACTTGTTCCTGTACTGAAATTTTACTTTCTATTATATAAAAACTAGATAGAAAAAATTGTACTAATACACAAACAGAAGTACGTAGTCACTCATAACACCATACCTCAGTCGTTACCACTAAGCATATATACACACACACCTATATATTTACACAGTATGTATACACACATATTATACACACATACACACATACACATATACATGTATCTATTTTGTACAATGAGGATTTAGTAGACAGTCTTCTTTAATTTTTTTACTGTACAGTATGTTGTGATCATCTTCCTTGGTCAATAAATGTAGATCTGTGGTGTTATATTGTACATTCGTTGATTGCCTTCCAAACAACTATTCCTTCCCTCTCATTCTTTTTTTTTTTTTAAGATTTTATTTATTTATTCATGAGAGACAGAAGCAGAGGGAGAAGCAGGCTCCCCACAGGGAGCCCAATGTGGGACTTGATTCCTGGACCTTGAGATCATGCCCTGAGCTGAAGGCAGATGCTTAACTGCTGAGCCATGCAGGTGTCCCCCTACCCTCTCATTCTTAATAGAATGTAGAATTTCCAAGTCAAGTGGTTTAGGTGAGTCACCTACCTTAAGCTCCAGAATGGACATTGATTAGGTTGTGCCAATCAGCTTATCTTGTTGTGTGCAGGCCTTGGCAATTGGTTCAGAGATAGGCACTTGACCCCATTTGGACATTTGCTGAGGACTTATGAGACAGAAAGTTTTCTTCTTTTTCATGGAAGCTTCTGGGAGGGATGTTTTCTTTTACCTCCGTTGGTGTAACATAAGAAGGTAGGACTAGAAGTCCAGTGGTCATTATTACTAATAGAAGGGGTGCTAGCTGACACTGAATTGTACAGAATAGAGTTGAGAGTATGGCAAGAAACATGAATCAGAACCCAGACTCCATTAGGAACCTCTAGACCAAACCATGTCCAAGGCTCATGCCACTTCTCAACTTTTCAGTTAAATGAGTCAATAATTCAAGCTTGTTTGAGTCATATTACTGACAACCCAAAGCATCCCAAATAATGCATTCATTAAAAAAATTGTATAGTACACTATTACATGGATGTGTTCACAGCATTTTCATGCTTATTACCCAATTTGATTTTTAAGCAGTCTTATGAAGTCAATAAGTATCTATTTGGTAAGTATAGAACTGAGGCCCAGAGGGAACAGCTGACCTATCCAAGGTCACACAGTCAGTTAGTGGCAGAAGCAGGCTTCCTGACTTCTTGAGTAGAGTCTTTAATAATCAATTATACCTAAGGCAGAAGGATTATGGACCAATGAATAAATAATTCTAAAGGATGGGACTGGATTGTTAGGCTGACAATTAAAATGTAAAACTGAATCCATTGCAGCCTGGATTGGAAACCTACGGATGTAAGGTATGAAACCGTTCAGTGATTAAAGCAGCGGTTCTCAAACTTCAGGCTAGGGACCCCTGGGGATTTCTGAGATATTTTCAAGAGGTCTGTGAGGTCAAAACTATTTTCATGATAATGTTAAAATGATGTTTTCCCTTCCATTCTCATTCTCTCATAAGTGTAGAGTGTGGTTTTCTAGAGTCTGCATGACATGTGACATGCAGCAGACTAAAAGCAGAAGGAAATATGAGAATCCAGCTGTCATCCATTAGGCCAGACAATTAAAGAGATTTGCAGAAATGTCAAACAATGTCACTCTTCTTGCTAACTTTTTTGTTGCTGTTTGGAAAATACAGTTATTTTTTTTTAGAAAATGTGTTACTTATGTTAACGTGTAATGTGTTTGTTATTTTTGAAAATGAGTTTATTAATAAATAATTTAGTATTTGTAGATTTCATTTGGTATACAATACCTATGGACAGACATACCCTACATAGACAAAAGCCATGTGGGTCCTCAATATTTTTTTTAAGATGTATTTATTTATTTTAGAGAGAGAGAGAGAGAGTGTGGGGGTGGGTAGAAGGAGAGAGAGTCTTCAGCAGACTCTTTGCTGGGCATGGAGTCCGACATGGGGCTTGGTCCCAAAACCCTGAAATTAGGACCCAAGACGAAGCCAAGAGTTGGTTGCTCAACCGACTGTGTCACCCAGATGCCCCAAGTCCTCAACATTAAGAGTGTAAAGAACCACTGCTCTAATCTCTAACTTTATGAGGACATAAGGTTTGAGGGCTATTGGCTTAAAGGACAAATATAATCTCAATTAAACTTCTTTCAGAAGACTCATTCAGGCAAATCTAGCATCCTTGGCTTCTGACACCAGACTCCAGGCACAAAATACAATGTGAACTGGAGATTTTACCACTGATGGTGAATAGGATTGTTATGGCTTAAACCAACTTGTACAACTTTGCCAAAAGTTCCCTTTGGGATCAAAATGAATTTGATTTGTCTACTTTAATCAAGTCCATCAGAAAGTGACTAGCTCTGTTCATTACTTTGTACACACATGAAGTCACTAGAGTTCTGTGTATTGAGAGGCATCTCTTACAATGATATGGCACCTATTAGTCAGGGTTTCTATTAGCAAGCAACAGAAGCTGGCTCTGGATAATTGGGCAGAGAAGTCGTTTATCAAAAGGATATTAAGAGGTCTTGGGGGGCAGCCTCGGTGGCTCAGCAGTTTGGTGCCGTCTTCAGCCCAGGGCTGGATCCTGGAGTCCCAGGATCGAGTCCCACGTCAGGCTCCCTGCATGGAGCCTGTTTCTCCCTCTGCCTGTGTCTCTGCCTCTCTCTCTCTCTCATAAATAAATAAATAAAATCTTTAAAAAAAAAAAAAAGAGGTCTCAGAATTTTTAGGAGGAGTAGACAGTTTTGAGGCTAAGCTTCCAGGAGCAATGAATATAGCACTCTATAGAGCTGTAATGATGAGAACCACTGCACCTGCTATTGTCACATCAAGCACTTGAAGGAACTGCTACCACCACTGTGGCACATCTCAACCATATAAACACCGTCACCCCGGGCACTGAGGGGGGCACCTGACGGGATGAGCACTGGCTGTTATGCTTATATGTTGGCAAATAGAACTCCAATAAAAAATATATACAAAAAAATAAAATTAAATTAAAAAAATAAATAAACACTGTCATCCTTAAAGTCAGACCCATTGCCACCATTCTTGCCAGGAAAATAGATCTCCTGGAAAGTCTCTTTCCCTGATTTGGTCTCTTCAGAATGGAAGTTTATAGGACTGTGTCTGATTGGCAGAGTCTGAGACATGTGCCTTCATCCATGCTGCAAGAAAGGCTGGAATTTGATTTGATTTTTCTTGGTTTTACCTTGCAGAAATGGGATGCATAGGGCTGAAATGATCCCAAACATAGCAAGGGCATTTAATAGGAGTTGAGATGTTGGTAAACGTGACTGATGCCTGCAACACGTGGCTTAAAAAGTCAGAGTCATGGCTATGCAGAGAACTCCAGGGTTCATTTTCTAACCCTGTTGCCACTAGCAGCCATAAGACCTTAGGCAAGTCATTCTCGAAGTCTTGGTGGTCTCACCTGCCTCCCTGGGTAGATATGAAGATTCAGCTAATATCCTGGATGCAATAACATGTAATATAATATTGTGTGCACCTAGTTGACACCCAATAAATGATAACCATTAATATTACCAATCTCTGCCACTGACACACTTTCTCCTAGAGGGGCAAGGGAGGTTGAGGCACAAAGAGGCCAAGGGACTTGCATAAAATTTGAGCAAGAACAAACATGAGGATGTGCTTCTGAACCCACTGGATCTGGATCCAGCTCCTGTCCCAGTTCCTGAGCCCCATCACCTCTGTGTGCGATCAAACAGGAGGCAGAAGTAATAAAGATCTCACATTGACTGGTTATTTTGAGGTGGGAAGGTTTAAAGTAAGTTTGGCTTATCTCCCTTATTCTTTCCTGTGTTGGAAAATTTACTAATGAGTACATAGTATTAAAAATAAATCTTAAACAGCAGTATAGCTGTTTTTATTCTGGGAAACAAAGATCTATCTCACTCCGGGTTCCCCTCAAAGCTGATCCTGAGATAAAGATTTGGGAATGGGTGGTAAATGTTAGAGCTGATCAAAGTCCAAGTCTTGGTTTTACTAATGAACTAGAAGTGTTAATAGGCATTTCCCAAGTGTGAATCTGTGATCAAGAGTGTGTTACCAGAAATTACCCAAATAATGGTGAAATGAGTCTGGGAGATACTGGGACAAAAGCGCCTTTTTTTTTTTTCTATTAACTGCAGGACTTCTCAGGGTCTTTGCCCTGGTAATATACATTGAAAATCTCCGAGAGGGACTCATAGTACCATTCCCCTTTGCTATCCTAAGATGACTTTGTAGGGCCAGTACTCTTGTGAGCATTTTGGGAAACATTAGATGATCTCTAAGGTCACTTCAATCTGTAAAGTTAGTGATTTCTGTGATCTCATTTAATCTTTTCCCCAAGTCTGTAGGGTGAGGAGCCACATTCAAAATCATGGGTCAAAACCAAGAAGCCAATTATGCACAGAAGTGGGACTCAAAGCCAGATTTTTTTGAGCCATTTTTTTTTAAACCTACTGGATACACAGAGTGAGGAGGGCAGGCATTATGGTTGAATCATTGTCTTTGCAAAAGATATTAACCATCAGGGCCTCAGAATGTGACCTTATTGGAAATAGGGCCTTTATAGAAGTAACCAAGGTTCTTAGTGGAGCCCCAATCCAAAATGACTTGTGTCCTCATAAGAAGGGGAAATTTGGACACAGATGCTCATAGATGGAAGATGGTGTGAAGACACTGAGAGAATGCCAGGTGAAGGAAGTGGTGGAGTTTGAAGGTATGATGCCACAAGCTAAGGAATATCTGGGGCTATGAGAAACCGAAAGGGGACAGTGGGGAGGACCTTTTCCTATAGGTTTCAAAGGGAATGTGGCCTTGCTGCCACCTTGATTTTGGACTTCTGGAATCCAGAGCTATGAAACAATAAACCCCTGTTTATGTCACCCAATGTGTGATACTTGGTTGCAACAGTTCTAGGATCTACTGTAGCAGATGTGACAAGAGCCCTGGAATGTTGCTTCCCTGACTCCTTTACAGTCAGACCCCAGTCTGATCTAGGAACACAGCAGTACGCAGCCAGCCTGTGGGGAAAGCTATTGGCCTCAGCCCTGGGGAGACAGTGCTTTTGTTTAATAGCTGAGAACAAGGAGAATTTCCATGCTTCCCTTGGACCCCCTCTCTCTCTTCCCTTGTCTTCTCACTTGGCAGCAAACAAGAGAACTTGGATGCTTGTAAACCTTTATAAACAAACAAAGCCCCTTGAATGTTCAACTTCCAATGTAGCTGGACAGGGCTGTTTCCTTGTGCCGGGCTGCCGGGCCATGGAATGTGACCTCTCTCTGTGGGAAGAGCCAAGGGCAAGTTTTGCCAGAGGAGTTGGCAGGTACAGAGCTGCTCCCAGTACAGACACCTGTTGCTTGAGTGTATTTGTGGAGACCTCCTGGGTGCTTACTGCCCGACTAGGTAGGGCTCATTTCTGCATCATCCTAAGATCTTCTGCTTATGTGCCCATCACAAGTTACTGAGGGGTTAGGAACCTGGGAACTGATCTGATCCCCTCACCAATTCTATTAAATAGGCAGGCATCCCCATTTTACGGATGAATAAACTGAGGCCCAGACGGATGAAGGGACTCTTCCCAGGGTCATAGAGTTAGTTCACGGCAGAGGTGAGGCTCTCCCGGAAAAGGAGCCACACGTGGGAAGAGCTGGATGTTTACCCAAGAAAATATAGGTGCAAGGCCATGGGTACTTGGCAGGCAGAGAAAAGAGCAACTGCCCAAGGGAAACATTGAGAAATGGGAAGCGGGGCGCCAAGAGCCTCAGCTTTGGAATCAGAACCAGGTTTGAATTTAGGTTCTGCCAAATTTGAGCTAAGGGACCGGGCCAGTTGCTCCCTGTGCCTCAGTTTATTTCAGAAGTGAAGAAAAGAGTTCTACGTACTTCATTAGGCTGTTCTGACCACTGGATGACAGGAAACAAGTGTTTAACTTGGCGTCCGCTCTGTGGGAACTGCTCAATAAATCACAGGTACGAGTGCGGCAGCGTCCCGTCACCCTGCACCCTGCACCCTGCCTGGAGCCGCCCTGGTGAACGCCCGTCCCTCTGCGGTAGGCAGGCTCAGGTTTGGAAGGAGCACGAGCACACCGATGGGGGGGGGGGGCAGTGGCCGGCGGCCAGGAGGGGTCCTTGGCAGCTCTGTGCCAGCTGGGGAGCGACAGGGGACCTCAGCCCGCGGAGGCCACTTCTGCAGCTTACTCTGAGGGCCTGGAACAAAGCAAAACCAAACCTGGTCTGAAGTTTCCAAAGCGCTCTCAAGTGCTGCCAAGGCTGGATCTGTTTCTGAGCCACACTGAGGCAGCTTCAACTCCCACTGCCTTCAGAGGCCAGACACTGTGACCCTTTGGGGGCGAGACGCCATCCTGAGCGATGTAGCAACTGTTGGACGGTGCCTCTTTCCCGGCTCCCACCCCTGTGCCCCTCACGGTGAGCTGCTCCAAAGCGCGGCCAAGAACCAGGGTACAGACAAAATGCAGGGTGAGGAGGTCTGCTCTGTTGTAGGTGATTAACCACAGAGCCCCTCAGGTATTGAATAAGTCCTTGGGCTGTTCACTCTTCTCCTGTAGAAATGTCTGTTCCCTGCCAGTCCCCCAGCACAGACCTCACAGGGACACTTCCCCGCTCTCAGAGTCTGCCATGGCTCCCTACTATCTCTGCCTCATTAGGTGAAGTCAGAATTCCTTAGCTTGGCATTCAAGGCCCTTGAGGGTCTGGCCTCAGGGTTCCTCTGCAGCCTGTCCCTTGTGGGGTCTCACATGAACCCACAACAGCTCCACCCTGGACTTGCAGTTCCTCAAAGGCACCCGGGCATTCTACTCCACTGTGTCTTTGCTTGGTCCGTGGGAAAGATCCATGTAGTAGGCAGAGTGGATTTGTTGAATCAAACCACACTTTATTTTCCTCTCTAGTCATCTTTAAAAAAAAAAAAAAACAATAAAAATAAAGACATAGGCAAAAGTGGCTATAAAAAAAATCTGCCTTAAACAACAGGGATGGCTGACACACATTCCTGACAGTCTCATGTCCATCCAGCCTGGATTGCAGGAGGCTTGTCTCAGAAGAAGGAACAACTTAGAACGATGGTCCTGCCCTCTGTCTGGGGGCCAGTAACCCTAGACTGGAATAACCCACCCTCCACTGGGCTCCATCACAGGGTGTGTCAGGGGCCTTCCCTCACACACATCTCCCACTCCACATTAATCACTCAAGCGGGGAGCAAGGTTCTTTTTTTTTTTTAATTTTTATTTATTTATTTATGATAGTCACACAGAGAGAGAGAGAGGCAGAGACACAGGCAGAGGGAGAAGCAGGCTCCATGCACCGGGAGCCCGATGTGGGATTCGATCCTGGGTCTCCAGGATCGCGCCCTGGGCCAAAGGCAGGCACCAAACCGCTGCGCCACCCAGGGATCCTGGGGAGCAAGGTTCTATGGAAGAAGCCTGGGAACGCCCATGATTACAGCCGGAGAACAACATTTAGCAAGAAGGCGCTTGTCTTTTCTTTGTAGGGGGCCAAGTCGTGTTGGCCCTGGTTTGGTGGCTAAAACCATTTTGGATGTAGGCTTCTTAGGTTGGGATAAACCTGTTAGCCCCAGTAACCTTATGGCGTTAGTTATAGTAAGGTCTCTATCACTTCTCATCCGGGGGCATTTTTGCCAGTCCTGGCCCTGGAATATTTGGCATTGTGCAATGTCTACAGATGACTTGGGGTGCTCTTCCCCAGATCATAACATGGTGCCACCCCTGGGAAATCTTCCCTGACTATCTCATAGTCACTGTCTATGATTAGCATTTCATTTACTGGCCTTCATAGCACTAAAAATATCTGAAATTATTTTATGTATTTGTGTACTTGTCTATGTCCCTTACTGGGAAGTAAGCATCCTGAAAGCAGGACTCCCATCTGGCTTGTTAGGCCCCGTATCCTAGTGCCCGGAGGCATCCTTAGTGGATGAGGCCTGTGTTCCCTCCTGTTTACCCTCAACCTATTCATCCTTTACTACCTGTCTAAATTTTACTTCCTTAGGCCTATGTAACTCCTCCCTTTTTGGACTCCTCCTAGCATTTTATAACCCTGATCAACTATTGTCTACTCTGTCCTGCATTTGGATTCTTTGGTTAACTCTCAAAGAGTTAACAAACACTCTTTGTTAAACCTTCTACCCTACTGTATTCTCCTTGAGGACAAGGACTGGGCTTTAGTCCTTGTTGTCTCTCCTGGTTTCTTCCTGCAGTTCACACTGCATGGAGTTGCCTAGATATCTGTCAGTGTCTGCCTGTTGCATTCAATTCCACTTTGATTGCCACCCCAGCAGGGACAGGGAGTTTCCTTCTCCTTGGCCATCTTCAGGATAGAGATCTAGTCTTTAGCAAACTAGATTTCACACCTAGTGAATTCTCAAGCAGATAAGTGATTGTTAAGGCAAGAGGTTGTTGAGTCAGGCTATTGGTTGAGCTCGTTTCAGCAGAACCAGAGAAATTATGAAAGGATAAGTAGAGCACCACAAAAGTTGCAAAATTCCATGCTATTAGTGAAATGTGGTTTCCGATCTTCACTCAATTGCTCTTCTAAGCTAGCCTGAACAATGTTCTAATATTCTCTCTCTTTTTTTTTTTTTTACTAGAATAATTCCATGTAAGAATAGTAAGCATTACATTCAAGAGAGCTAGAGCTGGAAGGGACCTCCAAGATAATCCAGCCCGATGCTCCTTAATAAAAACCAAGGAATGTGAAGCTCTGGGAGGAGTTGTATCCAACATCACACAGAAGTCAGGCGCCAATGTAGAACAGCCAGGCAGGCCTCCTGGCCCTTGGTTAGTGCTATTTTCATTGCTAGGTGAATCCCTTGGTCCCAGCAGCTCTCCTGATGTTGTTACACAATGTTTCTTCCCACAAACTGCAGGTTCCAATCCTTTACATGCCCTGGCTAGTGCACTGGGGTCCTGCTGCCATGGCCTACTTTCCAAGATATCTGGAAATCTCCTCCTTCTCCTTCCCCCACCACCTTCCTGTCCCAGTCTCCCAACCTGGTCAGTCACTGGTGCCAGGAATTGCACCATCAGAGACAAGCTACTCTATGTCTGGACATAATCTGTCATTAGACCAAAGATTGCAACCTTGAATGCCTATGGGCTCTTAGCAGGTAGTATAAATGGTGGGTCTGCACAGGCGGGGCTGTAGAGGGCTGGGAAGTACAGGCCATGTCCAATAACTCTGCCCTAGCCGGAGGGACCAGCCATCTTTTCTGTTTTCAGGAGAAATTAGAAATGTGAATTTTTTTCACTTAAACTCTTCTGAATTTTAAGCATTAGCAACAATAACAACAACAACAACATTACTGAAGGATGATCTGGCCAAAAACCAAACAAGTAAAAGCTCTCCCTCTCTAGCTGGATTTGATCTTTTACACAGGAGTATGTGGTGATCCATAGTTCTTTCCAATGGGTGGGGATGAGGGAGATCAAGGAAATAAAATGTTTCCTCCAGGAACTGCATGGAAGGCAAGCTTGGGTGGCAAGTCCAGAGCTTAGAGGGGGGTGACATGAATGAGGCACATGGGGTGCAAACATTAAGGGAGGCTCACTCTCAGGGCCGACCCTGGACTTGCATGACTTGAGGAACCAGCCTCTCCAAGTACCGGGAATGGTGGGGGGTGGAGGGAGGGGGGTGTGCAGGGGAAGAAGAAGAACCAAATACATGCCAGAAGAACCGTATCTACAGGTCAGGCTGAGGGGAGAAAACCCCAAGAAGCGGAGTGAAGGCCGCAGAAGGCTGGTTTTGCAGGCCATGTGATTCTGCTCTGCCCTCCTTGCCACAGAGGGGGCCAGGCCGAGTATGTCCTGTGCTCCTGGCACCACTGTTCACTTCCCTGATGTTGCCACACCCGCTGGAAGCCTTGACTCAGTCTTGCCCCAAGTGACCTCAGTGGAAAGTGTGAGAAAGCAAGGAGTAGCAGTTGTTTTTAATCCCCAAACCAAGCAAGGAAAACGGTTCTCAATGCTGTGCCTGGGTGAAGGGCCTCAGTCTCCTGGGCTGTCCCAGAGCCCTGGAGCTGCTGGGGACCCTTTGTGGTGGCAGGGCAGGGGGCATCAGCTCACCCAGAGGCCCCAGGAGCTTGGCATTAGCCTCTGCCTTCTGTGAGCTCCTGGGGGAGCAGGGTAAACTTGCTGCCCTTGAGGTGCTGTCCTAGTTAATTGTGAGAGGGAAAGGCTAGGCCTTTGCAGGACATGGCCTCCCTGCCTCCTGAGTGGAGCTTAGCAGGAATCTGGAGGAGCAAGGCTCCTCCTGCTGTCTGTTTGGCTCCCCAGCCAAATGCCTGCGGTTTCAGTCCAGTGTTGGGGACAGCTGGGTTTGTTTTGGTGTTCTAACGGGGGGGGGGGGGGGGGGACGTGGTTTTAACATTGAAAAAATAAATTGTTTTAAGAGAGAGAGAGAGAAGGCTTCCAGCAGGAGCCCTTGAAGGCTCTAACCCTGCCTGCTCCCTCACAATGTCAAGGAATCAACGCCTGACGGGAGCCAGCAGTTAGCAAGCAGCCCCAGGGAAATGAATAAGCCATAGCTCAGGAGTGAAACCAATTCTCCTCAAGATGTTGGGAGGGTCCACAGAGTCTCTGGGCCCCCTCATTACGTGGATCCCTCCTGCCGGCTACTTGCTGTTTTTAATACCTGCTGCAGGTATCTTTGGAGATACCTCCAAGTCCTGTGGGAGCTGCTTGAGGGAGGCAGCAAGGAGGAGGGACTCTGAGGTGTGGGGGAGATATGACAGCTGTCTGCAAATGCTGGATGTTGGTGAAGCTGTCATTTGGAAATGGGGAAAAAGAGACTTCTCTGGGACCCCACACTGCATAATAAGGACCAGAGGTAGAGCTAAAGAAAATACATTTTCCTGTTCATATAAGCAAAACAACAACAGACCCGATTATTTTTTTTAAACAATCAGGGATGTCTGCTGATTGTTGTGTCTGGTCTCAGTCACCTCCTAGGAGAAGGCTGCCACGAAGGACTCCTACTGGCCCCCATCTAACATCAATCCTCTGCCCAGTTATTCTGTGTGTTCCCTTCAAGTTATTTATCAAAGTTGCTAAATAACACATTCATTGCCTGCTTACTTGTTTACTTTCTGCCTACCAGTCTAGACGATAAGCTTCATGCGGGCAGAGATCTTTGTGCCCTGTTCATCCTAGCACAGGGCCTGGCACATAGTAAGAACTCAAAACACTCAAAACACTCATCATCCGGACAAATGAAGAATTAATTAATAATACTTCAGAAGGAAATGAATTCCCTACGACTGGAAGGATTTTTTTTTAAAGATAGTATTTATTTATTCATGAGAGACACAGAGAGAAATGCAGAAATGCAGAGACATAGGTGGAGAGAGAAGCAGGCTCCTCGCAGGGAGCCGGATGTGGGACTCCATCCCAAGATTCCGCGATCATGCCCTGAGCCGAAGGCAGACACTCAACCACTGAGCCACCCAGGTGTTCCCCACTGGAAGGATTTAAGCAGAGGCAGATGTCCAATAGTCAGGGATGCTAGTAAACCCTTCGTCCTCCTCCCTGCCTTGGTTCAAGTTATGCTAGCTGCTGTGACCAACAGACTCAAACTGTATAATGGCTCAATCATGAGTTATTTTTGCTTATGTCACATCTCAGCTGGGTGTTTCTGATGGAAAGTTAGCTTTTCTCTAGAAAGTGGTTCAGAGACTCGGGCCTTTTTTATTTTGTGATTTCATCATCTTCAATATGTCGCTTTTTAGGTCACCAAACTCAATGGCATCAAGTAGTTGGAAGGGGAAGAGGTGACTATAGGCTGTGCCTGGAAGGACACATGCCTTCCGTTCATACTCCATGGGTGGAACTCTATCCTATCTAATTGCAAGGTTTGGGTCATGGTCCAGGACAGAGAGGAGCTGAGTTGTTTCACAGTCTGTCATGCTGAACCATGCCTGCCCTGGGCTGGAGATGGGAGCAGGTGGCTTCTGGGAGCCTCTCTCATTCCCAGCCTTGTGTTGCACCAATTTAGCACATAAGGGGAAGTCAGGTACTTGTGACCCCTCTTTCTTTTCTAGATTTCTAATTCTTCTTTCTTTTTTTTTTCTTTCCAAGCTTTTATTTAAATTCCAGCTAGCTAACACACAGCATAATATTAGTCTCCAACATATAATTCAGTGATTCAGTGATTCCGTACATCACCTGGTGCTCCTCACAAGTGCCCTCCTCAATCCCCATTGCCTACTCCCCCAACCCCCCTTCCCTCTGGTAGCCATCAGCTTGTTCTCTAGAGTTAAGAGTCTGCTTTATGGTTTGCTTCTCTTTATTCCTCTCATGTTCATCTGTTTTATTTCTTAAATTCTGCATATGAGTGAAATCATGTGGTATTTGTCACTCTGTGACTTAATTCACTTAGCTTTATACTCTCTAGCTCCATCCACGTTGTTGTGATCTGATTCTTTTTGCTTTTGCTCACGAATTCCCTTGGGCATTTCTGCTGTGTCATCATGCACAGTGAGAACATTTGCATGGGCAACCACAAAAATACCCATGTCAGACAGAGCTGTGCGGGAACCCTGGCTTCATCACTCCCTGGATATGTGGTAAGTGATCTGACCTCCCTGTCCCTTTACTTTCTCCTCTGGAAAATAAGGACAACAACAACAGTAATATCTACTGGGTAATGTTGTGAGGTTTAGAAGAGCAGAGCTGTACCATTTATGGGGCATTTACTCCAGGTCATTGTCCTGTGGGCCTTTTTTTCATCATCTTTTTAAAGTTCACAGCAACTCTATGAAGCAGATACTATTATTAGCCCTAGTTTTATAGAAGAGAGCACAGAATCACCGAGAGAGAAAGCAGCTTGCCTGAAGTCATGCTGCTAATACACTGAGAGTGAGGATTGAACAAAGTCATCCAGCTCTAGAGTCCACCAGGTATGTAAAAGAGGACAGCAGTCATGGGTACCAGGAGGCAGATTTTTTTGTGGTTATGATTTCTTCCAGAGCCTGAGCCAGTTCTAGGCTTCCTTATAATATTAGTCATGATTTGCAAAACATTTCACAGTTCATAACGTGCCTTTATGGCTCCTAGCTTAATATTTCTTCACAATGACTGTGAGGTACCTTCGCTGTGGTATTCCTTTTACTGAGGATTAGAAATGAGCCTCAGAATGTATGAGTCACCAGCCCAAGGTCACATAGCCAGAGACTGCTGGCGTTGGTTCTCAAACTCTGACAAACTCTTCTGACAAGGCCGTTGTGCTGGTTAAATTCAAGTTAATATTTGTTAAACACTTAGAATGGTGCCTGGCGCATAGTAAGCATGAGGTAAGTGCTCATTAAGTAAATAAATTGAATAAATATTACACTCCACTGACCTCTTCAACAAATAATTCTCTAGCACCTGCTACCATTTGGGAAGTTAGAAGGGGTCGTAGCTGTGTGGCTGGGGCTCTTTCCTCATCCCCCAGAACCCTTGAGCCAGTGTCCTTAGGTTGCCTCTTGGCTGGGCTGCTCTGTTCACCTTCTCCCCTCACTCTGGTCTGTTCTTCTGGCAGCTGCCTACCATCTGGGCCTGTCCCCACATTTAAAACATTTTTGGCGGGATGCCTGGGTAGCTCAGTGGTTGAGCATCTGTCTTCAGCCCAGGTCGTGATCCCAGGGTTCTGGGATCGAGTCCCACATTGGGCTCCCTGCATGGAGCCTGCTTCTCCCTCTGCCTGTGTCTCTGCCTCTCTCTCTCTCTCTCTCCCTCCCTCTCTCTCTCTCTCTCTCTCTGTGTCTCTCATGAATAAATAAATAAAATCTTTTTAAAAAATTGTTTTTGGCTTCTCATTGTTCCTGCTTGCTATAGCCTGATGGACTCGTCTTCTGGAAATGTGTGGTTAGAGAGCAGTGGTCTAATGAGTCACAGTATCCTCTCAGATAGGGTATTTACTAAAAGGGGGCTCCAATTAACCCAAAGGAATAATGAGTGTCAGGATTTCAGCCCTCTGCACAGGTCAGTGTGGGAGACACTTTTGGATGAAAGGGCCTGAAATCACACCACAAACACTTGTGAAGGAAGGCCAAGCCCGCTCAGGGTTTACCCGAGAAGGCCCTTCTAATGGGGGGATTGAGATGCTTCCTTTTTCGCTCTGCACACTCTCTCAAAGCTCTTCCTTAAATTGCTTGAGCAAATTCCTAACATTCCTTGTCACACTGGGCTCCAAATGACTTCTAACTCATGTTTTTAGTGGAAAAGACCCAGAAATTCCCAAACAATGAGAAAATAAAGTGGAGAAACATGTATACACTTATTCAACAAGTTTTATTGAGTCCCTATTATATATTAGGTACTCTTTTAGGCACTGAAGAGGCAAGATGAGCAAGTGAACCATGGCCTCTCAAGGGCTTTGAGGTGGCCTGTAAAATGTGGTTCTGCCTTTCAAACCCAAAGTGGAAGCCATGCCGAGGGATCCCCTAAGTCTCTTGGGCTTTAAGATCTATGATCTTATGACATGACAACCTTCTTTTGAAGTAGTTCAAAGAACTCCTTGCTACAAGTAAAGACATCATGAAAATGGCATGTGCCTGAGACTTCCAACCATACCCTGGTATCTATCTCTCTTTTTCTGTAGTAGTAGAACCCTTGAGTTATAGCTGGGCATTTGGCTAAGAGAGTAAAGATTCTATTTTTTCTATTTTCCATCTTCTCTACAGCTCAGAGTGGCCACATGGCTAAATTCCAACCAATGAGATGTGAGCAGAAACGTGGGCAATTTCTGGTTATGCTCTTAGGGGAAAGGTTGTTCTCTATCCTCATTTCTTCTTACTACATGGAGAAGGATGTGGTAATGAGCCTTCATGGGCCATGGGAATGGAAGGCACTCCTCCCCTAGTGATAGTGGAACAACACGTAGCTCTGTGTTTCAGCTAGTGGTATTTGGGGGGCCTCCCAATAGCACCTGAGTAGCTCTATCAGTTCGTGAGAAAGTGGAGTCTTCTGTCAATTTTTGCTTCATGTGTTTTGAAGTTTTTTTTTTTAAATTTTTATTTATTTATGATAGTCACACACACAGAGACAAAAAGAGAGAGAGAGAGAGAGAGAGAGAGAGAGAGAGAGAGAGAGAGGCAGAAACATAGGCAGAGGGAGAAGCAGGCTCCATGCACTGGGAGCCCGATGTGGGATTTGATCCTGGGTCTCCAGGATTGCGCCCTGGGCCAAAGGCAGGTGCTAAACCGCTGTGCCACCCAGGGATCCCTGTTTTGAAGTTTTTAAGTAAACATTTATATATTTAAAATTACCATATATTCTTGATGACTTGACCCTTTGTTGATTTGAAGTGCCCCTACTTAGCTCTCATATTTTTTTTTTTTTTTGAAAAACAATATTTATTTATTTGACAGAGAAAGAGAACAAGCAGGTGGCAGGGCAGAGGGAGAGGGAGAAGCAGACTCCCTGCTAAGCAGGAAGCCTGACATGGGGCTTGATCCCAGGATCCTGGGATCATGACCTGAGCTGAAGGCAGATGCTTAGTGACTGAGCCACCCAGGCATCCCTAGTATTATTTTTATGATTCAAAATATGTTGTAATTTTGAATTGCATCCTGGATATAGCCAGTGTTACACTGTGAAGATTCTGGATTCTGTTATATTCCTTGAATATTGATATTTCTGTTTCAGCTGTCAATTAACTTGGCTAAACTCAAACTGCAGATTCTTGCCTGTGATCTTGGTTTGGTTTTAGCCTCAAGATGCTATGCATCTGCTGAGTACATGCATGGTGCAAGGATTAGCCAGATACCTGGACAGAGTTTTTACACCAAATTTGGGAGCACTTCTTCTCTGATCCTCTCTTTTCTATTTTTTTTTTCCTTCATTACCAGCTGCTCTTGCCTAGTCTCTGTCCTCTGTTTTTTCAGGCTAAAAAGATCGTGGGTTTTCTCTGGAGTTTTAGCAGCTTCATAGTGCATCACTACTGTGGTCTCATCTAAGGCTAAAGCTAGAGAAGTGGATATTCTGTGCTGGCCCCTTCTTCCAAGTTTTGATCTTCCTCTAAAATATGCCTGCTTTTGTTTCACCTACTGATAGTGGTTTTTACATGTGTTCTCCAGAGTTTATAGTTGTTATTTGCAGGATGGCCAGTCTGCTAGGAGTTTAATTTGCCATACCAGAAATGGAATTCTGAAGGTATTAACTTTTTTCTTAGCTCTTAAAAAATATTTTTTAAAAATCTGAGTGTAGTTGACATGCAATGTTACAGTTTCAGGTGTACAACTTAGTGATTAAATTCCCTACACATTATGCTATGCTCACCCCAAGTGTGGCTACCATCTGTCACCATACAACTTTATTACAATACCATTCACTATTTTCCCAATGTTGTGCCTTTTATCCTTGTGACTTATTCATTCTGTAACCAGAAGCCTGTATTAATCTACAGGATATATATATATATATATATATATATATATATATATATATATCTCAAACTATATGAAGGAATATAAAACTCCTGGACTTATGTTACGGGACATCAACTTAATGGCATATTGTGCAGACATTAAAAACAATTAAGACAGAGTAGCAGCCAAAAAACATTGGTGAAAAAAAACAATTAGTGAAATTTGCATGATGTAAAACCATATCTCCACTTTGATTACTGCTGTGTAAAAATTTGTGAATACACATCAAAAAGAATTGAAATGAAGTTTGGGAAAACATTAAAATGTTTATTTTTTAATATAGTCTCTATTCTTTATATTTAAAAAAAGCATTACTCTTGTGTGTGCAATAAATTTCAATGCTGTTAAAAATAATTCAGGGAGAGAAAAATTAGATTGAAACACTATACTGCATTCTGAATAGAGTATTGGAGGAAAGAGAGATAAAAAAAAAAAACCCGTCTGATTCTAGGCAATGGACAAAGTGTCACTGGGCTGAGGCTTCCAGGAGAGGGGTGGAGGAGCAGACACTAGCCAGGTTTGGAAACCACATGCACCTTGGGATTTGGAACATGTCTCCTTTTCTCTGAGGGCCAACTCCTTGCCCTCATGGGAAGTGTAACAAGTAGCTCAGAGTGACTCCAAAAGTTGTAAACTTCAAATGAGTTCTACAGAACATGGTGGCATGTTTAAGGAAGTGAATCAGAAACATATGGATCAAATTTTGCCTAAAATGACATAGAGATTTTAGTAGACAGAGAAGAACATTCTCAGGGGAACAAGCATGTTTTGACATTCCTTACCCAAATCCCAAACATTTGAGATGCTTTTGAATATTTTCTTAAAAACAAAAACAAAAACAAAACAAAACAAAACAAACCATCTTGACTCTCAGAACTTGAAAAGCAAGCTCAATCATTATGACTTTTCCATAGCTTACCCTCAACCAGTCCTTCTATATAACAAGGGATTTTCCTGGTAAAATACTGGCACAGTGGAGGTCTAGGAAAAAGCGTAGCCTGTATCCAAGATATGCCTTTGCCATTTATTTCCTCTGGGAACCAGAGGAGTTTGTTTTAGTGGCATGTGCTTTGGTTTCCTCACCTGTAAAATAGGGCTTTAAAATTATTTATTTATTTATTCATGAAAGATACAGACAGAGAGGCAGAGATGGAGGCAGAGGGAGAAGCAGGTTCCCTGTGGGGAGCCCGATGTGGGACTCGAACCCAGGACCTGGGACCATGACCTAAGCCAAAGGCAGACGTTTAACCACTGAGCCACCCAGGTACCCCTAAAATAAGGCTTTTATATCTTCTTTTTATAGTTGTAAATGAGAGACATTTACCTTCTGTATCTCCTTGAGAAGTCTGTTGGAAGTAGTCATAGCATCTAAGTGCTAGAAGGCACCTTAGAGGCAATTTTTCATGGCTTTTTATTGATCACTTTCTTTGTGCTCAATGCTGTGCTAAACATAAGGACCCCAAAGGAGGATGTAAGATATAGTCCTTGAACCCAGGGAGCTCACAACCCAAATGGGATTTTAAAGGCTACTGAAGCCAATTTTCCACAAAGCAGGGGACATTAATTGACTTGTCCTGGGACATATTGGAGGGGAATACATAGTGATGCTTTACATTAATTCTCTCAGTCATTCTTGTAACATCCTATAATACATCGTATAACACTTCATTTTTTAAAATTTTTAAAATTGATTTATGATAGTCACACACAGAGAGAGAGAGAGGCAGAGACATAGGCAGAGGGAGAAGCAGGCTCCATGCACCAGGAGCCTGATGTGGGATTTGATCCCGAGTCTCCAGGATCGCACCCTGGGCCAAAGGCAGGCGCCAAACCGCTGCGCCACCCAGGGATCCCTGTATAACACTTCATTAACTCCATTTAACAGATGAAGAAACCAAGTCCCAAAGAGGTTATCTAACCTCTTCTACTAAAAGAACCCCAGTGAACTAACTATGTGATTATGCTGAAAGTCAGATCCAGATGGAAACGATCCTTCTAGTTCAGAGAACACACACACACACACACACACACACACACACACACACACACGACAAGCCTTTCTAGTTTACCCATCTGTAAGATGGGTTAATAGCTACGAACAAGCAAGGAACAAAAGAGACAGAGTGAAATCCTCTATTGGAAATATACTTTTTGTGGCTGGAATACTCTAAAAATGTTACAGCTCATACTCAGTTTTCATCTCTACACTCTTACCTCTTTCTGTGACAGCTTCCCTAAATCAAGCTGGCTTCTGAACGAGTGCACTGAATATACTAAAATATCACCCCACTTTACATAATAAAACACCATCCAGTCTGCATGCAGATCTTCTCCCAATGTTAGTGACAAAAATCAACAAGTTTCTTGTCAGAACATCTTGGTCATTAAAAATACATTAATAGCTCATTACTCAAAATACTGTACTAATTCAGCTCATTTCCTCCTGAAACTTATTAAATACTAAGAGCCTAATCAACCCAAAGTAGTGTTCAGTGGCCACAAAGTGTATGCTCCATTAAAGAAAAAAAAAGAGTTATGACCAAAATGGTAATTATAATACATTGTATTTATCTGTCATTGAGCTCCTCGAAGGGTTGAACAGCTTTGTAATTCATAAAGAAAAGGTTGAAGGCACAATGTGTTCAAAAGTAAAATTTAAGGTGTGTCTGTACATTGTGTGGCAGTAAGGAATACAGTCTTAAGGGCTTTTAGAATTCTTCAAAAAAGAGAGATGGCTAAAAGTGCTTCTGCAGTGGACTTCCTTTTCCGGTTTCTCCCCACTATTTTATTTTATTTATTCTTATTTTTTATTTTAAAAGAGTTTTAAATTTATTTGAGAGAGAGAGAGAGAGCACAAGTAGGGAGGAGGACAGAGGGAAAAAGAGAAGCAGACTCCTTACTGAGTAGGGAGCCTGACCAGGGTTCAATCCCAGGACTCTGGGATCATGACCTGAGCTGAAGGCAGATGCTTAACCAACTAAGCCACCCAGGCGCCTTCCCCTCACTATTTTAATATCTACATATCTAAATGATCAGAGCAATGGAGCCACCTTGCAACCAGAGTTCCCCACTCCTCATATTAGCAGTGTGACTTTGGACATTTTTAACACTTTCTTTAGCCTCCAAGCTTGACTATCAGGTCTTAGGTGTGATTCTCTGGGTAAAATCACACTGGTATAATTTGTTGTACCTTGCATGAGTTGTGCTAAGACTTAAGATTAATGTAGGTGGAATATAGGCACATTGTAGACACTCAGCAAATGATGGTATTACCATTCTTGCTCCTACTGGGTGAATGACAAGAATTGTATTTTATTCAACTTTGCATCCTCAGCACTAGCAAGCAACATGCTTGGCATTTGGTAGATATTCAGGATACGTTTGCTGCACTAAACTGGAGTCTGAAATCCCTCTAAACATCGTAACATCTTATTCTCTGTGGGTGCTCAATAAATGTTTGGTTTTGACTGATCAATACAAATGCATTGATTATTGGCGTGCCTGGGTAGCTCAGTCTGTTAAGCATCTGCATTTGGCTCAGGTCATAATCCCAGGGTCCTGAGATTGATCCCCATATCGGGCTCCCTGCTCAGTGAGGAGCCTCCTGCTCCCTCTCCCTTTGTTCCCCCCCGCCATTTGTGTGCTTTCTCTCTTGCTTGCTCTTTATCTCAAATAAATAAACTCTTTTATTAAAAAAAAAGAATGTATTGATTATTGATTAGACATTGAGCTCTGTTTTCACCCCCAAGGAGCTTAAAATTGATTTAGAAAAGCAAGGTTTATACATATGAAATGATGGGAGAACATTGCCTGAAATGGATCCCTATTTCTCTTCTCTTCCCAATATTCATTTCCTCTTTTTCTGGCAACACATCCTGGTTTTTCTTGCTGGATTTGCCACTCCACACTCCGTGCTTTCTGGCATTCTCCAGAAAAAAAATATGCTATTAAAGAATCTGACACTATGGTCATTTCTGCCATGCGGTCACGCTCAGAGTCATGTGACCCTGGCCTGACCAATGGGAACATCACATTCCTGTGGCTGCGGGACTGGTTCAGAGATGAGCAGAATGTCTTTCAGAAGTTTGTCAAAAATGTGCTCTCTGAACCGAACTCTTACAGAAGTTGCAGATGACTCTGATAAGTCCAAGGGATATATTATCAGCAGAGTACACCAGGAGACAACAGGCTGTGGGATGGATGTTCAAAGACTTCAGCTTCTTCAGATGCCCCAATTTCCCGTGGAAGATACTCTTGGGTTGGTGGTGATAGGACTCGGCCCATTGGTAGAAGGTCCTGACAGTTTTCAGAAAGCTCCCAGTGAGGCATCATACTATAAAACTCCAGCACCATGGTTGCAAAAACTGACTTAAACAAGTTTTATTTCTGAGTTCACCACTAACACCAGCGTGTTTCATTGTCCACAAGTCATACAATAATAACCGAGTGTCACTATGCTGGTGCCACAACTATCTAATGATGACAATTATCTCCAGGGTCCAGGAGGAGGTGAGCACAGCCGGCCCAGGCATGGGCCCAGTCAGATCCAATGAAACTCCAATGTGGGAATGCTGTGGACCTGCTGGGAAAGAGAGAATTTGCTTCCTGCTGGTGCTGTTAAAAAGACAAGATTCAACATGGAACTGCTGGCAGCCATCACGGCATTCCAAGGCAGGGATCTTGAGCAAGGAGCCCAACCAGAAGAGGAGAGAGATGCAGGAAATTATGCTCAGTTCTGATGCTATCATCTGAGTCTCAGGATCCAGTCATGCCTGGAGTGAGCTTTACCCTATACTTTTCAGTTTTGCCACTCACAAATTGTCTCTTTTTGGTTTTGCTTATGACAATTCAATTTGTAAATTGTCATTTATGAGCTACAACACAAATAAATGCATTACTCACATTTCAATGTGGTTTTCAAAGAACGAGGCAGAAACGATTTCCAGAATAAGTGAGTTACTGCCTTGGAGCACATGGAATAGAGGATAATTATTTAAAAACTAGAGGTATTTGGGTTACTAAAAAAAAGGAGGAGGGAGGATCCTATAGGCTATAAAAACATGAAAGCGGAAAGTAAAGAAAGGAATATGGAAGCAGTCTGGTGCGACAGGAAGGACACTGGCCAGTTGGGGTCAGGGTTCTAGTCCTTACTCTGCAACTAACCTTAGAAGGTAGCCTTAGAAGGAGCACTTTTCCTCTTTGGGGCTCAGTCTCCCTTATGTCAGTGCACAGAATTGGACTCCTAGGTCCCTAAGATCCTTTGGAACTCCACTATCCATGGGTTTATGAAACCTTAAAAGGCTGCTCAGTGGGTATATTCAACATCCTCACAGAGTTACTTACATGCTCTTAGAATACAGATTCTCTCTGGTCTTGCGCCTTCCCCTCCACCCCCCACTACTTATCTACTTGCCAAAGAGCAATCTCTTTCCCTTATGTTCTGAATGAAATGGAAATGGACAAGCCACATTCACTGAAAAGCCATGAGTTGAGCGTTGAAAGCACTTGATTGTGCCCAGAGAAGGCTGTCTCTGAGCGAGGGTGATGAAAGCAGCGCGAAGGGGCCGCCTGGTTAATTGCCCCTCTGTGGGGATTAAAGCATGAGCGAGGAACTTGGAGGAACTTTGCTCTTTTGAGCCATCTCCCTCGACCCTCTTCCTTTTCCATGGAAAAGACTTTGGCACCCAGGTCTAAATTAAGAAGCCAACTGTATTGTATGCAAATCAGATACTGAGCTGGCAGTGGAACTGTGCAGTCTATAGCATTTGCTGAAGTAGCACCACGAAGAAACTGTTCTCATGTCCATAATCCAATGACAACCAACATCAATTCTCACCTGGGCACACATTCTTGGTTGAAGAGTGTTTTAGGTTAAAGCTGTTGTACAGAGACATGTAGGAATGATCAGAAATCTTCAGGCTGAATTTGAACAGAGGGCTTACTTAGACTTGTATCCCCAAATTCTAAGTCACTGTCTAACACTACTATGCTAATTTGTTTACTGTCTGTCACCCTCTTGAAGGCAGGCACTTCATCTTGTTTACCATTTAATACCTGGGCCTGGCATAGAAAAATTGATCAATAAATACCTGCTGAATGAGCAAATGAACAAATATTAAGTAATAAAGGATCTATATGAATTATTTTCATTAATCAGAGACATAAATAGTTGCCTATCAGAGGTTTTGATCAGATGAGAAGACCATAGATACCACATAGAGCTGATATAATTCTAGCCCAAGACAAAGATACCTGACATTATATGTACATTCATTGCAGATCAATGTGCAGTGTTTATCTAGCTTTTGGAAATACTGAAAATAGCTCATGGTCCTATAGGTTCAGAGAACCTAGCTCAGGCATCTTTGACTCCTACCCCCATTTTTCATGCCTTATAGAGAAAAAGATTTGTATTCTTAGCACATGCCTGAATCTACCATATAGAGAAACTCTGGCATTATTGAGACAATGTTTACTTGATTACACCTGCCTGGCCATGAATGTTGGCCAACATCAAGGCTTTTGAGAAAGGACCAGAACTACTGCACTTAGACATTTTGGGAGTCCTTTGGGAAAGAGAGAGAAGAGTTGAGAGAGTTGACCTGATGGGTTGGAGTGAGGATGAGGCAGATCCATGTCCCACAACTCCACCCATGACCTCTGAAATTATTTTTAAAGCCACTAGACACGTGAGCTCCTAGTTGCACTTTCCTTTTTTTCTTGTTTGGATGCATAGGATCTGAGTTTCTCATCTGGAATGTTGATGTGGGATGGACAGGGACAGTACTTGTAGATCCAAAGTCAGAGATGCCCACGATAAGGCATGCCCTTGAGGACTTGGAGATATTATGGTCTGCTGCAGGCAGTGGTGGGCATGGGGATGTTTGAGTCAGGGCTATTTAGATGTCTGTGGAATGGGGACAGCTTCAGCTGACACTAGGGTTGCATGCAGATGAGGAAGCTAAGGTCAGAAGATGTTGATGAAAACAAACAAAAACAAACACAGCATAACACAACAACAATAACAAAAGATTCTGGTTCTGGAGCCAAATGCTCTGTAACTGAGTTCAAGTCTCTGCTATCACACCAGTTCGATGACCCCAAGCAAGTCAAAAGCCCTCTGAGCTGCCATTTCCTCAGTTCCTACCTCAGGAGGCTGTGAAGGAGATAGGAAGGGAGATTTTTCAGCTCTCAGCACAGAGTTCCACAAGTAGTTTGCAGTATTCCAAGTAAGGGATTTGCCTGAAACATCCAGAACGGAGAGTGCCAAAGCAAGGGCTGGAACCTAGCCCTCCTGCCCCCTCACTGGCTGCCCTCTTCCCAGATTCTAAAGCTCTGGTCCTATTTTCAAGGTAATAACACAGATGGAAGCACTGGCTTTGAGCTTTACGAAGGCCCACCTGCTGCTTGATAGAAAACATCCTGCCCCACTTGGCTTTATAACGGCCAGGACATCACGACTATTATAAATAATAGGAGTGAATTATGACTTCCTTTGTATTTATTAGGACAACACTATAAATGGGAAGTTGTTACGGTGTCCCTGGGGAGAGAGAGAATTTAATTCCATGGGAATCCCTTTGTTTTCCCCCATTAGGGATCCCTTCACTGAGGGGAAATGGCATTTACCATCTGATGTCTAATAAAACACTTAGAGTCTTTTTTTTTAGAAATTTATTTTTTATTGGTGTTCAATATAGAACACGTATAGAATAACATATAGAATATAGAATAACATATAGAATAACATATAGAATAACACCCAGTGCTCATCTCATCAAGTGCCCCCACCCCTCAGTGCCCGTCACCCAGTCACCCCCACCCAACACTTAGAGTCTCGTGGAAGCTGTTCACACTGTTCACAGTGTTGATGGGTTGCTGACTAGAGTCCTCTGAAGTCAGAGCTTCCATAAGGCTGGAAAGCTAGAAGGGAGTCTGGCTGAATGGGCAGCCCAGCCGTCTGCATTCAGGGAGGATCTCATTTTTATCTGGGGATGTAGGAGGATCACTTCCCATCTCAGGGTCTTTTTTTCATTAAAGCAAAGTTTAAAGGTTTGGCTTAGACAAATTTTAAGTGCCCTTCCCACTGTACTATTACATTACAAAGTTCTTAGAATAAGAACTTTCAGCCAATTTCATCACTGATCAGGAGGGAAGTCATTCCTTTGCTGACATTTGCTTTGCGTGTTCTTTGCATAGGGTCTGCATTTGTCTGTGTGCTCCCAGCTCAGGTGGCAGCTGTCAGTCTTCCAAGTGGGATTCTGGGCCATTGAGCTCTGTTAACAACCTCAAATTGCCAGCTTTATCTTGTCCCCCACCATCCTTCTCCTCACCCTGCGCTCCACTGCTGGGATCTGCCTGCCCAGGGGAATTCACACTGTCTTCTCTGAAGATGATAGCCTTCTTAGGGCTGAAAATAAGGAGGTGCTGGACTTAGTGTATGCAAAAATTTTGGAGGCTCTAGATGGTGTCATCTTTCTCCAGAGAGAACTCTGTTTTCTTTTGACCAGCTGTTACAGGAGAAACAGATCCTGCCTATCCAGCCAGGGATAGAGAAGAGAGCTAATGAGGGTTAGCCTATTTCTAGTTTGTCTTCACCCTTGGTCTTCACTTGGGGCCTGGATTTTTTTACTGGAGCCCCTCATCCTTATGTCTATGAATTCCACTCTGGTCTCTCCAACTCTGTGAGAGCTAGGTTTTTTTAGCTTCTGACCAGCTGCCTTCTGCTTGGTACCTTGGCTTGTCACTCCCACCCAGCTTAGGAGGCAGCAAATTCCTTCAGGTAGAAACTGAAGCAAAATGTCAGGCTCATTCCCCTAGCAGTTCCTTCCCTCTGGACTCTTGCACCCTCACTTCTGGCTGCCTTGGCTGTTCTCTGCTGTTGTCAAATAGACTCTTTTTTGGTCTTTGAATTTAATCCAGATTTTATAGTTATTTTTAATTAAAAATAATAGAAGGGTTTGGTAGGTCAAGCTACTCCATGAGTCAGAAGCAGAAATTATATAATGGGTTAATTTTCACCATAAGCTTTAAGAGGCAATTGCCTGGGTTCAATGGTGGAAGAGCCTCAGAATCATATAGGACCTGGCTTGAACACCCACGCTGACTTTCATTAATGCATTCAAGAAATATTTATTGAGTGCCAGCAATGTTCCACATAATGTGTATTAGGCATTGGGGATACAATGGGTGAATGAAACACAAGATCTCTAGTCTTATAAAGTCCCCTCGGAAAGTATGTACCTTAAATAATACACAGGTACAAGTCATAGTAAGATGTTTTTTTAAAAGATCTAATTTATTTATTCATGAGAGACAGAGAGGCAGAGACATAGGCAGAGGGAGAAGCAGTCTCTTGGCGAGGAGTCCAATGCGGGACTCGATTCCAGGACTCCGGGATCACGCCCTGAGCCGAAGGCAGATGCTCAACCACTGAGCCACCCAGGTGCCCCTATAGTAAGATCTTTGAAGAAAAAAGAATGTGGCAACCAGTCAGAGAAAGACAAGGCAGAAATAATCTAGAGGGGGATGATGGTCAGGGAAGGGCTCTCTAAGGAGTCACTTAGGTTGTGAGCTGAAAGCTAGGTTGGAGTTAGCAGAATGGAAAATGTGGGTGGTGGGTGGATGGGTGGGGGAGCATACCAGGCAGAAGCAGGTGCAAAGACTATGAGATAATCTAGGGCTTAATGAACTTGAAAAACTAAAAGTGAGGTAAATCTGCATGGAACACAGAGATCAAAGATGAAATGAGGTAAAATCGGGATGGACCAACATTGCTGGCCTAGGAAAAAGTTCAGGTTTTATCCCAAGAAGACTGGGGAGCCATTACAAGGCTCCTAAACAGGGGAGTGGTGAGATCTGATTTCTTTGGGTGAAGACTATGCTGGCTGCTATGAGGAAAATGGATTTGGGTTGGGATAGGTCAAGAGTTAGGGAAACCTGATGTAAGGTGATTATGGTGATCTAGCTGAGAGATGAAGGTGGCTTGTGTGGTAGCAGTGACATGGAGTTGGGAAGAGGTAGTGAATTAGAAATATTAAGGGAAAGCATCAGTAGGACTTGGTGCTGGGTTGGATGGGAGAGTGAGGGAGAGAGAGGAATCGATAGTGACCTCCAGGTTTCTGGCTTGAGCAATGAGTCGCACAGATGGGGCCACAATCACTATAGCAATTAGGGCTTCTGTCACCAAGTATCACAAACTAGTAGTTTAAACAATAGCACTTTACATTCTAGAGGCTAGAAGTCCAAGATCAAGGTGTTCGCAGGGCTGGTTCCTTCTGGGGCTGTGAGGGAGCATCTGTTCCATGCCTCTGCCCTGGCTTCTGGTGGTTTGCTGGCAATGGTTTAGCGTCCTTGGCTTGTAGATGCTTCCCCCAGTCTCTGCCTTCATCTTCACATGGCGTTCTCCCTCTAAGCATGCCTCTACGTCCAAATGTCCCTTTTTATAAGGATACCAGTCATATTGGATCAGGGCCTACTCTAATGACCTCATCTTACTTACCTAATTACATTCCCAGTGACTCTGTTTCCAAATAAGGCCACATTCTGGGGGTACTGGGAATTAGGGCTTCCATCAGGGTTTTGGGAAAGGTGGGGACACAGTTTATCCCAAACACTTAACATTTCTGTGCCTCAGTTTTTTCACCTGCAAATTGGGGACGAAAATACTTGCTCAGAGAAGTGATATAAAGAATAAACAAGAAGATATATTTAGCGTGTCAAGAATAGTATTTGGCACATAATGGAATTCTTCGGCCTCTGGGGCTCCATGGACAAGGCGGGCCTCTGGTAGAACAGGGCCACATGCTACAAGGAGGACCCTAAACCTGGCTGCCACACTGGGGCCTTCCGAATTTCCCAGCCTTGCTGCGGAGGCCCACAACACATGTAAGGAACAATTCAAGCTGCCACCAGAGGTGGGCCAGTCAGAGAGTCCATCCCTTGAAATACTTTGACCTGCTTGCCACATGTGTGGAGCTCTCATCTCCACTTATGTTTCTGTCTTTCTGAAGAGGATTTCCAGAAAGGATGGGAGAAGTGGGTGTGAAGATGGAAGCTTCTCTTTTTTGGACAGTTAGCTGGGATTGTTTACTACAGGCTGCTTTTACCCCAAGGTAATTTTAGGGCCCCTTCCCCTTGTTGCTCACGAATAACATTCATTATGATTTCAGCTGCTGATGTTTGGGCAGCCTCTGTGATTGGGAGCCGTCATGTGGTGGCCCTGAGGCAGCGACCAGGCAGTACCTTCCAATATTAGCACCTGAAGGTTGTTTGGATGGGTCCCTACTGAGGCACGTGGCTTTAATGGGTGTATGATGCTCCTTGTGTCTCCTCTCAAGGTGAAAGGAGGAAGGTTACAAAGGACAGCGAGAAAGAGGTAAACCTTTCTCCTTCTCCTCCTTCTCCTCTATTTCATTTAAAATATATTTTAATGAAAACATTTTTTCATCTTCAAGTGCAGTAAGAATGATTTAGATATTTTCATGGGAAACCGCCCTGGTATCAGGACATAATTGCCTCTTGGTGCACAGAGTTGACAGGCCCTGGTGCTCGTGGGGTGTAGGGTATGCATGGCCTCCTCCGCTGGAAGTCTTCACGGTGACTCCAGGGGCTTGACTGTTATCATATGTTCAACCGCTTCCAGGTTTGCATTCACTGGAGGGATATGTTCTTGTGAACTTGAGGAGTATGTGCTATTTCTAATCCAAACATCTTTACCATATCTCTGGTTGTCTTTTGGTTCTTTTTGTTGTGGTAACAATGTGCAGTGTATAAAGGTGTTGTGGATCCGTGCCATAATGTTCATGGTCTGCTGGTGAAGGCTGAAACACTTTCTCTGGAATGCCTGACCCAGAAAATGAGTAATGAGTCCAGTCTGGACAAAGGAGAGACTCTACACCTTTTGTCATGGTCAGTTGTCCACCCTGCGGACCTTGAGACTAGACTAGAGTGTACCATCCCTGCCGTGAGTGTGGAGGAGATTCCCTTTAGAGGCACTGAGGGGAAACTGAGCAGAGGGAGGACCATGCCTCATTAATATTAACAATAATAAATGGTTTTGAGAGTTGGCTGTAACTCTCCATAACTCCATTTTACAGATGAAAAGATGAGGCTCAGTGAAGTGACATCATGCATCCCAACTGACTCCTTCAGTAAACAGCAGACCTGGGATGCCCTCCCAAACTGTGTACAGCTAGAGCTCACACACACATGGCCACGCTATCTACAAACTCAGGTTTGCAGAGTAAAGTCATCTAAGGTCACAGAATAGCAGATGGGCATCTTAGAAAAACAGCTATGATCCTGCTTTTAATAAAAAGAATCATAATCTGAACCTCAACTGTTTATCTACATTATACGATGAACCATCACTGGTCTGACTAAATGCTCAAGTGCATGACTTCATTTCTTTCTCACAACGTTACTAAGGAGGTGGGTATTATTGTCATTCCCATTTCATAGGTAAAGAAACTGAGGCTCAGAAATAAGAAGTGGCATGCTCGTGCCAGGTTGCTAGTGGATGGTACAGCTAGGGTTCAAAGCTGCATTTTATTTCATTTACATTATTCCATTCTCAACATCAATGACTAAGAAATTTCTTTATCGGCTGGAGATTTAAGTTGAAGGCATTTCTTTGAATCTAAAGGCAGCATTCTTATTATAAGCATTTATTGTTTTCTCCTTTGTAGAAATATATTCTGAGGAGTGAGTTGTTCTTTATGTCTTAAATCCATGTGGCCCTAATAATCAGACAGAGCTTTTTGCTCACTCCGATCCTCTTCCTTTGGGGCTCATACCACAGCATTGTGTCCTCAGTTGGCATGAGAGAGCTGGGACTCTGGGCTCTTTCCACTTTTTATTTATTTTTTTAAAAGATTTTAATTTATTTATTCATGAGAGACACAGAGAGAGAGAGAGAGAGAGAGAGAGAGAGGCAGAGACACAGGCAGAGGGAGAAGCAGGCTCCATGCAGGGAGCCCGATGTGGGACTTAATCCCTGGTCCCCAGGATCAGGCCCTGGGCTGAAGGTGGCACTAAACCGCTGATTCCCCCGGGCTGCCCTCTTTGCATTTTTGAATAACGCCCCCTCCACGCCAAAACTGTCGTGTGACTTCCTCCCATTTCCATTCTCTGCCATTCATTTATGCTCTCCATCCCTCAAATGCTTGCTTCCATTTCTTTCCTTGTAGAGTCTAGCGGTACACTTCAAAGAAGCATATGATCTCTTCAAACCATGGTCAGATTATTTCACCCCTGCCCCCGGGGTTCTCCCATTCCACTCCAAAAGAGCCGAGTAATGCAGAAAAGAAAAAATAGCTAAACACTCTGAGTGACTAGGTGAAAAGGAACAGTCAGCACAATCATTTCCTGACACACACAGCAAAACCTATGCTAAATGAAAGCAGCAGAGTGGGGGATTCTGGGTAAAGGAATTTTCTGGATACCTTAGGATTAATCTTTCTACAGTGTCCGAGTCTACTTTCTAGCTCCTGGCAGAGTAGCACAGCAGGCACAGTGATTCTCTGCTGATGGATTTCATATAGATCTGAGGTCACTGTTCTGGGTAGCCATGGGCTTCCACAGCTCCTCAGGCAGGCCCAAGCCCATGACATCCCCCCTCCCGTGAGAGGAGAGATGTCTGTAGAGTTTCATCTTCTATCTTCATTCCTGACACCTAGAGATTTTCTTTTTTTTCTTTTCTTTTCTTTTCTTTTCTTTTCTTTTCTTTTTTCTTTTCTTTTCTTTTCTTTTCTTTCCTTTTTTCTTTTCTTTTCTTTTCTTTTCTTTTCTTTCTTTTCTTCTTTTCTTTTCTTTTCCTTTTCTTCTTTTCTTTTCTTTTTTCTTTCTTTTCCTTTTCTTTTTTCTTTTCTTTTCTTTTCTTTTTTTTCTTTCTTTTCTGTTTATTCATGAGAAACACACACAGAGAGAGGCAGAGACATAGGCAGAGGGAGAAGCAGGCTCCCTGTGGGAAGCCTGACACGGGACTTGATCCCAGGACCCCGGGATCACAACATGAGCCAAAGACAGACATTCAACCACTGAGCCACCCTGGTGCCCCTAGAGATTTTCTTTCCTGATTTTCAACCAACATATCTTGCAAAAAATTAAAAATAATATTTAGGCGAATATTTCTAATGCTGAGTGGGTAGGGCTTCTTGCCTCACTGCCATCCTGATGGGAAGTTGACCCTGTGTCTCCAGTATCTAGCACTCAGCCATCAGGAGATTGATAAAGGTGGAGGCTCCTCTTCTGCTACAGGTTTGTTCAATAGCCCAATACCTGGGCTGCCCTTCACTGAGGTGTGTGGGAAGGAGAAGTAAGGCACTGAGTAAGTTCAGCACCTACTTCTTCTTTTAATTCTTATAAAATCCCTGGAATGTAGATATTTATTATTCACACCTTAGAGCCTGGAGAAAGTGAGGTTCAAAGAGGATAAGCAAGTTGCACAAGGTCAGCAAGGAAGTGGCCAAGAGAGGACTTGAGCTTAGGATTCTCAGCCTTCATTGTGGCAACTCTTCCCGTTACCACCCACAAGCTGGGGTGCAGTCCAAATCTGGAAAACTTGTCCTTCCCAACTTGGAGCACTCCTTTCTCTGGATGGTAGCCTTGAGAAAGGATAGGCCATTGGATGCTTGGCCTACATTCTGGAGGCCTCATCCTCCTGGGAAGGTTAGCAGCACCAACACTGCCATTGACCAGCCCAAAACACTACTGTTTCCCTCCCTTGAGCTCTTAGCTCTTACACTGCCCACTTCCTTCCTCTTTTTTAAGAAAGTCAGTGGGGGAGCAGTTTTCTTATAATCTCTGATGTGAGCTCATTCTCCAAATAGCGGTGCCTGGCTACGCAGTGTGGCCAAATGTGGTACCATTTCTGAACTTAATTTACCAGTCTGTATATAGGGACTCATAATTCCTCACATTAATATACAATGTCCCCAGCACTTTTTCATTCCCATGGTTTTATTTTTCCCCCCAGGAATTTGAATTAGTAATAATTTTTAAAAGCTCATTGTTATCGAGCACTTACATGCCAGGAACCAAATCTGTTTCTATTCACCTTCTGGGTTAGCTTCACAGTGCCCCTGTGGAGTAGGGATTTTGTTGTTTCCATTTTAAGGACTAAGAAACTGAGATTAAGTAACTCATCAAAAGCCATATATCCATGCAGTGAAGGAGATTGTCTGAATTAAGAGTGGAAATACACTTCTATCATCTAGTCTTCATTAGATTATTAGATTATAAAGTTTTCTTCCCATTTTTTCGTGTGCCAAGAGATGCCTAAATTCACACATCGGCAGAATAAGGATTAGAACCAGCCTAAGGCTTAACTTTATGGATAGGGTGTTTGTGACACAGTCATGCAGTCTTTGCTCAAATTCACAAGGATATGGAGGCTCAGAAATGTGGGCCTGGTGACTCCATAAAACAAATCATGTTGGACGAAGCCTTTCAGTAAAGCCCCTTCCCCACCAGGGTCTGGAGGCTGCCTGAGGCCTTTCTTCAAGTGTTCCTCCCTCCCTGTGCACTAAGTGGGTTTGTTGGCTCTGTACTCATGCCCAGTCCTGGGATTTATAGCCTGGGCTGCCCTCACACCCCTGGGGGCCCTCCCACTGCTGTTGGAGCCTGGACTGGGGCCTCTGGCCCCAATGACCCTGCTCTTCCAAGAGGTATCACTCCCTGCTGGCAAGGGGTCAGCCTTGGGTGGGGTGGGCTAAGGCTGGGGCAGCAGCGGAACCAATAAAGAAACAGCTTAGTTCTGTGCTCTGACCTTGGTGCAGAGAGACTTTCGGGGGAGTCTGAATCCCCGTGACCAGCCCCAGAAGCTTTCAGGGATTTGAGATTCCTGACTCGGCCCAGAATAACCCCCTGCAGTATCTGCTGATGTCTTCATTGCCAGAAAGCCCAAAGATGACCCGAAGTCTCCCATGGAAACCTTCCTGCCCCACGCCCCCTTGGATGTACACACTGGGGCCATGCACATAGGGATGTGTTCTCCTGGCAGCAAGCATCCCTCAAGGAGGTCAGCCGGGGCTAGAAGGGCAGCTCAGAGTAAACAACACCAAACTCCCCAGAGCTATTGCTTCTATTTTATGCTTCAAGTTTCCTACTCTCTCCTTCCTTCAATTCCTTATCTCTTTTCTCTTCCCTCCCGTCAAAGAGTGGGTATATTCTGGGTTCAAATACCAGTTCCACCTGTCATCATTTGTGTGGCTGTTGGAAACCTACTTAACCCTTCCATGTCTTTAGCTTTTTTTTTTTTTTTTTTACCTGTAAAATAGGAATGATAAAATCTTTGCAGTTTCTAAGTATCGGGAATAGAGTGTGCTAAATGTCAAATATTTGATAAATGGCAATGATCATAATAATAATTGAGTATTGCTACTATGTGACATGGTTGGGAAACTAGCTGAAGAATTCTACTTCATCTCTAAATATACCTACGTGGCATGTCATTACAGATCAAGACTTTTCAAAACAAGCCTTTAATCAGGGCTCAAAGAAAAGTATAGGTATTATAGATATGGGAAAACACTGCGGAGACCAATAAGGATCAATCACAGATATCACCTTCTGAGTGTGAAAAGCTCTTTATTACTCTGGGTCTCTCTAGATCTCCAGATACATGTTCCTTTATCTGACACTGGACAAGATACACACACTCCCAGGCCACTCCCCCCTTGGGCCATTCAATCCTGAAGAGAGACAAGAAATGAATTGTAAGTTCATTGCCCAAGCTCAAGAGAGAGCGAGACATCCAGCATGATGCTGGACAGGCTCAGAATTCCTGTCAGCAGAAGATTTTATCGGCTGATGAAGCTGACCATGGGGACATGTTGGAGGTATATTAACTCCACGGGTACAGTCTTGAGGAAGACTGGTGTCAACAGTTCCTTTTGAGTATTTTACTGTCCCAGATTAGGGTCTATCCCACATACACCAAGGCCTTTGTTCTCTAACCAGCTGGCTCTCTGTGTGTCACACAGTAGACACAGATAACCAGACCTAAAACTTGAGAAATCCGGAAAGCTAGTTCTCCAAACTGGGAGACTTTACAAGGTCAGGGCAGGGGGCGCTAAAGCATCAAATGCGACAGGCAACAACGAGAGACTGCATGTTGTATAAATGTTCAAGGCTAATTACTTGAGATTGAGGATGAGGGAATAGAGGTTAAAAAACAGAGAGAAAGAGAAAGAAAGTCTCTTATCTGAGATTGAACTCCTTCCTGTGAAGAAGCACACACCTGGAAGTCATTCCTGCAGCAGGGAGCCACAGACTCCCTCTCTACCAGGACCCAGCCACCCTGCGACGGTGACTGAATCCAGGCTGTGCTTTCTGAGAGGGTGATAGAATTTTTCTCTGATAAGTATTCCTGCCAAAGTTAGTTTTTGAGCCATGGTTCATAAATATACAGTATTCCAGCAAAAAAGTACAGAATGTCCTCCTGGGGTTGACAAGCAAATAGTTTCATAAATAACCCTCTTGACACGTGCAAGATGTTAACATTTTTGAGGTTTTGGTCAGGGGCAGACGTGGATTTAATTGCTTGATTCAGTCTGGAGCCACAATGGACTTGGACGTCACCTCTTGGGGGCCGACGGAAATGTTTTTCTTGGCTTGAGATAGCTGGCATTACTTGTCGGTACTGAGGACAAAGGCCTCTCCTTAGGAGATTCTGCGCCAAGGCCGAGAGCAGCACAGGTGAGTCTGACCAGACCGACATGCAAGAGGACTCACATTAGGGCATCAAATAAAATGCATTTTCTTCCATAAGAGAAGGGTTGCGTGGAGCCACAATATTGACTGCTTTAGAGGCCAGTGAGGGCCCAGCCTGGGCAAGGTTGACATGGAGGCGTAGAATGTTCCAAAGAGGCCTTTGATTTTGATAGTATTTTTTTTTTCTCTTTTAAATCCAGCAGATTTGGGGCAGATTCTAGAGTGGGCCCGATCAAGCACTGAATCTAGGGGGATTTTCATATCAGAAGCACGACTGGATCTTTAAGTAGTTAGTGGGACAAAGTTTGTCAAAAATGGGTTTCATACTGACCCCATCACATTGCTAGGATTCCCACCTCTGACGTCCACTGAAGTCTGACCTATTCATATACAGAGTGATAGACATATCTGGGCTGAATGAAGGAGGACGCGACACTCCTGACAATCCCAAAAATCATTTATATGGTGCCTCCAACTTTTGCAGGCCCTTCTACAACCATGACTGCAATTGATTCCCAGAATAGTAGATAAATAGAGTAGGCACTGCCATTCTTATTTTACAGATGGGAATGCAGAAGCCAGGCAAGAGGAAGGTAATTGCAGGGGGATCCCTGAGACTAAATGACAGGAAAAGGATTCGCATCTTGGGCCCTTGGCCTCTTGGAGCTGTATCAATGAAAGCCTTGTTTTATCAGGCATGCTAGGCAACCAGAGAGCAGGAGCAGAGGGATATGAGCTCTAGAATGGGAAGATTTTGAGGGTGGACAAGGGGAGGAAGGCTCTGAGCACGCTGGGGACTCTGTTCTAATGGGATGCCTTAAACAGGCATCTGGAAGAGAGCCAGCCATTCCAGCAACCCCACACTCCCTCCCTGTGGCTGGAGCCAGTGGCAGACACAACATCACCATAATGTTCTGAGGTGTGAGAAGGGCCCTGGCAGGTCTCAATTACAGTGTATTGACAGACTGCATGGCGGCCTGATTCTGGAGACAGTTCTGAATGCACCTGTGAAGACAGGAGCTTTTTGAATTTTTAGAAACAGGGTGAGAAATCTCTTCACCTTTTCATTTACTAGGTATATTGCATTTCTGTGACAAAACTGACTAAAAGGGCTCCATTAGTTTGCAGTGGATTTTAAGATAAAGGAAATAGTAAGAATTGCTGTCACCTGACAGCTGAGCTCGGTGCTAGTACCTGAGTTAAGTACTTGATATTTGCATCCAGTTTATCAAGTGGGCTGAACCTGGGGAGGTCCGGGTGAGAGGGGGTTTGCACCAAGAGGGAATGAATTTCTTTTGCCCTCCAGACGCTGTGCTCTTGACTGTTCCACAGACCCCTTGCCGGCTCCTTGATGGCATCTTGAACAAATCTATTTCCTGTTTTCTCATCAGGTTAGCTTATGAAAACAAGTACTGCTCTGATCATTCAGACTCAATTCAGGTATTAAATGGCTGCCTCAAGGCTATACTAAAATTTCAATGTCCCCTCTCATTCAGAGTTCCTGCACCCCCTGAACTCAAGCTGAGGGATCTGTAGTGGGGGTGGGGGGTGGTCTCTTCTTTCACTTATAGTCAATGTTCCTTCCTGTCCCTGTGGCTGGCTGGTTTCTTTAGAGTCGGGCAGGGGGTTATAGGAAAAGGGTCCCCCTTCCAGGACTGAATTGGACATTGGTGCCCTGTTTGGCGGGTGTGTGCTTAGTGACTCTTATGGGCAGATTTGTCAATTCTCAGAGGCCCCGGTTGAACACTCAGGCTGACCTCTTGTGACATTCTTAGCTCATGCCCTGTTGTTGGCTTACTAGGATTTTTCTACCTGGGGCCTATCACGAGGCTTAGGCCCCACTGGCTTCTGCAGCCTCCCCTTGGCCCATGGGAAACGCACAGTGTTCTTGCCTTGACAGATGGGTGGCAGCCTTTTCCCCACCAGGTCCTATCTCCCAGCCCTAGTGTGGAATGTGGCTCCACCCACCCTCATGTCCTTTGTAATGACCAGTCTCTGTGGATGCCATGGATGCCACCAAAGGCATGTCATCCTGTCCCAGCAGTCCTCCTACTGTCCTCAACTTTGTCACATGATAGCTGTGAGTCCTGCAGTTCTGCATCTTTGTGAAGACCTGGCCAGGTGTGAGATGCTTGCCTTCACGTCTTCCAGGCATTCCCAAGCTCTGTGAACATTTCTTTTGACTACATTCCCTTCCTTCGTATACATTTTTCTTGTGAAGGGGCATTCCTCTTTCCTTATCTCTGAGCCGGGGAAGTGACATGCAACAAAATACCTTTCTAGACTCTTCCAACACTTTTTGAACCTCCAGTCTTCTCTTTCGTTGCTTGTCAATCAGTTACTATTGGCGGCCTGGCTCTGCTATCCAATTTGTTATTAAGTCTGCCCCAGGGAACCAGCACCTCTGTTTAGTATATAGGCGCACTTAGCTTCTATTGTATTTAGTGTGAAGGCTTTGACTGAATTTTAGAGACAATAGGAATTTAAATTTAATATTCTATTTATATACCTAAACTTTACAATGACCCATTCCCTGTAGCTCTAATTATCCCATTTTAAAGATGAAGACACTGAGGTTCAAGGAATTCAGTGACTTGCCAAATGACCCACAGTGAGGCAGCAGGAGCGTCTGGATTGGGCCTCACTCTGATCTGTCTGACCCTAAAACCAGTGCTCTGAACATGGGACATGAAGACAGCAAGAAACTCATTAGCCAAAAAGTCTGCAGACAAGGCAAGAAGTGGGAAGAACAAAATCTTAAGTATGTGTCTTGTTTGTATTTGTTACCATTCAAATAATTATCATTTTTAGCCTAAAAACAATATCCAAAAGCATGGATTTCAGTTGTCAGTGTGTGATGGTGGGGCTGAAGCAGTTCAGTTAATTTGCATCTCGTGAAAACTCAATCACGCTGGCCTTAATTGACAAGCACAAATGGCGCTGGCAAAGGTGAGGGAGCCAAGTGCAAATAACAATGCCATTAGAGTTGACAACAGAAGTATGATTAAAGAACGAGCTAACTAGAGTTCCCTGTGTGATGTCAGTCCTCTCAACGATCTCCTGCATGTAGTCGAATGAATAATTATACTCTACCTGCAAACACAGATTTTCCCTTTCAAAGTGCATTCACGTTTGAGATGCTTTTTATATGTTCCCTGCAATTAGGCAGTCAGAGCAAGGACTGCATGATCGCCCCATTTTTATGTAAGAAAATCAACACCTGGGAATCCCAGAGTCCCCTGGGAAGTGAATGGCGGGGTAAGGACTGGAGATCCCATCTCCTCCCTCCGAGTCCTTTGCTCAAGTGAGTCTCTTCAACAGCATACTCAAAGAGGCCTCAAGGAAAGCAGATGGCCCTGGCTGCCCACGGTGCTGGGTTCTTGCCGGGCTGCTTCTGTAGGCACAGCGGAGAGCCCTTTCCGCCAGCCTGAGTCTTGCTTTTTGTCCACTCTCCCTCTCTGCACTCTCACCGTCTATATTCATTTTCATGTATTTTTTTTCTTTTCTAGGAGAAAGCAGAAGACAAATCAAGGGGCTAAAACCATAGTCACAAACTTGATCCTGTCCTGTTTCTCTCTAGTGGGCACAGGGGCACTGCCTCCCACATTCACTTCCCCTCTGTCCAAGGGGGTTGGGGGGTGGCTAGAAGGAACAATAATTTCAGTAGTAACTCTTCTTTGTTGAGCACTGACTCTGTGTTAGGTGTGATGCTAGGTGTTTGACATACATTTTTTTTTCCCCGTACTCCCTTCGACTGCTGGAGAAAGAGGAATTTCAGGTCCATGACTTCTTCCCTAAAACCCCTGAGGCCAGGTGTGTTTCAGAATTCAGAATGTTTTAGATGTTAGAAAGGTAATATGGTTCACCTGCTATATATTATCCACTCCCCAATCCCCATCAGCAGGGTCTGTAGCAGCATCATATTATCAAACACATCCATATTTTTGTAATGAAAAGAGTAACAGTCACAAGGGAGGGATAACATAAAGGCTATAAATAGCTTCATGTATAGATCAGCTTTTGCTGCCATGTCAATGTGTGCCAACCTTGGTAAAGAAACTTGGGGTTTTCAGAGCTCTTTGGATTGTAGAATCACAGACAAGGCATGGTGGGTCTGTATTATTCTGCTCACTTTACAGATCCAGATACAGAGGTTCAGATAACTTCTGTGACTTGTCTAAACCACAGGGCTGCTGAGTGCCAGAGCTCGGATACAAACCCAGGCCTCCTGATTCTGGCACCTGCCCCATCAACCACAAGGCTGCCATAGTACATTTGTCCCTGGAGGCACCAGACATGATATTTCTATTAACAGGCAGCTATAGCTTCCAGGGGCAGCAGAACTTTCGGAATCTCTCAATCCAGTTTTAAGAAGATGCACAGTTGGCCACGCCTGGACACTGTTTGCTCTAAATCCTTGCTACTAAAGGATGGCCCAAGGACCCGCAACATCGGCATCACCTGGGGGCTTATTTGAAATGCAGGACTCAGGTCTCACCCAAGTCACCTGAAGCAGAAATGCATGCTAACAAGCTCCCCCAGTAGTTTTTGGCACAATCTAGTTTGAGCAGCTGTGGCCTGAAGCTCTTCTGTTGCCTAATTTAATTGACCCCAACCCTCACAACAACTCTGGGAGGTAGGTACTGCTGTCTTCCATCTCAGCTAAGAAAAGTGAGGTCCAGAGAGCGTAAAGAATTTGCCCAAGGTCACACAGTGAGTAGGTTCCAGACATGAGCAAGTGTTGGCCTGATTCCAGGGCTTTGGTTGCTCATTACTACACTGCACTGTCCTTTTCCTTGGCAGCAGGAAAGGAAGGAGAAGATACTGTCAGGGTGTTGGGTTCTCTTGATCGGCAAGGAGAGGGATGAAACCCAAATTGCAGAGTGGTGGTTTGGAAGGAGCCTTGCCCTCCACCATCTCCGGCCCACCCTCCCTCAGCAACTCTATCTGACTATAGCAGTCAGCAGACCTGTTTACACCTGTTCTCACTCTCCTCTTCCTGGACACATAGTATAATTTCACTTCTTTTTTGTTTTTGTCTTTGTTTTTGTGGAACACAAGCAGGTCACATGCCTCGCACTGGCCAGTGAAACATGAGTGAAAATGCTTGCATCATCTCTGGCTGATGTATTCAATTCTCGTTGCCAGACAGAGCAGCACCCCCTAGTCCTGGGCATCGTGCTCCTAGAAGCACACATGGCGAAGGAGCCCCTGTCGGCCTGGAGCCCTTAGTGATTACAAGGAGCAGAGCCCCCACTAAACACACATTGGACAGATAACACAATGAGAAACCACCTTGGTGTGGTTAAGTCTCTGAAGTCTGGGGGGTTATTTGTTACCCTGGCGTAACCTAGCTTATCCCGGCTGACTCTCTGACTCATCTTCCTTTGCTCCGGAGGGACTGATTTACACTGCAGGAATGCCAGCCAGCAGCTCCGTGGGTGGGAAAAATGTACCTGCTTTTATGTACCCAAGCTAATAGCCGCTCTTTCTCTACTGCCTGTGAGAGTTTGTCTCTTTCCCCTGCTTTCTTTCTCGGTGCCAAATTTATTTCTGATTTGTTTTCCTTGTTGAACCTCTACAACTCCTTATTTTCCAAGGCTATTTTTAGTGGCTCTATTCTACCCTGAAGGAAATAGTTCACATCTTGGTGCCCAGGGCTTTTTTAGCTCCTTTTAATGGAAGAGGATAGCACATATCAACAATTCTTTTAGCCACCGAGTCATTTCCCCAAGAGGCTCAGAGAAAAACAAAATGTTTCCATCAAATGAGTTTTGGATGTTAGTCTCCAACCTCCTCATTGTGCATGATCCTTCCCGGTGTGAACAAGATCTTAACTTTCCATTGCTTCCTTCCTTCTGGAAGTTAAAGCCTGGGTTCCTTAAGTCTGATGATTTTCTAGGCCAACTAGATCAGTCTTTAGGAGCGGGGCTCAAAAACCTATGTCTTTTTTTAATAAGTTTTTTGAGTGATTCTCTATAGACAATTTGGGAAGTCTTGGGTTGGCTATGCATCCTACATACGGAGCCACATGTATTTGTTGTAACTCATCCCTCTTGTTCATCAAGAAGTCATCATTGATAAAAAATATATATATAATTAAAAACAACATTCCCTACAGATATTTATAGCTATTTTATTTATAATTGCCAAGCTTGGAAATAATCAAGATGTCCTTCAGTGGGTGAATGATTCTATGAACTGTGCTATATGCAGATGATGGAATATTATTCAGTGCTCAAAAGAAGTGAGCTACAAGCCTTAGAAAGACACAGAGAACCTTAAATGCATATTATTAAGTAAAAGAAGCCAATATGAAAATGCTACATACTGTATGATTCCAACTGTATGGTATTTTGAAAAAGTCAAAACTATGGAGAGAGTGAAAGGGTCAGCATGTTCCAGGGGTTGGGAGGAGAGAGGGATGAAGAAGCAGAGCACAAAGGATTTTTTGAGCATTGTAACTATTCCACAAGGTAATATAATGACAGATGCATGGCAGTACACATGTCAAACCCCACAGAATGTACAGTGTCGAGAATGTGAACTGTAGACTTTGGTGATAATGATGTGTCCATGTAGGTTCATGGTCTGTAACAGATGAACCACTCTGGTCGGAGATGTTGACAGTGGTGAGGTGGCACAAGAACGGGGGTTGCAGGGGTCTAAGGGAACTTTTTGTAGTTTCTATTCAATTGTGCTGTGACCCAAAACCTGTTCTAAAAAATAAAGTCTACTGAAATGACAACAACATTCTCCTCCATGCTTCTGGAGGAAACATTCTCCTCCATGCTTCTGGAGGAAATGATGTCTTCTCAAGAGTAAGGCTGAGGGGGGAAGCTGAACCACTCTAGTTCTTTCATGGCTCTGCTATGTGCTCTTCATCTCACCAGGAAGGCTGGTCAGGATAAAAAGAAGGGTCAGAGTGTAGGAAGCACATAGGCCGTGGACTGGAACAATGAGGATGAGCAGGAAGGCTGTGTTTGAGGGCAGGTTGTGACCCATTTCTTGTCCAGCAATCTACAGCCAGGCTGCTCCACTCTGTCATCTCAAGAGATGTCAGGGAAGCAATGGTTTTGTATTTTTTCTATTCGTTCTGCAGGGGCCATGATCATTACAGCTTATGGAGACCAGGAAGGAAGTGAGGGATAATCAGGCTAAAGGGCAGCGTGTACCACAGAAGCATCTGGACCAGTCCAAACAGAACATAGACAAGGAGTTAAGAAGTATACAGAATTCAAAAGGGAGGAGATCAGAAGCCAGGTGAAGAGACTGAGTCATGGGCAGGACGCTGGAACACTGGACCAGTGAGAAAGCCTCTTAGCAACTTTCTTTTGTAGGGGGAGCCTGCAGTGTGCACTGAGACGCTAGGGTCCGGAGGTGACCATGACAGTGAAAAACAAGTGGGGGTAACCTCCCAGGAGGGAGGAGAGAGGTGTTCAGAGTAAGGATGCTACTGGCTTATCATTGCAACATGTGACCAAGAGTGAACCAGTTTTCAGCTGCCAAACCAAGGCTCTCTCATGCCTGGGAAGGAGAAGAAAATAGTCAAAAGACAGGGAACTGAGGGTCTCTATTAGGCCCCAACACTGTCTTGTGGTTATTACCTGCAAGAAATCCTTTCCTCTTAGTCTTAGTTTGGTTGATCTATCTGTCTGTCCATCTCTCTCTTTGTTTTTAGTCCCAGTTCTCTTTACATTTACTAGCCCTTGAAACCTTTCCCTTTGATACAGCTGGGGAATATTCTAAGAGAGTATCTGTCAATACTGAGAATAAATAAAAACAAAAGGATCAGCCTCGTTTGTGAATAGCTGTGAAAAAATAAGAGTCTGCCTGTCACAAAGGAAGCAGAAGTCTGCTGGCTTAGTGTTTGGATTGTAGTACTCTCATCGTGATCAGAGTGAATAACAATAACAATAATAGTACTTAATGACTGTGGAATCTAACGCCCATGTTTAAAGATTTGCTGCTGGGCAGGCCTGGCACGGGGCGAAGTTTCTGGACTGTCTGTGGTGTTCCAGGTTGACTCTGCATGGTAAATGCACTTTCAGCACAGGTATAAGTCACATTACAGTGTGAACAAATGTGGATGTCAATGCAATGCCTGTTTTAGGGGAAGTGCTCTGTAAATCGTATTTTAATGGCAGAATGAGAGTTAAATTTGCTGATGCCAGACTTTAAGGTGGAGGGAGTGGGGTGAGGGGTGGTATTTGGGGACGTGCAGTGCAGATTGTGATGTTGGGGCTTATGAGTGGCTCCTCTGCAGCCCTTGAAATCCTACTTTAACAAGTGAAAACCTTTGCAAGCTATAAAGGACTCTCAGATACCAAACAAATTACTTTTCTTATTACAGGTGACCAAGAGCAGATGCTTATGCCAAAGAAAGACCAGAGGGAGCTGGAGGAGTAAAGGCTGAAAGGTGAGTTATTAACAATTTCCAAGTACATGAAGTGCCAGAGAGCAGAAGTTGAGACCCAGCTGTTCTCAACAGCCACCAAAGCCAGAAAAAGTAAGCACTAATGACAGCAGGAGGAGGAAGTTAAAAAAGACATAGAACAATATTAAGTATGGGAGGAGGTGGGAAATAGTATCCAATCACGCAGTCATTCAGCAAACCTTTTTTGAGCACCTACCAGGCAGTGAGCACTAGGCTAGGTCTTGGGAGTATACAGGGAAGACCCAAACCCTCTGTTTCCAAGTGGTTCGTGGAATCATGAGCGCAGGAGCACCTCAACCCAGTCACTACCTCCTCCCCAGCTATGTGCCTTCCTCCCTGTCAACACCTCATAGATATTCATGGCACGAATAGTTGAAACAAGACTAAACCAGTAGGAATGACAAAGAAGTCCTCAGGTATCACGGATCCTTTTCTCCAGCCTGGAGTTGATGGACTTCTTTCCCGAAGCGGGAGGGTGGGGGACAGAGGTCTGTGTTTAGTTGAGGATGCCCTTCTCTCTAGGCCTCAAGTGCTGTTTTTGGAGAAAGTTGTCCAATTTTTTGAGGAAGGCCAAGTTTAACAAGTCAGACCAGAAACTTCACCAACCTTCCAAGTCAAGTTCACGGGCTGAGCATTTTTATTTAATTAAATATTGTCACCAGGCATCTGCTGCTCCAAGAACGCAGAACACTACTTTCAAAGCGGATACCTTTTTTGGAGCTGTGCATTCCAAATCTTGACAACTGGAGTCAAAACAGCGCCTGGCAGTATGACTGACAACCACACATCAGCGAGCGGCTCCAGTCACTCAACTCAGAAAGAGCTGGAAGGCTTCCACCTCCCTGCCTGCCTCTGCCACGAAGCGCCTCGCACACCGTGTGCATCTGGCTGGCCGTCCACTGGGCAGAGGTGGTGGCCTGTGGTCGTGTGAAGCCCAGACTTCTTTCTGTGCCTGCAAAGCTGTCCCGATCCCTTGAAGCTCCCCGGACCACGCCCACACAAAGCCCTTTCCACCCACCGGGGCTCCTTCCTGTTGCTGTGCCTTGCTTTTTTTTTCTTCACAGCTCAATAAACCCTTCTCATCTCATATTTATCAAATGCGATCACAAAGAGACCACTTAATTAACAGGCTGCCATTGTGTGGAAGATGATTTGGAAGCTTACAGCCATTTAAGAAACCTCACACTGTTCCAGACGACAAAAACAGTAGGATGCACCATCTGGGAGGGAGCTTCTGCCGAAACAGACGCCAGTGTTTCCATGATTAAGAACCTAATATTATAACATCATAGTATGCTGTGCCATTCGGTTAGCAGAGGCAGCCTTCTGAGCAAGTGTTCTCAGGTCTCGCCTGCTTGGATGCAGCCAAATCCCTCAATATCAAAATATTTGCTCTGGCAAGGGGCCCTGGTTTATATGGCTCTTGTATCTATTCCCCCCTCGAGCCTATGCAGGGTGGACACATTGAAAGAGCTTAATTAGAACTTGCGGAGGAATTTGTTGGCTGTGATAATGCGTAGGGTGAGGGGGGCGGTCACTGTGGGTTATGAAGGCAACCCCAAGTGCATTCACAGTTCCAAGGGTTTGTTTTAAGACTGACTGATGTTTGATGTGTGGATCTGAACTTCGTTTCAAAGCAAAAGGCCAGAATTGGCCTTTCGCCAGCCTGTCTTACCTTAACGCTCATCTCCAACTACTTCATCCTTTGATTTTTTTTTTTTTTACTGAGCACCTACTATGTGCCAGGCATCGTGCTGGGCTTCATCGAAGGATGAAAAAATTAATAGGATGTAAATATTGCCTGCAGGAACTGAAAAAGTTTACCTGATCCCCCTAAAATATAACTGCTACTCTCTCTTCTATTTATACAAGAAACAGCTATTCATTACAGGAAATTTAGAAAACAGAGTCAAGCAAAAATTTAAACATAAAAATTACCCATAATCCTCAGAGATAAGCCTCTGAGAGCATTCTTCTTTTGTATTTCCTTCCGGTCTTTTTTTCCTTGCTGTTTCTGCATTATATTCTGTGTAGGCAGTTCCTGCCTTCTTTCTGAGGCTGTTGTTATGTCTACATTTCTGGTGACTACTTGCCCCATGGTAAAAGTCTCTTTTCCTCCTTTCTGGCTAACCAAATCTTACTTTGCACTAACTTCTGGCTCTACTTGCTTCTGGGAGGTTAATCTCACCCCCAAAGAAAAATCATGGGATTACAGAGGTTGTCATTTGGATCCTGTTTTTTTTTTTTCCCCCCTGAACAAGCTGTGGACATGGGCAAATCGCTTATCTTCTCTGAGCCTCAGGTGTCTCTTCATGATGATGGAGATGAGAACCTTGCAGAGTTATGGTGAGAGTTAAGTGAGGCGAAGTGAGTCAAGAGCAAGGTCAGTAAATGGGGCATCTGTTTCTTCCCTGGCTCTCTGCACATCCAGAGCGCCTGGAGTGTGCTGCCCCCAATTCTGCCCCAGTTATAGATACCCGAATGCCTTCCACGGTTTCTAGGATACAATCCCCAATTGCCACGGTGATTTATAAGACCTGTTGACCAGCCTCATTTTGGAGCAAGCTCCCCTTCATTCACTATGCCAGTCACCTGACCTTCTTCCCCGAGAGGGGTTTGCGAACGCTGGTCCCTCTGCCTGGAACACTCTTCCCTTCCATCTCCACCTTCTTATCTACTTCACATCTTTCACATCCAGGCTCAGTTGTCACATTATTAACGATTCTTGCCCAGGCTATCCAGAGTAGATCAATCCTCTGTTCCCTTCTCATAGTGCCACACGCCTGTGCCTGGGTCTTTATTTATTTATTTATTTGGGTCGTAAAAACAATTAGCATTTTCCTTCCCAGAATTAGTCTCCATGAGAGTGAGCATCATGTCTGTTTTTGTTCTCCAGTGGATTTCTGGTGCCCGTCACAGCACAGAACATGTAGGCGCTCTATGCATATTGTTGAAGAATTAGGCGATACTGTTTTCCCGTTGCTGGCACCAATGAATGGCAGCCTCTTAAGGACCAGGGCTGTGGCTTCTGCTCCCATGGTGCTCGCAGTGGACCACTTGATCCCACCCTGGGCCTCAAAAATGAGGCTACCTTATAGCATTGGTCTTGTGAGCATCTCCCTGACTTTTCAAGAGCGTCTATAAAACAGTCTGGATGAATTTCTATGCCATGCATGCCACTTCCCAGACTATTCCTTTTTCTCTATCTCCTTTTCCTTACAACAGAAAATCTATCAACCAGGCCCAGCTTAAATACTGCCACCACTGTGAAGCCTTCACTGGTGTCCCCTTCCTACAAATGTGGCATCTGTTCTGCCCTCTTTGGTGCAAATAGAAAGGACATCACTCTGCTCCTTGTGAATGCAGCTGGCCGTGTGCTGAGTTGTTAGCTGGTCTACCCTCTGGCTGAGCCGCAAGTCCTTAACACGTTTCCCTACGGATCTGGCTCCCACTTCCTGTTCCTCCCCAGTCTTCCCTTCTCCTTTGCCCCCACGATAGCAGGTCTATGTAATGTTTCTCAGTTCTTCAAACCTACCATGATCTCATTCTTTGGGGCTTAGGCAGATGCCGTTCTCAGACTGAAATGCTCTTCCTTCCTCCTCTCCATATGCTTAACGTCTCACTGTCCTCTACACCATGGCGCCAAGGCTGCTTGCATTGGGAAGCCTTCCTCGGTTGCCTGGATGCTCCCTCTCCATATTGTGTCTCTTGAGCACTTCTCACTCCTGGGTTTTCTGCCTCCCTGCAGTGCATGTGCTCCATGAAGGCCCGGCCTAGTCAGGGTTACTTTGCTTACCCAGCACTTATTAGGTGCTTAGTAACTACTTGGTGGATAAATGAATTAAATCTGCCTTGTCACCTTTGTAACCTTCATTCTGCCCCCTTGTCACTATTCTCTCCCCAAAGTAGGGCTGAGAAATGTTTGGGGGGGAGGGGAAAGGAGGGACCTGAGGACACTCCAGTAAATACTCCTGGAAGCAGCATGGAAAGGACTCATGCCAGCGCAGACCACTCTCCTGCGTCTCTGTCACTAGCACAAGGCCCAGGCACGTAGTGGGGTTTCTAGAGTGTCCGTCAAATTACAATTGTATTGAATATATTGAGAGACTTGGTTGTACCAGCTGGGGCACCTCCGGCAAGTCCCTTTCTCTCTCTGGCCTCAGTTTCCGGATCTGCAGAGTGGGATTTTAAGGGCTAAGGGAATTAAGATCCATAGAGTGTTAGGACATAGAGCAGAGCACCGACACCGAGTGGGAGCCACCTGCCACTGGGCCACCTGTGACGCAGAGTTCTTCATCCCGACAAGGCTGGCTCTGAGCTCTGAGCGGTAGGACCCAGGCCTGGTGGCCCTGGGGACTCCGGGCTCCTCCACCTGCAGCCCCCACCCCCAACCCTGCCCGGCCCAGCCCCGGCTCAGCGCCCGGTCCTCGCCGTTTTGCTTTCGAGACACACCTGGCCGCCGCCCCGCCCCGCCCCGCTCCCGCCCGCACAGCCCGAGCTCCTGGAAGTTTCCGCGCCGCAGTGAGTCACCGCCCTTTTTTTAGCATCCGCGTCTGCTGTGCGGCGTCACTGGGCGGCTCCCGAGAGCCCGGCGGCTGGCGCTGCCCCCGTCAGTGCAGGGGAGCAGGGGAGCAGGGGAGCAGGGGAGCAGGGGAGCAGGGGAGCAGGGGAGCAGGGCGCGGCGGGGCGCGGCGGGGCGCCCCTCCCCCAGCGCCGGCGCCCGCGGGAGCTCTGCGGGGACGCTCCCCCTGCGGGGGCGGCCGGCCCTGGACCGCGGCAGGGTGGGCTGTGGTGATGGAGGCGGAGGAAACCCGGGAAGCAGCCAGCCGTGCCTCTGTGGAACTGTTATCAGCCCATCAGGCCTCTGGCCAACTACCATCCACCCATCCAGGCATCCGTGCACATCCTAGGTCACTTAAGATCCTTTCTTCCTCCCATCCATCCATCCATCCATCCGTCCATCCATCCAGCCAGCCAGCCCACCGCATCGTTCATCCATCCGCCTGCCCCTCCACCTAACCACCAGCCTTCCCATCCGTTCAAGCTTTTACTCACAACTAAGTCACTTAAGACCCTCTCTTCCTCCCATCCATCCATCCTTCCATCCACCTACCCATCCACCCATTCCATCGTTCCTCTACCCTCTGCTACTCCACTCAACCACCTGCTTTCCCATCCAGGCATTTGACATACTAAGTCACTTTCGGTCCTTCCCTCTCACATCCACCCATGAGTAATGCACTCATTTATTTACCTCCCACCTATCTATTTGTCCATCCTTCCGTCCCCCTATTCATCTACCTACTCATTCATTCAAATTGGCATCCGCTATTCTGGATGCAGACAACACAAAGATGATTAGGGCAGCTTCCCCACTCTTGCAGAACTCAGAATCAGCATGATTTAATGTGTTCCAGGAAAAAAGTCTTTGTCCCTAGTCCTCTCCAAATTAAAGAAATATATGTGATAGAGTCCTATTACAGTGGGATAATAATAATAATAATAATAGCAGCTGCTAATATTTACTGAGCATGATTTGCCAAGCTTTTCACGTGCAATATCTCACTGGATCCTCATACCAACCCAGGAGGCAGGTACTATTATGATGCTCAATATTCAGATGAAAGAAACAGAGACTCACAAAATTTAAGAAACTCCTATGGAGCTATTAAATGACCAAACAGGATTAAAGACCATACTCTGACTTCAAAACCAGTACTTCTAGTTGCTTTACTGGCATTTGTTACTAGAGAGAGGTTACACATTAAACAGATTTAAGTTGGATCAACCAGAGAGAGTTTATATCATCTCTCTAGGTCTCAGTTTTCTTTTCTGAAAAAGTAGGGAGAGATAATGTATATTCAGAGATAATGTATATGCTCAGCCTAGCATCCATTTGCAAGGACTAAGGTGACTGATGAGCTTATTACTGACCAATATTAGAAAATCAGAATGAGGTCCAGAGGAAATGAGACATATCTCTTACTATCATCCATGTTCATTACAGAGCAATTAAAAGTAATAAAAAAAATCCTCTCATGATTCTATTATCTAGAAATAACAGCTGCTAACATTCGGTTTATGTTCTTTAAAATGTTTACTACCCATATTTATGGACTATACCAGTTTTTTTTAAAAAATGTAATAGGCCGTGGACATCTTTCTATTGCCTTACCACACTTTTAAGAAATCTATAAAAAGAAAATAAGCTGCCATCTTGGTTGCTGCTCCTCTTTTGCTTATTTCCCTCCTCCCCTCTTGCAGTTTCTTCCTTTCCTCCTTCCTCATTTTGGCCAAAAGTCCTAATTGCAGACAACAGAATCCACTCTAGTTAGTTTACACAGAAAGCAGTTTACTAATAGATAGATCAACGGTGTTTATTACTATTTTTGTTGTTCGAGGATTATTATCAAATAGTTCATTCAGTTGTTGGGTGGGCTGGATACACAGTCTGGGATGAGCTTCAAGGAAGACAGTAGCTCTGCAAATGACAAGATAGAACCAGGCCACCAACAGAGCTGCACAATGAGGAAATAGCTGCCATGGCCACTGACTTAGAATCATGTCCCCTCTGCCACCACCCACTGGCAAAATGCATGTCCCCCACTCTGCCGTCTCTTCTGAATTCAGTTCCAAATAAAAGTCCTGTACACATACATCTAATTGGCAGAACTTAAATCACAATGGAACCCTAGGAATTTCCTAGGAATCTGGAAAACACAGATTTTTAACTTTCTAGCTTTCGTACACTAGAGTGGGATTGAAGAGGGCTTCAAGCATGCCAATCCATAGGACCAGCTCCTGGTTATTATACTAGAGAAGTTTGTGAAGTTTATCTTGTTGAGTGTTCTCATTTTACCAAGAGGGAAACTGAAGCCTATAGGTGGGGCTTTCCAAGGCTACCTTATAAGTTTATGTTGAAAGAGAATTAGAACTCAAGGTGAAGCAGGACAGAGTAGGACCTCTAGGACACTGGGGATGACAGGGTTTCCCTGTGCCAGATTTAGAACTTCACAGAATTAGATCTAGTCTGGTGGGTAGCCTACAACTCACGAATGTAAGAAACATCACTGTCTTGGCTTCCTATAAATCAATCTAATTCTGAGCCTGAAGTCCTGAGGCTGGCAAGAAATTCTATCCCAGGAGAGGTCCCCTCCCTTCTCAGGGTTGTCAGAATCAGAGAAACTCACATGGTAGATGATTGTCATAATCGCTAATATCCTCTTTTCCCATCCTCTTTGTTTCCCTGCCAGCCTGGGAGCATGGGAGGTCCATCTGCACCACAGCCCCATGAAGTTGGTACTATCCTCCCTATTTTAAAGATAGGGAAACTGAGGCTTGGAAAAGTGATTTGATTCCTCCAGGGTAAAACCACTAATGAGCAGCTGAGTTAAGGGTAAACCCCAGCTGTGGTAACAGCTGCTTCCTATGAAGCTCTACTCCAGTTAAACACATTTATCTACCAGACTCATTCCCAACCCCATGCCTGTGTGCATGCCATCTCCTGTGGTCATACAAACTATTCCTTACATCTGAATGGAGCCTGTTCTCTTTCTCTTTGGGGTTGAGGGGGTGGGAGGAGAGCTTAGTTATTTTTAATGATAAACAAAAGCACCTAGGAGTTGCAACTGCCAACTATAGTGAGATGAAAAGAGACTGTTATTGTTGATTTGTTTATTTATTCATCAGATGTTAACTGAGGGTCTTCTGTGTTTCAGCTACTATAGGCTATACACTGAGATACAAGGTGAAAGACGAATTAGACACAGACTATGATCTCATGGACTGTGTGGGCCAGTAGGAAAGACAGACAGTAACCAGACAGCTGGAATACAGTGAGACACCTGCTGAGCTATGACAGAGTACATCAAGTTTGACATGAGAAAGGAGCACCCGACTCAGTCTGGAGGTCAGATTTATCAGTTACGTATTAGCAAACTAAATCTGCATCACAAATCACCCCCAAACTTGGTGGCTTAAACAAGCATTCATTTAGTTCATGAGTCTGGGTAAGCTAGTTGGTTCTTCTGGTCTCACTTAGGCTTACTCTCATATCTGCGCTCAGCTGCAGGCCAGCAAGTTGGCCCTGCTGGTCTTGGATGGGCTTGCTCATTCATATATTTGGGCATGAGTTGGATTTTGGTTGGTAAATGATGGCCTTGGCTGAGGTCTACTCTGCTTCACATACATACCTCATCCTCCAGCAGGTTCACTGGGGCAGGTCCTCATGGTGAAAGAAGAGGAGATAAAATGAAGTGCAAGCGCTCTCTTCAAGCCTCTCTTTGTGTGACGACTGTTAAAACTACATTGGCCAAAGCCAGCCACATGGTCAAACTCAGAAGCAAGCTGTGTGGAAAGAGATTCTACTTCTTAACCAGGAGAGCTGTTAAGCTGTCTCACCAAGGGTGGACATACAGGTAGGAGGGGAAGAATTCAGGCCAGTTTTGCTATCATATTAGGGAAGATTTTCTGGGGGAGGTTAACTGGGAATTGGTAGTTGTTCCATGTGGCTAAAGGCAAGGAGAGAAGAGGAGGGTAGCAGAAGTGGAAAGGTAAGCAGAGACAGACCATGAGGGGCCTTGTAGTTACAGTAAAGGGCCTGGATCTTATCCTGGTAATAGTGGGGTTGGGAGTAGATGGGAACTTTATGAGTTTCAAGAAGATTAATGTTTGTGTTATCAAAAGAGTACTCTGTGGACAACAAGTTGGAGGCAAGAACAGCAGCGAAGAGCTTTTGATAATAATCCAAATTAGAAGTGATGGTGGTTCAAACCAAGGTACTAGTAGTAGGGGTGGGGAGAAGTGAATGTAGGTGGGAGATAGGACTAGCTTATTAACTGGCTGTAAGAATGAGAGAAAAGGAGTCAAAGATGAGGACACTTTTCTGGCTGGCTCTACAGAACGGATGGGGGTTGATCATTAAGACAGCAACATGTTGGTGTGCAAGAGGTTTGGACATGCTGAGTTTGAGGAGTGTGACAGCTGGCATAATGGCTGCCCAAAGATGTCCACATCCTAACTTCTAGAACCTGTGAGTATGTTACATTACATGGCAACGAGACTTTGTAGATGTGACTAATTGAAGAATTTTGAGGTAGGGACATTATCCTGGATTATTTAGGTGGAACAGTGCAATCACAGGAGGGAGGCCGAGGGTCAAAGGCAGGAATAGGAGATGTGACCAAAAAGCAGAAGTTGGAGTGGTGTCACGCCAGGAGCTAAGGAATTTGGTGAGCTCTAGGAGCTGAAAAGGACAAGACAGTGGATTCCCTCCCGAAGCCTCTAGAAGGGACACAGCCCTGTTGATTCTTGATTTTAGCCCACTAAGACTGATTTCATATAATAAACTTGTGATATTTTAAGCTGTTATGTTTGTGGAAATAAAAAACCAATGCCAGAGGCGAGTGGGCTATCCAGGGGGGATGTGCTAGAGCCAAGGAGAAAACATCCAGGATGTAGACATGGACTGGATGGAGAGTTGCTGGTACAGGGACTGGATGATCCCGTGGGATATCCCAGAGAATGTGGAGTGGGAAGGGACGACAGTCTGGAGCAAGCTCAATATAGGGGGGATCTTCAAAGGAAAATGAGAAGGTGGACCTGGAGAAATACAAGGAAGTCTAGTGGCGGGAAATCCAAGGGTAGATTTTATTTATTTATTTATTTATTTATTTATTTATTTATTTATTTATTTTATTTATTTATGATAGTCAGAGAGAGAGAGAGAGAGAGAGAGGCAGAGATACAGGCAGAGGGAGAAGCAGGCTCCAAGCACCCGGAGCCCGACGTGGGATTCGATCCAGGGTCTCCAGGATCGCGCCCTGGGCCAAAGGCAGGCGCCAAACCACTGCGCCACCCAGGGATCCCCAAGGGTAGATTTTATTTTATTTATTTATTTATTTTTATTTATGATAGTCACAGAGAGAGAGAGAGGCAGAGACACAGGCAGAGGGAGAAGCAGGCTCCATGCACTGGGAGCCCGACGTGGGATTCGATCCCGGGTCTCCAGGATCGCGCCCTGGGCCAAAGGCAGGCGCCAAACTGCTGCGCCACCCAGGGATCCCCCAAGGGTAGATTTTAAAGAAGGAAACTGTCTCTGTGCACCCCCACAGAGTGATCCCAAAGGTGATGGAAAGTGTCTGTTGGATTTGATGGTCAAGAGCATATGTGGTCTTGGCAATAGCAGTTTCAGAGGCCAAGCAGGACTGAACCAGCCTGTCTGCAGGGAGACAAAAGTGGGAGGGGAGGATCTGGAGATACAGAGAGGACTACTCTCTTAGATCATCAGCTTTGATGGGGAAAGAGATAAGACAGTAGCTGGGGAAGGATAGGGGATCAAAGGAGGACTTTTTTTTTTTTTTTTTTAACATGAGAGAGAGAGAGAGAGAGAGAGACATGAATAAGTTTAGTTGTTTCTGGAAGGAGCCAAACCAGAGGCTGGAGGGCAGTCGAAGATGAAGGATGGATGAAGAGTCTATGATGAGATTGGGTCTCTTAGGGGGCATGTGTTGGCGGTGGATCCAAAGTGCCAGTGGGGATCAGCCTCGGATTCGGGAGGATGATCTTTCTGTCAGGCATAATGGGAAGGAGGCAGAGACAGGTGTGTAAGTAGGAATGGGTGTGGAGGACAACTTTGAACATACTGGTTAAAGTGTTTAGACATTTTAGGACAATTCCTTTCTGCCTCGCTATAGTAAATTGCCACTGAAACTTCACTGCTTGGATCAAGAAAATAGAGACAACAAAGAGACTGGGTGAGTGGTCAGTGGATCAGCATAGAAACCAGGGCCAGAGCTGAAAAAAATATTTCTTAGGAATCACAAGAACATAAAATATGGGAATTGCCATACTGGGACAGACCCATGGTCCATGCAGGCTGATGCTCTGCTGCCAACAGAGGTCCCATGGGATGGGCACCAAGAGGGCATAGTCCTGCTGTACCCACCCTTGTTCTTGGTTTAGAGACAGAGAACCATGTTCCCCTGACGTCAACCATAAAGGTTAGGTACATCCCAGCACCCATTTATGGCTCTGTCATATATAAATATATCCAACTCCTCTCCAATTCCCTGCACCATCCCCCTGGGGTTTATGTGTTTCATTAGTTTATTTCCCACTGTGTGACACAGAAGTTTAACATCTCTATTTCCATCTTACTTTGTCTGAGACTCAAAGAGTGATCATATATCCCAGGAGGCGTCAAATGCAATAATGCAAATGAAGCACATTGAGCACATAGTAAACCCTGACACATCATAGGCAACTCATAAAGGCTAGTGATGAGGAGGAGGAGGAGGAAGACAAGGAGGAGGATAAAGATGTTGGTTCAGTCCTCACAAACCATTATACATTATCTTTCCCATTTTATAGAAGGGCAAGGTAAGGAAGGCTCAGTAAGTTTGCATCATTGATAAAGAAGATCAGAGGAGAAAAAAAATTGGGGTTCATTGAAAAGTTGAAACTTAGGGCATGGGCTAGAAGCTGAAGACACTGTGGCTTAGAAAGATGCTCTGCCCACCTCCCGTAACCATACCCCCACCCCCACCCCAGGCCCCGGGTTGTACCTGTTGGCCGCTTCCTTGGCAACAGGTGCAGGGGCTGAACCCAACTCAGCTGAGCCCCGGGGCCAACCAGCCTGACATGGATCCTTCAGGTTCAGAGCTCAAAAGGATCCATTTTATTTATTCTACCCTCATGATGGAAATGCCCCAAAAAATGTCCTTGTGCTTACTAAGCTATTTCCCAGCCAAAGCCAGCCAGAGAATGTTAATTATCTCATCCTTTTCCCCCCTCCATGATGAATTATTGACTTCCAGTTCACGCTATCTTTAATTGCGAAGTATTCCAGAATGAGCAGGTTATCAAAAATGTGCAAGGGGGAGAGATTTGGTTCAGCACTGGGAGGATGAGGTGGGAAAATTTATCCTTATTTATTTACATGGTAATGGGATGAGATTTTGCCAGCTTGCTAATGGGTTCTTAAAGAGAAACAGGCTTCCTGTGGCCTAGTTAGAACGATTGGTTGCTCTGCTGCCACATAAAACACCAAATCAGGAAGGCAATGGATCCCTTTTTCTAGATTATTTTTCTGTGTGGGCAAAGATCTGCATTATTTGCATGGCTCGAGGGATTTTGTAATTTATTGTGGGAGGCGAGGTGGTAGGGTGGACGCAGCTGCTGTCTGGTTTAGAGAGACCAGCCCCTAACTCTGCCACCAACCAGTTCTCTCAGCCTCAGATGGTACATTTAATTGCTCCTAAGTGTCAGTTTTTCTATCAGTCACATGGAGATGGTTATGCTTTGCCCTAAAGCAACTTAGCAAGTTCATTGTAAAGACAAGATTAAAAAGTTGATTTTAAGAGCGCTTAACGATTATGAGGATCTTGTATCTCTGAGGAGCACACGTGACTTTTCCGGAAAGCAAGAGACAGGTCCTAATCACATTTAAAAATAAACCCTAGCATTTTCCAAGTGCTTGTCCAATTACTCCAAATAACGTTCATTCCAGGGGCTGCTAGTGGGGTGAGTCACGTGATGAATGTATTAGATTGTGGAGCAGCCAGAGACAGGCTGCCGTGTCTCCTTCCCAGATGGAGGGGGAGGCAGCCAGGTCCACAGATAACCCCGAATCTCTCCCTGTAGCCATTGGTTTCTCTTCCCTAGAGGTGCCGGGAAATCTCTCCGGGTCTTTCCTACTTCATCTTCTTTATCCTTTTGCTCTTCTCATTTATTAAACAAGTGTTTGTGGAGTGTCCCTCCTATATGCCAGGTACTGGGTAGACACATAATCTGGGAGGAGGAATGAAGTTAAAGTAACATAAAAATAAATATGCCATTACAGAGGGAGGAAAGACAGGGGCTTTGAAAGAGAGGTACGGGGTGTGGGGTGGGGTGGTGGCATCAGTGTACATCAGAGGGTCAGGCCTCTCAGAGGGTATCCAATTGGAACTGAGGCCCAAAAATGTACTGTTCAGATAGGACAGTAGAGGTACTGTTCAGTAGAGAGCACTCCAGTCAGAGGGAGCAGCATATATGAAGACAGTGAGCAGCGAAGGGTTTGGTGTGTTGGAGGACTGAGAAGGCTGGGGTGTGTGTGAGTGTGTGTGAGAGTGTGCACACACATGCAGGGATGGATCATGCAGAGAGAGTTGAGGTTGGGGGAAGGTGAAGTAGGTCTGGGTTTGAACCCTGCCTTTGCTACCTGTATTCAGAATAATCCTGGGCCAGTCCTATCACCTCTCTGAGCTTCCGTTCTCTCCTTTGTAAAAAAGAACAGATGGCAGGTAGCTCATGAGGCAAACTGAGGCTCAGAGTTGACCACAATAAAACCAAACAAAACAAAGTTCACCACACTAGCCCCTGAGGCTCTCTTAATCTGGCTCATGTTACCTCTTAGAATTTCTCTCTGATTGGTCTTTCCCTCCCTCCCTTAGTTCCAGCCAACTGGCCTCTTTGCTGTTTCTCACACACACTAGATATATTCTACCTCAGGGCCTTTGCACTTGCTGTTTTCTCTGCTGGCAATACTTTTCACCTGGAAGTCTTACATCTCATTTTCTTCAGTCTTCATTCAGACATTGTGTTCTTAGCAAGGCCTTCCCGACCACTTTATTTAAGATTATTACCTCCATTCTATTCCAAGCATCCATCCTTGCTCCTGGCTTTATTTTTCTCCATCATTCTTAGCACCATCCAGCCCACTAAGCATGTATTTGTGCATTACCTGCCATCACAACTAGAAAGGGAGAGTTCATTGCAGTATCCCTCGCACCTAAGGAATGTGCCTGGCATATATTAGGTGCTCAATTAATAACGTTGAATGTTTGCAAAGATATTTAATAAGTAGAACAATGCTTCACACGTGTTAAACAGATGCATCACTTTTAGCTGATTTTTCTTCCTAATCAGAAAGTGCTGTGCCATTTGGACTCATAGAAGCTGGGCTTTTCTGCTCCATTTGAGTAAATGCCAGCTTTGCCAACTCTGTGCCTATACCAAATACCCCCATTCCATGAGGTCTCATGTGAGTCTCATTTCCTTCACAAATCCTTCCCTAACTTACTTCCCCTGGCTGCAGGGATCTTGCCCACCTCTTACCACTTCTGACATTGTCATGATTATTTCTTACATGAGTCTTATTATTGAATACTCTTATGACATCTCCTGCTCTCTCATTGAACCTTGTAATGACTGTGTTTTCCAACCAAAGCTTAGAACCATGGATTTATAGAATTTTAGAGTAGAGAGGGATCTCAGTGATGCTTTTCTTCAGTTTTACATGGCAGGGCACTTTCTGTAAGCCTCTGGAGCTTATGTTCAATTTATTTTAACTCCCTTATTAGGTTGTTCGGGAAATGTTTATGGAATGCTGCTATGTGCCAAGTCATGGATTGGGAACTATGTTATGATGGTGAACCTGACATAGTTTGAGGTCTCAATTTCTGACATGCTGGTGCTTTCAACACAATAGATGATGAATAAATTTGTGCCAAAGGAATGAATGAATGAGTGTTCATGACCGATTTGAAGATGATTACAGTAAACAGACTTAAAAATAATGAGGTTACCTTTATCAACTATACATTGTCAGTCTTTTTGGAATAATAAATACAATTCCATGAAGATATGGGATGGATAGAGGTGTGGAGGGTACTTGAGGGAAATGGAGAGATGCTAAGAGGCCCAGATGAGGGAGTTGCATTTCCATCCCCACGGGAGACTCATCAAAGTTTATTGGAAGGGCAAGGGTGGAGTGGGGGGTGGTTACTGTTGGCTCAGAGGCGAATCAATTCTCAGTGCCAGGGAGGTGAAAAATGCTGCACTCTGGCATCTCAGATCTACTCGGGAAAACCCTGAGATCCACCAGGAGGTTATAATCTTCTTGCTTGGGACCCCTTCTCTCGTTGACAGAATTCTCTTACTGTCTTGCAAGTGATTGCTTATGGGAAACAGTTTTATGCTTGGCAACTGCACACACTGTCAAATTCATTTATTTAGCTTCCAGTTTGCTCCCTGAGGGGGACATTGTACTGCCAAGTGGCTCTGCCTATGTGCCAGGCTCCAGTGGCTTCCAGCACCTGGGGGTCTGATTTCCAGCGATGCTATACTCCATCACTCAGCTTGAGAACATCTTAATTTAGCACAAAGTGTGACTGCCAGGCTGAAAGCTGTTAAGGGCAAAGAGTTTTCAGTGGTGGTCACTGCTAGCTGCAAATGTGGTCAGTCTCTGAATCTTGGTTCCTTAGAGACTGTGACCCATTTGGAGTTGTTCCTCATTCAGAAGTGATAGCTTCACCATCATTGTCATCATCTCTACCACCACCACCATCACCACTTTCATTGTCATCAATTACCACTACAGTTTAAGCCCCATCAGATAAGTTTATAATTATCCCTTAACAGGGGCAATTTTCTGGGTGGAGAAGCCCTGATCAACAAAATATTGGTCCTGTAGCAACCTCTGTAAGATTTTTCAACAAGGAAGATGTTTCTATTCCACCAAAATCAAACCAAGAATCCAAAATCTGTAAACAATGCTACAAAACTGGCAGATGCAGAAATAAAGGTGGGAGAAAACTTGGGGAAGGGTGAGTATTTAGCAAATGAACCTGGGCTATGAATCAGAAGACCTGGGCTCTAGTCCAGGGAGTTTTGTTTTCATTTGGAGACTCTGCTGGGAGTATCAGTAACTTGGCCTCTTTGGGCTAAAGTCAATGCTTCTATCAATCGGAATCAATAATTCTTGCCCTATCCTACCTCAGAAAAAAAGCGGTGAGAATTGAGTAAGTTAGTGAATGGGCAAGCTTAGGAAGAACAAATAAAAGGAGGAAATGTGAGATGTTCTATGATAAGTGTGTTAGATTTTATATTCAAGATGTTATATTGAAGTGAGGCTAAGGACTTTAGCACTAAGGATTCTTGATTATAAGTGACAGAAACTCAACTTGCAATGGATTAAGCAAGAAGAAAAGGGACTAGATTGGCATATATAATCGAAAAGTCCAATGTTGAATCTTGCTTCAGGCACAGCTGGATTCAGTATAAAAAGATGCAGTGAGGACCCTGACTCTGGACCCCACAATCCTCTTTTCTGTGTGGTATGCCCATTCTTAGGCTTTGCATGATGGCAAGGGGGCCAGAACAGTAAAGCCTCTCAAGTACAAGCCTGGTGGTAAAGTGTGAATGCCTCCTTCCTCTCGGCCTTGCAAGTGAAGTCTCCCAATTAATTTTAATTGAACCCAATCAATTTGATATGAGTCACATGGCTATCCTGAACTAGTCACTGTGACCAAGGAATGGAACTGGTTTAAACCTAGGTGTCAGGACCCAAGTTCTATCCCTAGAATACAAAGGTGGGAGCCCCATATACATCACCACATGGAAATCAAGGGAATGTAGTGATGAAGTGTCAGAACACTTCAGATATCCACCAGAAAGACTTAACCAGTGAGAAACACTTTAGTGGAAAAAAATCTAAATCATTCATTACCAGTAGCAAACAACAATCTGTTTAAATAAATAGAGTAAATAAACTCTCTTTATTACCCTACTGTTTCTCACAGGTATGTGCTTACATCTCACTGATAAATGTTATGCGTGTCACATCTTATATTTTCTAGAAAGGACTCAAGCTCACCAATCGTTTTCTTCAAATGGCAGGAGTGATGAAGGCTGGAACAAATATCTTCATGCTCTCTACCTCACTCTAATTCAAAGTGCTTATTTGGTGATTAACCATGCAGTGATTATGCTATGGTTTGCATTTATATTTGTATTGTTATTTTAACTCATATAATTAAAAAATTTTTTTAATGAGTTCCTGGGTTGTCTTCCCATACAGTTAGTGATTCCTTGAAGGCAGAGACTATATTTCATGCTTCTTTGCCTAATGCTCTATGCTCAAAAAGTATTTGTTGGTTTTCTTTAAATTAAATATTCTAATCAAATATTCTTCATCTGAGCTACAAACTCTAATAAACAAAAATACCATGTAAAGGAAATGTAAATACCACTAGGATTTTAGGCTAACAAATTTATTTTCACATTAAAAGCATAGCCATGGAAGCTTATTTGGTGACTGCAGGATGGGATTGTAGCTAATTGAATACCTTTGATAAGATGGCAAAATTATGATACAAGTGCTACTCATTTTTCCAAGTCCATGGGAGCCAAAACTAATCAATCATACTACTCTTTTCTATGAATCTGGATGTAGCTTTAGAATTTGTCTCCATATAGCACTTTAGGAGGGCATTACTAACTGATTAAGGTGTTGGCCCAAGAATGGGTCCCATTTGTCATCCTACAAGTCATATTTTATTCCTTGAGTGGTTGCTCTCTTTGACCAAATTGAGAGCTTTAGGGGGTGCACATGTGGAGCTAGATAGAATTAAAGGGACATTTGCTCAGCTAGCCAGAGCAATCAATTCAGTCCAGCAACCTGAGATGACAGAAGACAGTGGCAAAGCGCCCTCACAGTTGACATTAAACTATATACTCTTTATTACCACTATTACCACTTACTCCTGAGTGCTCAAACCAAGTCTCTAGTAGTTACTAGTATATCAAATTCTCTTTGAAGTTTAAGAGTCAGATAAGATAGATTCACTTATATGAATTTGTCTTAGAAAACTCACTCGCTCTTTGGCAAATCTGAAGTAGAAATTACTATGTACCACGTTATGCAGGGAAAACTTTTGGAGGGACTCAGGAGAGCTTTTATAGAAGACATGGCATTTCAACTGGTCTTTGCAGACTGTGTAAAACTTGTCCTGGGAAACAAAGTGTATATGTAGGGAAGGGGCGGGGTAAGACTGTTGGGTTAGAGAAGAAAGCAACATTTTTTGCAATATTTGTCAAGGAAATACATGAGTATGACAAATAAAGTATAGTTTGTGATTCAGGAATAATGAGTCATCCATTGTGGCTATAATGCCGACATTATATGTGTATGTGAACAATATGTGTCAGGAGGTCAAGGTGAAAGAATAAAGTGAGATCACATTTTGAAGAGCCTTGAATATCATATTAAGGAGTTTGGGTTTAGCTAATGAAGAACAGGAGCCAACTGTATTATTTATAGGAGAGGTTAATTGGAAATGAATAGATTTACCTTGGTTGCAGCATAGAGTATGGCCAGGAGGGAGATGGGCGGAAGGAGGACTCCACCCCCATCGCTGTCCTTTCCCACCCATCTTCCTGGGCCCCAGCTGCTCTCCCACCCTCCCTGGGTTCGGGCGGATGCAGGAGCTATTCTGTATCCCCTTGTCTGTCTTGGACCCACAATCTCCCCTCTTTTTTACCTGCTCCTGTAAATATTCCCCTTCCCCCAATAAAACTTGGTGTGTGTTCTCCATTAAAAAAAAAAGAAGAAGAAAAAAAAAAAGGTAGGGAGATTGGCAGAGGGAAGCCACTACACCTGTCCAGATAAGCAGTGATGAGAATCTGAAGTAGGACAGTGATCATGGTATGGGGAGGAAGGAATAGAATAAAGAAGGTCATCAAGTTAATGTGATGTTGAAGGGTGGGAATCAATGAAATTTTTGAGATTCCTGGCCATCAAGATCAAATTGAAAGAGGGAAAAGTTGCTAGGGCTGTCAGAATAAGTAAAAATACAGAGCACCCAGTTAACTTTGCATTTCAGATAAACAACAAGTTTTTTAAATATATATAAGTGACCCAAATATTAGATTTAACTGGGAATTTTGTATTTTATGTGTCAACCCAACAAGTTGACCAAAGATTGACCAGAAATCATTGGCTCTGACAATCAGAGAGTCACTGATATACTCTTCATAGGCAGTTTCATTACAGCAGTGTGAGCAGAATCTGGGAGCTGGTGGGTGGATGAGTGAGCTGGTGACAAGGAAACAAAGATGGTGAGGAAGTGAGGGCAGTGAGGAAGTGAGATTAGTGAGGGAGCCAATTCTGTGCAGGATTTTGGTGGCAAAGGAAAGTGAGAAATAGAAAAGTAGCCTGAGAAGAAGAGAAGATCAGGGAAGATTCTTTGTTTTGTTTTAGAAAAAGAGGGAGACTTTTATGTTTGTAGGCTGCCAGGGGAAAAAAATGCAAAGAGGGAAATCAATGAGAGAAACAAGAAGGAGGAGATCATCCCTGGAGTGGGGTTCTGGAGGAGGATTAAGAGAACAGTGGAGACAGGTCAGCCTTGGACAGGAAATGGAATAGTCGAGCTGAGAGTCAAGGAGAAAGGATGAGCCATGGTATAAATAATCTGGAAATGTAGGAGAGAAATTGAAGGAGAGCATGCATGACAGCCTTTTTCCTTTGTGATCTAGGAAGGTTCATCATTTGATGAGAGCTGGTGGCAGAGTTTCTGTGAGAGCAGGTTTTTTAATCTAAGGAACATGGTAAAAGGAAATGTCTCAAGTACTAGAAAGGGGAGGGCTGAAAAACATGGATCCAAAAAATCAGTACCTACTGCCTGAGGCCAGAAAAGATTGGCATGGATAGATAGGAATGTGCGGTGGGAAAAAGGGCATCCAGTTTGGAGGTAGACAGGCCTGGGTATGGGTTCTGGTTCTATACGTATTTAGTAGCTTTTCCTAGGTCATTCTGTGTAACATACAGCCCCCAGGTCTCAATGGCTTACAAAAACATCTTCCTCTCTCTTTCTTCGCTTCCTCCTTCCTCCTTCCCTCCCTCCCTTCCTTCCTCATGTTACATGGTAGTAACTGTAGGTGAGTTGTTATACCTTTTATGCAGAGAGTGATAGGGTTCAGTCCATTTCTTATTCCAGGACTTGGACTTGCAGATCAGAAGCTTTTGGGGTATGACTCCTCATGACAGAGGATACAGGAACAAGAAACCAAATTGAACCAGGTAGTCATATCTTTTTTTCTTGGATGACTTATGCCATGTTTGCTCATGTTGCATTGGCCAAAGCAAGTCAAATGGCCAAGTCCAACATCTATGGTGTAGGGACATGGACTTCACTACAGGGAGAGAGAAGTGAATATTACAAACAACAATATAGTCTACTATGTAATCTGAAGATTTTGTAATTATGGGCAAGTTACTTCAGTTCTCTGGGCTTCAGTTTCCCCATGTGTCACACAGTGATATTAGCATCTGTTTTCTAAGATTTGGGGGAGGATTAAATAAGATTAATGTGTGTATAAAACCTACTACAGTGACTAGCACATAACAGATGCTATAAATATATATGAGATTGCCTTGCCTTGGTGTTGAAATTAAATAGCTCCATAATCATAGGAAATTAAAATAAATTTTATGCTCTACATTTTCCTTCTTTCAAATGACTGGATGTCCTGTAGGACCCTTGTTGGCTCTAAAATTTTCTCTTTTTAAAAATCTTGTACCAAATAATCCAACAGTCCCTTATCTCAAAAGAACCCTCTGGCTTAAGAGGAAACTACAAGTTCATCAGTGGTTTCATTTGGTCTCTATCTCCTTGGCCTAGCCAACTAGCAAGGGCAGAGAGACTTGTTCACATAAACCTTAGAAATCTGGGGATCCCTGGGTGGCTTGGCAGTTTAGCGCAAGGTGTGATCCTGGAGTCCCAGGATCCTGCATCGGGCTCCCTGCATGGAGCCTGCTTCTCCCTCTGCCTGTGTCTCTGCCTCTCTCTCTCTCTCTCTCTCTGTGTCTCTCATGAATAAATAAATAAAATCTTAAAAAAATAGAAAGAAATCTATGGGAACCAAAGGGCATGGGACATCATCTCATCATCCATTATCAACACTGCTTACGCTTACAGAAAGGGTGTTGCTTCACAGAAAAAGGTCAAGATATTCTCACTTCACCTGGAGGAGTTTAGGCACCTTGAATAATAAGCGCTGTTGGTGAGCTGTGAAATCTGACAGCCAGGGAAGAAATAGTTGAAGAGGAGGCATTGAAAATGCCCAGAGTCTTCCCAGGTGTCACCTGCTGCCTTGTAAATGTGAGAAAGCCTTGAAATAGTGTCTGGCAGAGCTCCGGAAACTACCCACCATATGTCACGGACTGTTCCTCAGAGTGGGAGCAGATAGAGGCATGTCTGAACAATGTTCAAGTGACCGATGATATCAATTAGGATTGTGAGTGGCCACAAGGTACAGAGACCAGACCACAATGGCTTACACAGAACAGAGGTTTATTTTCCCAGGTTGCCTTACTCTGGGAAGTAGATAGACAACTGTTTCGTGATGACATCAATGTCATGGGAATTTCTGGTGCACATCAGTCTAGAAGAAGGTTGTAGTAGAAAGTTTTAGTAGGACTAAATTTAAGCATAAGTTTAATGTAGAGCTTAAGGGTGTTGATTAATGCTACTTTAAATACCTAGCTTTAAAACCAAGTAGAGTTAATTGGTCAAATATATAATTCCCTAGAATAGATTCTATTCCAGTTTGGGTTTGTAAGTAATAGAATAAAACACAAGATTCAGTTCAAGTTTAAAGGTAAATAGACTTTAGGGTGCCGGGATGGCTTAGTCAGTTAAGCATCTGCCTTCAGCTCAGGTCATGATCCCAGAATCCTGGGATGGAGCACCACATCCGGCTCCCTGCTCAGTGGGGAGCCTACTTCTCTGCCCCTCCCTCCCAACCCGTGCTCTCTCGCGCTCACTCTCTCTCTCTCAAATATATATATATATATATATATATATATATATATATATATATATATATATATTTTAAAGTAAACAGACTTAATATATAGGGGAAAGGGATGATCACATGCAGGGAAAATCTGGTTAAAAAAAATCATGATAACCTAAAGGGGAGGTGAGGTGAGGAATGGGCAAAATAGGGGCAGGGGAGTGGGAGGTATGGGCTTCCAGTTATGGAATGAATGTCACAGGGATGAAAGGCACAGCATAGGGAACATAGTCAGTGATGCTATAGTGGTACTCCCCGTGACAGATGGGAGCTACACTTGTGAGCACAGCATAAAGTATAGAGAAGTTGAATCACTGTGTTATATACCTGAAACTAATGTTACATCGTGTGTCAACTATACCACAATAAAAAAGAAATCATGACAACCATTCTCCCATCTTTGTCTAAATCTCTATTGTTTCTAGTGGGATAGCCATCACTCCCATCTCTCCAGTTAATCTAGTCTTGATGCGGCAGTCAAAGGAATCTTTCACGAACATTAATCAGATATCACTGCTATGCTTCAAATCCTCCCACACTTCACTTGCATTTACAGCAAAATCCAAACTCTTCACTGTGGCCAAGTTGGTAAGCCAGCCCTTCTTCTCCAATCCCATCCGGCACAGCTGTCCTTTCATCTTCCATGTTCTAGCCACACTGCTCACAAGGCTAGTTTCTGCCTCAGGACTTTTGCTTTTGTGGGGATATCCTTCCTCTAGGCCACTCTTCCCTCAGAGGAAAGGTTTGGATCATTTCTTTTCTTTTTTTTTTAGAAGATTTTATTTATTCACTCATGAAAGACACACACACACACACAGAAAGAGAGAGAGAGAGAGAGAGGCAGAGACACAGGCAGGGGGAGAAGCAGGCTCCTTGCCGGGAGCTAGATGCGGGATTCAATTCCAAGACCCCAGGATCACAACCTGAGCCAAAGGCAGACGCTCAACCACTAAACCACCCAAGTACCTGGGTTGGATCCTTTCAATGCAAATGTCACCTTCTTAGGGATCTCCCCCCAGCCCCAACACCCTATCTGAAGTAGCCCTCCCTACTCTCTTATTCATTCTATCCCATTATCCTATTTTAAACATTCTTCTTCTTACTACCTGGCTTTATCGTATTTCATTGTTTGTGCTTTGCCATCTCCAGTAGACTGTAAGCTCTCTGAGGGCAGAGCATAGCACATGTATACACTCAGGAGTATATGCTAAATAATTTCCTATCAAGTTTTTCAGACTCTCTAATCATTCTGAAAAGAAAGATATTATCATGAACCCTGAATCAAGGACTCAGGACTCCACTCTTCCTGGAGGAGAGCGGGATGGTTGGATTTGAAAGAAAGAGAAGGATCAAGGGATTGAAGGACCTGGATCAATGGTGCCCAGGTAAAGCTACAGGTAAGGTTTGGGTGCCTTAGCTGGTGTTCATTCCTCTTCCAAACTGACGGCAAACACATCCCACATCTCTGCCCCTGGCAGAACACAGACGGAACGACCTTCCTTTAAAAAAGTATTATCAAGGGCATGGAAGTAAAATACTCTGATGACTTCATCAAAGAAAACATGTGACTCTTGCATAGACCAAAATAAATTCCCAGACCGAAGGGGTGTGGCCGAGGGACAGTTCCCGGGCTGAAGAGAAAATGCAGGACCTTCCAAGACATTCTGTGAAAAATGCTCTTTGGATAAAACTGCAACTTAAAAATAACTTCCGTTGGGTGTGGAGAGGAGAACAACTGAAATATTGGGGCCAGAGACCCAGAGTGAGGGCCAAATTTGAGCTAAGAAAATGCTAGATTCTTAAGATCTTTGGAAAGCACCCCCCCCCCCATTTATTTACAACAAAGTTTCTTAGAAACAAATATGAGGAAATGGACAAGTTGTGATTTTTAAGGTGTTAAACCCCTATGCTAATAAACAGATCATCTTCCAGTGTGATGAAGGAGGAAAAATTGGAGAAAGACAGATCTATGCTCCAAGATAAACAAATATGACACCACTACTAGAGAACAAGATGGTATCCAGATAAAGTCCAAGTGAGGTGGTTCTGGTCTTTGGAGCAATAGGCATAAGGAAGCCAAACAAGAAAAATTGAGAACTGTCATGAGGAACAGGCTCACCTGGGGGAGAATCCAACTCTTCCACTCTTCCTGTGTGATTTTGGGTGAGTCCCTTCACTTCTCTGACCCTCAGTTTCTTCATCTGTAAAATGGGAAAATGTCTATTTACCTCTGAAGGATAGTGTGGAGATTAGAGGAAGTACTGCATAAGAATTGCCTCACAGTTGCCTAACCTGAATGTTATTTCTCTCCCTTCCCCTTGGAGGGTTGGGGAAATTGGAGAGCTTCAGAATTATGATGAATATGATATAAAACAAGATGTTTGCTTTCCTATTTGGGGAGTATAATGCTTATCTATTGCCATAATAATGATGTGGAACAAACCATTAGAAAACTCAGTGGCTTAAAACAGTCAACATGCATTTAACTCACAAATCTATAAGTTGGCAGGTTAGTTGGGACGTAGCTGGGCAGTTCTTCTGATTTAGGCTGTATATCTGGGGGATGACTGACTACTGGCGGGTCTAGAGTGGCCTCAGCTGCAGGGACTGGCCAGCTTGGCTTTCCTCCAGCAAGCTAGCCTGGGCATGCTCTAATGGTAAAGGTAGAGGAGCAAGCATGAGCACGCCCAATTGTGCAAGTCCTTTTCAAACCTCTGTTTGGTTTACATCTGCTGGCATACCATTGGCCAGAGCAAGTCACATGGTCAAATCCAGAGCCAGAATGAGAGGCCACTACAAAGTTGCGTGACAAAGGACATGGTTACAGGAGGGATAAAAAAACCATGAATGCAGTGAATCTACTGCAGGGAAGCTAGACACACACACACACATACATACATATATAAATTAATTTTATATAAATACAAAATAAACATACATATATAATTAACATGAGATGAAAGATAATAATTTTAATCCCATAGCATTCCACTGGTTCTAAAGAACTTTCCCTCAAAATCTTCTGGCTTAATCACCCCATGTGAACAGGGAGCAGACATCACTATCCGCATTTATAGATAAGGAAAATCACACAGTAAGGAGTGAAGCATGAACTTGAACTTCTGATGACAAGCTTCCCCTTCCTCCCATGGCCTCTAGATCAAGAGCCACATGAGTGGAGCATGCACAAAAGGGCAGGGACTACCACGAACCCAGGCAGTCAAGGAGCTGTTGTAGAGACCAGACTCACTTGGGACATTGATAAATGCGTAATGATGAGTTCTCAATCTTTAAATGAACCAAATCCCATTGTGTCTGGACAATTTTATATAGAAATTACCAACTCTATAAATTGATAAAAGAAGTATTTTATCGGCATACATTTATTGCCAGTTTCAAATGTACAATATTCACTTACCAAATCATTCTTTAAGAACAATGAGGCCATTGTGGGGCTTGAAATCTGGGGCTTGAAATCAGTGACTGATATCAAACGGGGGGCCAGTGCAGTCTTGGGGTCAAGTGTGTTCCTGTAGTTTGTTTAGCCTGCCTAGTACCATGAACTTCTGTTATTCTGCTACCCAGTCGTTTCCTCCCACTTTCCATCTCCCAGTCCTGGTCTCATGGCTCTGGAGGAGTTGGTCCCACTCCCCGCTACAGAGGTAGGTCTGGGAGCCAGGGCCGGGGTGCTTGAGGACATAGAAGTTCTTCCTGCTTCCTGGGAGAATTCCAGCTCCTCTGGAGCTGCTGGGGGCTAGTGTACCACCACACAGACAACCCTCCCAGAGAAGACAACCCAGTGGAAAGCCTTGCCAAGAGAAGGAGGGCCTTGGAAGGTGATGCCACCACAGAAGTGTCTAGATCTAGCTAGAACTTAATCCAGCCCAACCCCTGGACTTTTCTGTTATGTGGTCCAGTAATATTTGTCTTTCAGACCAGTTTGACTTGGATTTCTGTTTCTTGCAACCAAAATATTTCTGACTAATATACCCAGTAATAAGGAAATCTGATTCAAACAGATAAGTAGTTGCAAATAATAATAGTTTTGAAAGCAATTCATCTTGCAATGTCAGGAAATTCTTAAAAAACTAGAAGTTTTACTCCAAATCTATACACATTTACACATGAAAGCTTAACCTGACAGCACAACTTAATATATATGATAGATTCTGATTTAGTATACAGCACATTTATGGAGATGTTTGTTTATTATATATCTTAAAGTTGTTATATGTATTTAAAAGTGAAATTTGAATAATACTTTTTAGGAGTCCTGAGGTGTCCTTTAGATCTCTTCAGTTCCCAGAATATGGTTGATAAACTGTTGACGGAGCAGAAGAGAAAGGGATCCAAGAGAATATTCCAGGAATGTGGCATCTGTCTTTTAGCATCAGGACAAAATGAACAGTGTCACTAAGAAAATTAATTCATTGCCAAGCTCCACTTAGTTGTTCTGATTGAAGCCAGAGCATTCCCTAATCATTTGGTGCACTGGCTGTGGGGCAGTGGTGGTGGTGTGGGGGAGGTGGGGGGGAAGAAGGGGGTGAAAGCACACTACTGACTATTGCCTCCGTCTTTCATTTCATTAGCTCTCATCTCCCATCCTAGGATGACACACTCTTTCCTCTGCTAGGAGCTTTGTAGCAGCAAGAGCAAGAGATTAACCAGTATGGCTCTGAGCCTAAACCTTGTGAATTATGGTGTTTATTGCACTCCAATCAACTACAGAGTGAAAAGGATGAAATCTCTAGGGACAGGAACAATCTCATAATCTGTGAGATTGTCCCAAAGTGTCCAATAGTAATTGGGGTCAGGAAACCAGAAGAGAAAGCCTAGAGCTGGTCTAAGCTGCTTCTATATGATTAAATTCCACTGGAGGCAGGTGGTGCATCCACCTTGCTCTCTCAAGGGAAAGCCAGAACTCACTCTTCTCTCTCCCCCTTGGACATGCTCTCTCTGCACCTCTTTTGTGCACACACTCTGGCTCCCCTATTCTTCCTGCCTCATTCTCTTCTCTTCATATAGCCTTCCTATTGCATGATGTTGTCCCAGCCTGGATCTGCCTGCTGCCCTTCTGACCCATGGATCCTTCCTTATTGCTTTTTCTTTACTGGAACTCACCTCCTCTGTGTCCCATGCCCTCCAGATCTTACTAGGTGAGGGAACTCAGAGTGCTTTCATATACAGTATGCCATCTGATCAGCACACTGACCCTGGGGCAGGTCAGGCAGCTATGATGGCTTTTTTCTCCATCTCAGAGATGAGGAAATTGAGATGTAGACTTAAGCAAGGAAGTGACAGAGCTGACTCAAATTCCAAGTAGGTATTTCCCCTCAGTATAGATAAGAAGACACTAATTACAATCAGTTAGGATTTTTTCAGAATAGCTTTTCATAGTGTAGGAATGGTATACAGTTGGTAGTGAATAAATATTTCTTGATTGATTCAAAAGGTCAGCCCCATCCTGACCAAATCAACTTATAAATTTGGTCACTTAACAAACTTTTATGGAGCATTTATAATATTTTAGTCATGGTGATAAGTGCTGGAGAATTCAGAACATGGTCCATCTTTACCAGCCTTAATCTGGTGGGGAGAATAGAATGGAGTGAATGCCTATAAGAAAGAGGAAGTAGCGGTGTAACTCCAGGAGAGAAGAAATGTACCCTATTCCTCCATGGCCAGGGAGGGCATTGGAGGCAAGGATGTAGGGAAAGAATTCATGGAAAGGTAACTCATAAATTATGTTTGAAAGAATTTTCTGGAAGCAGCAAGGAGAATCTCTGGCACAGGGCACAACTTGAGTAAAGGCATGAAGGTATGAAAGTACATGCAGACTCTAGGGATGCAAGTAGCTCAGGGTGGCTGTGGCACCATGTGTATGGGAGTGAGCGTATGGTGAGGGGTAGGCAATGGGGTTTGAATAAGAGGGAAACTGAAGGCATGTTAATGAAACTTGACCTCCTGGGCAATGAGATCATTATAGATTTGCTTATGGTTTGCTTTTTAGAAGTAGAAAGTGGGCATGATCCTATTTGTGTTAAGAAAGAAAGAGAGAGAGAGAGAGAGAGAGAGAGAGAAAGAGAGAGAGAAAGAAAGAAAGAAAGAAAGAAAGAAAGAAAGAGAAAGAAAGAAAAAAAGAAAGAAAGAAAGAAAGAAAGAAAGAAAGAAAGAAAGAAAGAAAGAAAGAAAGAGGAAGAAGGAAGGAGGCAAGGAAGAAAAAAATTGTTCAGGGGGCAATTTGACGATTATATGAAATACATAGTAGGTGGAAAGGAGGCACATGTAAGGAGAGAGATTCAATATACCGCAAGTCATGTATGCAGGGTTTTTTTTTTTTTTCCCACTGACCAGACAGCAAAGTGAGTTTAGAAGTGGTTGGAAGGCATTGGTTGGAAGTAACTGTGGTTGGAAGTAACTGTGTGGTTAGATGTGCTGTTAGCATTAGACCAGGAGCTCAGACACACCATCCCTCATATACTTAAAGGTCTAGATTAAGTGGAAAACTCATGTACTGTTTAATTATTAACTGGTCTTGTGTCCAACACCCCTGTGTAGACTCTTGACAAATTGGGCTGGAACACTGAGCTAAGGCTCAACACCAAAGCTTTCTGGGTACACACACAATGACCTTACCCACTGCTATTGGGACCCAATTAGCATCCTCAAGTGGTGTCTATCAGATAATTCTTTCCTGGAGAAAGGTTGAAAGGGAGAGGTTAGGAGAGAGGGGCTAAGACCTACTCCTTCCCTTTCCACCCCCAACTGCTGTAACACCAGGGCTCTAAAATGATTTGACTTTATTTTTGCAAAATATAGCTGGAAGAGGTATTCATAAGAACAGCAACAAAACTTTATTGTAAAAGCTTATTTTTCTCTAAAAAAATAAATATACAGAAGTTTCTTTCTATTAATTGAAGTGTCAAAAAGAATGATAAATTTTATCCTTGAGCCAAATATGATTTGGGAGGGTTCCTTAAGAATATGAGATGAAATATAAAAGCATGGCAACCCATGCTGTTGACTCAGGCCATGAGTTCACGAAGATGCACACAAAGCTTACCACTTTGAATAGTGCCTAATTCAGTCAAGCAAAATGGAACTTTTATGAAAGCATTTGCATGCCTGAAATGATGAAAATGGGAGTAGAGGATTCCGATCTTGTTCTGGCGACCTCTGGAAACCTCAAATTCAAAAGCGTGAAGGTCTAACCCCCAGGGACACTTTGTGCTATCTCAAGATAAGATTAATTAAAAGAGGCTGGGGATGTTTGGGGAATTCTCCCTGAACTGTCAGATCGCAAGATTTTTAAGTCTGCACTCCAACTCCCTCTCACTACAGGATTCTTTGATCTCTTCTCAGGTCTGTTCATCGCTTTTTTTTTTTTTTGAAGATTTTATTTTTATGTTTATTTAAGATAGAGGGTGCAAGTAGGGGGAGGAACAGAGAGGGAAAAACAGGGGAGGAAGGATCCCAAGTAGACTCTGCACATGTTGAGTGCAGAGCCTAAAATCCTCCCTTCTTCCCCAAATCCTGAGGCAATGACCTGAGCTGAAACCAAGGGTCAGATGCTCAACTGACTGAGCCACCTGGGTGCCCCATTGCTACATGTTTTAAAATGATCTCTTATGTTGGAGCAAACTCTGTTGTAAAGGAAGGTAGACCAGTCTTTCCAGAACATATAGACTGTTGCCATTGCCAGATACAGAAAGTCGAATGGGTGGGTCATGAGGCAGGCCTTTGTGGGGTACATCTGGGTCTTCTGCGCCCAAGGGAGAAGCTGGGTCTGAATAGGGTCCCATAATCACAGAAGGACTCAGACTTTTAAGGGATTTTGGAAGATGAGAATGGTGATAGACCCATTTTTTGAATTTACTCCAATCTCCACATGCCAACAAATAGAGCATGATTCACATGGTATCAATGCCTGTGTGTGAAGAAGGAAGAAGCCACGGAGTAATCTGTAGGCCTAGGAACAGGGAAATCTTAGTGAAGGCAGCAGATACTTACTGGAAAACACAAATCAATCTGAGAGTGACAGCTGAAGTGGGGGGCATTCTGCCCCAGAAGTAGTGGGGGGCGTGTCAGGGGTCTGGAGACAGGGTGAAGGAGCTGCAGCAGTCTGGTTCCTATGCTACGGACTCCCCAAACTGACCACCTGGGTGCTCCTTCCTGTACTGGGGGAAACTTTTGGGAACAGAATAAAACTGAACAGACCATAGAGATGAAGGAAAAGAAGTTCAGGTAAAAGTTGAGGAGTGTGGTGAGGGGACAGTCAGAAAATCCTAGAAAGCAAACCAGAAAAATTGTAAGAAAAATAAAGAACTGGGAGTGGGGTACCTCCTCCCCCATAATTCGTATGTTGAAATCCTAACCCCCAATGTGATAGTATGAGAAGATGAGGCTTTGAGAGATGATTAGGGCATGAAGGTGGAGCCCTCATGAACAAGGTCGGTGCCCTTATGAAAGGAACCCCAGAGAACTCTCTTGCCCTCTTTCTACCATGTAAGAATACAAAAAGTCAGCAGTTTGCAACCTGGAAGAGAGTCCTCTCCAGAACCCAACCATGCTTGCACCCAAATCTCAGACTTGCAACCTCTAGAACTGTGAGAAATAAATTTCTGTTATTTACAAGGCATCCAGTCTATGACGCTTTGTTCTAGCAGCCTGGACTGACTAAGACAGTTATTCCCCCAAAAGTCAAGATCTTTTGGGTGGATGGCTGTGATTGAATCCAGCCCGTGGGTGGGCTTCTGAGATTTGGGTGGCTTTCTATAACTGTGCTTTATTTTATCATGAAAGAGTAATTATAGGAGAGAGGAATCAAGGGGACATTGGGTCCCAACTAATAATGCATACTAATACTAAAGCCACTATAATTCTGGCTCACATCTTTTGAACATGTATCCTATGCAAGTTCCGTGCTAAGCACTTCTCCACAGTGGTCATTTGCTGGGAGTCAAGAGTCAACTGGCTTGATTGGGCTGCTTTACTAGCTTTGTGACTTTGGGTAACTAATTCTTTTTGAGCCTCTGTATGCTCATCTATAAAACAGAGTAATACTAGTATATCTTTCCTAAGGCTGTTGAAGTAAGTGAGGTTTGTGTATAAAGCCCTTAACACAACGCCCAACTCATAGTCCATGCCCAATCAGTCGGAAGCATGGCCACATCCCTGTGAGGTGGCTGTGATTACTCTCATAGTTTAGGTGAAAACATTTAAGGTTCTGAGACGTTAGGTCGTGGAATTATTCAGTGGTGAAACTAGGCTCGCAACCTCTCAGTTCTGCTTTCCCAACCCATTAACTTCCTTCCAGTGAAAGGCGGTGACATGGCACGTGACAGTGACCCGGCCTGGCTCCACAGCTCTGTTTTGAAGGATAGCTGGGGTCTTGCTCTCTCCTTCGCCTCAACACACAATGTTGTAATTTCACTACCAAAAAGCGAATCCAGCAGCATCGTCCAAAGCTCGGCTCCCTGAAGCATTCTTGGAAGAGGGAGTAAGGGCAGGAAGGACGCATGGCTGTGCCCAGGCCCCTTCAGCAGAGGCATAAACAAGCCTCCACCCCCGGAGTGGGCCAGGGAGCCCAGCGAGGCAGCTGGTTGGATGCATTACCCACGTCGTGCTGAGAGAGAAAATAAGTGGCATTCCTCTGCTGAAGTTGAGGCGTAAACAAGGAGCAAGTATTTTTAAGGATAATTACCAAATATTAGAAATGTATTGTTCCTTCCCCACTCCCAAGACACTTCTAGGAGCTCCAGCTGTGCTAATAATGTTTTGTGCACCACTTCCAGGGCCAGAAGTATTGTTCCAAGACAAAGGTTCTTCATCTGTGTTTGTTCTTGTTTCCATCAACACTTGAAACCTAGTTTCACCTACGTTTTCTTGGGGCTCCTTGTTTTGTTTGGAAGCTGAGAAGAATGAAAAAAACAAAAAAACAAAAACAAAACTAGCATTTGGAGTTAAGATCTTAGATGGGTCTTAATTTCTCTGCTCCCCGACAATCAAAAAGCAAGTAATACTTACCTCATAATAGAACCGAGGTGAAGATGACTGAGGGAACATATGTGAAAAGCCCAGCATAGAGCTTGCCACACAGTAAGCAACATAAACGAAGGTGCCTCCCTCCCCACCTCCCATGCCAACACACCATGAACATGAGAGTCAAGATGGCAGGTACATAGCCTGTAAGCTTCTTTCCTCCATGGTATCCACAGTAGACATTATTAATTAATCACAGTATTCTTTCCTGTTTGGATTTGTTTGCAGCCATAACAAACAAATCACCACAAATTTAGTACATTAAAACAACACAATTTTATTATCTCATAGTTCTGTGGGTTTGAAGTCCAACACCAGTCTCTTTGGGCTGAAATCAAGGTTTTGGCAGGATTCCTTTCCTTTTGGAAACTCAAGAGTAAAATCCAATTTATTGCCTTCTCCAGCTTCTAGAGGCCTCTCTCTCCAGTCCATGAACATACCCCCCTATGTTTCAGAACCAGCAACACAACACGGCACTGAATCCTTTTCATACAGCTCTTACTCTTTGACCATAACCAGAAAATGTTCTCCACTTTTCAGAACTCATGTTCTGGGCCCACAGGGTAATCCAAGATTATCTCCCCATCCCAAGATCCTTAACCTTAATCAATCTGCAAAGTCCCTTTTGTTGTGTGAGGTAAAACATTCTCATGTTCTGGGGATTATGACGTGGACATCTTTGAGGGCCATTATTCTACCTACCTTACTTCTCGGTGCAGTACTCAAGGCAGCCACTACCAGTGGATCACAGTTTGACCTGCGAGATCAAATCTATTTGGCCTGTGAAATAAAAGCTATCCCTACTTTGAAGACTTATCAGGAAAGGAGAAAAAAAAAAAAAAAAAAAAAAAGCAAAGCTGGTCAGGGGATAATTGAAATCAAAAGAAAACACTTAACCACATGCTAAACACTTTTTGTTTTTGTTTTTTTAAAAAATCTGTTTGCCAGGATTCTCTTATTGCCACAGCAGAAGTAGCAACAGAAATGTCTGGTCCTCCAGCAGCTATGGAAGGGAATATCCTTTTCAGGTTGTCTTTCTATCCATGGGCTCCCAGGGTTCCAAAACCCCCAGGGCCTCTCACCTGCAGTGCTCTCACATGGAGTCATGTGCAATCACACACCAGCCTAAACCCTTTAAAAAAAAAAACAAACAACTTAATTGGGGTATAATTGATCTATAATACTCTGTCCATGTTCAAAGTGTACAATGTGGCAGGCTTTGACATATGTATATGCCTCTGAAACTATTACCTCAATTCAGATTATGATCACATTTGTCCCCACCAAAAGTCTACTTGTGCCTCTTTGTCGTGCTCCCTTATTCCCTGTCCATTCCCAGATTACCACTGATCTGCTATTGTCACACTAGTTTTCATTTTCTTGAATTTTATATAAATGGAATCATATGCTAAGTATACTTTTTTGTCTGGTTTCTTTCAGTGGAATGATTTTGAGATTTACAGCCATGTTTTATGTATCAGTAGTTCATAGATTTCATTGCTGAGTAACATTTCACTGTAAACCACAGTTTTGTTTATCTTTTTACCTGTCAAGGGGAATTTCCGGTTTTTGGCTGTTACAAATAAAACCCCTATAAATATTCATGTACAAGTCATGTGTGGGCATATGCCTTTCTTTGTCTTGCATAAACACCTACGAGGGTAATGGCTAGGCTATGTGGCAGGCATATGTTTAACTTTCTAAGAAACTGCCAAATTGTTTTCCAAAGTGGTTGTACCATTTTACATCCTTACCAACAGTGTATGAGAGCTTCTGTACCTCTGTGTTCTTGGCAATTCTTAGTATGGTTAGTCTTTTTAATTTTAGCTATTCTCACAGATGGGTAGTGGTATTTCATTGTTTTACTTGCATTTTGCATTAATGATAATAATGTTGAGTATCTTTGTAACTTGCTGGTTCACCACCCAGGTAGCTTCTTCAGTGAAATTTAAGTTCAAATCTTGTATCCATTTTTTAAAAGTTGGGTTATTTTATTATCAGATTTTAGAGTTCTTTAAATATTCTGACAATTTTCTTGTCAGATACATGATTTACAAATATTTTCCCTCATTATGTAAGCCATCTTTTCATTCTCTTAACAGTGTAATTCAAAGAGCACAAGTTCTTAATTTTGATGTAGTATGCTGTATCAATTATGATTTTGATGTTATATCTAAGAAATCATAAAGATTTCCTCTGTTTTCTTCTATGAACTTTATAGTTTTAGGTTTCACATTTAGGTCTATGATATATTTTGAGTTGATTTTTGTATATCATGCGTGGTATAGATTAAAGTTCTATTCCTCTTCCCTTGCCCCGTATCGATGTTCAATTATTCTATCACTATTTGATGAAAAGACATCTTTTCCCCTGAACTACCTTTGCCCTGTTACTGAAAATCAATTGTCCATATATCTGTGGGTCTATTTCTGAAATCTTTATTCTGATCCATGTATCTATTTATCTATCGTGACACTAACTGACAGTTACTGCATCTTTATAGTAAGTCTTGAAATCAGGTAGTGTTAACTTTCCAACTTTTAAAATTGTTTTTAAAGCTATTTTGGCTGCCCAAGGTCCTTTGTACTTCCATATCAATTTTAAAATTAGCTTGTCAATTTCTACGGTAAACTCTGCTAAGATTTTGACTGAAATTGTTTTGCGGCTATAGGCTAATTTGAGGAATATTTGACATTTTAACAATATTGAGTCTTCTGATCCATGATCCATTTACTTAGATCTTCCTTAATTTTTTTTTAGCAATGTTTTGTAGTTTTCAGGCTACCGATCTTACAAGCATTTTATTGGAAATAACCTCTAGCTGTATTTGTTAATGCTATTTTAAATTACATTATTTTATAAATTTTAGTTTCTGATCGTTCATATTATATATATATACACACATATATATATAATCTTTATATTGATTTCGTATCTTGAAAACTTGATAAACTTATTTATAAGTTCCAGTAGTTTTTTGCTGTTGGTTTGATGGGGTTTTCTACATAGACGAATGCGTCATCTGTCAGTGAAGACAGGTTTAGTCCTTCCTTTCTAATATCCATACAATTTACTTCTTTTTCTTGACTTATTGCATTAGCTAGACCATCAGTACAGACTTGAATGGAAGTAGTGAAAATAGACATCTTTTTCTTCTTTCTGATCTTAAGGCGAAATCATTCAATCTTTCATTTCATCTTATCAATAAATATGATGTAAGGTTTTTATAGATGCCTTTTATCAAGTCAAGGAAGTCCCCCCATTCTTAGTTTGCAGAGATATATTTTTTCTTTCAAAAATGGATATTGTATTTTGTCAAATGCTTTTCTACCTCTATTTTGAAGATTATATGTGTTTTTCTATTTCAGACTATTGGTATGGTGAATCACATCAATTTGTTAAATGTTCAAACTTTGGATTTCTGGGATAAAATCCCAAACAATGCCATTTACTTGGTCATGATATATTATCCTTCTTAGAACATGTTTTTAGATTTGATTTACTTTTTAGTTGGCACTTTTTGCCACATATTTATGAGGAATATTGGTCTGAAATTTTCTTATCTACATGCCTTAATGTTGTTATCTGTAATTGTGGGCTTAAAGAATGAATCCATAAGTATTCCGTCCTCTTCAATTTTCTCAAAGAGTTTGTGTATTTTTTTTCTTGAATGTTTGATAGGTGTCCCCAAGGAAGTTATCCAGTCTTTTGAGTTTGTTTTCTTCTGAGAAAGTTAACTACAAATTCAGGTTATTTCTTCTTGAATGAACTTTGGTAGATTACATCTTTCAAGGACTTTGTCCATTTAAGTTGTCTGCCTTAGAGGAATTTGTTATTTATTTTATAAACATAAAATTGTTCATAATATCTTCTTACTACTTTAATATCTTTAGAATCTGTAGTATTGTCACTTTCCTCATTCTGAATATTTGATAACATGTGTCTTCTCTTTTTTTCTCCTCAGTTTGGTTAGAGGTTTATAAATTTTATTGATTTCCAAAAATCAACTTTTGATTTTAATGAATTTCTCCATTGTTTTTCTATTTCCTGTTTCATTGTTTGTTCATTGATTTTGATTTATTATTTTCTTTCTTCTGCTTACTTGGCTTTAACTTACTTTTCTTTTCCTAGTTTCCTAAGGTGGGAGCTTAGGATTTGAGACCTACTTTCCTTTTTTCTTTCTTTGTTTCTTTCTTTCTTTCTTTTTCTTTTTTTAGCATAGGCATTTCAGTGCTATAAATTTCCCCATAAGCACTGCTTTAGAAGCATGCTGTAAATTCTGAAATGTTGTGTTTTCATTTCCATTCACTTAAAAATACTTTTCTCTTTCCTTTTAGCTTCCAAATATTGGAGGATTTTATAGAGAGCTGTCTCTTACTGATCTCTAATTTCATCTTCTCTAGAAAATATATTTTGTATGACTTGAATTCTTTTAAATGTATTAAGATTTGTTTAGGTCTCAGAATCTAGTCTATTTTGGTAAGTGATCCAAATAGTGTTAAGCTTACTTTAAATATTTTTTATATTTAAACTTTACAACAACGCTTACTATTATCCCCATTTTAATGAAGAGGAAATAAGTGATACTGTATGCCCATTTTAAGGAGAAAGGGATGAGGATCAATCAATATGAGTAACTATTGAATGCCAGACAGCTATTAAGTAGCAGAACTAGGGTGTAATTCCAGGTCTGACAGCAGAACCAAGCTATTAACCACCCTTCCACAATTCCTCCACAGCCATTTCTCATCCCGATAAGCAGGAGGTGGGGGGCGGGGGGACCACTTCTGCTCAAGAGAGTATGTTCAGAGGTTAATTCCCTCTCTCTGTAAGTGCTGGGATCTATCTCCTAAATTGCTCTTTCCTAGCATAAACACAATTGCTTCAGTTGTTGCAGACATAAAGGTGAATTCTGTGTGAAGGTAAGAGATGCCTCAAACCTCAATTGCTAATTTGAATCAGAACCTTGCTTCTGAGCCCTGCTGTCGTCTGATGCTCAATTACTAGGTTAATCTGATCACACCCAAGAACAAAGACTGACACAAGGTGCTTTTTGCCTCTTCCCTGCAGGTAGCAGGGCATGGCTAATTGCCCCTCAGAGCCCAATAATACTTAGGGAAACTCTGGACTAACAGACTCTGTTTGTATGTTCCTTGAATTTGCATAATAGCCTTCAAGTCAATGTGCATTGAAATGACTGTTTCCTTACTCTTTTCTTGAATTTAACTGTCAGGTATTAAAAGTATGATCTTATTGCTAGTAAACGTGGTTACAGTCCTTGTTCACTGGGACTGATGCCAATCTGGGAGCCTATTAGTCCAATTCAACAAAAGAATTTTTGATCATCTGCAGATCCGATTATCCAAGTGATCCAGCCTCTTTCATACTCCTATTACCACAGTAATTTGACTTGGCTGTTAATGATCTTTCTGGCTGCAACCCGCACAATGGGTTCATTTGAATAGATGTCTTTCAGGGGCATGTTCCACTTATATACAAAGTCAATTTAACTTCTACAGCTATTTGCAGGCACCCAAATTGTTCATAATTGACTGCTTCCTAATGCCACTTAGCCTAAAATCTGAAAGGAAAGGAGTGTGCTGCCTAAGTGAGCTGCTCATTTCACACACTATTTCTGTACCACTTGAAATGCTAAATGGCCAGTACCAAAGAAAGGAAGAGAACTCCTGGGGATCTTCTTTGAGCCCCTAAACCTCTAAACTTTCACTGAGGTAGACTGGCTTTTACACGCTAAGTATTAACCTGCAGATTGCTAAAAAGTTAAAACTCTTTGGTAAAACTATGTAGTCCCCAGAAGTTACTCTGTGATATGTAGCATCTGATTTAAATTTCTCCTGAGGAATGATGGAAAGGATATAGGATAGGGGAGTTCTGTAGTAAAACCAAAGTACAAAGAAGCCATTATTCTAGTTGATAGATAATTGCTTAGGTCTTTGCTTTCTCCTACATAGACACGATGTGGTTGAAATAACCTTTCCTTTAAGATTCTGCAAATTTTTGACAAGCCACTAGATAGCAATGGCAAATCAGTTTTGTCTTATGTCAGCGGATTGGTTTGCATTAAATTCTTGGGGTTCTGTCTTTGAGAATGATTCTGAGGCCATATTCTTGATCAATGGGGAAGAGTAAGGTGGACAATTAGTGATGTCTGCCATGAACACAGTAATAAGGAATAACAGCACACCCAGAGTGCTAGGCATTACACCAGCCACTTGGAACATAGGAGTGAACAAGACAGATGCAGCTGATGAACTCAGAAAACTCTCAGGGTGGGAATGATTACTAAGGTCACTTTTTATTTTGTTATTCTAAATTTTTATGGTCCTTGTTCTGCCTACCAGTCTATTAATGAATTATTGTAAAATAACCACAATGTCTCCATTAAGACCATTCAGTATAGTTACCTAGCAGGAAAACCCAATAAGAGGAAGGGTGTTTATTATATCAACTAGGATTTATCTTATAGTTGTTGTGTTCTTTTTATCTTTAAGAGCACACTGGCCAAGAAGACCTTCATCTTGAAGAAGGTGCTCCTTACCAAACCAGTACATTTCTCCATGGTGCTAGGTGGCTGCAGTCCTGACCAGAGTCAACTCTTGTTTATGGAGAATGGAAATCAGTCGACAGAAGAAGATTATCTATGGAGATGGAATGGTGGATTACTGTCTTTCCTGAGGCCACATGAGACAGCAATTCCTGAGAGAGCAATTGGACCAAGATAAAGTACATTCACTTTATTTTTAACTGACCAACAGCTGTTTCCAGATGTTCCCAGTGCTGGTTATGTAGTTCATGCTCCCTCACATGCAAAGGCCCTCTCCATGTAGATCACTGGATGTTACCAACAGTCTGGTAGGGACAGGCTCTGTGAGTCTCATAACTGCAACTTTGCAATGCTGGCACCAAAGTCAGAGTCTGGAGCTCACTGCAAAAGGCACCCCCTCTGTGCACAGATGATGCAATGGATCAGTGTCTTTCTCACCATGGTGACAGCAGTTGACATGGAAACAGTTGTTCCCGCTTATACACATAATCATTGTCCCTCACTCAGGCTTGCCAAATGTCAAAAATATTTGCCTGCCCAGCATCCATTTCTCCCATCTCTAGGAAATGCAGTAAGATTATCTTTTGGGAAATCATCTTTATTGAACACCCAAAGCAGTTGTTTTGGATATTACCTGTCCAAGCTCAGTATATAACCAATACCCGGTCAAACTAAATCACAGGAATGTGTAACCCATTCTGAGTCCATGAGTGTCAGCTTCAGATTCTGCTAAAATGATTGAGAAAGTGGTAGGGTTTTGCCTGCTGTTATCAAGCTGATGGACTATAAGCCTGAAGCTGCTGGCAGCTGTTTGTACCACCAGCTGTGTAGAACATGCTTGAAAATAAAGAAAATTTAAGGAAAAAGCAGAGTTAAGGAACTAAGAGAGACAATTTGAGCACCTGTGTCCAGCCTGACCTGAACTTAAATACACCTTTTGACTTTTCAGTTATACAAACCAATTTTTGCCTTTTCTTGCTTAAGGAAGTTCTAGGTTTCTATCACTTGCCGTCCCCAAAGTCCTGATGAATAGATAGGTTTTCTCCCTTTGTGGAGATTTTCATAGGAATGGAGTGGAACTAGAGATCTAGTTGAAACTCTGAAAGCTTCAGCATTTGAACAATTCTTTCTATAAGCAAAGCCTATATATCAGTTCATTGGCACATGACTAGTTAGCAATTGCAACCTGCCAAGCATTGTGTTGGATACACAGTGAGGAAGGAAGTGAGGGAGGAAGATGCCGGCCAGGATCTCTGTCCTCCCGGAGTTTACAATCTAGCCAGGAAAGCAGAAGTAGTATAAGTTAAAACTTAGAGCAGAAGTTCTCACCTTCAGGACGACAGTGCACTGGTGAGTCATCATATATTACGAAGTACACTGCAAAGAATTTGTGACTCATGAAGCTAAAGTACCAATTTTGGCAGATGATTTAAAAAATAAACATGAATTAGAGTAGATTCAAGGTTATCACAATAATAATGTCATATTCATTCATTTGGTTCTCCAGAATTATTTCCTGAGTGGGGAGAAATGGTTGACATAATAGCACACACCCACGTACCTGTGTCTACAGGAGTGTACTGTTCTCAAGGATGCTCTCCACCATATGTCCCCAAACAATGGCAATAATATCAATGTGCAGGAGGAGAAAGAGTAGCAGCAACCAGAGAATTGCCAACATTGTTTGTGTACTGTTCAGGTACCAGGTACTGTGCGGAGAGCATGTTTCATTTACTATACATGAGAAACCTCTGAGTAATTATCCTCCCTGTCTGGCAGATTAAAGACCAACTCAGTGTTAAACAGTGTGACTCAGGCTCAACTAGTGTTCAGAGGAGGGAGAGATCAGCATAGGCTGGATTTATTGGAAAAGGTCCCAAGGAGGGTGTAAGCCTTAAACAGGACCATGAATGACAAGCAGAATCTGCACAAGCAGGGAAGAAGAGAGGCATGCAGACTCTGAGATAAGTGAGACAAATGCAGTACATTGGTGCCATTCTCACCTTCTGGGCACCTTTACAGCTAGGACCAAGGCATTGTGGGACAAGTGGGACAGCCTAGCACCTACTTGGCTGTTGCGTGCCTTCCTTGCCTTCTCCAAACCTTTGTCCATGCTGCTCATTCTACCCTTGCCTCCTTCAGTTAAGTAGCTCCTGAGAGACCCTGGACACTCAGATCCTTCCTACCATCTCTTGAGAAGTGGAGCTGCCCCCTGGGGATAACTGAAACAAACTACTCTTTCCTTGGCTGCTGACAAACTTCAGTGTCCCTTCAGGCTGCCAGTTCCCTGGACTCCCCACTGCAGTGCTTCCCCTGGGCTCAACCCCAGCTGTAGACTTGTCCCCACTTTTCGTCTCATCGTGCCCCAGACTCTAGAGCAGCCCCTCCCATGCGCCCAAATGTAGCTGCCCTGTACCCCCTCCCTCTCTTTCTTTCACTCAGCCAGGTAGCCTGTTTGATAGCCATGAGCTAGCATCCTAAAAAAAAACCCAATGAACCAACCAACTAACCATCCAACCAAACCCAAATCTGCTCCCTTCCCTTGCTAAACCTTTATGATTAATAGTAAGCATCTAGTGCCTGCTTGGTATGTGCCTGGCACCATCCTAAACAATTGTATGCATTTCTTTATCAGATCTTCCCCAGGAGACAACGAAATGGGGCTGGTGCCACCTACACTTTATAGACCAGGAAGTTGTGGCTAAGTAACCTACTGATTTGCCAAGTGAAGTCAGCAGCGTGATGACACACAGACTGGTGCTCTTCAGCATTGCTCTCCTATATCAGTGGTGGCCTTTGGGATCAAACCCCACAGCCTTGGGCTCCCCATCTAGGACGTCAACCATCTAGACTTGGGTCAGTTCTCTAGTCTTTTTTTTTTTTTTAATTTTTTTAGTTCTCTAGTCTTGACTTCCCTCACAACACATTCTGACCACCAGACCAGACAATGGGCAGTGGCCGGGTCTACTCTGCCTTCCCCCACTACCAAGCTGTGGCTTAGGCTGGGTCCTTTACCTGAAATGCCAGCCCTCACCACCTCCACTCGTCAATCCACCCTTTAAAAACTGCCTGTTCCTCAAGGTTTATCAATATATTACATCACCTCATTGCCATCAAAATTAATTTCTGTCTTTCCCACGTACGTCTGTCATCTCTTTCACAATACGTCTCTCTTGGTTTGCTGTTATTTGGGTGTAGTTATTTTATCATGAATCCCTGACAGGCAGGAAGGAGGTTTTGTTCTTAGTGTGTTCCACACAGGCATTTAGATCAGTGCCCTGCATGTGGGAGCTGCTCGAGAAATGTCAGCACAGTTAAGCTGAATGGCCGCCAGCTTTACCTTCTCCAAATACCTTTCCACTGTGGCCCACTCAGATTGCTTGGAATGTGCACCAGTAGAGTCATTCCTTTGATATAAAACTTTGATTCCAGAAGATCTCTGCTGAAACGAGAGGGGTAATGGATTAACTCATTAATACTTCGGGTTATTAGTGACTCAACCCCTAGAGTTAAATCATGAAGTGGTCTGGAAAGAATGGACATATTTTCCAAGGTAACTGATGCCTCATTTCTCAGTGTGGACACACTTGAGGATATGTTCAAACCTATCTCTTTCACCAGTGAAATGATTTCCCAGTGGTTATGGGCTTCTAGACCATTTCCTGTGATTATTCAATAGCTCTGTACAAAGAGACAGCATGATCTTTCTGGTTCTTGAGGCGATGTGGGTGCAACAGGGAGCACAACACTGCCCCAGTTTTGATCACGAAGCTTGCTGTATCCCATTCAAAAGCCTTTGTGCAGAAACTCCGACAATGGAGGAATGGGCAACAGGAACTCTAGTGAGCTAAATATTGTCTCCCAAATTGATGTCCACTTAGAACCTCAGAACATGACCTTATCTGGAAACAGGTTCTTTGTGGATATAACTAAGTTAAGATGAGGTCACATTGCATTAGAGTGGCCTCAAATCCAGTGACTGGTGTCCTTAAGAGAAGAGGACACATAGAACCACAGAGTAGAACATGTGGAGCTAGGGGCAGAAATTGGAAGGGACACAGCTATAAGCCAAGGAATGCCAAGGTGGCCCACAACTACCAGAAGCTAGGGGAGAATCATGGGATAGATTCTCTCTCAGAGACTCCAGGAGGAACCAAACTCTACCAATACTTTGATTTGAGGTGTCTAGCCTCCAGAACTGTGAAAGAATAGATGCCTGCTGGTTTAAGCCATCAAATAATTTTATGGCAGTCAGTACAGTAATCAACATATACAGATGGCCTAACCTGTACCAGGTACTTTACTTCTGCTATGACACAACCCTCAAGAAAGAAATTATGACCCCCTTGTTATAGATGGGAAAGACTGAAACACAGAGGCTAAGAACTTGTCCATCACAAACCTGGAAAAATGGAAAAACTGGGTCTTGAGTCTTTGAAGCAGTATTAGGCTATAGGTGATTTTCTCCCATCCTTGATACTCTCTCAATTTTCTTTCCCTGGGGGCTGTCTAGGTACCAGGAACTGTGGCAAAAAGTCTGTATGCTGGCTCCTAGGGCAGTCATCTTGGTTCCCAGATGTCTCCCAAATGCACATGGTACCTCCTGGTACATAATAGTTGCTCAATAAATATTGTCAAATAAATTAATCCTCCCCCAAATTTCATGAGATAGACATGATCATTATACTCATTTTACAGAAGAGGAAAACGAGGCACAGACGAAGTCAGTAACATGCCCAGAGTCCTGACTGCTGGTATCAGATCACAGGATATGATTTGTTCTCTCGCACACATGCCAAGTGACACTGACACTTATGAACCCAGTTCCTTCGAATTAATTGTTCTTCATCATCTTCTCCGTATCACCATATCCACTAACATTTATTGAGCATTGCTCAGTGTTAGTTCTGGGCAAGGTGTTTTGCAAACAGTCTTACCTTTAACTCTTATTGTACACCTATGGGCTAGTTGCTACTAGTATCTGCTTTAACATCCTGGGAACTGAAGCTCAGTGAAATAAAGTAATGATTCCAGTGTCACAGAGCTGGTAAGCACCAGGATCAGGGTTCAAGTTCAAGTGTCTCTGATTCCAAACCTTGTGCTTAGAGCCACTAAGTGGGTTGTCTCTCTTAGCAAAAGCTACACCAAAAGAATAGATGTTACCCTGCCCTCCCTGCCTTTTTTTTCCCCCCAGGCTCCCTCCTCCAGATCCACAGATAGGACTTCTATCTCTGCCTAACCTTGGGTTGTCTGTGTTCACTCAGCTTATCTTGGGTTGGTTCTCTTTGCCCTCTGCTAGAAAGCATAAAGTTCTTCTCAGGACTCCTCTCTACTTTTCTTCATCCAAAGCCGGGGTTGGTTCATTCACTTGTCTGTCAAACAGAGACGGGCTTAAAGATAGAAGCAGACCATGCATATATCAGGGATGTAGCAGTGATTCTCCTCCCAGGAGACTTCATCTAATGTTTTCACCCTGCTAGTTCCCAAAAGTCCTATCTTATTTATTTCCCTAGGCAACTGCCAGCTTCACACCATAGTGAACATTTTTTATGCAATCCCAAGATGCATTTCTATCCTGAGCTAAGGATACTTAAAGATTCAATAATGATACTGCACTTTAACAGGGATTCCGTTTTCCAAAATAATGATCAATGGGAGAGTTTCTGGCATCAGAAAAGAGAGGGCTTCCCACCCCAGGACTTGCACCATAGAGATGGGTGTCCATCCTGCTTGTGAGAAAGCCTGGTTTTGCCTAGAGAGGCCCCTACGTTCCCCTTGGTCTGAGTATCTAAGAAGATCCTTTAAATATGACAGTGGGAACAATAAGGAAACCCAGAGAACATCTTGACCATCCTTCCCTGTTCCCTAGGGAGAAAATGGGACTCTCCAAAGGAAGTCACTTTTTAAGCTGACAAGCACTGGCTTCAGAATCCCAGTACCTTCCCATACATGCTATTGGGTCACCAAATCAGTGGTCTTTCTGGATGTCCTTGAGAAGGGAAGCAAAGAGGGTTCATCCAGGGCCTCTCCTGGAACTTGCCATTTATAATCATGTCAAGGTGACCTACCATGGAGTTGGCTCTAGAGCCCAGGAATAAAAATGTGAAGAGGAAGGAGAGGCTGAGAAGGGCCTTGATGCAGAGCAGGCAAAGGCAGCAAAGGTGGTGCTGAGTGGAACCAGGGCTTGAGAATTTATCTCACCAGGCAGAAAACAGATTCGGCAGATGGGCCTCAGCAGTCCTGCAAAGCTGGGGGCCCTCAGAACAGGCTCTTTTCACTGAATTGTGCATTCTCTGGAAAGGACAATCCAGCTTAAGAATAAAGCCAAGTGTGTACTTAGTCCAGAACCACATGTAGGAGGAGGGGGCCCTCCTCATCTTCTGTCATGACCCCATTTTGGACTGAGTCATGGAAATTCTAGAACCTTCTATCTGCATCCCTACATCTAGGGTGCAGTAGCAGCTGCTCAATCAATATTTATTGAGTGAATGAGTCTCCTGGGAGGGGTATGTGTTAACATATTATCTGCTGCTATAATAGCTTTGTGCAAATTAGCTTAAAATTAAAATGAACACTTCTTTAGTACTTTGCATCTTATTAATGCAGCGTATGCAGAATGCCATTTAATTTTCACAGCATTCTTGGAAAGGGTGTATTTGTGACCTTGGGTAAATTATTTAACCTTTCTATGCCTTGGTTTCTCCATCTATAAAATGGAACTAATAACACCTACCTCATAGAGGTAGAATTAATGAGATAATAAATGTAAAGTATTAGAGAATCTTTTCATAGGAACTGTGACCTCTATATTGTGGCCTGTTTCTCCATTCCTGGAAGACAGGCTAATTAGTGATGGCTTAGGATATGGAGACAGAACTGTAGCTGATGTCAACACCTCCTCAGTCACCATCTTGGATTTCAATTTAGCTGGCAAACAGTCTCCCCCAAGACAGAGTGTGGGCTGGTATCCACTTCTGCCCTTACAACTTTAGCCCAGAATTTCACTTCGGAAGGCATTAGAGATTCTTTTTACTCGGTTATTTACTTGTTCTCAGGTCATGTGGAAAGCCCTCTAGACACTTCTGACAGTGTTATCATGGGCCAGAGAACTGGTGAGGGAGGAGCTGGGAGGAAAGTGTGAGAAGGGCCCAGGGGTTGCTGCCATCTTGCTTTCATGTTTATCCTCCACATTTTTCTAAGCTGGATCTTCACAAGTGTCCCGGTGCCAAGCTGAGTACCCTCCCTCGACTCTCTCTGTCCCCTTCTGCCTCACATCCTCCGGTCTGAGCTTGGAGAATAGGTCCCCACTCTTCCTGGATGCACCTTCCGTCTTCCCTCTATGACTGCTGCCTTGCAAGGGAATGGGTCTGTGAATATCAGGGGCAAAGAGGAGAAGAGCTACAAGGCACAGAGAGAGTGAAAGGAAGACAGAGGACAGGAACTTACCAAAAAAGAAAAGCAGTGGATGCTGGGCGTGGGTGGTGGAGGGTGACAGTAAGTCAGAAGATGGGTATCCAGAAGGTGGAGTGGGTTCAGCCATTGATGAGGACTTGAAACTTGGGACATTTCACATCAGTGGTGGTAAGTGGCCAGCCTATGGGCTGAATCCTTCCAAATACTAATTTGGGGGCCCATACAGGGTTTTAAAACTTAGGAAACTTCTCATAAAAACCAAAATATCTAGCTTGGAAAATCTGGTCAGGCAGTGTTCGCATTTCATCATGGCAACAGTGGACTGGAACTGGATAGCCCACCTCTCTGGTTGGGGCAAAAGCCATTTCTAGTTTACAGCAGATCTTACCACTCTCTATTGCACTCTCTATTGCATGACCTGCAGCCTGGTTCTCTTACTTAAATTATCTTCCTAGTCCCTGTAGGTACCTGAGTTTAAGAGACTTAGTGTATACGTATCATTTTTAGCACCGGTTGGGGAACCCATCTTTTCCTTAAGCAGCCACCCCCACAGTACAGACCTGAATGCACAGGCAACCACCGTGAGATGATGGTTTTGAAAGGAAGAGTAGAGAAGGATGGAGGGAGAAGCAGGAATGCAAAGGAAGAGAAAAGCAGAAAATACGAAAGGAAAAAATCCAGGGCAAGGGAAAGGGAGGGTAGACAATTGAAGAGAGAAAGTCAGACTTCTCCTTACCCAGCTGGCTCCCTGGCTCCCTGAATTTCCTTAAACAAGGCATGTGATCTTTGTGGGTCAGTGACTTTCCTCATTAGTATCAGGTTACACGATGTGTTCATTGTCAAATAGCGAACTTTCCATGGTAATCCTCTGAGAGTAAATCAAATGGAGATTCTCAAATAAATTAATCAATGACAACACGCTGTTTATATTAGCTTTCCTGGGTGATTGATTTAATATTTATTGAGTTTAGAATTTTTGCTACCGTATAAATGACACCATTACTACCTTCTTCCAGCTTGAATTAATTTCTCAAGATAAGGCATTTGGTCACAAGTGTTTCTAGGTGAAAGCTTCCATAAAGGGTGGTGGGGTTCTGTGGGCGAGGTAAGGACAAAGAGAGAGGTGAGGTTTGTTGTCAATTGTTTCATTAAAACCTCAATCTTAACCACCCTTTAAATGGTCCTCATTTCCCTGACTACCTGATGTTTGCCAATACTGCAGCTGATTTACTGTAAAAAAGCTGAAAATGGATGCTATTTCTGAAAGAAAGAGCTCTTATGCTAAAGAGGTTTAAGGACTTCCTGTTTGTTCAGGTCTATGAGGATTAGCTCTCTGATCGGCTTTTCCTAACGCAGTCACCAAATTAGTCTAGAAATTATACATTTCAGTTATTCAGTGAATAATTCCTGAGCACCTACTATATACCAGACACTCTTCCAGGCGCAGGAACAGAAAGGAAAGTCCTTTTCTTTCGCGAAGTCCCCAGCCTAGAGGGTGGAGACAGGTATTAAATTAACTCACATAGCCACTCCCAGTGGTTGGGAGTGAAGTAATTTAAATGAAGCCCTGTTGGGGGGGGAGTGAAGGGGAGAGGGCTTTTTTAGAAAGATGCTCACTGAGAAGCAACCCTGCCCTGGCTGCTGAATGATAGATAGGATGGATCTATCTCTCTGAAGATCTGGGGAAGGGTGCTCCTGGCAGAGGGAACAGCAATTGCAAAGTCTTGGAGGCAGATAGGAGCTTGCTTTGTGCAGGCCGCTGAAGGAATGGCAGTTTTGGAGCTGGGACACTCGCGCTTGCTTAGAACTAGTGAGACAATCAGTTACAAAATATTTTTGGGATGTGCAGTTTTGTTACTTTTAAGCACCAATACTAATTGGAAGCAGGCTAATAAATAACTGTACTGTGGAAACCCTTAGGGAACCTACTTTGATGAATAGAGAAGAAGTATTTGTAATTATCATAACAGGATTGTCTGTAAATAAATGCCTCTAAAAATGCCTAATTTGACATTTTAAAAACAATTTGTCCTCTTAAAGCGGTTTAAACACACTGTCTCTTGAATGCTGTTAAGACCTTTCATTTGCATTCTAAATCTCCCATCTCTTCTTTCCTCTTCCCTTCTAATAAGTTCTAAACAGCTCTTAAGAGCTTGGAGTTCTTCGTAGGTTTTGAAAGGGTCAACATTGGCCAAGCTCTTGCCTGAATTATCACAAATTCTTAATTAATAAAGTCTAGATTTTGAAGGCATTCCTAGAATAATAATAGTTGATAGCTATTATATTAGTTACATACGTTTATCAATTTTTGGTATGAGTACCTTCGTAATGCTATACTGCAACTGAAAAAAATGAGGCTCAGAGAGGTTATGTAACTTGATCAAGCTTGCATGACAAGGAAACAGAGGAATCAAGATTTGAACCCAGGTCCCCTGAGCACACTAGTGCTAGTACTAGTGAGTACACTAGTAAGTGTGGTAAGTACAGTATTAGAAGTTAAGCGGCCTAGTTTCTAGTCTCTGATTCACCATAAACTAACTCTGGACCCTGGCAGTGTTTAATCTCCCTAGACCTTAGTTGCCTCATCATTAAAAATCCTCCTCGTGGGGATCCCTGGGTGGCTCAGCGGTTTAGTGCCTGCCTTTGGCCTGGGGCGTGGTCCTGGAGTCCCGAGATTGAGTTCCGTGTTGGGCTCCCTGCATGGAGCCTGCTTCTCCTTCTGCCTGTGTCTCTGCAACCCCCTCACTCTCTGTCTCTGTCTCTCTCTCTCTCTCTGTGTCTCTCATGAATAAATAAATAAAATCTTAAAAAAAAATCCTCCTCATAATACCTGCTTAGTTGAACCAGAATGTATCCATTCCTAAATATCAGCTACAAATGTGCCAAAAAGTATGTGGGGTGGGGTGGGGGCTTCAGACATGACAATGCAGGAGCTGGCTGCATGAAGTTTACCATCGTATGAAAGGAACAGAGATTATTTTCACAAATAAGAATAAAATCACAATGGGCACAGGTGTTCTGAGTCTTTACATAGCGGGGCCTGGGCTAGCTTGAGAGTCCAGGGAAGGCAACTTGAGTGACTTCTGAACTAAGAGCAAAATGTCAAGTGAAGTTAGCTCCGTGAAGGGAAGAGGGTGTCAGTGGTGTGATGGAACATCTTCCAGGAGCAAGGCCAGTCTGTGCAAAGGCCCTCTGGAGGGAGGAAACTTGGTTCTGAAATGAGGCTAGTGTGATTAGAATGTGAAGGAATGTGGAGGAAGAAGTTGGAAAATTAGAGATCAACCAGACAGGGTCATGTCAGGGTCCTAAGGGATCTAGCATTTTCTAGATTTTATGACTTTTTTGTGTGTTGATTCCTACCTTTCTTTTGCTGTCCCAAGAACCTATTTCCCCTAACCCTGCTACCTTGTTTTCTTTTCTCTTTTCTTTTTTTAAAGATTTATTTCTTTATTTGAGAGAGAGAGAAAGAGAGAACATGGGTGCATGAGCAGCGGAAGGGGCAGAGGGAGAGGGAGAGGGTCCTCAAGCAGACTTCCCGGTGAGTGTGGAGTCTGCCCCAGGGCTTGATCCCAAGACCCCAAGACCATGACCTGAGTCAAAACCAAGAGTTGACCATTTAACTGAATAAACCACCCAAGCAGCCCCCTTCTTTTCTTTCAGAAGAACGGGAAGGCTTGCCTAAGTGGGTACAGTGCCCAGGGCCTTGGCACTGCTTCTGGCCAGTCTTCATTATGACTCTTCAGCAGTCAGCACAGTGGGGCTCCAGCCTGGCATTTGGGGCCCAGGAGCCTGCTGCAGGCCAGTGAGACAGCACATTTCTGTCTGAGACAAGAAAGACCCTGACATCTGTTCCTTGGCAAAAGAGCCAGACCTGCCAGGAAAGCCCAGTGGCCGAAGAAGCCTCGAATGCTGGAAAGGAAGTTACCTTCGGCAAAAACACAGGGATGAATGTCAGGCCCTTTCCTCCTGCCTCAGGAGCTGGTGACAGCGGTCTCCAGGAGACAAAGGGTCCTTAGGCGCTCTGTGTTCTGGTCTGCACCCCTGCCCCACCCCCAAACTTTTTTCATTTCTAATGGTGTGATGACAGAGTTGGGCTGCCTTAATCACTTTCATTCCACTGTGTTAGGGAGGGCTTTTTTCTGGAGTCTCTAAGGAAATAAAGATGATGAATAGAGGGAAATCACATTCTTTATTAGCACGGATGGGCACACGGATCCCAGTAGTAATTAATCCCAGGATGTTTACAAATTTTTTCTTCTTTGTCAACCAAGAGTTGGGGTTTGCAGTCATTGCCATAAAGGAAGAATGGAAGCTGAGCAGCCATGTTAGAAATAGAGATGGCAAAAAATTGATTAATCATCCCGTAATGCTAGCCAACAAGCAGTGTCCTTAGATGTCAAGATCCTAGGGCCCTAAGGATGAAAAAGTTACAAGAAATACAGGACCTTCTTAGGAAAACTTAAATAATCCTGTGGCTTAAGCCTGAGTCAGCAAAGCCCTTTACTTTCTTTCCTTTTTTTTTTTTAACAGGGAAAAGGAGAATATCAATATAAAACAACTATAAGCACCTATGGAAATTAGATTGTTTTGGAACTTTCGTGAGTAATTAAGGGTCAGACAGAAAATCCTTTTGTTCCGATCCTGGGATTGTTCAGCATCTTTCCAGAACATCTGAGTTCTCTTTCTTGCCTAGTAAGGACTGGAGAATAGCTAAGGTCAGTCATTCTGGGACAGTCTGACATGATTTGAGTTGTTTGGAGTTTTGGGGACACTATTATGAGCATCAATACTTTTTATGCTCTAACTCAAGAACAGGAAATTCAAATTTTAGTCCAGGCTCCATAAAGCATGAGTTGTGTGGCCTTGGGTAAGTCACTATACTGCTCAGAACTTCAGTTTGCTTGTCATAAAATCAAGGGATTATGGCCCGATAGAGTTTGAAATTTCCAAGGGGCTAAATTTAAAAGTCTACACGTACAGCAATTTTAGGGTATTGGGTTGAGTATGTAATCAAAACACGATAGATAGCCCTCATGGTTCTAAAGTGTATCTTGGTTGAGGGTGGTATATTTTTGGAATGGAGGTGGTGGGAAGGGATTTATTATTTCTTCTTTAAGATTTTTGAGAAGTGTTAAGGGGTACCAGGTGGCTCATTCGGTTAAGCAGCCAACTCTTGGTTTCAGCTCAGGTCATGATCTCAGGGTCGTGAGATCGAGCCTTGCATCAAGCTCCTGGCTCAGCATGGAGTGTGCTTAGGAGTCTCTCTCCTGCTCCCTCTCCCTCCAGCTCATGCACTTTCTCTCTCTTTCTCAAATAAATAAAATATTTAAAATAATATTTTTCAGAAATGTTAAAAATAAACACTTAAGAGTTATTTGTAATTTGTTCACCGAATACATAAATGTTTCTAAAGAGTTCTACAGTGCTTAAAGCAGCTTGTTCTCTCACACACTTTCATTATATTCTTCAAAGGTTTTGTTTGTTTTTTGCATATATTCTTACTTTGGTTTTAGCTACTTTATTCTTAAAACATGGGAAGATCAGTCAGCTTCAGTTAATAGTTTGAAAATTTGTACTGTCTGGGGTCCTGGGTGGCTCAGTCAGTTAAGCATCTGCCTTCAGCTCAGTTTGTGATCCCAGGGTCCTGGGATAGAGCCCCACATCAGGCTCCCTGCTCAGCAGGGAGTCTGCTTCTCCCTCTCCCACTGCTTGTGCTCTCTCTCTCTCTCTCAAATAAATAAAATCTTAAAAAAAAAAAAAAAGGAAATTTGTACTGTTTGAATTAAAGAAAATTTCTTATGCTTTCTGGAGCTCTGATCATCTCATCTTGAATCTTCTGAGTTCTGGGAAGCTCTAAATCCATTTACTGGGGCAAGAAGAAAAAAAATTCTTGGAGGTTATCCAAAAGAGAATTAGACTACATTCCCAATGGTCTTCTGGTCAACCGTACCCTTTTTGACTTGACACTGGTCCTGCCCATCACACTCTGCTCATGAGAAAATAGCCAAGAAACACCCACAAGTTTTAAGCAAACAAACTACTTCACTGGAGATGCGTTTTCATGCATGAGACCACTGGGCAAAGCTAATATTGCCAAACGATAAATAAATAAAGGGAAACACAAGGTTTGTGTAAAGATGCAAAGTGGGAAAGAATATAATTTTCTCTCTAGGGATTCAACATCCACTATACCCCAAAAACTGGAGTTCACCACACTAATACTCTGAACTTATTGAACCAGATTGAAATCTCTATATCTAAATATGCTGCCAGCTGACCTTGAACAGCACCAATATTTCATTTGGTACAAATCCATATTCTTTTCTTTTGCTCCCAGAATTACCTATGTGATTTGGTAACCAGCACTTTCAATTTCATTTGAAGAGGTTTTAGATATGGGGTGTGTGTTTGTGTGTGTCTGTGTGTAAGTGTGTTGTGCCGTGTGGCAGTGATCAAGATTAGCGCTTTTAAGTTTAGGATTGTTTTTACATGAAATATTTATTTCTGATGCTGTCATTCAGGCCCTTCATGTCTTTGGTATGCAATAAAACACAATTTTGTGGATTTGAGAGTTTTCTTTCTTTCCTTTTGCTGTCTTTCCTTTTTTGTTACAAAAACCAACACAGCTGCAAGAACTTTCACATCCAATAACCCGAGATAGTTCCTGTTTGCCCAGTTCCCAGATAAAAGAAAAACAAAACGAGTGTGGGGTGTTTTATCGTTTTTTGAAACAAGATACATTTTTCCCATGTTCAGATCTGAAAATACTTGGCTGTAATTTAATCTACCTTTATTAGATTACCCGGTTATGTCCACAAAATTGTGGAAACCATCCTAAATTAGTAAGGTCAAGAAGAAGTGGGTTGGATGTGAGAATTCCTGCAGTTCCTGCCGGACATGTCTTCTGAATGGAGATCAAATCGTGAGCAAAACATTGGCTTCAGCAGGGACAGAGGAGCTCATCACCCTTCGAGTGTCCCCAGTGGGAAGTCTACCTTCTACTTCTTCCATGATGATTTCAGAGTAACCCCTCATTCAAGGAGTATGTTGGAAAGCTGTAGAATAGGCAAGAAATGGCCAGGTCATCCAAAAGTTATCCTTTACTGGTCCAAAAATGGTTTAAGCCTAGAGCACCCTACATAAGATTGTCAGATACAATAGAGGACATTCAATTAAACTTGTATTTCAAATAAAGGATTATTTTTTTTGTCTGAGTATGTCCTCAATATTGCATGGAATGTAATAATACTAAAAATTATTTATTGTTTATCTGAAATACACATTTAACTAGAAATCCTGGGGATTTTTATTTGCTAAATCCAGCAACAAACTTCAAATCACTGAAAAAGCCACAATACCATCTGTAATAGCAAAAATAAAATAAAATGAAATCAGTAGACATATAGCAGGTCTGAATCTTAGGTCATAAATAGAGGTGTGCAAGATATTTAATTTTTTAAAGAGAAATCTGTTTTGCCTCTTATGCCCAACTCAGCAGAAAATTCAGCCTCTGTCAACATGGGACCCTGCCCCATCCTATAGCAATCCAGGATCTTAGATAGTGTCCAGAGAGTGGAGTTAGAGATCCAAACTCCAAGCCGTCATGGTGGCCAGTGACATCCTCCTGGCTTGGAGTTCAGTGGTTTAGGTATGGGGGCTCTATTTTGAGCCCTGTGGGACTAGGGGAACTTTTTTTTTTTTTTTTTTTTTTTTTTTGAGGCAAAGCAGCTCTGTACTTAGAAGCCATGTTTGGCCATGATCTCTTCATTTTACCACTGACTTTAAATTCTGTGAACTCTCTTTCTTTCTCCTCTGGCTAATTTTAAAGACACTTTCTGACTTCTGGTTGATCTCAAAAGTATACTTTACTAATTTAGGAGATTTCATAAAAAACAGGAAGAATTTCTGTCTTCAAGTAATGCTACTACCCTATGCCTCTCACATACAAAATAATCCCTAAGGAAGTAATTCTTCATGGGTCTGAATATCTCCTTGAATAGAAGAAGGTAAAAACAAGAAGACTGTAGATGAGATTATTGTTCAGTGTATATTCTCTTATCCCTCCACAGGAGGAAACTTCTTCCCTTACCCATTGATGTTGGGATTTGTCACGTGACTTGCTTTGTCCAATGCGATGCTAATGGACATAATCAGGCTAGGGCTTGAAATGTGCTTTTGTTGGATGCACCCTCTTGTCCTCTGCCATCATCATTGCCACATGTCCTAGGAGAATAGGAGATATATAGGGCAGATGTAGACCAATTTACAGTCTAGAGCCACACCAAGTGAAGTATGCCTTAGATCACTAGAATCTCAGCCAAATTACAGGCACATGAACAAGAAATAAATATTGACTATTGTATGCTACTGAGTTTTGGGGTGATTTGTTATGCAAAATAACTAACATATTCAGGTACAAATGAAAATTCACATTTTAATAGATGAGTAAATTATCTTGGCATACTTAATGCTCCGCTATGATATTAAAATATTTATTGCATCCAAAATCCCAGGCAGATGCCTGGGATCTTATGACACTCTCTTTCTTTCTCTGTCTTCATAGTATTTTATATCATTCTCTAAGCTACTTATTCCTTCTAAAAGCTTATCGTCATTTAAAGCCTTGCAGTTTACAAAGTGCCCTTACATCCTTTACTCCATTAGATCTTTTTAACAATTCAATGGTCAGGTGAGGTTGGTATTATAGTTCCATTTGAGAGACAGAAAACCGGTGGAGAAAGAGTTCAAAGATTTGCCACAGGGAACAAAGGCAGTTCAGGTTCCCATCAGAGCTGGGACTCAAACCAGATCTTCTCATTCCTCCTGCAAGGGCTTTTCCCGCCATACCATGGTTGCCCCTAGAACACCCAGCACAGGGCTGATCACATTGTGGTGCTTAGTAAATACCTGAGGAATGATGCGGAGCTCAAATCTTTTGGTCAGAGATGTAAGTGTAAAGTCAAAGCTGCCAGAAAACATTTCACTAGAGGTTCTCTATGCATAGCCTCTATTAATGATTCCCAAAATATGTGTTAATAGGAGTTGGGGAATGGGTGTGTAAAGGGATGGAGGTGGAGAAATTTAGATGCTATGTAATATGTTTTAGAAATTCCGGTTTAGGGACATCTGGATGGCTCAATGGTTGAGCGTCTACCGTTGGCCCAGAGCGTGATTCTGGGGTTCTGGGATCGAGTCCCACATCGGGACTCCCTGCAAAGAACCTGCTTCTCTCTCTGCCTATGTCTCTGCCTCTCTCTCTCTCTCTCTCTCTCTCTCTCTCTGTCTCTCTGTGTTTCTCATGAATAAATAAATAAAATCTTTTTAAAAAAATTCCGGTTTAGTAAATTAAATGTCTTTTCTGCTGTGCTTTTAAGTGAATTTGAAGAGCTTATTTGCTTCACTTTCTAGATGAGGAATAGAGGATAATGCCTTTCTCTAAGTTATTTGACTATGGAAACTTTCCATGAGAAATCATATTCCTGGATTAGGGTTGTCTGGAACCCACTTTGGGAAACACCAGCTCAAGCCATTGAACTGCCCTGGTTCTGTTCTTTACCCTGGTTCTGTCCCTTTTGTACTTTCCAGAGCTGTTTGTGCAACAGGCACCCTCTGGGCTTTTTGAGCTTTTGTTAATGACTCAGTTCTAATTCCAAGAAGCTTTTAACTTAATGGGATGATAACTTGGTTTATTAATTAAGGTTCTTTTAGTTGCAAACATAAAAAGCAACTCTGGCTAACTTCTTTGAAGATATTAGAAAAACTCACAAAATCATAAAAGTTGCCGAACAATTAGGATTTGAAAAGAATAGGAACCAGGGCATTTTGGGGAATTTCAGCCCTGGGAATCCCTGGAGTTACCACTCAAGTAATTCTGATGCAGAGACAACCCTGTCCGCATCTGTCTGCTGTGGATTTAGGCTCCTGGGAGGGTGAATCTGATCTTACTGGCTTGGGCCACACATCTCTGTCCCAGGATCATTCAGTCATGAGAGAGAGGACAGAAGGTGCCACTGAGGAAATCTTCATGATCTGGTTGGTGGTTTAGTCCCATTTCTCAGGGTCAAACTTCTTGGTTGGAAGTGGATGTGTATAGCTCTAACAACCTTTTGAAAGTCCATTAAATTTTTCTCAAGAGGTGGAAGACATTGCTGATTTTTCCTTTGATCACCAAAAAAAAGACGTTTTGAGACCATATACTAAAAAATTCAGATTTCTTTTTTTCTTTTTTTAGATTTTATATATTTATTTGACAGAGAGAGAGAGAGAGAACAAGCACAAGCAGAAAAATTCAGATTTCTAAAATCAAAACTCATACTTCGTCTAGAGAGGCGCTTTTGCAATTAGACTATTTCCTGAAACCGACACACAGTTGATCAGGGGCAGGTGGAATGCTGTTTGGTTGAACTTGCCCATAATTTCCATATCTTCCAAATCTTCTCTTCCTCTCTCCTCTTTAACTAAATGCAGGCAGTTGAATTCATGGAATTCTTTTTTTTTTTTTAAGATTTTATTTATTTATTCATGAGAGACAGAGAGAGAGAGAGAGAGAGAGAGAGAGAGAGAGGCAGAGACACAGACAGAGGGAGAAGCAGGCTCCATGCAGGGAGCCCTATGCAGAACTTGATCCTGGGTTCCGGGATTGCGCCCTGAGCCAAAGGCAGATGCTCAACCGTTGAGCCACCCAGGCGTCCCTCACGGAATTCAAAGTGTGTATGATACAACTCCACTGACACATAGAGATGGATTAATACAATAACCCTAACAAACCTTAGAAGTAAGAGGTTAATATCCTCCTTGTTCATTACTAAAAAAATGGATGAAGTCATCAAGGATGTGTCCTGGAGGAGGCAGAGAGCCTTGGGAGTGGGGTGGGGCACCTGTTTTGTATTGATTCAAAAGCAATCTAAACTACTTTTGAAACAAGTCAAACTGAGGTTTTCTTCTGCCTTCTGAAATTTCAAATTCAGAAGCAAATAAGGCATTTAAAAAAACAATAATAAGCCTCCAAGGACACCACCACCTACTACTACGCTATACTGTGGGGCTTTATTTGAATATATTTTGCTTTTATTGCTTTGTTCTCTTGCCTCACTATGATTTACAAAGCAGTGTGGGAAAATGGTTAACACAGAATAAAAGTTAAAATTAAAACCACTTTTTCCACCATGGTGCTGTCTGCTTCCCACCCCCTCATCCCTGGAGGCCTGTTCAACTGAGTTTAGTAGCACAAAGGCTACTGAGTTCCAGAACTATATTCATAATCTACCTAAGTTGGATTGATGTCCTAGCTCCAGAACAAGATAAATGATTAGTTGGCTTTGTTGATAATATGGTGAGAGTTGATAAATAATGGAATAAGCTCATTTTAAGATGTCTGTAGAAGTCTAGAAATTTGTGGGGTTTATTCAACTATTCAGGTTAGCTCAAATAACTTTGTTTGGAAATGAGCCTGCTTTGGGGCCCAAATAGTTCCCAAGGAGAATGATTACTGTTTACAGCTTTGTCAAATCAAACTTGTTAGAATGAGCAGGGATCGCATTTCCCGTTTCTCTCTGTCTGTCTGAGTCTTTTCACCCTGAGGAGAAGGACTTTGTCAGAGAGGTATCCCCCACCTCAACCAGTGTCCCAGCCCAAGCTCTAACAATCACCCAAATCTTTGTTGAATCCTTATTTTGTGCTAGGCATAGCATTGGCCACTTTTACATTTTACCACACAACATTTTACAGACCTTGTTTAAACACCATTTTACCTATGAGACTATTGAGACTCACAATGATTAAGACTCTTTCCTTGGACAGGCAGCTCTAGTCCCAGTGATAATAATAATCCAACTAGATAGAACAGAAGGCTCACTTAGACTATGGGATCAACATGGAAGACTGAACCAGTACACACGAAATAAATAAATTAAATACAATAACCAACAGTATATCTAAGTTATGGTGCTTAGTGTCTTTAGGTACCATTCTTATTTTATCATCACATCAAGACCATGAAGTAGGTAGTAAAAGAGATGGGAAAATGGAGGTCTAAGGGAAGTTAAGAAAATCACCAGTAACTGAGCTTTGCATGGTAATTCCTACAGGCAGGGCTTATATAATAGAGCAGATATTGGTGCAGGAGACCTTGAGATAAGTCAGGACAGCTTCAGAGTGCAAGTAATGACAATGAAGACTCCAAGTGCAATGGAAGGCCTTCCACTCAAGCAAATATACAGGTTGTAACAACATAGCTAAAAAGTTAGGGGATGTGAATAGAAAGGTGTCTCAAAGTCACAACTCTGGTGAGTATCAAGGAAGAGAGGCTGATGGGTTGGCATCAATCTGGGAGCTTCTCTAGGAGAAATGACTTACACTCTTCTCTGCCCTCTAGGCACGAAAGGCACTTGGATAGGGCTTCTTAGAGCCAACCTCACTGCAGTGTTTCCATGGGGAAGTCAGACTCCAAGGAATGTTTTGATGATCACCATTATACGACCTTTTTCTCCACCACTACCTTCTGGCAAACAGAGATTCTATTTTTAAGTGAAATTATGCATTGAGTATCTCTGTGAAACACAAGCGTGTTGAATGTTTAAAGGGATCAAAAGATTAAAATTAAACAATGAACTTAATGAGTCAGTTAGCAGAGTGGCAGGGATCAAGGAAAGGGACAGTGAGATTTGGATAACAATGTCTCCTCAAGGTGCTAGAAAATACTGAACATACAAATAAAATGATAGGAGACCCAGGATTTGCTTTAAAATATTCTTGGGGTATGGAGGATGGTGATGGATGAGAGTAGTTGAGAGCATTGATAAAATCAAATGAACCATAGGTTGATCGTTGTTGAATCTCTGTGATGAGTATGTTGAATGTTCATTATATTCTTCTAGTTTATATATATTTGAATTTTTCTACGATAATTTTTTAAAGAAAATAGTAGCTATGGTCTAGCGTTCCATTCCATAGAAAGTTTCATCTCACTTAGATTTTCTGCACAAAGCTGTGGGCACCCCTTACATCCAATCTCTATGTCCTATCCCTTCAGCCTTTAAATGTTATCTCAAGTCTATCCATTTGTCTGTCTCTTCCACTGTAACGACCCTAGTCCTAGCCACTGCCAGTATTGAATCTTGCTTAGATACAGCAAGTAGGGAAGTAGATTCCTACTTTCCTTTCCTAATTCCTGCAGGAATATCCATTTCCAATCTTCTCTTCCTACCGGGGATGGGGGATCTGTTCAAAATGCTAATCTGACATTCTCATGAGAAAAAAGCAAGATGCAGAACAGTAGACATAATTTTTTACAAGAAAGAGGAAAGAACATACTTATACACGCCCACATATTTATATGCTATTTGCTTATATCTGCAAAGAGAAACCCTGGAAAGAGAAACCAAAAAACAAAATAAATATAAAAGGGGAAGAAGTTTACAATGGAGGACATAGGTTGGCAGCAAAACTTTTCTAAATATGTCATTTTACAAATCTTGACTTTGGATTCATGTAAGTGCTTGCACGTTCAAAAAATAACATCAAGTAAGAGTAAAATAAAATAAGAGATTTCCAAAAACTGAAACCAAATTGAAATAGAAAAAATAGAATTGTTTATCAAATTGGTAGCATTAACCACAGAAAGTAATTATTTCAAATAACTTTTATTAAAAGTATTTTGATTTACATTCTTGTGAAACATGTCTTAAGAACTAAATAAAAATTGCAAATAAGTCTTAGATTTCATTCAGTACTCTTAAAGTTAATATTTGGTTGAACTACATGAAACTGCCTATATTTGACCATATTTGACCTATTAAAGTGACAATTTCTTATGTTGCAAATAAATATAGTAATATATTATTATAATACAAATATGGTAACACTATTTTATATTATAAATATAATATGTTTGTATGTAATATAAATATAATATAAATGTAATATAACATATAAATATAGCAGTGTTGGTATTATTTTTGGAAATATTTTGTATATATATAGAATAAAACAAATAAATAATTATGTTAATATTAAGACAAAGGTTTTCAGCAAAACAAAATAATACACCTATTATTTAGAAATTAATAAAAACATTAATTTTTAAAACTGAAATCAACATAAATTGTATTCGTATGAGGTGTGTGATGTGTTGGTTTGATACATTTATATACTGCAATATGATTACTACAATAGTGTTAGCTAACACCTTTATCATTTCACATAATTATCTTTTTTTTTGTATTGAGAATAATAAAGATCTAGTCTCCTAACAACTGTGACGTTTATAAGACATTATTGTTGACTGTAATCACTATGTTGTACAACAGATCTCTGGAACTTGTTTATCTACTAGTTGCAAGTTTATATGTTTAAATATGTCCCCAGGTCCCCTGGTCCCTGATTACTGCAACTGTACTCTGTTTTTACAAGTTCAGCTTTTTTAGATTCCACATATTAGTGGAATAAAGTAAAGTGGCATGAAGTGTAAATGGCATAAAGTATTGTGTTTCTCTTTCTGACTTATTTCACTTAGCATAATGCCCTCAAATTGAATTGCAAATATTGGGATGAACTCATGATTCTTTCTCAAAAACCCTCCTTTCCTAACTGTCCACTCAAAAGGCCTAGAAGCTGTGGCAACTCAGAAACAATGAATAAATTAGGACCCACATTGTGGTCTCTAAGTATCTTCCCACTAAAAGAAAGTAGAGACTCTTGCAGAAATAGCAGAAAGTAGAACAGTTAAGTTGGGGATATGTTGTTGTGAAAGGAAGCAAGGAAATTATCAAAGAGTAATGAGGTCCAGTTAAAAAGATGAAGATTTGACTAGAGGGACTTCCTTTGGCTAAAGGCAGGCCGATTTATACATCAATAGAATGAGGAGTAAAGCTGATCAAAACACACCAAATACTTAAAAACCACAAATTCGTAATGATAATGAAAAAAAGATCAGTGCATAAGAGTTCTTTATCCTTCAAAGCCTAGCTCAGAGGTTGTTTCTGTAAAGAATTTCCTGCTTCCAATGTTACTCTCTCCCTCCTCTGTACCATTATTGTACCTTACATACACATTTTATAATTTCATTTACATTACACCATTTGTCTCCCCAGCCAACCCGTGAACTTTGCAAAGCTGGGACTGTGTTTCATTCATCTCTATTATTAAAAAGAAAGACATAAGGCCCAAGGTGGAGTCACTTGCCCCCAGAGCAGCAAACCTAAACTTAATTGCAGTTTCAACCTCTCCAGGAGTGGAGTTTTAAGCCAATCATTCTGGAATTTTCTGGCTAGCACCAGTGAAGTTATCTGTCACTCCACTCTCTCCATCCTCCAGAGGAAGTTGAAAGAGTTCACCTAATAACCCTCCTGCCCTTCCCCCTAAGGGAAAGTGACCTTGCCTGAGACAATCTTTTTCTTTTGCAAAAATCCTCTTGTTCCACCCTCCTTCCTTTAAAAACCTTTCATTTTGTGCAACTCCTTGGGGTCCTCTTCTACTTGCTAGATGGGATATTATTGACTGATTCAATTAATGAAGCCAATCAGATCTTCAGATTTACTCAGGTAAATTTTCTATTGTTGAACAGTATCTTACTGACATGAGCATCAGACTTTGCCCAGAGTAGGGCTCAGGACATTTCTGTTCAAATGCAAAACCATCCAGACTGTTCAAAATTATCAAAGTGCACAATTATCAAGATATTCATGTATTGTCTGTAGTAGATATTACACATAAAGGAATATATTACAGTCTGGGTCTTCCATAAAAGATTTCTAATATGACTTCCGATGTGACTCAGGAAATGGGACTCCTTATCACCCCCATTCCAAGCCTTTGGTGCATTCTGTTACTTGCCTTTGAGACATGAGCTAGTCATTGTCACTTTGTATTTATGTTGCCTCTTCACCGTGAAGGTCGCCATATGCCACATAGCCATTAATTTATTTGTTATTTTTCAAAAGATCCCTGTGTGGGAAATCTGATTGCCGTAACTGAGCAGATAGAACTAGAGAAATAATGAAGCAAATGAGTGTGGTGTTGTGGGAAGCCTTGCAGCCTGTGTTTCCCTCCTTTGGGCCTCACTTGTAGAATCTGATCTCACCGGACGATCCCAGAAGCCTCTCCCACGATCCAGACTCTGTGATAACTTTGCCTCAGAGAACTCAAAGGTGACAATACCTCTTCTGTGGCAGGCTGACTGTGTGCCCCCAGGAAGTGTCTGTTTGACCAGGGTATCATTCCCTGGTAACAGAAAGAAAAAAACGAAACACTTATCTGGCTGGCCCACGACCTAATGTTGCAACTTTTCTCATCTCAGGTTGGATGGGGAGTAGCCTGGAGGGATGATTCACTGCAGCCCTACCCAGGCCAAATAGAATACACAATGGGATCCAAAAAAATATGGGGCCTGCCCAGGAAGGACAGAGAGCAAAATAAGCAGTGTAATGAAACTTCACCCACTGCCCCTACTGTGACCACCTTTTTGACCCAGAATTCCAGATCAGCAAATCTGTAGCAGACAGTCCTCCCACTCCTGACTGCTGTCTGCCGCAGACATTGCTAACTGATCATGGCATAATTTTTTTTAAAGGTAGACTAGAGATCTTTCTCCATGCAATGTGTTCCAAATATCAACAATTACTGGCGTTGGCATATTAGCTGAAATCTCTTTTTTATCCTGGGCTCAGATTTCTTCCTGATTCTAGCAAAGTACTGAGACGAGGTTTATAATTTAAACAAGGTGAGGGACGTTGGGCAAGTTTCCTAGTTTGGGTGCCGATTAGTAAACAGAGAATGTCCTGGACCCCCACTCTGTGTTTTATGGATTCTAAAATTCTTACCTCATTTTGGAAAATAGGGGGACTCTATGTGACACTGCTATCCCAATACTCTGGCTTCTTCATGACATAGTAGGAATTAGGCAACCCAGAGGGTATCTGGACACATCTGACATGATGAGTGTCAGGTGTCTGCAGAACTACAAGGACCATGAGTCATCTTTTGTTAACTCTCCTCAATTTCCAGAAAAGTTCTCTGGATCAAAGCCATCAGATTAGGCTGAAGTGAAGCTTGGCTGACAGTGTTGAAGAAAGCCCACAGGGCTGGCATCTGTTAAACAGTCATTTAGCAATGACTAGAAGAGCTTACCTTCTTTGGTAAGAAACTGCTTTTTCTTGTCTTGTTTCAGGCTTCAATTGCTTGTATTTGTCCTGGAGACTAGATCAATAATCTCAATCTCTCATTCTCTCTCTCCGCCAGTAGACCTGAAATAAATAACTTCGTATGGAGGGAAGAAAGTAGGACAAATGGCAGAGTAGCAGAGTATAGAAAGGGAGGTATGTAGGAATGCCAATGGAGGAATAATGCCAATGGAGTATCTATTGAGCACTTTCTGTGTGTCATGCACTTATCACATTGACTCTTGACAGCCTATGAGATATGCACTATTTTTAATCTCCATTTTACACACGAGAAAATTCAGTCTCAGGGTATTCATTTTTTAGGGTCCAACAGTGAGTTTGTAGTAGAGGAAAACTGAGTCATCTCTGACTTCTTCCACCATACCACATCACCTCTCCCAACCCAAAGCTGAAGGATTTCCTTAAACCACCTCAGGTGCATTCATCAAATTTCTTTCAGTATAAAGAACAGAATTCCCAAATTCAGGAAACCGTCCTTCTCCATTTGTTGACTTTGCTTTTGCTCTATTCTTAGGCAATCTATCCATTCATTCATGGTAGCAAGATGGCCACTGTCAGTGCAAGACCTCACTATGTACTCTCAGCAACCCCCGTAGGAGAAGTGATTCTCCTTAGAGTTCTGGTAAAAATTGGGAAAATGTCTTTTTGGTCTCTCTGGCACACAGAGCTTAACTCTGAGCCATCAGTATGGCCGCTGGAAAGAAAAAAAATTCACTGTCCAGACCTGGGTCAGCTACCACCCATCCCTGGAGCAAGGGTGAAGAACAAAGCCTTCCAAATGATAGGGGCTGAAAATCCAAAAGGGATATCCCCCTCAGCCAAATTCAAGTGCAGCATCTTGAAGAAACAGTGGATGGGTATTAGCAATTAGAACAACAGGTGTCCACTCGCTGAACTTTTCTCTCTGCAACACCGCAATATTCCCAAAGAACTGGATTTGTGGTCATGCTTTATGTAACAATTGGCTTTGTCTTGGTCAAATCCCAGAAGCTGCAAACCTTTCCCGGTACTAGAGCCTGGGCCCAGGTCTAGAGTATTAATATAGTGATGGTGGGCAGTCTCTCCGTTGTCCTTCCTTTGCCTCTCTAGCCAATGCTTCACAAAGGTCCCACAGCCTTTGTAGAAGCCTTGTGTCGGAGTAAGGATAGATTCCTCTCCTCATGTGGAAAAAGGCTACACTTTTGCCATAAGAAAGTTTTAAGTTCTGCCTTGTCACTAGGCTAGGTGGAGAGAGGGACTCCAACCTCCCACTAGGTCCTCCCACTTGCCTCTCAGATCAATTTCGTTGTTCCTTCAAACTCTCTTTGTAATTCAAAGGCCAGGTTCTAATGCACCTTCTCCATGAGTTTTTTCTCTCCTTTCTACTATAGCACTTACCCCGCATCTCTCACAATACAGGATTTTCTTTCTTTAAAAAGATTTTTTGTTTTAAATTTCAAAATGTTTGATGCATATAAAACAGTCCTTGTAATATATGTGTAACTTGTAAAGCATCATTATAAAACGAATGCCCATGAACCTACCACCCGATATGAGAACTCTCTGTATGTGTCTAGGAATGGTGTTTAGGAATGTGGTTGACTATTATATTTTAATCTCATGTCCAGCCACTTTCTTATTCAGTTGCTGATTCATTCTAATAATCGTTTCCTATAGATTCATTTAAGCTTTTTAGGGAATCATTTCATCTGTGAATAATGGCAATTTTTCTTTCTAATCCTATTAACTTTTTTTTTTTTTTTGGTCTTACTATATTGGTTAGACTTCCAAACAATATTACATAGAAATTGTGTTAATGGGCATAGGTGGGGGATGCTGTAGTGTACTACCCAGATCTGCCTTTCAGAATCAGATTCATTCTCTCAGCTGCAGGGATGCTGCTGAGGATGGTCCTCAGTTGTACTTCCTTTCTGAGGATCACCTTGACTGAAGAAATCTGTCCTACTCAGTGTATGCTTCCTCTCAGGTCCTACCCTCATCCAAAGACTAACAACAGGATACAAAGCCTTAGCCTCTTTATCCCAATTGGGTACAGTTCTAAGGTGCCACTCACTTCCAGAACTCACTGTGAGTTTGGCAGAGGTCTTCATTGACACTGAGGGCAAGATAAAAAATACTTTCAGGTAAACTGAGGGAGTTTACCTCTAGCAGATCTTCATCAAAGAACTGTCACCTTTCAGCAGGAGAAAACTGACCCCATTCATATTAAAAAAACTTTTTCAGCACAGGAGAGATAGAAGGAATTTCCTTAACCAAATACAGGCTATCTACAAAAACTTACTGCAACCTTATTCTTAGTGGCAATATAGTAACAAAGCTCTCTTGAAAATGAAGACCCAGATAAGGAAGCTGTCACAGGCTGTGTTCCAAAGGAAGCAGCCCTGAGACCAAGGTCAGCATACAAAATGCTTACTGGGGAATGCCCCAGAGACCAACAGGTAGGGAAAGGAGAGGAGGAAGCTGGCTTGGCCAGGGGAGAAAGTGAGCTAGGAAACAGTGCCAATCTAAGAGATTCAGGCTAGCCTGCTGGAGTGTGAGAAGTTTCAAGACCCAGAAGAGCTTCCCACTAAATGGAGCTAAATGAGTCCCGCAAATGATACCATGTATAGCAGAACTGCCCTACCCAGCCCAGCCAACCCATAGGACTATGACAAATGATAAATTGTGCTGTTAGAAGCTGCTAAATCTTGGAGTGGTATGTTATAAGGCCACTGAATTCTGAGAATGGGGTCCTTCTGAGTACATTGTCCAAAACATTGCTGGAAGAAAAATGTCTATTTATACTTTCTGCCTTAATTTATACTTTCATTCAGTTCATCTGTCCTTTAGGGAAGACTTGCATAGTGCTAAAGAGCATGGGCAGGCTTCCTGTCTTAGACTGACACTACCCAATTGTGTGACCTAAATTATATTATTTAGCCTTTCTGGCCTTCAACATTTTCATCTATAAAATAAGGATATTAGTAGTATCTACATCATAGTGTTGTTAAGTGGATTATATAATATACTTAAAGTAGTTAGCCAGAGCCCAGCCCATAGTTATAATATTATGATCTGAATGCTTGTGTCCCCTTTAAAGTTTGTGTATCAAAGCCCTAATCCTCAATGTGTTAGTATTTGGAGATGGGACCTTTAGAAGATAATTAGATTTAGATGAAGAATTGAAGGTAAAGCCACCATGATGGCGTTAATAATTAGAGAGAGAGACATGAGATCTCTCCTACAAGAGGAGGAAGAGACATGCACCAAGGAAAGACCATGTGAGGACATAACCAGGAAGAGAGCCCTCACCAAGAACATAACCATGATCCTAAATCTGCCAGCTTCCAGAACTGTGAGAAACAACGTATAAGCTACTTAGTTTATAATATTTCATTACATCAGCCCAAACTAAGACATACATGCTCAAAAAATGTTTCCTGTTGCTGTTTTCATCCATCTTGGTATTTGAAGCAATGTCAAACCTACTAGGTACTAAATAAACATTTTCTAAAATCAATGGATCGATGAAAGACTTTGTAGATGAATCTCTGCCTCCTCTTGCTTGTTTCTGCTTCAGCAATGATTTCTTGTCATTTCTTTCTGGGCTGGGTCTCACTCCTTCCCTGTTAAGAAGCTCCAGCATTCAGAATCAAGCCATCATTTGTTCCTTTTCACTGATCTCCACTAATTTCAGAGTAGACCATATTTTAATCAGGGATCAGATCAGCTCCTTGCAAAGAGGAATTTCTATCATCTTCTTTCAAATGTACATCCAAGGGCAGAGTTCACATAAAGATCCAGGCAAAAACCAAACAAAACAAAACCCAAAACCCAAACCAAAAACAAAAATAAAACAAACTCCTCTGGCTTCTTCCCAGGTCAGGAAGCTCATTCTGGGAAGACATTCATGTAAATCTGAAATCTGATGCTACTCATCAAAAAATGTCATATGAATCCAGCGCTTCTTTAGCATGAGAGGTCTGCCGAATTGTTGATTTCACTGGCGGTCTGAACACTAGTTTTTACAGTTTCATAATGGAAGCTTAAGAAAAATAACTCAGCAGAGGAAGAAAAGAACAAGAAAGAGATAGTGTCATCAAAGACAAAGTTAACAGAGCTCAGCAACTTTGAGGGTGTCCAGCAATTGCTGCCAGGGTGCTCCTGCAGCTCTGAACCAGTGTGCTTCAACACTGGCCCGAAAGAAGGAAGAAAGAGCCTATGGCCAAACTGCTGACCCATTTGCCAGTGCAAACTGCTTCACTCTGGTGGATACCAAACAGATGCCTTCTCATGAAAGTCGGCAGAGAAGGGCAAATTAATGAGATAGTGGCATTTTGTTATTATCCTACAAGCCCCAACCAGAATATTTGCTTGGAGCCCTCAGATCTCTCCTGATCCTCAACACAGCTCCATTTCCACAGAACCCTAATCGCACTAAGTAGTAAGAACCTGCTTCTCTCTTTCCTTCTTCTCTTGCCTGGCCAGCATTTTTTATGATTTGGCTAGATCCTGGTGCGCTCTTTGAAGCAAAATAATTCATTGGCTTAAAATTGTTGAGTCTCTGATCATTTCATGCATCCCAGGTGTGGGGAAAAGAGAGGGATTTAGGTACAGCTGAGCATGGAATCCCATCACCTGGGAGAGATCAGACACTAAAGGAAGAACAAAGGCAGAAAAGAAAAGTAAAATAAAGGGCACCTAGGTGGCTCAGTGGTTAAGCCTCTGCCTTTGGCTCAGGTCCTGATCCTGGAGTCCTGGGATTGAGTCCCACATCCGGCTCCCTATGGGGAGCATGCTTCTCCCTCTGTCTATGTCTCTGTGTCTCTCATGAATAAATAAATAAAATCTTGGAAAAAAAGAAAGGTAAAATAAAAGGCCTAAGGCCATGTTGGCTGGGAAAGAGGATCCACAGGAAGAAGTGGTTAAGGTGAATAAGACTGAATTCTAATCCCATTGTTTGCTACTTAGCACCTGTGGGACTAGGAGAGGTTGCTTAACCTCTCTGAGCCTTACTTTCTTTCCTCTTCTATAAAAGGATATAATATCACCTTGAATTTAGTTGTAAGAAAAGTACAGTGTAAAACACATGGTGATTTCTTGGTAAATTGTGTTTTTGCTCTGAATACCTCTTCCTCTAGACTGGATTTTTCTGTTTGTCTAAGTTTGTGTGCTATTCACACGTGATAGAGACCAGTATTGTTATAGGTAATGGAGTATAATTTGAGGAACCAGAAAGACCACCACCCCCTCCAAATATCAGTGTTGACCAGCTTGAATATCCCATCTTTGGAGTTAATCTGATAGGAAGCTCCCACCTCTATTACTTGTCTCTCATTTTACACAAATCTTTTTTCCAAGAGTACGTAACATACTAAGGCCAAGAGTGCTAAAGCAGTGCATTACACAGTCATGTTTTGTTTACTGGTCTCTTTTACAGAGAGAGGAGAGCTTTCCTGGTCACTCTGAGATAACACCAGTGCCCTGATCACTTTCACTCTCGAAGTGCAATCTCACTTGGCCCTAACCAGGTCAAAAGCAATGCTTCCACCTTCACTTCTACTTGTCACCCATCCTCAACCAGGTAGAAGTGTGGGAAGGGGACCAGCAGCTTTCTTTCCCCATTCTCCCTCCCGCCTGCCCATCTGTTCCTTCTCCCATGTGGCCATGTTTGGTCCACAGGGGTAGCCTGGCTCTGGAAAATTCTAGTAGTTCCAGCCGATCCCAGAACAGCCACCTCTCAGCTTGCCTATGGCTCCAGTCCACCCTTTTCTTGCCCGTGTGTGTCAAGCCCCTTGGCTTCCTTTACAGGTCCTGTCACCAGGTTAGAAGGAACTTAATGGAAGAGGCAGGTGAGGCTCACAGCACAGCTCTTTCCAGAGCAGCCTTAGCCACAGATCCTCCCTGGCAACACTTTTATACCTCACTGTGGGTAAATGACTAAAGCTTTCCCTAACTGCTTCTCAGAGGAAATGCTGCAGCCAGGTCTGCCACAAATGACTTTGGTACTTGGTATCTGTTGTATCTCATGGCTTCTGTTAAAACTTCTAGTTTGACACATTGTTACATGAACCTAATTTCCAAGGGACCACAGTAAAGTAAATGTGGTACATCTTCTTGGAGCACAAACTTTGGTCACAAATTTGAGGTGGGAAAAGCATGGGTTAGAGGTGGGTGTGTAGGACAGTGGGATGGGGGAACTATTGAACATATTACTTGGCAAGAAATGCAAATTAAAAGTTAAAACAGATTATATACATGTACTCCATATTTATATATGGTGGCTTTTTCAAACAAAGCTCCCCCAAGCTCCACAACTGCCAGGAGTAAATGTTTGTACTTCTCCGTTAGGAGAGAGCTTAGGGTGGGTGGAGGAGGCATTTCCTGAAGGTCTGCATGAAGACAGTATGAGCTATTTCTTAATTGCAGTGGAGATTGTAATCAAGTCACCCAGAAGCTACACTGACCTACTGGCATTCGTTATCACATTTTTTGCAGACGGGTATGTTAAATTATCAGGGATAAGTAAACAGAACAACAGCGCATTGTTTTGTGATTTTTTTTGGAAGAATGTGGGGAATAGCTGTGGAGTAGAAAGAACCTCTCAGAGCTGCACCGTCCAGTACAGTATTCGTGTCTATCAGTAGACACTTGCAGCAACTGAGCCCTTGAAACATGGAAAGTCCAACTGAGATGTGCTGATCTGTCAAATGCAGCCTCGTATATAAAAAAGAGGGGACAGGGCACCTGGGTGGCTCAGTGGTTGAATGTTGGCCATGATCCCCGCATCCTGGGATGGAGTCCTGCATCAGGCTCCCTGCAGGGAGCCTGCTTCTCCCTCTGCCTGTCTCTCTATCTCTCATGAATAAATGAAGTCTTAAAAAAAAAAAGAGGGGACACTATCTCAAGGATGAGTTTCCATGTTTATTATATGTTGAAATAGTGTTTTGGATATATTGAGTTAAGTAAAATATAGTATCAAAACTAATTTTACTTTTTAATTTTTCCCCCACCCCCCGCCCTCCTCCCCTTCCACCACCCCTATAATTTTACTTTTTTAAAAAAGAACTTTTAAAAATGTAGCTATCAGAAACTTTAAAATCATATATTTGACTCCTATTTGTGACTTATGTTCTATTTCTATTTCATGGCTCTGTCTTCTGATCATCCAATCCAATAGTCAGCAAACTATGGCCCATGGGCTGTCCAGCTGACTATTTTTATAAGTAAAATTGAGTTTAAGCACAGCTAGACACCTTTCTTTGCAGATTGCCTATGAGTATTTTCACATTGTGATGGTAGGTTCGAGTTGTTGCAAACTCAAATGTATGCGCTGCAAAGCCTGAAATACTCATTACCTGGACCTTTATAGAAAAAGTGTGCCGACCTCTGTTAATACAACTCTTTATACCTTGCAAGTAAGAAAGTGAAGCCCAGAGAGAGAAAATGACTTATCCAAGGGCACATAACATGTGAGTTGGAGGGAGGGCTGCACCCAAACCCTCTCTGCATGCTGCACTGTGCTTCAAATTGTTTGTGGGGATTCAGAGGGAGGATATTGTTCTGTGTGTGAGGGCAGACTCAGACTCCAGCTGACAGTGAGAGATGCATCTCTAGCCCAGGGTACAGCAGGGCCCTGAACAAAGAGCCAGACACAAGGAAAAGGCTCACAGAGAAGGCTGGAGTCCCTCTAGGAGTTGGGGTTGGGGCTGAAGGTTCCTATGGCCACCTTCCTACTGCACTAATTTGTTTTACCTTATTCCAGAAATATCTTCACTGCCTCACAACTTAATGCTATCTCATCTATATCTAAGAGAATTAATTCAAAAATTTCATTTAAAAGTATTGCTGAATCATTTGCCGAGTCCTTTTCAAATATATCGGGCATTCTATCACTCAGTGGTCTGCAATAAGGATAAGCCACATGATACGTTTCTCCTAGGACTCAGTGACAGGAAAAATGTTGTTCCTCCAGATGGACTTGTATAGGTTTTTAAATTATAGCATGAGAACTCCATATCCAAACATGTTGCTCATTTTGTGTTGGCTGCCAGGATGATTAGAGCTAAATTCTGTGCTTAATTTCAGGTACCAGCTCATCCAAGGGGTCTTATGATGGTTAATTTTATGTATCATATTGACTGAATCACAGAGTGTCTAGATATTTGGCTAAACATTATTTCTGGGTGTGTCTTTGAGAGTGTTTCCAGATGAAATGAGCGTTTAAATCAGTGGACTCAGTAAAGCGAATTGCCCTCTGGAAGTATGTGAGTATCATCCAATTCCTCCAATCGGTTGAGGGCATTAATAGTACAAAAGGTGGAGAAAAGGAGAATTCAGCCCGACTGCTAAGTGAGACATCGTCTTTCCCTGCTCTCTGACGGAGACTTACGTTTTCAGCTCCCCTAAATCTAGGCCTCTGGGGTTGGACTGAACTACCTGTGGGCTTTCCTGAGTCTCCAGGCCAGCAGAGAGCAGATCTTGGCACTTTTATTTTTTAAAGATTTTATTACTATTTATTTATTTATGAGACACGCACAGAGAGAAAGAGAGAGAGAGAGAGAGAGAGAGAGAGGAGAGAGAGAGGGGCAGAGACACAGGCAGAGAGGGAGAAGCAGGTTTCATGCAGGGAGCCCGATGTGAGACTCGATCCTGGATCTCCAGGATCACACCCTGGGCTAAACCGCTGAGCCACCCGGGCTGCCCTTATCTTGGGACTTCTCAGTGTCCATAATTGTATGAGCCAATTCCTCATAATAAATAAATAAATGGGTAAATAAATAAACAAATAGATGGGTAGATGATAGATGGATGGATAGATAGATCAGTTCTACTGATTGTTTCCTTGGAAAATCCTAATAAAGGTCTGTTATATTGTTATATCGTACCATTCCTTCAGCCTCACTCAGTTATAAACTCTTATTTTGTAACTCCTTTCTTTCCACACTTACTATGTTACCTCCTTTATGTTCTTTCAACAACTATTTATGAAGGGCCCATTGAGAGCCACACCCTTGAGATACAAAAAGGAATAGCTTCTATTCTCAAGGGATGTATAGAATAATGTTGAAGTAAAGAAAAACACTCACTGGAAATATGGAGAGTGGTGGCCAACCTTTTGAGTAGAACATGTGATACTCTGAAGAGTATGATTTCATGAACCCTGAAAAGCTCTTCTTACTATCCCAGCTACAATCAGGGTGATAGATACATGATTTATATAGCAACTCACAATTTCTGTGCCCAAGGCAGATATCAATGAGCAAGAGACAGGTGAGGTTAAGGTAGGGAGAGGCAGGTACGGGGCTATGTAAATGGGCTCATCAAAATCCCAGATGTGCAGAAATGTTATAGACAATAGATATTAACCAGAGAGAAGGGAACATACCAAATCTACCTTGTTTGTTTTAAATATAGAGGAGATATTTTCATAAATATTTACAAATCCACCTTGTCTTAAATGTTATAGATATCTGCCAAGTTCCCTGGTCAGTTTTCTATAAAAGATCAACCATAAAAGCCCTTAGGGACAACCCATCCAGGACCCCTCTCACTCCAGAGAGCTCCTATTCTTTCTATTCTATTCTCAACTCCTCACTTCACCCTTTATTTTTAAATTTTTTTTATTGGAGTTCAATTTGCCAACATATAGCATAACACCCAGTGCTCATCCTGCCAAGTGCCCCCCTCAGTGCCTGTCACCCAGTCTCCCCAAACCCCCCGCCCACCTCCCCTTCTACTACCTCTTGTTCATTTCCAGAGTTAGGTGTCTCTCATGTTTTGTCTCCCTCTCTGATATTTTCATTTCTTTCCCCTTTATTCCCTTTCACTATTTCTTATATTCCCCAAATGAATGAGAACATATAATGTTTGTCCTTCTCTAATTGACTTACTTCACTCAGCATAATACCCTCCAGTTCCATCCACATCAAAGCAAATGGTGGGTATTTGTCGTTTCTAATGGCTGAGTAATATTCCATTGTATACATAGACCACAGCTTCTTTCTCCATTCATCTTTCAATGGACACCGAGGCTCCTTCCACAGTTTGGCTATTGTGGACATTGCTGCTATAAACATCGGGGTGCAGGTGTTCCAGCATTTCACTGCATCTGTATCTTTGGGGTAAATCCCCAGCAGTGCAATTGCTGGGTCTTGGGCAGATCTATTTTTAACTCTTTGAGGAACCTCCACACAGTTTTCCAGAGGGGCTGCACCAGTTCACATTCCCACCAACAGTGCAGGAGGGTTCCCCTTTCTCCACATTCTCTCCAATATTTGTTGTTTCCTGCCTTGTTAATTTTCCCCATTCTCACTGGTGTGAGGTGGGATCTCATTGTGGTTTTGATTTGTATTTCCCTGATGGCAAGTGATGGGAGCATTTTCTTATGTGCTTCTTGGCCATGTCTATGTCTTCCTCTGTGAGATTTCTGTTCATGTCTTTTGCCCATTTCATGATTGGATTGTTTGTTTCTTTGCTGTTGAGTTTAACAAGTTCTTTATAGATCTTGGATACTAGCCCTTTATCTGATAGGTCATTTGCAATTATCTTCTCCCATTCTGCAGGGTGTCTTTTAGTTTTGTTGACTGTTTCTTTTGCTGTGCAGAAGCTTTTGATCTTGATGAAGTCCCAATAATTCATTTTTGCTTTTGTTTCTCTTGCCTTCATGGATGTATCTTACAAGAACTTGCTGTGGCCAAGTTCAAACAGGGTGTTGCCTGTGTCCTCCTCTAGGGTTTTGATGGACTCTTGCCTCACATTTAGATCTTTCATGCATTTTGAGTTTATCTTTGTGTATGGTGTAAGAGACTGGTCTAGTTTCATTCTTCTGCACGTGGCTGTCCAATTTTCCCAGCACCATTTATTGAAGAGACTGTCCTTTTTCCGGTGGATAGTCTTTCCTGCTTTGTCGAATATTAGTTGACCATAAAGTTGAGGGTCCACTTCTGGATTCTCTATTCTGTTCCATTGATCTATGTGTCTGTTTTTGTGCCAGTACCACACTGTCTTGATGATCACAGCTTTGTAGTAATGGAATCTGAAATCTGGCATTGTGATGACCCCAGCTCTGGTTTTCTTTTTTAATATTCCCTTGGCTATTCGGCATCTTTTCTGATTCCACACAAATCTTAAGACGATTTGTTCCAACTCTCTGAAGAAAGTCCATGGTATTTGGATAGGGATTGCACTAAATGTGTAAATTGCCCTGAGTAACATTGACATTTTCACAATATTAATTCTTCCAATCCATGAGCATGGAATATTTTTCCATGTCTTTGTGTCTTCCTCAATTTCTTTCAGAAGTGTTCTGTAGTTTTTAGGGTATAGATCCTTTACCCCTTTGGTTAGGTTTATTCCTAGGTATCTTATGCTTTTGAGTGCAATTGTAAATGGGATTGACTCCTTAATTTCTCTTTCTTCAGTCTCATTGTTAGTGTATAGAAATGTCACTGATTTCTGGGCATTGATTTTGTATCCTGCCACACTGCCAAATTGCTGTATGAGTTCTAGCAATCTTGGGGTGGAGTCTTTTGGGTTTTCTATGTACAGTATCATGTCATCTGCAAAGAGGGAGAGTTTGACTTCTTCTTTGCCAATTTGAATGCCCTTTATTTCTTTTTGTTGCCTGATTGCTGAGGCTAAGACTTCTAATACTATGTTGAATAGCAGTGGTGAGAGTGTAAAAAAGATTCATGGAAACTAATGAGAATGAAGATACAACACTTCAAAATCTTTGGGATACAGCAAAAGCAGTCCTGAGGGGGAAATACATCGCAATACAAGCATCCATCCAAAAACTGGAAAGAACCCAAATACAGAAGCTAACCTTGCTCCTAAAGGAGCTGGAGAAGGAACAGCAAATAAAACCTTCACCCAGCAGAAGAAGAGAATTAATAAAGATTTGAGCAGAACTCAATGAAATAGAGACCAGAAGAACTATGGAACAGATCAACAAAACCAGGAGTTGGTTTTTTGAAAGAATTAATAAGATAGATAAACCATTAGCCAGCCTTATTAAGAAGAAGAGAGAAAAGACTCAAATTAATAAAATCATGAATGAGAAAGGAGAGATCACCACCAATACCGGGGAAATACAAACGATTTTAAAAACTTATTATGAGCAACTATATGCCAATAAATTAGGCAATCTAGAAGAAATGGATGCATTTCTGGAAAACCACAGACTACCAAAACTGGAACAGAAAGAAATAGAAAACCTGAACAGGCCAATAACCGGGGAGGAAATTGAAGCAGTCATCAAAAACCTCCCAAGACACAAAAGTCCAGGACCAGATGGCTTCCCTGGGGAATTCTATCAAACGTTTAAAGAAGAAATCATACCTATTCTACTAAAGCTGTTCCAAAAAATAAAAAGGAATGGAATACTTCCAAACTCATTCTATGAGACCAGCATCACCTTAATTCCAAAACCAGACAAAGACCCCACCAAAAAGGAGAATTATAGACCAATATCCCTGATAAACACAGATGCAAAAATTCTAAACAAGATACTAGCCGATAGGATCCAACAGTATATTAAGAAGATTATTCACCATGACAAGTGGGATTTATCCCTGGGATGCAAGGCTGGTTCAACACTCGTAAAGTAATCAATGTGATAGATCATATAAGCGAGAGAAAAAAACAAGAACCATATGATCCTCTCAATAGATGCAGAGAAAGCATTTGACAAAATACAGCATCCATTCCTAATCAAAACTCTTCAGAGTGTAGGGATAGAGGAAACATCCCTTAGCATCTTAAAAGCCATCTACGAAAAGCCCACAGCAAATATCATTCTCAATGGGGAAACACTGGGAGCCTTATCCCTAAGATAAGGAACACGAGAAGGATGCCACTCTCACTTCACCCTTTTGTTTGAGAGATTCATTCTTCAGCAGCTCTGGTGGCTCAGCAGTTCCGGCGCTGCCTTCAGCACAGGGCATGATCCTGGAGTCCCAGGATCGAGTCCTGCATCAGGCTCCCTGCATGGAGCCTGCTTCTCCCTCTGCCTGTGTCTCTGCTGCTGCTGCTCTCTCTCTCTCTCTCTCTCTCATGAATAAATAAATAAAATCTTTAAAAAAAAGAGAGAGATTCATTCTTCGACACGGTAAGACAAGAACTCTGCAAGCCTCCAACAACAATGTATCACAGCATTATTTTCCACAAATCTATTGTATACAGGCTGTGGCAGGAATCAGATAGCCACTGCCAAATAATTAGAAAGGGATATATGTGCCATCTTCTACAATCCACAAATAGAGGATCACTCATTCAGCTTCCTATTAAAAAGTAATTAATTGTGGGAAGAGTAAAGCTTGGTGGAAAATGATCTCGGTCATTAACAATTTAATATAAATCATAGGCGCCTGAGTGGCTCGGACAGTTGTGTTTGTTTTCAGCGTAGGTCATTGTCTCAGGGTCCCGGGATCGAGCCCCATGTCCAGCTCCCTGCTCAGTGGGGACTCTGCTTCTCTCTCTGCCTCTACCCCCAACCTGTGCTTTCTCTGTCTCTCTCTCTCTCTCTAATAAATAAAATCTTTAAAAAATGCAATATAAATTAAATAATTCTCTCTCTTTCTCTCTCTGACAGCAGGTTCACATATATAGTTTGATTGATCTTGAAGACATTGGCCACAGAGGCTAGTAAAGAATAAAAAATTAGAAAATCGAGGATGGTTCCAACAGAACAAATACTCCTCCATTCTGCAAATTCATGATATTTTACCTGGATAATCAAGGATCTCCAAACTTTCTCCCTGTTCCTCAAGGGCAAGATTTTTGCCTCAGATTCCTACCTTGATCCTCCTCTTCCCTTTGCTTTCTGTCCTCTTTCTCATTACACGTTCTCCCTAACTGTAAACTCCTGAACACATGTGTATTTAAAGGAGATTAATCATTCAAATACCATAATTAGTTCAAGAATTGTGTCTTTTTGAGATGGAATGAGCTAATTAATTTTTTTTTCTCCCAGGGAACCTGCTCTCAGATGTGAGCTAATTAGTGAGCTGCACATCAAAAGAAGTGAAGTGTATCTTGTAAATAGGATTTCATTTAAAACAGATCAAAGGACTATTTGCCCATATCACTCCCCCATCCTCTAATTTCTGCAAGCATCAGGCAGATGGCAAAGAGAACAACAAGCCACCAGCATGACACACGTAACTCCAAAAGAATAACTGTGGTGCCCGAGTCAAATATTAATGAAGAGAGAGAACCAAGTATGTCCAGCAGTGGAATTTCTCTTCTTAGAGCTTTCATAGTTGGATCCATGTTCGTGATCCAGCCAGCATAAAAAGCTAGAGGATTGGAATCGTGGTATCCAGACTTGGTTCTCTCTGACTGGAAAGCTGTGTGACCTTGGGCAAGTTGCTTAAGCTCTCTGGGACTCACTTCCCTCATCTGTAATGTATGATCTCAGTTCCTTCCCTACACACCTCTCTAGAGATTTGTAAAGATCAAGTGAGATGATTAATGGGACAAGGGTTTGGAAAAAGTCTAAAATGGCTATACAAACGCAAAACATTTTTGGCATGATTAACAAGGTCTCCATAGGCAAAATAAATTAGAAGAAGGGAAAGTTTCCCAGATGATTTTGGCCAAAATTATAGATCCTGAGGAAAACAGTATCCCAGTGGGCTGCCTCTGCAGATCAGATTCACAGCATAATTGCTCAAACCTCCTTTCTCTTGTGATTACAGTTAGAAATTAGCTTCCAAAGAAGAAACAACTCAAACTAAGGAAGGGAATGCAAAGGTCTTTTTGTTTTCCTTTGAAGTTCCAGATTTCTAAACATGACAAATTTCACAAGAACGAGCTTCTTTGTCCTTCTAACCATTTAGTCATGCATCCATCAGCCTAGAAGGACAAATGAGGCTGAAGCAGCTGGTGATTGACGGTGAGAGTGGCCCTTTGCCTTGAATTTAAAATGCAAACTGATGTAAAGGAAATCAATAAATACATTTTTTTTTGCTACAAAAATAGCTTCATGTCATTTTTTGGTGGTGATTGTTCAACACTAAGAATTTCAAGGTGGACAAGAAAGTGGGTAGAATGTTTCCTAAAGAAAAGCCCTACCCAGAGAAACTGGCCAGTGTATTCCTGCACATGAGATCATGAACACAGATGGAGAGACTTTGGTCTGGGGATGGGCAGTGACTCAGGGAGCAGCTGGAGAGGAAGAGATGACTCTGGGCCCCACTGGAAAGGCCTTGGTTCTCTTTGTATACAATAACTGGGTAACAATATAAACCCAGAGCTGTTAACTGGGTTCATGAATGTCCTTTTTTTAAAAATTTTTTTCTTTATTTATTTATGATAGTTACACAGAGAGAGAGAGAGAGTCAGAGACACAGGCAGAGGGAGAAGCAGGCTCCATGCACCGGGAGCCCGACGTGGGATTCGATCCCGGGTCTCCAGGATCGCGCCCTGGGCCAAAGGCAGGCGCCAAACCACTGCACCACCCAGGGAATGTCCTTAAGAGAAAGACATGAAAGACTCTGCTTCCTTTTCCCAACCTCACCAATCTGGGAAGGCACACTGCTTCCTACAGGGAGGTGAATGTGAGAAAGAAAAGGAGGCATGGAAGCTACCTTCTCACTGCTTCATACAAGGCAGAGGTCCTGGCTAAATAAAGGGTCCTAGTGGGAACAGGGGCTGCAGGGAAGGGAAGGGGGAGGACAGTTAGTATATTCTGAGCAACAGCATTGCAGGCACCATGGCACCTGCCAGGGACAATCTATTTTTTTTTAACTTTACTTTTTTTATTGAGGTGAAACTCAATGACAAAACATAATATAAAACATAACATAGCATATATAATAAAACATAAAATAAAATTGATCAGGCTAAAGTGAACATTGTACTGGCATTTGACACATCCATAATGTTGTGCAACCGTCAATTCTACCTTGTTCCAAACATTACCCCCCAAGGCTCCTACCCATCAAGCCATCACATGTCCTTCTACCTTCTTCAGAGGAGATACTCTCAGTGGGAGCCTTCTGTTCCACCTTACCCTCCCAGATCACACTCAGGGCTCACTTGTGCCTTTTTCAAGCCTGGTTGCAAACCCTCATGAGTGTGTCTGTGTAGACACAATCTTTACCTCTCTGGGCACAAAGGTGAAGTTGGCTCAAGAACCAGAGACCCCAGGACCCTGCAGCTAGGGCTGTCACAGGCTCCTTTGCCCAAAGGATGGCATCTCTAACAGAGGTACATCAGGTCTTGGAGAGGAGTTTGTGGGTGTTTAGTAAGCAGCATTAACAACATATCTAAGGATGTCTCTGGATCCAACTCAGGAGTAGGATCATCTCTTCTGACCATGAACAAATTTCCAGTTGGCTACAATCCCCTTACTCCAAATCAGTGCTTGAGTGATAACTGGCAGCTTTTTTTTTTTTTTTAAAGATTTTATTTGTTTATTTATGAGAGGCACAGAGGCAGAGACACTGGCAGAGGGAGAAGCAGGCTCCCTGTGGGGACCCTGATGGAGGACTCAATCCTAAACATCCCGGGATCACGACCTGAGCTGAAGGCAGACACTCAACCACTGAGCCACCCAGACATCCTGACTGGCAGCTTCCTGAAGGACTTGACAGTGTCACATCTCTTCTTGCTCCTCAAGGCTAGCATGAGGTAGCAGGAGCTCAGTCAACACTGGTGGAATTACCCACCAGGAGGGAAGGGTGCCGAGTGCTGATATGGCAGTTAGGGTGTCAAAGAGTCTACACTGGGAGTCATCAGGCCTGGCTTCAATTCTTATCTCTGCTGTCATGCGCTGGTCTTTTGGTATTTATGAGCCTCAGTGTCTTCATTTGCAAAACAAGTTTTTTTTTTTTTTTAATTTTTTTTGCAAAACAAGTTTAAAATAATACTTCTCTCTAGGGCCTGAGTGGCTGTTATAGAAGCTGTAATAGATGTAGAGTGCTTATTACAGTTTCTCCAATGTCAGAGGTCTCTACATGTCGTCAGAAAGAATTACTTCAGTTATAGGACTGAGAAAGAGGGCTAGAAGGTACATGACATTGTTGGAAAAGTAAGGAAGGGTCTCAGCAACAGAGGTAAAACTTCAGCATCAGGTAAAAGATAGTTTCAGGCCAATCATAAGAAGGGATTTCACTTCTGCTTCCCACTTCCCGAGTCCCAGCAATGATCATCTGAAAGGCCAAAAGACCAGAATGATGACATCTGTCCAAACAGCCAACTAGCCCTTGGTCCCATGTGCTCTTGCACAATAAATAAAAATATAAATAAATAAATAAATAAATAAAATTTAAAAATAACCTTTCTCAATTTACCTCCAATAGGAATCAGATGTCCCATGGAGACCTTGTCCCTCGGCATTCCAGAGGAACCTCCCAGGCTGGGATGTGTGAACAGAGTCTGTGTTAAGCAAAGAGAGGCAGTTTCCAAATACCAGGGGGAACGTGTATTATGATGTGGGGTTGTATCCCCTGCTGCATGTGTCTGCATTCCCACGGGAGGCAATGTTCAGCGATTCCATTCCATGTATGCCCTTGAATTCTTCCTATATCAGCCAAACAAACTGTTGACATGAATCAACCTTCTGCTTCACCCAAGCAGATTGTTTTCCAAAGCCATGGTGTTTTCTACAACTTGCCATGCTGGGAAAAGTAAAATGTTTTATTTTGAGGGTACCTGGATGGCTGGAGCTGCTGACTTGCTTTTGTCTCAGGTCACGATCTCAGGGTCATGAGACTGAGCCGCACATCAGGCTCCCCACTCATTGGGGAGTCTACTTGAGATTCTCTCTCTCCCTTTGTCCCTCTCCCTGCTCTCTCTCTCTCAAATAAATAAATTTTTAAAAAATTTTATTTTGGAGCTATGATGGACTTACTTAAGATGAGTCAGAGTTCTTTATCTTCTTTGTTAAAGAATTACTTTTATCCTGATAGAACCCTGACTGGTAATTTAGGTAGGACCAGTTTATTTTACCAAGTCCATCAAAGTTCAAAAGACAAAAATGGAGATGTGATAGCACATGAATGTATATCATGTGTAAATTTATTTTGTGCCTGGACATTTTCTCATTCTACATTATCAACCAATTTTGTGGTTCATAATCTAACTGGAATAAACTGGAGAGTGATGTTCTGAGAGGTACCAAGAACTTTTCTTGACTCACGTAGTCTATTTCAAGTTGTTTGCTATGGTAAATTCTCTCTGTCATCTCTCTTGTGAAAGCCTCAGTTAGTTCAACATTGTTCACTAACCCTTTGATTCCTTTGGAGAAGCTCCAGGAAGGTGAAGTAACTATTGATGTCTGGATTTCATACAAGTCTGTGTGTACTCTTGCCTGTGAATTATTTGGTATTTTTTCTTTACTACCTAGTGTAGCATAGGTCATTTTGTTCAGGAGGATCCCTAAATATCTGAGGACACTGAAGGAGACTGTATTATTTTTGAAGGTAGGAAAAAAAAATGGCAGCTGAATCTAAACGGTTTTGTGGAAAAAAGAAAAAAGAAACCAAACCACAGAATCCAACAATCTACAGTAATCACCCAAGAGAATTATTTAAGTGAAATTTACTATCACTCCTGGAGGACTTCAAACCAATTCTGAGATTTGCAGAATGATTTTCTAACTTCCTTTACACTTATATTTCAATGCTTTGCCCCTGCTTGTTTCATAATACCTTTACATTTTATATAAGTTCTTTCACATTTATCACTTCATTTGCTCCTAAAGATTAACTCACCTTTTAAGTGGTGGAGATAGCTATTTTTTTAAAACCATAATGCTATTCACATATTCATTTTCTCATTTGCTCCATCCAACAAATCCATGAAGTTAGTCAGCAATGCATGTATTATTTTCCCCATTTGACAGACAACTATGCAAAGCCAGAGAGACACCAATTGGCCAACCTGGAAACAAACTGGTGGACAGAGGTCTAAAAATTAAATCTCTGGGCTCAGAGACATAATAAAAAAACCCAGGAAGACCAAGATGTTTACATTGCCTACACTCAGGAAAAACCTGGAAAGGAATGTGCAAAATGAAATGATTTGTGTAAAAGGGCTGTGATTGTGGGTGAGTGCTTATTATTTAAGACATTTTCTTTAATGTTTTTACAATAGTGGTTTCAATATGCATACAAATCAGGAAAGGGAATAGAAAACTTTTTGAGTATGAGCAGAAAATGGTCTTATATTCTATGGAGACATGGACCAATTTCAGCTTAAGTGTTTCTGGAGTTCAAGATTCAGTCCCTGGTTAATTTTATGCATACAAATTTTAATTTTAAAAAAATCAATGATATTTATTGATCACATACTCTGTCCCAGGCAGTGGACTAGGTGCTTTACATGGATGAAATTATTTTTTTCCACAATAATCTGGTGATTTAGATAAGGCTATTTATTCTACAGAAGAGGACCCTGAAGCTCAGAGAGGTTAAGCAACTTGCCCACAACTATGTGGTTAAGAAGCCACAAAACTGGGACTGCATCCCAGCCAGCTTGACATCAATGCTCATGTTCATTATCACTGTATTATATTGCCTCTGAGCTGTTCTATTTGTCATTGTTGTGAAAGTCTGAAGACATAAAGCTTACAATGTTTCCTTAGAATATAGATTTGTTCCTTCCTTCTTACATTTACTTATATTATTCCTTCTCACATCTGTTTAGTTTTGTTCCTGCTCAGGACGAAGAATAAGTGCCATCTCTAATGCCACCTCCTATCGATTAGCAGTGTCTGTCTGAAGTAGGGTATTGACAAGGATTCTAAGGCTGTAAGAAAAATTGCTATGATTGATTTGCAATGTCTGCCATAGGCATGGGAGGGGGAAATATTGGCCTAGTGTAAGCTATCTGCCTACCAGCCTTTGAAGCTGGGTAGAGGGAAGCATTTGGATGGCAGGCCCGGGACCATTTCTTATGTTCCATAAGCCATTTCAGGAAGATGGAGGTGAATACAAAGATCCAGTGTAATGAGACTGGGGTGGTGGGAGGAGTGGAGACTCTACGTAGGGGTGATAGGGAAGCCCGCTGTCTAGTGGTCAGCTCCACAATGGCACGGCTCCTTTTGTACCTTCAGGCTCTGGGCTGTAGTAAAGTGGAGGTCAATGTGCACAGCTTAGTTCAGGAGATGCCTTGGTTCCCAAATCCTCTCACTTCCGCTGGATGGTCTCTGAATTGCTTGTCATAGCCATACTCCTCAATCCACCTTATGAATTTTATTTTCTTTGCAATCTTTTCTTTTCCTTTCCTTTTTGTTGTTGTTGTTTGCATTTTCCAAATTTCTACAATGTTCTAATACTTTTATTATTATTAATAAAGCAGTCTTTGCCTGCGCTTCCCCCCGAGCCCCCACCCCCACTCCCAGTATGTTTCCCACTTCTTTGCCTCATGAATATGACTCATTCTTCAAGATCTAGGTGGAATTACCCCCAGCCACCCAAGCAGAGTTAGGTATTTCTTCCTGAGGTCACCATGACCCTCTGAACAATGCTCTTTAGGTGTTCCAGTAAGAATCTCTGAAATACCAGCCTACTGACTTCAAAGACTCATCTAGTCAATTTCAACATCACCTATCCCAGCAGTAGTGTTGTAGGGGCCATATCTAAGGTTCCTTTGCAGCCCCAGTGCTTAATCCAAAGCTTGGTACATGGTAGGAACTCAACAGGTATAGTATCGAGGAGAGAATGGCTGTATCGCAGGGTATGTGGGTCTGACGCATGTTCTCTGCTAGACTCTCCACAGGTTGTTCAAGCTCTTTGAGCTACACTTTTCTCATCAGTGAGGTAGAGATAAAAGCACTCGATTCAAGAATGGTCATGAAGATTAAATGAGATGGTTTAAGTAAAGCATTTTGTGCAATACCTAACACAAAGTTAGCCCTCGATAACCGATAGTAACCAATAGTAAGTCCAATATTGAGTCATTATTAATTGTAAAAACGGTAGTACAATTGATAGATAATGAAATGTGGATGGATGGATGATGGGTGGATGAATGGATGGATGCTTCTGCTTTTGTGCTTATAGTTGACTTGGAATGACTGCCCTGTTCTGAACTCTGGCTTTACATTCTCCTTGGCTACAGACCACCTACAGCCCCTTCTGTCTCTAGGCTTTACCTTAGATATCTTTCAAAGGGTTGCAAGCCTATTTTTTTTAACCTATCTTCTTAATTCACTCCTGCCCATGGCTTAGGGTGACCTCCAGAGATTTATCAAATATGTGACTGACATCTGTATCATACACAGTCATGCTATTTTTGCTCTTTCCATTCATTTTCTCTCATCCACACATCAATAACTAGTCATTTATGTGGCATTTAATGCTTCATAAATGTTATGAGGCTTTCTACAGCACTAACTGGGAGGAATATAGTGAAAAGAGTTTATTTGATATTTTAAATCTAATTTCTCCACGTGATCCTTGTGTTTCCCCCTATGTGGTTTGCATATTTAGATTCAGCACGCGGGGCTTTGGCAAGCAAATTGTTATTGATGCGTGGAGTTAAAAAGGCAGGAACAAGAGGTTTCTCACTGTGCTAACTGGTAACTCTGCATGCCTTAGAATAAATCACGCCTGGAGCTGTGGAGCCATCCTAGCTTTCTGCTTGCTGATCTGTGACAGAAGCATGGGCCTTTCCCTACATGTGTGTGATTCCCAGCCCACTGGCTGCAGAGCCTTCCTGGCTTCTGCTCAGGGGCAGATGGATGAGCAGCAGCAAATGGCCTCTGCCTCTGACATCTTTGACAGTCACCTTCCTGGCTGGGAGGCTGAGCTATGGCAAGAGCTGATGTGGATTCTAGGACTGGTCACCAGCCCTCTGAACACTAAGACACAGGCCAAGAAACAATGGTAGAATCCAAGCCTGTCTTCATAGCCTTTAGTATCCTTCCTGTTTCCAGAGCAGAAGGTTAAAGCAAGAAAGAAGTCAAGCATTAGGGAGCCTATAGAAGTTGGTGGAGGAAAGACACACCCGTGCACACATATGAATTAAGAAGCCATTAAAATCATGCTTTTGAAAATATTTAATAAGGGATAATTAGGATAATAAGGGATAGTGTTAAGGGAAAAAAAAAGTAAGATAAGAAACATACAAGCTTCTCTGTATATATGTGCAAATGCAAATGATTAGGAAAAAAGACTGGAAGAAAATAAAAAATAATAATTCTCTCAAATTGGTTGTATCACATGCAAATTTTATGATATCTTGATTTAAGATATTTTCTAAGATATCTTTATGATGTCTTTTTTAATACTTTTATGGTATTATATATTTTATATATTTATAATATTATATATATTTTAAAATTATTATTGCTTAAGGCAAGGTAGTAAGTAGTAAGACAAGAGACAGAATGAGAGACGATGAGAGAGTATTTTAGGCAAGTTGCAAGGGATAGGAATCCAACTCAAACTGGCTTAAGTAAAATAAAGGAAATATATTGAGTCATTGCTGAATTGCTGAGAATCCAGGAGCCCTGGGTTCAGACATGGCTGGATCCAGGGGCTCCACAGTGTCTTGGGGGATAGTGTTTTCCTCCTCTTTCTTCTCTTTGGTCAATACTGCTAACGCAGCAGAGTAAAATGGTTGAGAGCATGGGTTCCGGAGCCAGGCTGCCTGGCTTCAAGTCATGCCTCCCCACTTACTAGCTTTTTTAACCTTCAGTTGCTCAATCTCTCAGTGTCACTTTCCTTCTGTGTGAAGTAAAGATAATAATAGCAATAATAGTTGCAATCATGATAATAACAATTATAAGTATAAGGTCTAAAAAGATTAAATGAGTTAATACATGAAAAGCACTTAGAATAGCTGGTGGCATATGGGTAGCACTCAATAAATATTGTCCTTCACCACCACGATCATCAGTTGTCTTGACTGACTATATTTTGCAGATAAGATCTTACCAGTGGCATAATGGCTACCAGCAGCCACACACCAACATCTTCCCAGCTTAGCATTCTCAAAGGAAAGAGAATTTCTCTTTTTCTGCATTCAGTTATCAATCCCAGACACGGTAATTAGACTGGCCTGGTTCCATGACCAGATGTGAGCCAATCACTGTGGCCCAGGATATGGGGGGCACATGGATTGACCAGTCTGGGTCACAGACCATTCCTATGGTGGGGCTGGGACACTACGATTGACTGTCCTACCAGGACATCAGAAAAGGAAATTGTAGTTCTCCTGGGGCTAGGGGATGGTGAGGGGGAGACTGAGAATATCCAATCAAAAAATTATTGCTACCAAAGAAGGCTTTTCTCAAATTGAGTCTTTAAACCTGTTGCTATCACAGAAACCGGTGACTGAATCCTTGGAGCATGGTTTCAACTTGATTCCATAGCCCCATGCAGTAGAGAAGTGGACCTCGTCCCAAGATGGATTATGAAATGCAGGCTGGGGTAGAACGGACAGATATGTGAAATACTACCCACCTCACACTGGGCCCGGTAGGAAAATGGACACATGGCACCTAGATACCTGGAAAGGATGCAGTCACCTGTTTATCAGAGTTAAGGTGTTCTGGGTTGGAGTGAGGGACGCCAGTAAGTAAGCCTCTGCTATCATCTAGACAAAAAGTTTTGGCAATCTGAGTCAAAGGAAGTGAGAAGATATGGGAAGATATGGGGTAAACTCAATAGAACTTAGGAGTGGGCAATGAGAAGAGAGAGGAGTCAAGACGGTGCCCATAGTTTCCTCTTAAGTCAACTGGGTGAATGAGCATCATATAATGAGATGGAAAGACATGAAGAACAGATTGGGGACAGTGGAAGATGGAGGAGAGATGAAGCCACCCAGGCCATCCACTACCATGTAGTATCTCATATCATTTTCCTAGGTGACCCTGGTGGCAACTCTGCCCAAAAAATGTGAAATGAATTCTGACAATTTCTTCGTGAAAGACTGAAAACAACTGTTTTGTAAGCAAAACATGCTTGCTTTGGCTTTAAGACCACCAAGCATTTTTAAAGTGCATTTGCATGCTGGTAAGTCAGTTACAAAGACCCCGGGCCTCATAATGCATTTGCAACATTTCCAAACTCAGGAGAAAACCTGCAGAGTGTTTTAGTGATCAACATGATTGGCTCAAACAACCAATTTGTCATGGAGTAATCTGTGTAAATTACTGTAGCAAGAATATTTTCTATCATCTGCCTGGTTTAGTGGAAAGCATTTTCTTCTATTATTTAATCCCTTGGGCCTCAGGGAATTGTTTTACAGTGATCTAATACAGCAGAAGCCAGGTTTATTTACAAGACTCATTAGAAATGATACTGTCTTGCTCTCTCCTGAGAGGCCAAAATAAAAGGTGAAGGAAGCAAGTCTGGAGATGCTGGAAAAGATCAGAGGACAAGGATGTCCACATATAGCATCGAAATAATTCACATTCCCATGTCCTTTTAAGATTTGCATGCTAAGTTTAAGGATGGACATTAAAAAAGAAAGATCCCAAAATATTTTCTAAGTTAGTAGGTCTTAACTCTATAGGTCTCAGGGCCCTTTGGGAATCTTATAAAACTTAGGAAACTTATTGCCAGAAGAATCCACTGCATATGCGCATATGTACATATACATATGTACATATATGTCATATACAACATAGCAAGGACTCATGGCTTGCCTGAAGTCCATCTGTGGGCTCTAGGTTAAGGACACCTACTGGGAATTTTCACGGCCTCTCATCTACATTGTTCTCAATTTTGATTTTTGGCAATAAAGACAATGAACAGTGTGGTTCTACTTGATGTGTGCCTAATAGACACTTCCTGACTGTGTAAAGATGGGTATGCAGAAGTCTAAGTCACCAGAACACAATGAAGAACCTAGAAGAAAGTGAGATATGAGATGGCAGGAAGACAATGCATTAAAGCTGAAACACTTTACTCAAAGAGTTACTCTGGTACTCTCCAGGAACCCATTAACTCTTGGTTTTCACAAAATTCTGAGAAACCCAGCAGTCTGTTTTCCAAGCCTCCAACAAATTGAAGATGGAAGATGAACTACTATGACAGGCACAATGATCAACCTCAAGAACTCCCCTTACTGGGAGCCTGAGAGCAAGGCGAGAGGGAGGAAAATTCGTCAGTGCATTTCTCCAGGCCTTGAGTTAAGCGTGGCTTTGAGCTAAGCATTATTGCTAAAGATGAATAGTTGCACAGTCTGATTTAGGAATTGGGGCTTGGTGAGAAAGAAACAGTCACAATGCAATATGGTAAATGTTTCAGTCAAAATATGTGCAAATTGCTACTTTGAAAACAAGGGGAAAAGTGCCATGTTGCTGCCTTTGGAGCCAAGGGAGACTTTAGAGTGAAAGGAACATCTGAGATAGATCTTCACTCAAGATGAGTATGAGTTAACCAGGGATTGACAGGAATAAATTAATTTCAGACCAAGACATGGTATTGTATATGGACAGGTGTTTGGGAGCAGGTATGAATAGATAAGTGTAACATGGGCGAGTGTGCGTGGACAGGTGTAGATAGACAGGTGTAGAGGGGGAGACGTGGTTGAGCAAATGTGAAGGGACAGGTGTGAATGGGCTGGAGTATATGGGTAAGTGTGGATGGGTAGGAGTGAACTGGTATTAGGAATGGGAGAAACCTTGCTCACAAGGGAGATCAGTCACTGAATGCCATGACTAGGGGTTTGGATCTCTTCCAATAGGCAATGAGGAGCCAAACAGAAGGTTTTTTCACAAGGTAAGAGCTTGAGGAATCAGATTTGGTTTGTAAAAGATAACTCCAGCGGCAATTTGGCAGATGGGCTACAGTAGGTGTTGACTGGACTAGCAGAGAGCAGTTAGGAAACTTGATTAGGAAACTCACAGAGCTTGATTGAGAGTTGCCAAGGACCTGAACCAAGGCATCATTGACAAAGACACATAGAGTGTGTGTGTGTGTGTGTGTGTGTGTGTGTGTGTGTGTGCATGCCTGTGCACATGGATGGGTATGAATATGTACAAGAAGGAGACAGAAAGAAAAACACATTGTATGCGTATGTGTGAGTGTTGTATGTATATGTGTGTTGATTGAAGTATTTTTATGAACTAAGATCATGATGCCTCAGTAGGTGTTGAGAAAGAGAAGGAAGAGGAAGGAAGAAGGAATATGGTAACTCAATGATTTTGTTTTGTGTATAAACACAATATTTTTATCTTACCCCAACCTCACAAATGTAGATCCTTGTTAGTTCAGAAGATATCGTTCTTTGGGTAGGGCAAAGGACCTTACCCCAGACCTGCACATCACTGTAAGTAGGAATCCAGGGAACCCATTGTTTAAACCAGCCAGTCAGATGACTCTGCTAGGAAGCTGTGATTGAGAACCACCACTTTATTTATTTATTTATTTATTTATTTATTTATTTATTTATTTTTAAGATTTTATTTATTTATTCATGAGAGACAGAGAGAGAGGCAGAGACACAGGCAGAGGGAGAAGCAGGCTCCATGCAGGGAGCCTGACGTGGGACTCGATCCCAGGACTCCAGGATCACGCCTTGGGCCAAAGGCAGGCACTAAACTGCTGAGCCACCCAGGGATCCCGAGAACCACCACTTTAAACAACTCAACCACCAGTCAACTTGAAGAAGGACATATAAATTCTTAGAAAAGAAAACCATTCAAACAATACTTTTATTTTCTTTATATAAAGGGAAGTAAGGCTCTTCATTTGCTACCCCTTTGCGAAGGGCGGGGGATCATCTGAGAATAGCTGCATATGCTTCAGAATAATTCATGGCATTTCTTTGAGCATATTCCTTAATTAAGTCTCTTCAGTAATTTACCCTCAGCCTCATGCTTTGATAAATATCAATGAGTAACAGGCCAAACTAAAGCTAAGCAGTCTGCATAAAATCATCAGCTATGGGTGCTCTTTCCTTTTCTCTCTGCCTCCCACCCTAGGTGAGCTCATCCAACCCCGTTGCTTAAATACCATCTATATGCCGATGACTCACAAATTTTTATCTTCAGCCTGGGCCTCTCATCTGCACTTCAGGGTCATATATCCAACGGTCTCTCTGTCATCTCTACTTGTAGTCTCACACGAATATCAATTTTATGGAGGATAAAAATTACTGAACTCTTAAATCATGCCACCCAGGCTTCTCCTCTCCCAACTTCAATCTTCTCCACCTCAGCCAATGGTATCACCATTCCCCTCATCCCTCAAGCCAAAAAGGCTGGGTAGGATCATCCTTGACCTTTCTCTCTCCTACCTCCTTTACCACTTCACTTATTTCTAAACCCTGCCCATTTTATCTCCAAATGTATTCCAGATCTGCCCATGACTCTCCACCTCTGCCCATGTGACCTTGATCCAAGCTGCCACCACCTCTTGCTTTATCGAACCAGGGCAGGGATGGTTTCTTCTTCAAGCACCTCTGACCAGCAGGGCCAGAGGGCTCTTTAAAAATTACAGCGCATCACCTCTCTGCTTAAAACCCTCCAGGGGCTTCCCAGAGCACTTAGATTCACATCCACATTCCTTCCCAGGATCTGAAATGGTAAGATTCAGGTTGAAATGGCCCTTTCTCCTCTTGTAACTTGTCTAGGCCCATTGCTTCCATCACCACTGTCCAATCAAACAGACCTTCTCCCAGGTCCTTGAACACACCTACCCCTCCCTGCTGTGGGGCCACCACTCCTGTTCTTCCTGCTGCATGGAACTCCTCACACAGCTACCTTCACTTCCAGGTCTGAGCTAAAACTCACCTTCTCGAGAGGCCTTTCCTGACCATCAAAGCCACAGTCGGCACACATTTTCCTTCAGGAGCCAGAAAATAAATATTAGGCTGCACAGGAAATAAGGTCTCTGTCACAACTACTCAACTCTGCTTTTGAAGCAAAAGGAGCCACAGACAAAATGCAAACGAACAGGAGATGCTGTGTTAAAGTAAAAATCTATTCACAACAATAGGCAACAGGCAAATTTGCCCCTCTCCCCCTGGCTATGGTTTGCTGATCCCTGGCCGGATCCAGAGTAAGCTCCTCCACAGAGCTTCTCCTAATTCCTAAATGTGTAGCCTGCCTCTCCCACTAGTCTGTTAGCTCCAGAAGGGCAGAGAACTAGGACTCTTACATATTCACCATAAAATGTGCAGTGCCTGGGAGAGCGCTTGCTGCAGTGAGGCTCCAGAAACATCAATTGGATAAAAGAAGGAAAAGGGAAAGATGAGGAAGGAAGGGATCATTTCTCTTTGAAGCCCAGGCACTCTTTGTAAAAAGGCAGCAGCCATGACCAGTATTTTTAACTCCTGCTCTTTGTCAGCAGAGTTCTAGGGTGAATCGCCTCTTCATGTATTGCTCGGCTCATCCCTTCATTCTTTCGGCGAAGCGGTGTTTATGAAAGTCCAGGCAGACAGGCTGAGGGCTCTTCCCAGATCTTTACCCCCAGAGGCCTTCTTTCTGGCTTTTCTGCTGGGAGGCCAGTGGAAGATTCTAGCTCTGTGAAGTGACATTGAGAGGCACGAGCAATTAGCCAGGAAGGCCGGCAGAGGTGCCTCTCAGGCCGCAGGGAGCCCTGTCCTCTCCTTCCTGACTCATTACTGTGAAACAGCCCTCAACATTATTCTGCACCATTTCTCCACCATGACAGATGTAAAGGGGATAATTGGGTACCCCCAAAGTTTAGCACCAACATTCCTTAAAAAAGCTGCCACCCCGCAGATGCATACCCCAGTCCTCCATCCTCCCAGGCCCCTCTCACTTCCCCATCTCCTCCAGGCTGGCTGGAGTACCAAGGAGGAGGCTGAGTGCCGGGCAGTCATTAAAGACAGTCAACTAAAGAGCTCTTCACCAGGCAGGATTATGCCTAATAGACAGCAAGAGTATTCCTGCCGGCTCCGTTAAGTTTCATCAAAACTGTGCCTAATTAAAATCTTCAATTTAATTATGCTCTTCTGCATTACAAATTTTGATCAAATTGGTTTAATTTAGTGCAAGGAGAGATGTTCCTTTTGTACGCACAGCAAACCCATGCTGAGGCTAGGTAGGCTCTGTGTCCTGAAGCCCCTCAGGATCCTGTTGCGGAATCTGCATTGTGCCTCCCTCCCTCCTCCCCCCACCCATCCCCAGGTTTGGTAAATCGCCAGAGGCTCAGAGAATTGGCAGTTGTTGCTCTGCCCACATCTGCAAGAACTGTCCTAAAGTCACACTGAAGCTGACGGCTGTCTTCCCCCACCTTGTCCCTGCTCCCAGCCTCCTTTTCCTCCTCTGCTTTTGAAACACCCCCATCTTGGGGAAGATTGCACCCAATCTGTCAGTGAAATATGCCATGGGACTGAAGCTCTGGCAATCTGCTTCCAGTCTGGAAAGAAATCTCAGCCTGTTAGTGGCCCTGCAGGGAACCTTCCAGAGTCCTTGGTTCATAGAGCCCCAAAGCAAACAGTGCTCTGATGGCCCAGCCTGAAGCACCCTCCCTGTCCTTCCACTCATGGTCAATAATATAGCCAAGACCCAGGTTCCCGACACTTTGTTCTCCCTTCTGAGGTCCCATTCCATCCAGTAAGGTCCCAAGACCTGATGTCACCCAGGCAGTCCCCTTGACTATATACCCTTTCATCAGCCAGACTTTTCCTGATGATCTCATCCTCATCAAAACTTCCCTGTCTGGGGTCGCACTCACTCCCATGCTTGTCCTGTTAGTTGGCTAGCCAATCCCTGATTTGATTCCTGCCATAAAAAAAAAAGAAAGAAAACACTTGGCTCCTTGCTGAATGCCTTGCTTTTTCAAGTTGCAGTGTGAGCTCCCTTTTATGTGAGTATGTCTGGGATAATTTTTCCTATGTGAAGCCATAGGCTGAAAGCTGCCTGTCATCCAGCAGAGCCAGTTACTCAAAAGTAAGTTAAAATCTTATTTATGTAGCATGGAGTGGAATGGAAAATTCACATGATGTTTAAAGACAGGATAGGAAAATTCAAAAGTAAGCCCGTGGGACTGTAGACCCAGACCTCTTGGGTCTCAGCCAGTTTTCTCCAAGTTGGGCAAAAAAGTGCAAGTTGGCCTGGTGATGTGTTACTCACCCTGGTAAATGTGTACCCCTTCCTTGGACTTCTGATGCCAGAAGCCTTCTATTTAAAGTGTGGCCATTCCCTCTGGAAAGGATGTCCGCATCTACTTCTGCTCTGTCCTCTCTTTTCAACTCCATTCCCAAATTGCCAGCTGCTTGACTGGACATTTTCACTTGCATGGCCTACCATGGCCTTGAAATGAACTTGTCTATAACTTCAAACCTACCATGTCTCTCCATGACCATCAAACCTGCTCTCCCCATCATCCTCTTGCCTCTTCTAGTGGTGCTCCAGTTTTCCCAGGTACAGGGTTTAAAAGGTGCAGGAGACATCCTCAACATCACCCATCAATTAAATAAACAAATAAATAAGAGTTGCTTTTAGTGTTGTTATTTCAAAACTCTCACATAAGTCTTTCCTTGTTTCTTAATGGGTAATTGATGGATTAGATCTTAGCTTTTTTTAAAAAATATATATGTTTTTGGTTACTGATTCTATTTGAGCACATACTCCATAACAGTTTAGGACTGGATGTTTCAACCCAATTTAATAATATTCTATCCCTTAAGCAAGACCATCGCTAAGTGAGGCCAGCACATAGTATGGACTTAGCAAAGGTTAGGCATTTGTAGAATCAAGAATAAATACAAATATATTAGACCATGGTAAAAGATGTCAGCGGATGATATACAATTAATGTCTGCCAAGTAAGGACAGAAGGGCTGCAAGTGGTCAGGAGAGAGTAATCTGTGCAGTGAGATTTAGGGAGGTGCCCAGGAGACTCTGAGGACAGCTTGTGGGACCAGCAAACCAACTTCCCCAGAGCTTCTGACTTACAATTCTTTGGCCAGATGCCAAGGATGTGAAGGTAGAGTAATCCAGTGGGCAAAGGGGAGTCAGGTGTCAGGGTGATGGCTGGTGTGGCATGTGACCAGAAGTTCTGAAATATAAAAGCACAAAAGGTATCATGGGGGAGGCACTCATGTATTGATGGGGTGAATTAATTATAATTATAATAATATCATCATGTCTAAAACATTTCTCAAGAGCTTGCTCTGTGCTGAGCAGCAGGTTAAATGCTGTACAGGCAATCCCTATTTAATCCCTGCTGTCATTCTGAAAGGGACCTTTTATTATTCTAGTTTGATGGATGGGGAGCTGAGGCTCCAGAAGGCTGCAGCCCATGCGCGCTGGCATAGTGAGTGAGTGTGGCTGAGTCAGGGTCTAAAAGCCAGAGGCCAGTGTTTCATCCTCCCATCTTTCTTCTTCATCCTTTAATGTCGCATTACTATTAACATTCTATCTTGTTCTCTTTTTCTTGAGAATATTTGAAATGCACACTCACTTAAACTCTTTGAAAATAGAGGCAGGGTCTCAGAGTTCTTGGCTTCTCCTAGAGGCCTCCCCCAAAGCCTTCTGTGTAGTAAATAATATATCCAATTGGTGTATTGATAGAAATATTTGCTAATGGATCAATGTTGAGAAAATCAGGCACAGGTGCAGAAAGGGGAGAACTTTCTGGAAAGGGCTATTTAGTGCTTATTTGGTGAAGCCAGTATTATTGTCAACAGGCTGCATGCAACAGTCCCTCCTGGTCCAAACCACTATGCTGGTTTGCTGCCTAGAACTCTCTTTTCTTGCCTTCTTTCTTCTGTTTTATTCTCTCCTGTCCTATAGGCCTCAGCATAGATGCCTCTTCCTCCAGGAAGCCTTCCCCAATTGCTCCCAAATTTGGGTTAGAGGTTTCCACAGAGGCCTAGGCTTCTTTCATCACAGCACTTACCCAGTGTATTGTAATTGTCTGTTTGCTCTTCAGCCTTCCCCAAGTATCTCATAAAAAGCTTGTTGAGAACAAGGTTGCCCTGAGCACCGAGGACACAGTATATATTTTTTAACATATGTGTGCATGTATTTGTTATATATATACATATATATATGTATTTGTTACATATAACATGTTAAATACAATATATATTTGTTGAATATAGAATTGTTGAAACAGATGCAGTGAGAGCTCCCTACCTCACCCCAAAACAACGTCAATACCACTCACATCTCCAGTGAGCAGTGGAGAGCACTAACCACAAATTCTCCTTCCTCTCACTTTTGCCCAAACCAGGACTCGTATTTTCTCAGGATGTACTAAGGGAGAAAGAGTGCCAAAGAGAAGTTAGAGAAAATGAACTGAACGAGGTTCCTGACCTCACCTATGAGTTAGCCCCAAGTTAGCCAGACTTTGTGACTTTGGGAAGTTCCATATCCTCTCAAAATTCAGGTGAGGAAGTGGTGAACCACTACCTCCCTCGTGGGATTGCTATAAAGATTCATTAGGATGTAAAACAGCACGAGGCCTGGCATGTGGTATCTGCCCAGTAAGTGTCGGATGCTATTATTATTTTATCAGCATCCTCTGGTGTTGGAATGTGATATTTTCCATTTCTGCTCATATAGAGAAGCTTTGCGAGAACACTTTAACATCACTGCTATATTATTATGTGCTTAATATATACAAGTGATATTGCAAGTAATATATGCAATTAATCAGATGCACAGAGATGCTGAGGTTTTGGAAGCAAAGTTGGATTGCCTGGCAAATCCCAGCCTGTTTGACTGACCAGGAACATGGCATGAAGCAACAAAGCTTTGCTGGGGTCAAAGGATCCATCAAAAGCCTCAGATCTCTGGTTTAGCAACAGTCTCACTGCTTAGGACCTTTCCAATTCACTCCACATGGTCGAAAATTAAAGTTAACAAACCCCTAAAACTGTAAATACTGATGAAATGTTTTCAGATTTTACTCAACCATAAAGCTGTTTATGACAGGAGGATGATAAGTTTCCCTCTAGTTATTTAAGCTGTAAGCAACAACATGAAGAAACAGTGCAGGTTGTACATTCAAGAACAAAGTTTGGCACTGTGATCAAATAAACTAACAACAAAGCAAATCTGACACATTCGATGATAAATCCTATTATTGTGCTGCATGGTAATTAGACAAAATGAGAAGTTCACATAATGGCTGTAATTATTTTTTCATATTACTTTCATATTGTCAAAGCAAACTTTTATGGATTTTCTCTATTTTGCTAGTTCTTCTGCATTTATAAAAAGCCTCTGTGTGAACTACTTTCTCTGGTACTAGAAATGGACTCCTCATTGCACAAAGGCATGGTTAGACATAAGCACACACACAAGTTAGAGAGTTAGAGACCTGGGGTTGGAGTTCCCGTGGGCTGAGCTTCTGCATCTACTGCTACTCCTTCTCTGGCTCAAGGCAGTAGCTCTTGGGACTACTGTTTCCTGACCAGAGACATCCAAGCCTTCCCTGCATTGCTCTCTCTCCCCTGTGAGAGGTTCTGGGTAAGAAGGTCCATATATTCCCTTTGCCATGGGAGGATCTTTGACCTCTTTTGGTGACTTTGATTGCTGTCCCCAATAGATCCACAACTGTATAATGGCTTAAGCATAATAGACATGTATTTCTACTCACCTAACAACCCAGGGCAGGTGTCCCAGGTTGGCATGACATTTTCCTCTGTCCAGTGATTTGAGGACCCAGGGTTCCTTCTATCTTGTGGCTCTACTGTTCTCTAGAGCCTTGTCTTCATTGTCTGCATTCAGCTGGCAAAAAAGAGGGAGCACAGATGAGATCTGGTTACTTCTTCAAAACCTTGACTTTGAAGATTACACCCCTCACTGTCATCAGAACTTGGTCACATACCCAACTTCAGGGGAAGCTCAGAATGAGGTCAAGCTCTGTGCTCTGGCAGGAGAAATGGGTTTTGATGTACAGTTTGAAAACTGCCCTTCCCAAAATTAGAGTGGAAACGAGGAGGTAGAGTCAGCAAACCAGATATAGAACAGGGGAAGGGGAAGGGGCAGTTAGATGAGACAGCAGGGAAAACAAAACAAGAAGTTATAAAAGTTCATTACTGGGACAATTGGGGAAATATGAATTTAGTTTCCCTAATGGTATTATATTAATGCTAAACAACTGACTCTCTGATGCCCCCCAACTGCACATACACTCACACATATGCACACAGACAGAGAGAAAGAGCAATGTCCCAAAGACATTGAGCAAAGCAAATGTCCCAAAATGTTAACAATCAGTAAATCCTGATGGAGTCCCTACAAGGGACAAAGGTATGACATAGGATGAGTTGTGCTAAAAACAAGAAGTAGGCCTGGCTTGCCACAGCTTTAGGTGCCCAGCAACAAGCCAGGAGATGAACCCAGAGAATGGTCACAATCCTGACAGGGCTCGTATGGCACAGGCTTAACCTTATCCTGCCACCAATGAGGAATCATTCAAGGGCAAGTAGGAATAAGATCTGGTGGATAGAATGCATTCAGGATAGATTTCAGGGGAATGAATCTAGAAAAGGGAACACTTTTATTCACTCAACAATTATTTGCACTTTCAGGCACCAGCCCTGAGCTAGAGGCTATAGACATGCAGTGCTAGGGTAGCCACTGGGGTATGTGGAGGAGCAAAAGCAGACTTTGTTCCTCCTTGCTTGGAGATGAGAATCTAGTAACCGGAGATATATATTGAGTAATAATTCTAAGAACAACTATAAAAGTACCAGACAAGTACAAGAGTTAGGAGGAAGACATTTATGATGCCCTGAAATCCCATGGTGGCTGCATTTGATATGGTCAAGGAGAACAGCACCCCAGATTCAGTTTGGATTTAGCAGTGTTTGGTGTTATTTAGGGATGACCATATCAGACAAAGGGAAAAGGTGGATTAAGCCTCTCTGGTTGGAAAGAGCATGACATGTTTGACTAAAAGACCAGCATGGCTCAGAGGCAGTGAGTGAAGAAAAGCGTGCATGATGAGCTCAGAGAGACGGAAGGGACAAGCCCTTATAGCACCTTGTAAGTCACGTTGATGGTCTTTGGTCTTTATGCCATGAGCAGTAAGATGCCATGGAGAACTTGGAGGTATGTGAGCACTGGGGGAGCAGGAGTGACATAATCCTCAGAGTTTCACAGTGGAGAATGGGCTATGCTGTAGGCCTCAGGAGACTGGTTAGGACACGGTTATAGCCATCCCAGGGAGGTGATAAGAGATAGAGAAAAGGGACAGAGTCAAGAAGCCTTTAGATCAGAAAGTGGGTAGACTTTGGTGTTTGCTGTTTGATTTGAGGTGTCAAGGTTGGAGTTGAAAGAACAGGCCGGGTGAGAGTGTCATCAGGTGTGTGCAAGAATTCTGAAGAGGAAGCAGCTTGGGAGGACCACAGTAAATTCAGAGTGGCACAGGTTGAGTTTGGGGCACTGGGTGGGGCTGTCTCACCAGGGATTCAGTATGTGAGTCTGGAATTTAGGAAGGAGGCTGCACCTTCAGTGGTGACTTGTGAGCACTCAACATTTTTATTTCAGTTGGTGCGATGCCAGTGCTTACAGGACACCATCATTTAGGGGCAGACAAAATGGAGCCCATCTCAGACAGGGAAGCAAAGGTCAGAAACAAAAACAACCAGGCGATTATGGTGTAATGAGAAGCCCAGGTGGTGGTAAGATTCAGAAATTGTCAAATGCCCAAAGGCTTACCTGAAGACAGGAATTGAATAATGTTCATGAACTGTGGTAGTTGAGAATATCATTGGGGACCTGGGTGACAACAGTTCCAACAGAACAATAGGGCTAAAATCAGAAACCAGTAATGAGGATATAGGAAGAGGAGACAGTGGGCACAAATCATTCTTGGGGAGACTTAAGATGACAGGTAGAAGAGTGAAACTTAACAGTGTCCAAGGCGGGGGGGTTCTTGACTAGGGGCACTTCATTCCATTATTCATCCCTCATACTTATCTTGAGTGTATTCTCCATGTCGGACACTAAATAGACACAGAAGAAACGAAGGCAATTCCCTGCCTTCAAGACCATGTACTCTGCACTAATTTATTGACTATTTTTAAATTTGAGTATAGCTGACAATGTTACCTTAGTTTCAGTTGTACAACATAGTGATTCCTCATGATCTCCGTACCTCATGCTATGCTCACCACAAGTGTAGCTACCATCTGCCTCCATACAATCCTACTACAATATTATTCATTATATTTCCTATGTTGTGCCTTTTACTCCCATGACTTATTCATTCCATATCTGGAAACCTGTTACCTCCCACTCCCCTTCACCCATTTTGCTCACATTCCCTCTAGCAACCCTCAGTTTGCTCTCTGTATTTATACGTCTGAGTCTGCTTTTTATGTGTTTATTCATTTGTTATTCAGATTACACGTTTGAGTAAGATCATATGGCTTTTGTGTTTTTCAATCTGACATATTTCACTTTGCATGACTTCTCATCTAGGTCTATCCATATTGTTGCAAATGGCAAGATTTCATTCTTTTTCTTGGCTCAGTAATATTCCACACATATATTACATCTTTTTTATCCATTCATCTATCGGCGGATGCTAGAAAAATGTTGCTATGAATGATGTCAAAGAAATTACTGCCTATGTTCTTTTCTGAGGTTTTCATGGTTTCAGGTCTTGCACTTAGGTTTTTAATTCATTTTAAGTTTGTTTTTGTGTGTTGTGTTAGAAAGTGGTCCAGTTTCATTCTTTTTGCATGTAGCCCTTCAGTTTTCCCAACAACATTTATTGAATAAGCCGTCTTTTCCACATTCTATGTTCTTGCCTCCTTTGTCATAGATTAATTGACCATGTTAAGTGTGGCTCTATTTCTGGGCTCTCTTTTCTGTTCTGTTGATCTATGTGTCTATTTTTGTGCCAGTACCACACTGTCTTTATTACCACAGCTTTATAGTATGTCTTGAAATCTAGAATTGTGATACTTCTAGGGTTTTTTTTTTTCCTTCTTTCTCAAGACTGCTTTGGCTTGGAGTGATTTTTCAATTTCTATTTTATGGAATCCTGGGTTCTAGAGACACCACTGAGGTAGGACGAGAAGGAAGCTGAGCTGAGCTGGTGGACTCTGAAATCTCTCTCCCCTATTAGCTCTGCGCTTAACTTTTTCATGAGCTTCCATATTTAAAATATTCTTTACAGATGTGTCTGGCTGGCTTAGTAGGAAAAGCATGCAGCTCTTGATTTCAGGGTCATGAGTTCAAGCCCCATGTTGGGTGTAGAGATCGCCTAAATAAAAAACTTATAAAAATGTATCCTTTACCAAAAAAATGCATTCTATTCCTAAGGGGAAAAGTTTATAAAGTAATGAGTTAGAGGATAGAGGATATAGCATTCTAGACCAGGTGTTGACAATCTCCATACAGGACCAAACAACAAATATTATATTATTGGGTATAATTTCTCTGTTTGTATGGAATGAATGCAGCTGCAGATATAGGAATGGGTATGGCTCTGTTATAATAAAATTTTATGTTTAAAAATAAAGGGCAAAAAAAAACAAAAATAAAATAAAATAAAAATAAAGGGCAGATGGCAGTTTGTGACTCCTCTCCTACATGTTGATGAGATGCAGCAGGACTTTTTCTTCCTATTACTCCTGAGAGTATATCTGTAAGACCTAGGATATCATAAGATAGTAGTTATGTTCTGGGCTCTCTCAGTTTTGCTTTTACCCAGCATTCCTTCAGCCATAGCTGCCTGACTTCGATGCTTCACCAACTGGAGGAAGCCTGTCACCTCCTATAGCCCCTTGGAGGTAGCTAGAATTAGTCTTTTCCTCTACTTCACCTTACAGTATTTATCTTTTCTTAATCTACTGTCCCTTTTATTTTTCCTCTCAATTTAAACAAAAGGAGTTAAAAAAATCATCCCTCACACCAAGCAAAAATAATCCTTAGAAATGTTGGCTGAAGACACACTGCCCTCATCAAAACACAGTATTCATGAATGAGTTTTCATTAATGGTGCTTTAGGGAAACATCAGCCTTGAGAATTTTGATCCGATGAGCCCCATGTCCCACCAGAAATCAGTAAGCAGAAGAGCAGGGCTCCATGAGCCAGGCCCTGCCCAGGACGGTGGCTGCCAACTCTTTGCGAGAGGAACTGAAGGCATTAGGAAATCCATGGCAGCCGTCTCAGCTCACAGTCCAGCAGGCCACACTCTGGAGCTGGGTAATAAAATGACTAAACTCTGGGGGAAAGCGGTTTTCCATACACAGAACGGAAACACCCTGTTGCCTTGTTTTGAAAAACAGAGAATAGGAGTGAAAAAGGGAGACGATAGAGTCCAGGTCCACAGACACCTGCTGGCTTGGTTTTCACCAGCTATGTGGGCTGGGGATGGGGACGCTTGTCCCCAGTATTATCCTGGCTGACCTGGTGATGATCCATATTCTTCTGCTATAACTGCTCTAGGAAAGCCTTGACAGAATGCTTGGATTAAAATGATAAAATACAAAAAAATTGTTGAGAAACAAAAGCCTTGGGAGTGCCAGAACCTGTACCAGATAACTTCTAGGGAACTGGATTTGGAGATAATTAGCTTGAAAACCAGCACAAAGGGAACAAGTTTTGATAAAGGGAGAGGATTTCAGAGTGGAGGGTGAAGCTTGCAGTCGTGTCTAGCTGGACTGGTGGCCGGGACCGGGGTGGGGGGTGGGGGACGGTTGGTGAGGGGTAGGAGGCAGGGCTCTGGTAAAATGAGTAGACAGGGCAGATGAAGGAGAGGATAGGGCACCCCGGGCCACAGGAAGTAGGAAGAGACCTGTGCATGCCACTCATAGGCTCCCAACTTCCATTATGACCATGCCCAGTGACTCCCCACTTTTAATATAAGAATGGTCTCTGGTAATATTAAAATTCCCACCTACACTCCCAGGGACTGATGCAGGATGGAGCCTCAGAATCTTCCTTTTTTCAACATGCAGCTGACCATTCTTTCCAGGTCAAGACAACTAAGTTTGGAATCAGCCCTTATGGTATACCAGGATTCTCCTGGTTCATCAAGCACAGGCACTTGGATCTGGGGCTGCTGAGTGTGAGTATGCTATCATTAGACTGAAGAGGGAAAATACTACCTCTCTGAAAATATTGTGACTTCTAACATGTAATGTTTCACAAAGTAATTTCTCATTTGATCCTCATGAACCAATGAGGTAAGCAAGGCATGAATTATGGGCCCCATTCTACAGATGGGGCACTAAACCTTCCAATAAAATTTGCCCAAGGTCACATGGCTAATAAATGATGGGGCGAGGACTGGAAACAGGACCTTCTGATCCTTTATCCGTTATCTTTTCCCTCCACCCCAGTACTTCTCACGCTCCCACCCAGAATCTTCATGATTGGTGGATTGAGGCCACAGAGTTAGCAGTTAGCTGACTTGGGTTGCAGTTGGACCTGTGACTTTTAAACTTATTAATATCACATTTTAACGTAGCAATAGCAGGTCAGAGTCACCTAGGTTTCTTGTCCAAAATACAGATTTCCTGGCTCCAGTGTAAATTTGTCCAATCAGAACTTTTTGGGGGGTAGGGGGTGGGCGCTGGGAATCTGCACTTTTATAAAAGCTCCCCAGGTGATTTAATGATGAAAAGTTTGTGAATCGCTCCAATAAATTAAGCAAATTAAGTTCAAAATCAACTCTCAACATTCCTGGACTTATTACCCAGGGAATGGCTTACTGGGCCTTTAGATTCTACCCCAACTTCTCTTCCCATCCCCAGTTCTACATTTTCCCATAGTTTTGTTCACAGCAGCATCTCTTCTGGGAAGTGAGGGGCAATATAATTTGAGTCGGTCTTTCATTTGGAAGTGCGTCTGATGGTTTGTGTATAAGAAAATCAAAATTCTCTCCTCCGCCCGCCACAAATCATGGGCAGTAGGGTCAGAAATCCTAGAAGGTGAGAGTATGTTTTTGAAGGCTGATAAAAACAAAACAAAAAACAAAACAAAACAAAAACCCTTGACTTTCACAAACTGCAGTAGTGCTTCCAACACCCACCTGGCAAGATTGCTCATTCTGTGAGGGTTCTACATGGAAAAGATCAGCCCGCTCTCAAAATAGAATCTAGAGATACAAAGGAATCTGCAATGGCTTCATGTGTTTGTACACAGTGCAGTGGAGCTTCTGGTATTTTTATTACCAATCAGAAGAGGCTTGTCACAGGCAGCCATCTGCTTGAGTCACTGCTGGGCTGCAGTGGGCCATGGCTTCAGAGAAGGAACACTGAAATCAAAGTTCTGGCTCAAGAAGAAGCCCAGACCAGGGAGCTGCCCGTGCCCTGCAAGAGACATCCTTCAGTGTCCCAAAGGATCTGATCGTATTCTACGTCAGGAAAACTCACCTACACGCTTGGATCCTTAAAGAGAACGAGCGGCTATGACATCAGGTGGAAGGTATTATATTTGTTCTCGTGGAAATGTTCCATGTTTCAAAGTGGTCTCTGCAGTCCCATTAAAATTACAGACTTTTCCCCCTTCCCCTGCTGCTTTTCCACATTCTAATACAGGCTTCCGAAAGAAAAAAAAAATGTGAATGAGCTAGCATGGGATTTTTCTCCAGAGAGTCAAAGCAATTCGGACTCTGATTATTGGCCCTACATCCAAGGAATTATCTTATTTTTTTTCTATTCTTTTTTTTAATCAATGTACAAAATCCTTTCATGCAGATAGAAAGCTTTTTGAATCTGAAATTATTGTTTGACTACAGGTTAATGAAATGTTTCAAACTCTTTATTCCATATCTAATCCTGACGCCAAAGGTTTAGGGAGCAGAAAAGAAAGACTTGCCAAACCAAGGGCTCACCTTGTATACTCTGCACCAATGAAGATCTATAGCCTAAAATAAAGGCTGTAAGAAAACAAGATTTTTTTAAAATCATAATTCAACCAACACCAAGGAGAGAGGTGTTTTGGAGTTGAGGATCACTGAAGAAAATAGACTAGGAAAAAATTATTTTGAGATCTAATGGGGTGGAGTTTTGATAGTACAGAAAAAGAAGAAACGGCAGGCTGTCGACAAGGACACAGTCAAGTTTTTACAAATGCACAGTCTTGCTGTAGAGAACTGGGATGATCTCAGAGGGTCCTTAATCCATCGTGTAAATGTTACTTGGCATTTGTGCTGGGTAAATCAAGGACACAATAGGTGGGGGAATGTAAAAGCTATTTCTCTAGAAAACTATCCCAGATTTATGGAAGGAGGTCAAAGAACAAGCAGAGGGTAGGTCCACTTCGGGGAAATGGCTAGCCTTGCATTGGAAAACACACCACGGACAGAATTTGTTCTCAAGCCAAACTTGATGGCTGAGCTAGCACCAGCAGTTGGGAATGCCATCTTCGTGCTCCCCCAGCCATCAAAGCTAGAGGTGATTAGGGTGCTCCCCATTTGTGTGGCCATATCCCTGAAACCTTTGGACAGCCAGAGAAATATTCTATTTCTCTGTTTAACTTAAAAAAAAAAATCAAAGTCTATTCTGAGCTAATATCCAGATTTAATCATTTATTAATATTATTTCTTTATAATAATCACCAAGAAGCAAAAGATTAGAAGTGCAAAATATCAATTGTGCAATCTTAACTGTTTTCAAAGGAAGATAAAATAAATGTCAGGTCCAACAAGGTCACGTGCCCTTCAGCAAATAATTGTCTCCATGAGCCTCTTGTGATGTATTGAAACTGAAGTAAATTGTTAATGCCTTTCATTTACAGAGGGGAGCTCATGCCTCTGCAACATTGTATAGTTTAGAGTCTAAAGCAAGCCCCCCAGGCATTAGTCACTCTTTCTGGGCAATCATCTAAAAATAGGGATGGCCTTTCCAGATACCCTTTGTAGAACATTGAAAATGGGATGATAAAGGTGCCTTCTAACATCCCTTCCATGGACTCTCTGGCGCTCTTTCCTTTTTTCTCCTCAATCTCATAGTTGCGGGGAAGGAAGAACCTGGTATTTAAGATTCAGAGATTAAGGCTATGTTTCCCGACTTATAGCTTAATCTTTGGTTCTGTGTAAACAGAAACCCACTCAGACCAAAATAAGATAGTGGGAGTTAAAATAGTGGTGTAAGAACAAAACCCTGGAGAAGAATGTGTAAGAGAGATGCACACAGGCTCAGTGGAGCCAGCAAGTGGAAAGCCATTGGAAACCATGGTTACTGTCCCCAGAATGCCACATTTTCTTGCATCTGTACCCATTCCCCATGGATTCATCTTCCTCTGATCAGAGTTTTCACACACCATGCCCAAAGATGCCTGCTCTATAGATTTCAAGTAACCAGCAGACACTGACTAGTGCCTTTTTAGTGGCAATTCTAAATTCCCTGGAGAGGAAATATGATGAGTTGAGGTGAGAACTGGTGTCCACTTCTGTTCCAATATCTAAGACAAAGCAGCAGAGTCAAATAGTATAAATACGGCTGCCAGGGCCTGCCACTCTAATATGCAGCAGTGCTCAAGAATGGGGGACTATGGGATAGGTAGCACCCCCAAATGCACCTACTATAACCTATCATTAACCTCTTTCCTCCAACAGTTTATGTTGTAATCTGCCAGTAACTTATACGTTCTGAGAAGCCCTGAATTCTAGTCAAGAAGCTGACAGTTGAGTGAAGGATCTACACAGACAGCTAAATACAAGATTCGGGAAGTCTGTAAGTCAGTGTCTGAAATCATCGGAGAGCAGGGTCTCTCAGCCTCAGCACTCTTGACATTGTAGGCTGGTTAATTCTTGGCTATGGTGGAAGGAGTGTTTCCTATGCGTTAGAGGATACTCAGAGTATCTTTGCCCTCTACTCATCAAATACCGCTAGCACCCTGCCCCTGCACCAGTTATGACAACCAAAACTATCTCCATTCAGTGCCAAATGTCCCTTGAGGATGGTGCATTTTTACCCCTTGTTGGGAATCACTGCATACAGCAATATGAAATCATAGAAGGGGACACCAAAATCAGGCTTGGAGATCTGGAAAAGCTACCTTGGGGATGAGGTGAAGTTTTGAGGGTCAGTAGGAATTAGCTAGAAGAATTAGAGCTTCAAAGGTGGGAATGTCAGAGGGAACCCAAGTGTGTTACTCAGGACACTAACACTTCAAAGTCCGGCTAGATACATAGCGTATAGAGTTCTGTGGTCGATGATGTAGACTCTTTTCTGGGAAGTTCTAATACGTTTTGTTTTACACAATACATTCTAGAATAGTAAAGGCTCTAAGAAGTCCTAGGGCTTTGGAAGGAGATTCTCAGGATCTGAATTTTGGTTCTACCACTTACCAACTGCATGACATTGAAAAATTTACTTAACTTTTCAAAATTTGGATTGCTTACCCATAAAAATGAGTTGATCCTAACAGGACCTATATCACAGGGTAGCCGAAAGGATTAATTGAGATAGTATGTCTAAGTCATCTTGCACAGTTCTTGTCTTATAAGACGTGCTCAGCAGGTGTTATATGTTTTAAACATTGCATTTCCCCAAAAGATTTTGAGGAATTCATAGAATTCAGTTTCCATTCTGAGAAACACAGTGCAGAAATCTCAGCAGAGGAATGTGAACTACTTACCTACCAAAGTCTAAGATTTTTTTATATTCAACACACAGACCTGTTGCAGGATTTCCTCTCCTTTGATGCCTACAGTCCTGGGTCATGCTGCTTCGAAGAATGAAGAGATAGACCAGATGAAGAATGGTGGGCAGCAAAGTTTATTGAGCAATAGTATAAAGCTCCAAGAGAGGAAGGGGGTCCCAAGAGGGTTATCTCTGGAGTTAAGTCCAGGGGTTTTTATGAAATCTTTCAGGGAACTATTTTAAGCAATCCGGGTGTGCTGAGTCATGCCAATCAGGGCTTTGGTCACATATCTGTCTACCTAGTAGGTTAATGTCAATGTGCTGATGATCTGTCTCTTTTGTTAATACCCAGGAGGTTATGTCTTACTTGCCCCTTGCCTGGGATATTGACAAATGCTTTGTGGTTAATTGCCTTATTTTAAGATGCTTTGCAGAATTTGTTTCTGCAAATGCTGCAAAACAGAGTACTAGAGTGGTCCTGTCTGGGCTGCAAAACAGGGTGTTAGTGCTGTTTTATCTTAACTGTCCTAACTCCATATTTTCTTGTCAAAGACCCTGGCTCTGACTACCTAACTGTCTAACTAACTCCTAATGCCAGGGCCCCGGGATTCTCAGCACTGCACGCCCAACCCGGAGCCTTATTCCACAAATGGGATAAGCAGAAGGGAGCCTCCACCTCTAGCCCACACTCCCCTGGGACTGAGCAGGTCAATGGAGACAGGATGAGAAATGTAGATTTCTTGCTTCTCCTGGGAAGAAAGCCCTCCATGTGGAAGCTGGGGTGGGAGTCCTATTGAAGTGGGAGAGCAAGGTTCTTGTCTCATGGTGTCAAAGAATGAATCTCTCTGACAAAGGAGAGTAAAGGGATAGAGTTTTATTAAGCAAGGATACAGAAAAAGCTCCTAGAAGTGAGAGGGTTCCCGACAGGATTGCCAATGTGGGCTTTCCCTGACAAGTCTTTTATTTAGAACTGACTGAGGAGCTTATGGCCTTATCACTTTTGTGATGTCTTGGTTTGAGTAAGGACTAGTGATAACATCTTTAATGGCTTACTTCTTTGGGGTCTGGTTATTCTTTGTTGGTCACAATGGGACTGCCATAAAAAGACCCCATCTCTGATGCCCAGGGCAGGATGGTCTGGTTTGTTCCCTTATCTCTGGTTTCATTATGCCTCAGCATTTCTGGGATTTTTTTGGTGAGTCTGATCATGTAGCACCCCACCTATCTCTTCCTACCTAGCCCTACCTGTTCCTCATTCACTATGTTCTTGGCTGTACCAGTCTGGAGTGAAGTCCCACTGAGCTTGGAATGGGGATCAAGGGAGTGGTTTTGTTACAAATACCACAGATTCTCAGTTTTCTTACAAAATTTTCATGGATTTTTTTTTTGGGGGGGGGGGGACAGATGTTTCTTCATTTGCTATATACTCTTAGGACCATTTCCAGAGGCTTTACATGGCCATGTCTAATAATTTTCACCAGTTCCACTGGGTAGTGAGTTCACAAAACTCCTCAAACCTCATTCTGCAAATTGATCTCATTGCATTTCAGATATTTGTATTTAATGGGTTTGTATCAGGGACATGTAGTACTTATGATCCTTGGAAAATGCTTAGTGTGGTTTTTAGAAAAGGACTGATTCTATTCTGTTTTAAATCTAATGTTTATTAGTAAGAACTAGGGGTCTGAATATTTTTTTCATGGTTAGTGAGATATCTGGTTCTACTAGCAGTTCATTCATTCATTCATTCATTCAGCAAATTCATGTCTAATGTCTGACAATCTCCAGCATTGTCCTAAGTGCTTATGACACTGAGTTAAAAAAATAAAATAAAATAAAACAAACATACAAAAAAAGTTCTTTTCTTTCATTTATGCTTGAAATATAGTGAATACAGACAGGCAATAAAAAAGGAAAGAGACACATAAATAAGGTAATTAGAGATGATGGTAAGCACTATGCAGGCAGTAAGACCACCTGATAAATGTGAGGCTCTGTAAGATGATGAATTGGAGCTGAGAGTGGAAAGAGAAGGAGCCAGTCATGCAAAGCTAGGAAAAAGCATTTCAGGTAGAGAAAGCAACGAATGCAAAGGACCTGAGTCAGGCACCTGTGTGACATGTTCAAGGAACAGAGATAAGACTAAGGTGGCTAAAGGAATAAAGAGGAGAATGGGATGAGAAATGAGAAGGGTCTGGGAGAGCAGGCATCAGCCAGGTTGGGTGGACTTGTATGCCATGGTACTGAGGTTGAGTTTCGTCTCCGGGCAGTGGGAGACCATAGGAAGGTTTTAGGCAGAGGAGCAGGCGCAGTACACGAGGGATGCTGTGGTAAGCAGGCCTCAAATGTTTAAAATCAAGCTTTCCAACAGTCACTTCTACCTTCAGCCAATATTCCACATAAGTTTTTAGAGGTTTTTGACTTCGTTTCCTAAACATACTTCTAACAGAAATTGACCTAACTAACTAGTTACTGGTCTACCATCAGGACAAAAGGCACATTTGACTTCTCCCTGTTAGACCTCCCTCTGCCATAGGCAACTCTCTATTCTCAGGGGCAGGAAATGCAGGTATGTATGCCTCTGTTTTTGTGAAGGAAGCCCTCTTGAACCTGTCCTGTGTAATTCAATTGTTTTTCTCCACTACCTTTTACGCCCGTAGGTATTCTCACACGTGAAGCAACTTCAAAATCTATGATAACACAATGCCTTCCTGCCCCTCTTCTGATGTAGAGATGCTTTATCTTAATTTCCCAGTGATCACTGGAGGCTAGAAGTTCCCTCACACTCTGATTGAGTTTCCCTTACTCTGCCAAGACCCTAAGTCAAGTAGTAAATTCTGTGATAACAAACACCGTATAAGTGCTCTCGGTGGAGCACTGGATTTAAACAACACTGTGTTTCTTCTACAAGGGAACATATCTTTTTTATCACTTCAGATTTTCCTTTATATGGTTTTCTTAAAGAAAGGCATGCCCTGGGCAGTATATTCTTCTGATTCAATCCCATGATGACGGTTTGTGGTAATGGAGGCTTCAGAGCATGGTTGAGAGTCTTGGGTCTAAGCCCTGGCTTAATGACTTCACAGTAGGTCTTTGGACAAGTTGACTTCTTTAAAATGCTCATGCTTTGTCTTTATAATAGGGATAAAATAAGATAAAATAGCACTGGCCTCATAGGGCTACTGTGGGCATCAGATAATATGATATCTGCTCCATAGCAAGCTCTTAGTAGGTATTGGTATTAGGCTTACATAAGAAAAAGTGAGTAAGTAGATCAGTCTATTGACATAAAAAGACACATGATATGGGGAGAGATAGAGAGAGTGTGAATGCACAATTAGCACCCTCCATCCTGATTGATCTTGTGATTTTCGGGAACTAGGACAGAGTTTGAGGGCAGATGCTGAGGTTGATGAGAACAGAGGATTAGGGACACTCCCCAGAGCTTTGAAATACAGTCTTATCTTAATCCTCTGGTGGCCGTCTAAGCTAAAAAATGTAGCTCATCCACTCTATCTAGAAACTCTCACCGTGGTTGGACTCACTATCCAGAGGGGTGGGCTGCACGGGTGGGTTAAGCTGTTCAGATATAGGCTGATACATTTATTACTCTCTCTTTGGAATATCCTCAATTGTCAGGTTTGATAGTGAAATTTGGAAGTTATATAAAGAAACAGCACAGGGTGCTAGAAAAAGCAGTGGATTTGTGATTTGGGGGCTTGAGTCTTAGTCTTGCCTCAGGTATCAGCAGGCTGGAAGATTCTGGAAAACTCCTTTCCCCCTGTTTGTTGGTTTTCTTATTTGCATGATGAGTAAGTATAGATGATCTTGAAATACATCTCTTAAAGTTGTGATATGGTAAAAACATAGTTGTTCCTGTCTTCCCAAATTCCCTGGCAGAGGGAATGGAGGCGGGGATTAGGCCCCCTCCAACAGGAAGTGATGGGAAACAGTTATGCAGAGTGTTGGAATTTGCTAGTGCTTCACGACATGTGTTCGCCTTAGAAATAAGCTGGCAAAAATCAGGACATAATCTAGAATGGCTAAAATGAAAGAGAACCAATAGCAAGTGCTGGTAAGGATGTGGAAAGGCTACAGTCTTGTGTACTGCCAGTGGGAGTGTCATCAGCACAACCAGTCTGGCAAATGGGAGTATCTGCTGAAGCTGAACCATACACTGCCTCTATGACCCAAGAGTTTCACACTTCAGATTATCCCCAGCAGAAATGCCCACCTTGATGCACCAAAAGACATGCACAAGAGTATTCAGTGCAGTGCTACATGCAATTTCCCCAAACTAGAAATAGCCCAAATGCCTGCCTGGAGTCTTGTGGATACATAAATCCTGGTATATTCATAGTCATAAAATGAAATGAACTACAGCAACATGTGACACCATGAAAGACCCTTGCAAACACCTTGAGCAGAGGAAGTCAGACACAAAATACTTTTTGATCGATTCCATTTATACAAAGTTTAAAGACTGTCTGAACGAACATGTTTGAAGTCAGGAAAGCGGATACCCTTTGGGGGGATTAGTGTGATTGGTAGGGGGTATGTAAAGGCTCCTGCAGTGCCAGTAATGTTCTGTTGTGGTGGGTGCTGGTTACACAGGTGAGTTTGCTTTGTGAATATTAATTGAACTGCCTATTTTTGACTTGGATATATGTTATACTTTAATAAGTTTGCCACCCCCCAAAAAAAGGTCACACATGCTAATCATTCCTGAGTTTATGTCTCCTCTGAGGAAAGAGAAGAGCCGTATTCTCAAAGCACGTATATATCTCTCTGCTCAATCTTAGAGGGTAAAAAGAAAAAAAAAAGCCACTTTAAGTTTTCTCAGCTGAGCTTCATTTCATTTGTATTCTGGGTCCCTCTTCTCACCTTGCCCCCAGCGCATGTCTCATTCTGCTAGTGGTGGAAGCAAGATCAGTCAAGCCTGCAACTTCCTCGTCATTTGGTTTCCCCTGGCTTGTGTCTGAGCTTCAGGGTCTATGCACAAGCCAGAGTGGAGCTGGGGAGGGCTGATCCTAACCCAGGTGACATCCACCAAGAGGGCCCTGTTCCCATGGATCTTTGGTGACTTGCCCACACAGATGACTGCTCTGTCGCCTTGCTCTCATCATAAGGCCTCTCAGTATCACTCTGGGAACTCAAAATCAAGATCTACTTGTGCATTCTTCTGAAGCAGTGAGAGCTTCACAGCTGTCCAAATGTGGGGGTAGCCTGGAAAGAAAAGATGGTCATTATAGAAAATACTAGAGGACGTCATAACTCTATATTCCTCATATTTTCATCTGATAAATATGGTGTTCATCTTGGTAGCCTGTGTAATCTGTTTTCTGAGTAGATATCCCAAAGGTGGAGGAAAAAAGGTGGGATGGGGTGTGGGGAGAGTGCAAAATAAAGGGTCAGCATGTACACCCCTTAGGACTGTCGTAACAAATCACCATAAGGTGGGTGACCTAAAACAAATTTTATTCTCTCACAATTTTGGAGGTTAGAAGTCTGAAATCAAGGTATTGGTAAGACTGGTTCCTACTGAAGGGCTCTGAGGACAATTGGTTCTAGGCTTCACTCCTAGCTTTTGGTGATTGCTGGCAATCCTTGGCATTCCTTAGCTTGTAGATGCATTGCTATGATCTCTACCTCCATTGTCACATGGTATTTCTCTCTCTCTCTCTCTCTCTCTCTCTCTGTGTGTGTGTGTGTGTGTGTGTGCGTGTGTGTAATTTCTTCTCCTTATAAGGACGCCAGTCATAGATTAGCATTTACCTGAATTTGGTATGACTACATCTTGACTTAAGTACATCTGTGTATTAGTTTGCTGTGGCTACTGTAACAAAGTATCCCAAACTGGGTGGCTTCAACAACGAAATGCATTATCCTACAGTTCTAGAACTAGAAGTCTTGAATCAAGCTGTAGACCAGATTTGTTCCTTACAACAGCCATGAGGGAAAGATCTGTGGGTCTGTTCCAGCCTGGCTTGTAGATGGCTGTCTCCTCCCTGTATCTTCACTCATCTTTGATATAGACACCAGTCATACTGGAGTAGAGCCTACCCCCACTGTCCTCATTTTAACTTAATCATCTCCGTAAAAACTCTGTCTTCATTCTGAGGTACTGGGGTTTTGGACTCTCATATTTATTTTTGGAGGTAGAGGGAGATTCACCCCATAACAATTTACAGAGATCCTATTTCCAAATAAGTTCTGGACTTTGGACTCTCATATTTATTTTTGGAGGTAGGGGGAGATTCACCCCATAACAATTTACAAAGATCCTATTTCCAAATAAGTTCACACTCAGGAGTTAGGACTTTAACATATCTTTTTGAGGAACACAATTCAACCTAAAACATTCAGTTTCCATGAATCCTTGAGAACTGCCATAGTGCTGACTTCATCACCTTCATGTTAGGATATGTTCTAGGAAACTGCTGACTGAATGTCTGTGTCCTGAGCTCCCCAGGCATCTCCACGTACTACTAACATAGTACTTACTACATCATATTGAAACCTATGTTAAATCCATTTATGTGTCTGTCACCAACCCTTTCCACACTACCAAGGACCATGAGCTCTTTCAGGATGGGGAATAATTTTTATCATTCATCTTGGTATCCCCTAGCTCAGGGCCTGGCACGATATAGATGCTCAATGAGTGTTTGTTGGACAGAACTGAATTGTTTGCCTATCACTTACAAAAATTGTTTTGTTTCATGCTTTGCCATCAATCATGAGCAAATAAGCAAGCCAAATACGTTCTTGAGTGATTAGGGAAATCATACATCCACAGGCTGTCAGAATCAGGGGTAATCTAGAAATTCTCTAATCTAGGAATAGTAGGTGGCCAACATGCTTCTTGTCATTCCCAGATCTGCACCTGAGGCAGACCTCACTAATCTATGATGGCATTCTTTCCCACTAAGCTTGGATACAGCTTCAGAATAGTTCTCAACATGTAACTCCAAAGGATGAAATCAATTTGCTATTTCTTGGGAAGTTCAACTCCATTCCTCCCAGTAGATGAAAAGATGGAGACCCACAGTAAAGAAATGTGTCCAAGCTGATGGTGGCAGAGCTAGAGCTGGAACACGATCCTCTAATTCTGAGGGCCATGATTGCTTTGCATCCTCCCACAAGGTTTTCTAGAACGTTCCAGTGAAACTCGCATCATTGATATACTGCTGCATTAAACAACATTGACTCACACAGTGAGAAAAACTTTCCTTTTAAAACTTTCTGATTATATCAAAGAAGAAGTCTCACTTTGATTCTGTTATGTCCTTAACACTTTAATTTTTTTTTTTTTTTAAAGAACGTATAGGTCCAAATCCAGAGTCTTCAGTGGGCAATACATCTGGTCAGTGTTTAATATTACCTGTTGTCTTTCTTTTACTTATACTTATGATTCCCATCCAATTATGGTAAACGTTTCACACGTGGCAGCTATAATTTTTTCCTTTTTTAAACTAATATATTTAAGTTTTTCAAGGGTCAGTATAAAGAAAAAAATATTAACTAATTACAATATAGCTAGTATACAAACGTGGCCAAAAACAAAAAGCAAGAAGAAAAGCTTAGGCAATATGGCCAAGCAACATACAAGCAAGCCTTCCTCAGGACTCCTCCATACTCTCCTCTCCACAACAACTAATGCTTTTCCCCCTTTCTTTACCAGAAAAGTGTTAATTTTTGCCTTGTCTCCTGCCCTCTCGTAGGTTTTCTTTGTCCCCAGGTTCTTGCTTGCCAGTACCCAGCCTCCCCAGTTGCTAGACTCTGTCATTTTCAGCACTGCTCCCTCCATCTGCCAACACCCAGTCCCGGCTGCCTCTCTGCAAACCATATGGCCTGGCAGACAAGGCGGGCTCAATGTTGATCCAAGAGTTGAAAGCAAATCCAGCTTAACCCCCATCTTCCCTTCTTAGTAGGAGAGGAAGCAAACTTTGTTGTCCTGTCTTTCCTATCCTCAGCTTCGGGGGAAGTAGGTCCCAGTCAGCCCTGTGGTGCCCGACTCTGCCTGCTCTGGATCTTGATGTGCTCCTCCTTCTTCACAGGGATGATTCTTAGACTGTTCTGGGCCTTTTCTCAGAAAGGATCATTTTGTGCTCCTCCATGGATGGACTTCAAGCTAACAAACCTTCCTCAGGTCAGGAGGGGATGGGCCAGCCAGCCTCCCTCACAGTGTAAGGCAGGGAAGGTCCACAGAGCCCAGCCACAGGTGAAACAGGGGCCTCGAGGTGGTCCAGGAAGCCTTCTGGGTCTCACACGTGGTCTCCGGGGCCACCATGTCAGAAAGCCAGGCACCTGGAGGTCACCATCACCATGTGTCTTCTCTCAATGGAAAAGATGAAGTAAATCCACATCAGCCCACTGGAGAAAAGGAAAAGAAGAAAGAGGAAAACGGAGAGGATCTACACAAGACTACCTGCAGGGTTTTCTGAGACGAAATGAAAGGTATCATAAAAGGGCATTCCAAACTACAGTGCATGCGGCTGGCCCATTCACAAAGGTTCCATCCATCTGTGATGGTAGCAAAAAGTGCTGACTGAGTCCCACTGTGCCCTGGCTGGCTTTGATTCAACAGGCATTACTGAGCGCCTACTATGTGCTCGGCTCTGGAGCTCTAGCAGTGCACAAGACAGGTGAGGTCCTTGCCCCCATGGAGCCAACCTGCAGTGCAGTGAGAGACACAATACCATATGGGCACTGGAGCCAGAGTGCCTGAGTTTTAAGCCTGCTACCTTGCATCTTGGCTGTGTGAACTTGAGTGTGCTTTTCTGTAAAATGAGAATAATAAGGGCCCCATGTAAAGACCAAAAGATAGAATTAATAACGACAGGGTGAGCTTGTGCTGATGCCTCGCTGTGGCATTCATGGACATTTCCCTAATGTCCAGTGATGTTAAGCATCTTTCTATGTACTCATGTACCATCCCAATGTCTTTTTTGGTAATGTGTCCATGCAAATCTTTTGCATTTTTTATTGGGTTCTTTGTCATATTACTAAGCTATAAGAGGTCATTATATAGTCTAGATGTAAGTCCTTTATCAGACATGTATTTTCCCCACAGGTGGCTTGTCTTTTCATTTTCTTATTTGTGCTTTTCTAAAAGCAAAGGTTCTTAATTTTCATGAAGTCCAACTTATCAATTTTTTCCCTTTAAAGTGCTTTTGAGAGCATATTGAAGAAATCTTTCCCCAACTTACATTTCACAGTTTTACTGTTTACATTCATAGGACTTTTATTGATCTGAAGTTAATTTTTGTGCATGGTGTGAGTTAAAGATCAAGGTTCAATTTTTTGTACATGAATAATAAAAGTGTTTATAATACTTTTTAAAGATGAAAAAAGAGGGCCAAGGAGGCCAAGTAAGGAGCCCCAAATCACATAGATTATGAGATGCTGAGCTACACTTGGGCCCAGTCTCCTGATTCCAAACAAACTGCCATTTGCATACTGCCTCCACTACCTACGCACCTATACTTCTTTTTTTCAAGATTTTACTTATTTATTCATGAGAGACACATACACACACACACACACAGAGGCAGAGACATAGGCAGAGGAAGAAGCAGGCTCTTCACAGGGAGCCCATTGTGGGACTCCATCCCCAGACCCAGGATCACGCTTTGAACTGAAGGCAGTTGCTCAACCACTGAGCCACCCAGGCATCCCCAGCACCTGCACTTGAAAGTAGTAGTAAAAGCTAGGCTGGTGTTATAATATTTTTTCCTTCTGTGCCCATGGTTCTCGGTCATGCTGCTTTGATGAATAAAGAGGTAGACTAGGCAAAGTGGTGGGCAGCAAGCAAGGTTTATTGAGTGATAGTGAAGCAAAGTTTATTATTGAGTGATAGTACAAAGCTCCCAAAGAGGGAGGGGAACTGAGAGAAACTCTTGTCACCAGTTTCTAAGTCTAGGGGTTTTTATGGGTTTATTGGCAGGCTCTTTTAATCTGATTAACCCTCCCTGTGCCTGTTGTCCAATCAGGTTTTTGTCATCTATCCATCAGGTGGGAAAGGGTGGGGGGCTCCTTCCAGGGCGGTGTAAAATCCTTTTAAGTATGGTTTCCTCTTGTCGGGGGAGAGTGGGGCTTAACCCTGCCTGCCTTTCTTCCCACTACCCTTTATCACTGAGAGGCAAACTGACTTTATTTCAAGTCCTGGTTCCATCACATACCTCAAGCAAGTTACATAGGCCTTCTAAGCCTCCACTTTTTTATTCACGAAATGAAGCTAATAAGAGTACCTCCATCATAAGGTTGTGGGGACTATTTGAAATTATGTGTATGGAGTGCTTAGCATTTATCAGGTTCTTCATACAAGTCAGTGTTTTAGGATGCCTTCTCTCACATCTTCAGCCTTTGCCTTGACTAAAGCCTATACCCACCTCTTCTGGGCTTTGGCACATGCAGGAGATCTGGGGTAAACTGAGAAATAGTACACTTTCTAGCATATTAATCCACTGGGATTGTACTGTATGAGTTGTTTGACCTGAGCAGTAGGTTGGCATGTTTGTTTAATAGACATTCCACCTTGAAATTGTTTTTGGTAACTCCTCCATATTCCGTTTCCCAAGCCTTAGGTACACAAGATATAGAGATTAAAAGCTATAGTCTTGGACCCACTCCAGGGTGGCCCCATGCCTTGCCTTCTGGAATTCACACTCTGTGTAATCCTTCCCGTGACTTGCTTCCAACCAATAGAAATGATGACAAAGGTGACAGGCCGTCCTGTTGTAATTACATTATAAAAGATTGTGACACCAGTCTTGCAAAAAAAGACACTCTAGCAGGCTTTGCTGAAGCAAGTGGTCATGTTCAAAAGGCTCACATGGTAAAGGATTGAAGGCAGCCTTCTTCAAACAATGGTAAGAAACTGAGGGTGGCTTTCTGCCTATTAGCAAGAAACCGAGGCCTTCAGTCCAACAGGCCACAAAGAACTGAAATCTGCCAATGAGCTTGGAAGCAATCTTCTTCCAGTGGAGCCTTGTGAGAGAACTTAGAGCCAGAGGTACCAGCTCAGCAGGGCCTGGACTCATGACCCACAGAAACTATGAGATAATAAAAGTGTGCTTTTTTTTTTTAAGTCACTAAATTTATGGTAATTTATCACACAGCAATAGATAACTGATATGGAAAGCAAGAGAAAGAAGCAGCAGACGCTGGAGAGAAGAGCAAAGGTAGTGAATGATGCAGGGAAATAGGAAGAGCCAGACTCCCTTTGTACTTTTGTCTGTGCTCAGCAACCCAGGTGGAAACTCTTGCAGGCCCGTTGCTGGATAACTCTTGGGTAACAGAAAGTCCTACCAGTACCTTATATACCAAATATGGTCTCACTTTGGTAGTTACGACATGTGGTCCCTTAAAATAAACAAAAGTGGAGTGTAGATGAGACTTATGATTTCCCTTTGTCCTTCCTCTCTTTGTCTCTGGTGGGACCAGCAACAGCCCAGCTTCCTGCCTTCTGAGTGGGCCATGGGGTCAGCTTTTCATTTTTTGCTCTACTTATCTTTCCTCAGCTTACTAATGATGACCTCTATTCTCTTCACCATTGGAGTACAGAAAGGAATTTGATGGGCTGGATGGAAGAAAGTAAGCCAAGGAGTTCCTTCTCTGGCACTACAATAAGATGGCTCTGGGCTTCAGAGGCCAGCAAGGTTTCCACCGGTTCTTTATTTTCTGAGCATGTTTGGGGTGCTTCAGTGTCTATCCAGTTGGGTTCCCCTGTCCTGCTATTTCCATGATGCAAACAGAATTTCTGCATCATGTGAACGCTCCTTACTTCACTCCTCATCTTCAGTTCATTTTCTGAAAGGCCACATCATGCAAGCTCTCTGTAGGGGTAACTTGCCTTCTAGAAGAACCCCTGTGGGAACAAGATTCCTTTTAAGACAGCCCCATAATAACATTCCTACTCAGGATTCTACATATGGTCCCCAGTAGTTATATCCTTGTCACCTGCCAATGGAGGAGAGACCAGTTACTCCCTAACATGGCAACAACTACATTTCCTTCTGCTTTGCCACCAACAGTAGAAATTCTTCAGATTTCTCAAGTGTGTATCAACCATCAGTCTGTCATACCCACCTCCAACTCCAAGGGACATGCATATATCAGCTGCCAAGTGGTCTTCTGATAAAGGTCTCTTTTCATACTTAAGGTGAGGGATAGACCACTCCCCACTTCTCCCTCTGGAAGGTGGGGCTCACCAGGTAGAAGCAGATCAGTCCAAAGACAGTTTGCCACAAATTCTTCAAAATTTACTTTGGATCATCTAATGCCCTGAAATTGTTTTTGTTTTTGTTTTTAAAGTAGGCTCCATGCCCTGTACTCCATGCAGAGTACAACATGGGGCCCAAACTCACATCCCTAAGACCAAGACCTGTGCTGAGATCGAGAGTTGGATGTGTAACCAGCTGAATCACTAAAGTGCCCTGAAATTGATTATTTTTAAAGTTGTATTTTGGCTTAGTCCCTCACTTTGGAATTTTGTATCTACTGTATTGTGGTACTTCAGCTGAAATGATTTCAATTTAACATCTTATGTGTTATTATGGGTCTGATGGCTACTCTAACAACCATCATTCTTTCCTCCTTGGCTAACTGGACTGAACAGACCTAGGGCAATTGGCACAAATCAGATTCTTTTTAGTGTAGCCTTTGGTGGTTAGAGGCAGGAAGAAGTGATTTAGCCTTTTTCTTTCTTTTTTTTTTTTTTAAGATTTTATTTATTTATTCATGAGAGACACGCAGAGAGAGAGGCACAGACACAGGCAGAGGTAGAGGGAGACACAGGCTCCATGCAGGGAGCCCGACATGGGACTCCATCCTGGGACTCCAGGATCACGCCCTGGGCTGAAGGCGGTGCCAAACCCCTGAGCCACCGGGGCTGCCCGATTTAGCCTTTTTTCTTGCAATCTTGCTCCTAGATGGTATCTTGAAGTGAAAGCAAGTCTCACGTGAAATTCATCAAGCATATGGGGGTATTTATTAGCAAGCAGGCAAACAAGTGCTCTCTGTCTTAGGAAAGACTGCTCTTTGTCCTTCTCTCCTTGCCTTCATGTTCCCTGGCAAGCCCCTTGCAGGAGCAGCTCCCTGTGAAACAGATTTCCTTAAAGGATAATCAGAGGACTCATCACCATGCCAAGTGGTAGGATCCTCTATGGGAAGATGCAGGGCCACATGGTTCCAGAACTTCCGCCTCTGGTGCTGACAGCTAAGCATACTAGCTTCTTCTTCTTCTTCTTCTTCTTCTTTTTTTTTTTTTTTAAGATTTTATTTATTCATTCATGAAAGACACACAGAGAGAGGCAGAAACATAGGCAGAGGGAGAAGCAGGCTCCTTGCAGTGAGCCCAATGTGGGACTCACTCCCAGGACCGGGATCATGCCCTGAGCCGAAGGCAGACACTCAACTGCTGAGCCACCCAGGCATCCCATACTAGCTTCTTCTATGTTATTCATGCACAAGTGGTGCATTCTGCTACCCCACTCCTCAGTGATCTTAAACACAGCTCATTTCACCAATAAAAACTTATTTCTAACATTCCTTATGCTAATTAACGAACCAAAGGTATTGATTCAGATAAGGACTCTTCATATACTAATTAACCACTCATTCTTAGAGTGTTGATTGGCATTAACTTGCACACATACACATCATACCACTTATACTGAAGTATTTTAAAGTAAATTACTAGGCACACAACATACCACTAACAGAACCTTGATTTTGTTTGGGTTTCCAAGTATGCAGCCCTGGAAGATGAATTGTGATTGCTTTTGCTAATGCAATCATGACAAATGAAGCCTCTTTTTTTTTTTTTTTTATCAGATATTCACTTTTCCAGCCTTTCTTTGTGGTCATAGGTGACCATATGATTGAATATGGGTCTGTGAAGTAAAAGCATGCTGAGAAATACTTTGCTCTCTGATAAAAGAGAGACACATGGAAAGCACTTTCTCAGCACCTTGTCTGTCTTTGTTTCTGTCTTGGTATATGGCCAGGAGAAAATGTGACACCTATCACTGAGGCAGCCACTTTGCAATCATGAGGCCCCCAGGAGGAGGATGAAAAACTAAAATGCTAAGGATGGCGGAATGGAAAGGCTTGGGTTCTGATTATCTTGCTGAAATACTGACCATCCTGGGGACTTCTGCCTTTTTTTTTTTTCCCAGTAAGAAAAACCTCTGGGTTTAGTCATTGTTAGTTAGGTTTTCTATTATTTTCAGCCTAAAGTATCCCAGTCGATACATTTGACCTGAAATAAACATATATAAGAGGGACTTTTTCTAAATATCTAATTATCTAAGATCACACACACACACACACACACACACACACACACACACACACTTTCCTCCCATCTCAGGGCTGGGGACCTCGCTTCCTCAAAGAATTAGTCCAAGCCCATCTGTCCAGAGTGTTCTGGTCAGTTATAGCCTCAGTTTCTTCATCTCTAAAATAATAAGAGTAGCATCTTCCCTAAAGATCTCATGGGCTTAGGATAAAACTTAAATAAGGCAATTTAAATGAGAATGGATTTGGGACAGAGCTTAAAGGCATGTACCCTGGGTTGAAACCACAGTTCTACCACTTGTAAATTGAATAAGCAAATTATCTCTCTGTGCCCTAATTTCCTCTTCTGCAAAATGAGGATAAAAATAATACCTGTTTCAAAGGGCTTATATTAGGCCTTAATGAGTTAATACATGTAAGGTGCTTTCAATAGCAACCAGCAAAAGTAAGCACTACATAAGTATTAGCTATCATCATTATCATTATTATTACATCTGAAAGGACTCTGAGGAATGTAAGTGCACTATGTGAAAGCATAAGAGGGCAATTTGATAACACCGATCACCTTAAGTTAGTAATAAAAGAATATTAGTGAAACCAACAGGACTTATGATTTCAGGAAGAGAAGAGGAAAGAAGAGATAAAGAAACCAAAAAAAAAAAAAAAAGGAAGAGAAGGGCATAGGAGGAGTTTGGAAGTGAGGGAAGGAAGAGGAGAGGAAACGCACGGCAGGTGGAATTGCACAGAGTGGAAATACAGTCTAAGTGACAAGAACAGGAAGAAACTGCTCATTTTCCTTTCAGCAGGCATCCCTGTGACTTTGGGAGAACATTGTTCAAAATGCACCATTTCCCACCGAGAGTAATGTGGCTTACCTACAATTTCATCAGCTGTGCCTGAGCTGCATTAAAAGCATCGAAGCCAGCCTTTCACCTTAGGGCACTGCCATGTGGTGCCATTATTTCCATGACAAACAAAATCATTCCCAGGAAACAGAACAGGGAAAGTAACTGAAATGTCCGTGATATAGTGAGAAATTCAGAGCTGCCAAGCATTCCACATTTGTGAGGTTGTCCTATGTTTGCAATTCCCATTCTGGTGGCGCCTAAGGGTACTATTTTTGAATAGAGCATTGGCAGCTCACACATGGGGTCCAGATGTCTCACCTCCTGATGCCTGGTACACACTAAATCAGGAACAAGTGAACTTGTTCCTAAGTCCAACACCTTAGCTGCTCAGCTCTCCTCCTCCATCAGGAAGACCTATTCCTTATCTGTTTAAGTTCCCTGGCTGGGATCTTGACCTCATGGTTCCCAAGTAGCCTCCATCTCTACCCGTTCCCTCCACCTCAGTGTAAATGCCCTATAAATATTTTTGATTAAAAAAAATGAAGCGATGTACTAAAGAACCAAGCAGAACACTTAGAGACCTACTAAATCCTAACACTTAATATTAGTTATCCTTCATTTCCCTTCTATAAATTAGGTCTTTCTTATAATCTCTATCTCAATCTTTCATGTGGGCAGTGAAGCACAATCTTGAAGGTTAGTGGCTTTGGGAAAAATGGGAAAAATCGTCTGCAAGTAGATTATAATTTGATAAATCATTAATCACCTTTATTTTAAAAATAAAATGAATTGTTGAAGCAATCTACTATTTAACTCATGGAATCAAATTCAGGAGTTCTACTATCAGGATGTAGAGATTCATAAGAGACCACCATTGCCTAGCAACAACAGAAAACCATGTAAACAAACAAACAAACAAACACAAGAAGGAGAAGGGCTTTCAATAAGCACAGACCAGAGACCATTTTCATCTCTAGGGGACCTGCTCAATCTAGGACTGAAGGAAGCCTGCTGCGGGCATAACAGTTTAGTGGGAACAAGGAGTAATCAGCCAAGCTTTCAAAGGCCCTGCATAGGCTGACATGGCCAACTGGGATATGGAAGAGCCACAAACTCAGTTAGCCCTCCCCACCTACCATATCCCCCTGCCCCCCACAGGCATTTTATTCAATAAGTGGAATCCTCAGAAAGCCTGGAATAGGTGTGGTGAGCACAGATAGATGGTAAAGTCTCACGGTGCTTAAATCCCCAAACCCTGCTGAAGGGAGGGGCCTGATCTCCTTTAAGAAATTTAAACCAGAGGATAAAGGGAACTAATTCTGCTGGCCCGGCAGCCCCTATTCAGCTCAACTGCTAATTAGCTGGATGAGTTCAGCCCCTAATAATAGCTGCATGTCAGACAAAAGGGTGAGCCCTTTCTGGAAGCCATGATAATCTCCTTCAGTCTTCACTGGTCTTTTACACATTGTCTGAAATATAATAAAAAATCATGACATGCGCAGAAGCAGGGAAATGTGACCCACAGTAAAGAGACATAAAACATATCAGTAGACTCAGACCCACAGATGATCCATGTGATGAAATTTTCAGAAAAGAACTTATTTATGATTACTATAACTGAACGAATTTAGAAGAAAGAAGGTTTAAATGGGGTTAGAGATGGCGAATTTTATCAAATAAATGAAAAATATACAAAAGAACCAAATAGAAATATAAATTATTGTGTTACAGGATTTCTTCTTCTCTAAATGCTCATGGTTCTTGGTCGTGCGGCTTTGAAGAATGAAGAGGCAGACCAGACCAAGAGTGGTGGGCAGCAAAGCAAAGCTTACTGAAAGATAGTAAAGCTATTGAGTAATCGTACAAAGCTTCCAAAGATGGAGGGGACAAGAGTTTCTGGGTCTAGGGTTTTTTATGGGCTTGTTGGCAGGCCGTTTTAATCTGATTAACTCTCTGCACCTGTCATCCAATCAGGTTTTTGTCATCTGTGTATCATGTGGTCAAGGGTAGAGGGATCCTTTCAGGGTGCTGTAATATCCTTTTAAGAATGGTTTCCTCTTAGGGTGGGGCCCATATCTCCCTTCCAGTCTTTCTTATAACTATCCTTCATCATTGGATGGGCTTAGCAGTAGACCACACAAAGTATAACAGAGGATTAATGAACTCAAAGTGAGCCAATAGAGATAATTCAACTAGAGCAGAGAGAAAAATAGATTGAAAAAAAGAATAGTATCAAAGACCTGTGGACAGGATATACACTCAACTAACATAAGTGTAATTGGAATCTCAGAAATAGAGAAGAGATGGGATCCCTGGGTGGCGCAGCGGTTTGGCGCCTGCCTTTGGCCCAGGGCGCGATCCTGGAGATCCGGGATCGAATCCCACATCAGGCTCCCGGTGCATGGAGCCTGCTTCTCCCTCTGCCTGTGTCTCTGCCTCTCTCTCTCTCACTGTGTTCCTATCATAAATAAATAAAAATTTAAAAAAAAAAAAAAAAAAAAAAAGAAATAGAGAAGAGAGCAAATAGAGAAGAAAAAATATTTGAAGAGATGGTGGCCCCAAATTTTCCAAAACAGACGAAACACTTTAAGCCACACATTTTAAGAGCATAACAAGTACAAAGCAGAATAAATATAAATAACTAGCAGCAACAATAACATATATATATATATATATATATATATATATATATATATATAGTCTCTTCTATTGTTTTCTTTTTCCTGAGAGGTGAAATGTCTTATATTTTCTTTTAAAAAAATAAAATAAGGTGGGTTTTTACCATGTGACCCTTCATTAATTTTTTTTGTGAGTCATATTGCTGTTTGCTCTGAGATTACACATTTAACTACTTGTTTCTTTTCTGAGTGAACTTGAGAGAGTGTGTTACATATATTTTGAATGGGAGCAAGTTCCAAGCTCTGTAGTACAGAAAATAAATTTGTAAACTGCTCTAGCTTCGTCTCTGAGTTCAGTATATATGCTCTAGTTTCACCAGAAGTGGCGAACATAAAAGGACTTGGAAACAGAATGCCTGGGTAGGGGGGTGAAATACTATATTTCTTTAGGGGAAGAATTTGAGACATATTTCAAATGGCTATCTCATATAATTTGTAAGTTACAAATGCTTCTTCATTTCAAACAAGAGACACCCATCTGTGTGCAGGGACACACACACACACACACACACACACACACTGAAGGATCTTTCGAGGTAAACTATCAATATGTCTTATGACAAATTCTTTCTTATAAATCAGAACCATTATCAACTTGCAGTTTCTGAAGAGAATGAACTTTTTCTATCAATCACATTTTCCATAAACCCAAGGCTGTCCACACTGGTGTTCTCTGCAGTCAGGAAAGGAGTAGATCTGTGAATGAGGTGACCTGCCATTTGGGTAACACATTCGCTGTTGGAATGTGCTTCTTATCTTCCTGGCAAATTCACTGGAGAAACATTTCACCTTGGCCGCTCCACAGCACACTGCTGTCACTCCAGCGTGGTGTGTGTGGAGGAATCCAAGTGTACTACATGTTTGCCTGAAAACTTGCCCACAGTTCATTACCAGAGAGGCCAGGCGATTTGATCTCAACCAAATTGAGGTTCCAGAAGCATTCATTTTGCAATGAGTCCAAATTTTCTGTGTCACTGACCCTATTCCTTTCAGAGAACCAAAGTGGAGAAAACTTAGCTGTTTATAAACATAGCATATAAATTAATCATGATTTAGGTCCTGAGGTTTTTTTTCCCCAATAGTAAAAAGGTCAAAGCAAATGCCATGACACAGCCTGTCTTTCTATAATGAACAGCTGCTTCCTTAAAAAAAAACTTGTAGTAACAAAATTCACCCTGTAATAATTTCCATCGTTTATTGACTGCTGCTTGTGTGCTAGGCATTGTGCTAAGGGCTCCCAAGATTACTTCATTGACTTTTCATAATCTTATGAGATAAACATTACTTTTATCCTCATTTTACAAATGAAGAAATTGAGGCATGAAGTTTTCGTCTTTTTTATACTATTCTCAATGGGGCCTGTATTCAAACTCTAATTCAAAGAAGTCTAATTCATAGGGCTCTTTCTTGATCACGATTTTTGACTACTTCCCATTTAAAACAAACAGACAAGTTGGAGCATTGGAGAAAAAGAGATCAGGAGTTAGAGATCTTCTTTTACACAATTTTACCATCTTTGCTGTCCATCACTAGCACAACAATGAAACTGATTGTAGCAGAGTTTGCAACTACAAATGGCCAACAACCCACGCTGACAAACTCACCAGGCTGACAGGTAGCATTGTGCTTTCCTGCCTGGGGAGACCAACTTTTCTCATCCAAGTGGTATGATATCATCTGATGATCATATCAGAACTCTAATAGCCTGCACAGGTAAAACTGTGCGCTCTGATTGATCAATGCCACTACATTTAGTTTCCGTTATGCAAACTCAAGCCATGGGGAAAAATATCTGTAAATATAAGGTAGATTTTCAAATGTGAATGGTTTAGATGCTTTTAGGGAGCCCCATGTTTATTTTTTACCTTATCTGGATGCTGAGCTTCATGGTGTAAGGAATAAAGCACTGAGTTCACTGTAATGACTTTTTCTTTAATAGTCTGCAATTAGCAGAGAATCGGGGGCATAGCTCCAGGCCATGTCCTGGGAAATAGCCTCAGCCATGTAGCCTTTTCCATTGTCTCATACTCCACTAAAGTAGTTAGTTGGAGATTTGGTGTATTAGTCATATTTCTGCTGTGATAATGCTGTATAACAAATAATCCCAAACTTCCCATCTCAGTGACTTACAAGAAGAATCTGTTTCATGCTCTTGGGAATGTAGGTTACCTGTGAATTGGCTTGGCTGAGCAGGGCGAGGCTGAACTTCACTCTATGGTTTAAGGATAAATCTACTCCATGTGTCTTTATTCTAGAACTCAGGTTGAAAGAGCAATGACTACTTAAGACATGACTGTATGGTCAAATGCAAAAATCTGAGGTGTCTGGCAGAAATTTACTATGCCTTTTAAAGTATCTGTGCAGAATCAGCACATTGTCACTTTACTTTTGTCTAAATTAATTGGTCAAAGCAAGCCCCACAGCCAAGTCCCAAGTGAATGGGGTGGGAATATATACTCTACCTACTCTTGTGACAGACACTAGGAAGTTTGTGGCAGAGGGCATGGATGTATAATTTTTTATAGGGGGGAATAAAGACTCAGGAGCAATAATCCAATCTACCACACTTAGTATTTCCCATAGGACTTTGCTCATTTCTTTTTTATAGGACCATCATACCTTACTACAATTGTATTTATATATACAATTCTCCCATAATAACTGGGTCACCACTCATTCCCAGCCCTTGGGACCAGGGCACTGCTTGTGACATTAGCAGATATTCAATAAATGAGTAATGAATATATGCAAAAAGGCACTTATAAACCAAGTATTATGAGCATACATAAGTTATTTAATTCTCAAAATTAGATACCAGAGTGTCACCTATAAGAAAGCAGGTAATTACTGGTGCAGAAAGTAATTATTCAGAAGTCTAATTTTGAAATGTTCCAATTTTGAATCATTTCATCCATCAAGTCAGTATATATTTATGGAATCCCAACTATGTGCCAGGTGCAAGGACATAAAAGTGAATAAAAGAAACACAGTACTGTTCTCACAAGCTAGTGGGCAAGCAACACAAACAGAAAATTATCACACTGTGTGATAAGTGGCATGGTTGTGAAAGGGTACAACCTAGGTTTCAGATTTGGAACAGCTGAGTGAATGGTGATATGATGACATTTACTAAGAAGAAATACAGGAGAAAGAACAATCTGTTGGATGGGGTGGTGGGATGAATATAGGTCATGTGGACATTGATGGATTAAAGGTACTATGGTACCCCCTAAAAAAGACACCCAGGTGGCAGTTGAATCTTAGAATCTTAATTTCAGAGAATATATATGATCTGAGACAATAAATTTATGATTCATCTGTACATATATATAATATAATACAAAAACATATCTGTTTATATTGTCCCCAGCTTCTGGCACAAAGCTTCAAAAATCTTAGAATTTCTTAGTGACAAGAGTGACTTTGTTCTGCTAGTGAAGTCACTCTTGGTGAGCCATAGATAGCTTGGCAATGGGAGCTGGTGATCAGAAAGACCAGCCACATGATTAGTGGATTAAAACTTCGGGCCAGCCCAACCCCAGAGAGCAAAGTGCTGGAGACAGTTTGATCCCAGGACCAATGATACCTACATAATGAAACCCCAATAAAAATTCTGGACATCAAGGCTGAGAGTTGCTCCTGATTGGTGAGGTAATGGGAGGATGGTATGTCTGGATCCCATGAAGAGAGGGCATAGAAGCTGCATCTATGCCCCAGGCCCCCACTCTTGCCTCAGATAGTGCCCTATACATCTCCTGGCTCTTCCCAAGTTGTATCCTTTATAATAAAATCATAATCATAAATATGGCATTTTCAGTGGATTCTGCCAATTGTGCTAATTATGGAAACTGAGGGGGTTATAGGAACCCCTAAATGTATAGCCAGACAGAAGTGTAGATATTCCCTGAGACCTGTGGCTGGCATCTTAAGTGGAGGCAATCTTGTGAGAGATTTTTCCTTTAATTTGTAGGGCTTGCACTAATTCCAGGTAGCTGATGTCAGAATTGAATTACATTGTAGGAAATCCATTTGGTGTCAGAGAATTTTTGTCAGAACAATGTGTAAATTGAGACCATTTGCTGCTGATGAGTGGATATGGGGAAGACCATCTAGTGCAGAACCTCAGGGAATATGGGCATGAATACAACATTCCCGAAAATGTCATTTTAATGCCATTGGTGCTAAATTGAGCTTAAGTGCTCTAGAAATAATCTTCTGTTATCTAATAACTATGTATTTATTATAAATGTGTTGAGGCATACCTTTATTTATAGAAAGTAATACTGGTTTTTCCATGAATAACAGTGCTATAAAGTTTCCTTGTAAGGAAATTAATTTGAGTTTAAAAGGTGAGCCAATTAAAATAAAAATATTGGCAAAAAACTGCAGAGGTGATACTCAAATGACTAAGTTCGTTCATTCAACAAATATTTATAGAGTGGCTATTATGTGCCAGGTCTGAGAATCTAGTAGTAAACAAAGACTAAAAAAAAAAAAAAAAACAAAACAAAACAAAAAAAACCCAGCTGCCTTCATGTGGTTTATATTCCAATGGGAGAAAAAGAGAACAACCAAGATAGATAAATAACATATATAATTATAATACAGCAGATAGAAATAAGTGCTAAAATGATAAAGAGGCAGGAATGAGGATAAGTTTGGAGGAAGAAGGCAGAAATTTTAGATTTCAAGGCCATCAAGGCCAAGGAAGATGTTATCAAGAAGATGGCAAGTGAGCAAAGTCTTAAAGGAAGAAGGGAAGTTTGTGACTATTTGGGAGAAAAGCATTTCAGCAAGAAGCAGCAGTAAGTGCAAGGGCCCTGAGGCAGGAATGCGCATGGAAACAAGGAGGCCAGTGTGACCAGAGAGAAATGAACAAGGTTGCAGGAGACAGATGAGCAGAGCCTCTGGTCTTCAATCAGATGGAAGAGGCTGAAATTAGACAGAAGTTGACAGTTACTGGTAATCAACTGATCCCAGATGGGGAGGGGAGGAAGGTGTTCAGAACAGAAGTGGAAACTTGTGTCTCAGGTTAAAAGGGTGTGGCTTCCATTGGAATGGGTGAAAAAAAAAATGCCTGCCACAATTAGATATTGCTGAGCTGTCCCAGAGAGAAGATCATCTTCCTGATTCAAGACCTTCTTCTGGGGCATCTGGGTGGCTCAGTTGGTTAAGTGTCTGCCTTCAGCTCAGGTCATGAACTCAGGGTCTTGGGATCAAGTCCCACATTGGGCTCCCTGCTCAGCGGGGAGTCTGCTTCTCCCTCTCCCTCTGCACCTCCCCCTCCTTGTGCTCTCTTGTTCTCTCTGTCAAAAATAAATGTTTAAAAAGACCTATTTCTTTCTAGCACAAACTGCCCCACAGACAGGTACCCAATAGCTACCCCAGGCCTCCCACTTCCACTGATCTTATCCCAAAGAATCCTATTATTATATATATCTGATCTCTCTTGATTGTTTGGGGCCTCATGCCCTGCAGTCTAATTAGTAAAATAGCTCTACTCATTTGCATCACTTAAGCAGTATTTACCTGGAAAGTACTGAAGGTGATATGCAAATCACAAGGACAGTCTAGAAATCTCTTAGCTGAGTGTAAAGAACTATATAAGCTAATTAAACCTTATCTGGTTTGTGGTACCATGACTGCAATACTGCTTCCCTAAGTAAAATAAAACAAAATCTACACAGAGTGCTATTGCCAGAGGGCGTTCAGGGACCTTCTTCTATAGCCTGTCTCATCTATTGCAGCCCACCTCAAATTCTTTTAGCCCAGGGGAGCTACTAAGTATTCCAAAGCCACACAACTTCTTGATAAGCAATGCTCAAGAACTACAGTTACCCTCCAGACTTTTTAAACTTCTTCACCCAAGTTTCAAACGCAGCAGTTTGAACTTGTATGGGGAAGAGGACTGGAGTTCTAAGGCTCAAAACCCAAATTAATTATCTTTTAAATTGTAGTTTTATTCTGAAAGTCATCTAAATTTTGTATTATCCTCCATAATGTTTGTGTTGTATCTTGGTTTTAAGGGACTCCCTCACCCAATTTTGAGTAAAATTAAAGCCCCAGGAGAAAGAGCCATGTTTTTTAAATTTTGATTCCAGTAGAGCTAACGTACAGTGTTCTATTAGTTTCAAGTGTACAATAGAGTGATTCAGTAATTCTATACATTACTCAGTGCTCATGATAATAAGTGTATTCTTAATCTCTAGCCTATTAATCCTAGTAATCTCTACACTATTTCCCCCACCTCCCCTCTGATAACCGTCGTTTGTTCTCTACAGTTAAGTCTGTTTCTTGATTTGTCTCTTTTTTTCCTTTGCTCATTTGTTTTCTTTCTTAAATTCCATATGAGTGAAATCATATATATGGTATTTGTCTTTCTCTGACTGACTTATTTTACTTAGCATAATATCCTCTAGTTCCATCCATGTCATTGCAAATGGCAAGATTTTATTCTTTTTATGGCCAAATAATTTCTATATATACCACACCTTCCTTTTCCATTTATCAATGGACACTGGACTATGTCTATGATTTGGCTATTGTTAATAATGCTGCTATAAACATCAGGGTACAGGTATCCTTTTGAATTCATGTTTCTGTATTTTTCGATAAATATCCAATAGTGTGATTACTAGATCATTGGGTAGTTCTATTTTTAACTTTTGAAGAAATCTCCGTACTGTTTTTCACAGTGGCTGCTCCAGTTCCTTTTTCTCTGCTTCCCCAACACCTGTTGTTTCTTCCATTGTTGACTGTTAGCCATCCTGACTGGTGTGAGGTGATATCTCATTGTAGTTTTGACCTGTATTTCCCTGATGATGAGTGATGTTGAGCATCATTCCATATGTCTGTTGGCCATCATTTTGGAAAGATCAGCACTGTGTGGTGCCATCCTCTGTGATACCAGCCCTCTTGGCAGGCCTCCTCTGAATAATCAATGACACATCAGTGACATGCAGTCTTTTGTCATCACTCTTACATTTGTATATCTTGACTGCGCATTTAATTGTAAGATCCTGTGGGCAGATGTACTGGATGTAGTGTCTACTCTGTTGTGGACTGAATGGTTGTATCTCCCTCCCCCAAACTCATATGTTGAAACCTTAATCCCCAAATTAATAGTATTTGGAGCTGGTACCTTTAGGAAGTAATGTTAGATGAGGTCACGAGATTGGGGCCCTCATGATGGGATTAATGCCTTTAGAATAAGAGCTGCTGGAGAGCTAGTGTTCTCTCTCTCTCTCTCTCTCCCTCTCTCCTCTGATGCTCATACACAAAAGAGAGCTCATGTGAAGACACAGTGAGGAGGTGGCTCTCTGCAAGCCAGGAAAAAAGGATCTCATTAGAACCTAACCCTTCTGGAACCCTGGAATTCCAGCCCCCATAAATGTAAGAAATAAATGTCTGTTGTTTAAACTACCCAGTCTCTGGTATTTTGTTCTGGCAACATGAACAGATTAAGATGGTGTTCCTAGGCCACCTCTTTCTCATTCCTCTGTTGGGAGTACCCTCTTCACTTCACCCCCTTCCATATGAGGAAGATGTCCTCTTCAAAGAACTAAAGCCACCCAGATCACAGCTGATTGGTCCATACTGGATGAGTGTCCTCCTCGTTCCTCACCCATGTCATGCCATACCTGGGTCAGACCAATCAGAGAATTTCTCTAAGCTTCCACAATGCAGAAGTCATTCTCTCTCCAGGGGCATGAGCAGAAAGGGTAAAATCAGGGTATGTTCATGGACGTTCTCCTACCATGCAGAGAATGAGACCAACACACAAGGCAGAGTAGGGTGAGAAGCAAGCAGAGGCTGAGGTTCTGCTTCCAGTTTTCCTAAGCCCTGGCTGTAGCCCTGCCCTTCCTGTGAGTTGATATTTATGCTTGTATTCTAGGGCCAATAAATTTCCCCTTTACTTAAGCAACTTTGGCAGGGATGTCTGTCACTTGCTCTAGGAAGCATTAAATGTAATGCCTCTTCAGAAGGCTGAATAAAAATCAGAGGACTAATAAGTACTTGTTGATTGCTTGTTTACCACTTATTGGCTTAATTCTTGCTGAGAGATACCATACTGGGAAAACATTGACTGCTAGAGACTCCAACCAGAAGACATAACCCCAGGCAATTCATGCTTGCAGTACTGGTGAAATTCAAGACTACAGACTAGCCTATGCCCAGAGGGTGAAAACAAATGAAGGGCCCTCTGGCTAGGAGGAGGAGAAACAGACAGAGTGATGGCTTCACCCCAGGAAAATACACTCAAAATGATGACAAGAGATGAAGGAGAAGGTTAAGTTATCTGGGTAAAGGATCAGAAGATCTGGATCTTCATCCTGGATCTACCACTGACTAGGTTTGGGACTCTGGAATAATCACAGGGCTTGTGTTTTCTTATCTATAAAACAGGAAGGTTAGATGAGACATCTTTTGGTTTTCTCTTTCCCTTTACTCACCATGGGGTGGGGTGTGCTCTTAAACCCATACCCTCTGGCAGCCCGGGTGGCTCAGTGGTTTAGCACTGACTTCAGCCCAGGGTGTGATCCTGGAGACCCGGGATCAAATCCCATGTCGGGCTCTCTGCATGGAGACTGCTTCTCCCTCTGCCTGTGTCTCTGCCTCTCTCTCTCTCTCTCTCTCCCTGTGTGTGTGTGTGTGTGTGTGTGTGTGTCTCTCATGAATAAATAAATAAAATCTTAAAAAAAAAAAAAAAAACCCATACCCTCATCTGAAGGGAGTCATGGGCTCTCCTCTCTCAATCTGAGCTCATCACATTCTGCCCAAGGTGTGCCAATCCCAGCCCGTGACAGTCACCAGTACAGATTTACAGTCTGGAAAGGAGAGATGGTCCTTGGGAGGGTCTTTCCTCAGATGGAGACATGGACATCCCCAGTCTGGAGTGACACTACAGGAATGGATTTAGGGGCCATCAAATTTACTAAGGGAGAGAATGTTTGCTTCCAAATCAAGGTGGCAGAGTGACAAGCTTGCGGGGACAAAGAACTGTGCCAGGCAGAAACAGGAGCCAGATAAAGAGCAAATGGCTCCTCCTGTTTGGCAGATGATAATGAGGACCCAGGGAAACCAGATCTTGTGAGAAAAGAAATAAACCAAAACAAATCAGATCGTAATGTGAAATCTCACTGTTTTAAAATGTGAGCATCAAAACAACAAAAATGACAACAATAAGAAACACTGTCAGGGCAAAAACAACACAACAACAATAAAAAAATGATGTCTATAGATTCAATCTGAGCCATGCCCTTGGCACAGTATGGTGTATATGTTAAATTATTACTCCAAGTCCCATAATACCTTATCATACCAACCCATTAGAGCTGCCAACATCCCAGGGAGGGTCACGAAGGACAGCTAGGATCAATTTATTAAAGTCTCCTGATTTGCATTCAGGTAAAGTCTACAGCTTTATAGCCTGACAGGTGGAGGTAGCAGTGCCAGCATGTATGGTAGTCAAACTAGTAGGGTTTACCAAGAATGAGAACCTTGAGCTTCCATAGCACCATGACACTTGTTCACAATGCAGTTCTCATGCTTCCCTGGTGCTCTCCTAGTGCTTGAGGGTCATATCTCTGGCTGGGGACTCTAGACTTCACCCCAGGTCCAATCCCCAGTGCTAGGTTAGGTGGCTTCTGGAAGAGACAGCATCCAGAGCTTTAAATCTATGTGAACCACCACAATCCCCCGTGGAAAAGTTGAGGTACTGTGGCCTCTTCCATCCCAAAGGACCCATATATGTCTATGTGGTGGTATATTTTAATAAAAAGGTTTGGTTTTTAAAAGGTCAGGTACTTTTATATTAGATAATGTTTTGTTATGATCACTAATTTCATGAATAATGGCAGTTGTTCGGAAAGCCTATCTCTGGTGGGTTTCCACCTATTATACCAAAGCCATGGAGCAAATGTAATAGGACTTACTGAAGGCCTTAGATCTCCAAACCTGAGCCCCCTAAACTGACAAAGAGGACTGAGGCTAGAGTATCTGTCTCTATGGACACTTTGATTCTCAGTCTCTTGTTCTTTTCTTCTTTCTCTCCTTCTACCTTATACTCAACTTTTTTTTTCTGGCTCCCCAAGGTTAGGAGACCCAGATGAGCCCAAAGCCATTAGCCCATGTCTTTCTCATGCAGAGAAAGTTATAAATTCATGAAGAAATCAAAGAGAGAAAACAGGGAAGAGGTACAAAGTGGAGAGGTGGGCATTCTAAAATGAGGTCATTCATCTATAATTCTGTTCCTTTTTTATGCTCTTTGACATTTACTTTCCATTTACCACTGTTTGTTTTGCTGATAAGGAAGCAAAATTCAGACATATTAAGCGCCCAGAAGGGAAGGATATTCCAGCCACCATTCCAGACAAGCCTCCCAGACCTGCAGACACATCTCTCAAGCTTGGTTCAGTGGAAACAGATTGGGGATTTTCACCACCTAAGTCCCCAGTGTTAGGGGCTGTCAGCTCTGATCATCTATCTTGTTGATGATCCAAGTGCTTTGTTGTTTTGTTTCATCTTGCCTACTGCCTGAATAGGCTCCATGTCAAATTATCAGTCTGGAGAATGAGGACGTATGGGAATGGGGACTTAAAGAAAAGACTGGAAATACGTTCTCCATTATGTTGGAAGGAATCTTCTAAAACCTTACCCCTGATTTCTAAAGCAGAGTCATTCTTGACCTACTTCTGCAGTTTTGTCATACTTGGGGACATTAGCCTGAGCAGTTTGTGAGCAGTATAACCACAAGTTCAAGTCCCAGCTTCACTTGAACAGAGTTCTAGACCCTTCTTCTCAACCCTGGGCTGAAGGTCATCTAAGAGATGTAGACATATATCAGATGGAGAAGTGAGGTAGGGGCCTTGTAGTTTGGGTGACTATGAGATTATCTAGACAGCTTGGAGGGTGAAAGGCAGCACTGTTCATACTTATGCAAGGACACAAGGCATAAAACGGCATGGGTTGCCCTTCTTATGAATCATGGAGACAAACAGTCCCAACCTTTTTCTGGTCATGGGTCCCTTTGAGAATGGGAGGAAATTTCTGAATTTTCAGCCTGCACAAATGTACATTGTTTTTCATAAATATTCTGGAGTTCCAAAAGCCCTCCTCATCCCATCTATCGATCTCAAGCTAGGAAACATTTTACAGCAAAGATAATAATAATGGCCTGTTAACCCCCCCTTCCCCAGCCTTCACTAACTAATATGAGGGAAAGAGAGGGGGGCCTCAGAGTTCTGTGTGGTCTTGAATGAACCCCATCCCCATCTTCCCCCTAAATACTCTGCCTCGACACCATCAGATCGGCACAAATCTCTCTTTGCCTTTCATTCCAGATTTCTCTAGCCGTCAGGACTCCCATGCCAGTCCTTATATCCCACACCTCAATCCCCATACAGCTCAGGAGGTGGTTGGGGAAAACAATTCACGTGTAGCCTGCTATCACCCCACACCACAGTAACTATTACTAAGTAGCATTTTACCTGTCTGACCTCTTTAGGTGTGGGGTGTCAGGTTCTTGGTGCATGAAAGGCACTGTATAAACATATTTTGAATGAATTAATAGAAAGCTAATATTTAATAAGCACCTACTGCATACCAGGCATATAGGCACTTTTGCATATATTATTTCATTTTGTCCTTGCAACAAGCCAGTGAGAGAAGTACTTATTACTCTTATTTTACAGATGAGAAGACTGAGACTTACCAAGGTTATGGCTTTGTACCAAAGCCACAGAGCTAGCTAGTGAGCAGTGGAGGCAAGTTTCGTTCCAACAGCTATGCTCCTACGTACTGGGAATTTAGGAGGTTTAAGTCATTGCATGAAATATCCTAGGCTACATCTGTGTCACAGATGGGACATCTTGACCTGTTTTCCATCTTTGTCTGAGCTGCGCTCTCTGTTACTCTAACAGATGGGGAGACAAACCCGATCTGTTCTACACATACACATACACCATTTCTTCCCACAGGACATATCATACTGAGATTTGAAACACTGGACCTTGAAATATTTGATAGAACTAGTATCTTCATGAAACTATATGACATTACTCACTTTCCATCACCCCTTCGTAAACCATATCCACCAGGTGAGAAGTCAGGTTGGAGAAATCCATTGGTCCCAATTGAACATTCGCAGCATGCTTGGAGTGTGAGCCGAGGAGCCCGGCATACGCTCAGAATGATGCATTGCACCTGCAAGGCTGCAATGGCGCATTCATTTCTCATTCGTGGGGAGAGTGGGACACCTCTGGAAAAAACAGGTCTGGAACAGATGACTGAGGATTGACCAAAAAGCAAGCAAGTTGTCAGCTTGAAAGGACAGGACCATCTTCCAAAATAGAGCTCTCACTGCTTCCCTCACTATAGCTAAGATGCTGCTGCAAGGGGAGAAGTGGAAGTGCCCCAATCATCGAACAGAGAAAATTGTGTGTGCAGAATCTGCATTAACCTTCACATTCCCATAAAGTCCAATTCTTCACATGTTAAATAGAGCCATCACTTGTCTGTATTAGTGATATTACAGAAGGTTCAAATTCAGATGATCCCCTTTCTTTCCCCTCCAAAGCCCCAGAGGGGCTAGAGATGTCCACATTAAGGCATTAAAGGTTTCTGATAAATTGCTCATTTGGTATGCATGGACATGTCAGGAATTGGGAAAGAAAGAAAGAAAGAAAGAAAGAAAGAAAGAAAGAAAGAAAGAAAGAAAGAAAGAAAGAAAGAAAGAAAGAGAAAGAAAGAAAGAAAGAAAGAAAGAAAGAAAGAAAGAAAGAAAGAAAGAAAGAAAGAAAGAAAGAAAGAAAAAAGAAAGAAAGCAGAGCTCTCATCTTCTGTCCTCCTGGGGCTAGACTTCACGATGGGCAATCATGCTTTCTAAGGAGCTTACATAATGTTAGGTCATCATCAGTGCTGTCTCAGCAAGAGCCATGGTGCCCCCTGAGTCACCCACAGGACCACAGAGTCCGGAAGTGGGCATTCTAAAGCGGCTTAATTACATCAAGTCTGATTGCAGTTTTCCAGTAGGATCTCCGAAGTTGTGGTGCATCCCATTGGTCCCAGAACACTTACACCAGAATCACCTTGGGTGCTGTTCCAAATGCAGATCTCTGTGTCTATGAAATAAAAAATCTCAAGGGGCTGGACCAAAAATGTGAGAAAGGAGTGTCTGATGAGTACCCTTCCCATGACCCCTGGCCTAGTGCTCATGGCTCTAGGTCCCTAAGCCTGCAATTAGGAGCAAAGGGTTTAATTTAACATGTTACTTTGTTCTTTTTACTTTGGTGATTTTCTTTGTGCTAGTTCAAAACCATCTATTGAGGAGCTAGTAGAGAATTTGTTAAGAGCTTGGGTTTTATAAATCAGGAGATCCAGGTCTAAATCATCAGTTCGTTTGGGCAAATTACTCATCAACTTGCCTGTTAGGTGGAAATTAATACTTCTAGGTATCCTTATGGGAAGGATTGAATGTGATCATGCCTGGGAGGTATTTGGTGTAGTGCTTAGCATGGGGCAGGATAATGACAGTGCTGCTGCTGGTGGTGGTGATAGTGAATGACATTGAGGCTTAGAACTGGAAGGGGTGCTGACAGATCCACGAGAAGTCTTGGGTTTAGAATCCAAGAACTTGGCAAAGTGAGGTAAGAATAGGGATGGGTGAGTCTGTGCTCTCATAGTGTTTGTCTGGGATGCAGGGAGCACCCTAGTTGCAAGGACTCTGCAAGTTACATCCCTTGGGTCAGATCCAGCCTGTCATCTGTTTGTAAATAAAGTTCTATTGGAACACAGCCAGACCCATGTGTTTACATACTCTCTAGGGTTGCTTTCAAGCTACAACGGCAGAGTTGAGTAGTTGTGACAGAGACCATATGGCCCATAGAGCCTGAAATATTTACTAACTGGTCCTTCTCAGAAAAAGTTTGCCAATCCCTATTCTAGTGGACTGCAAGAGGGGTTTTGTTTAGGAAGAGGGGGCCCAAAAGAGGAAAGCTGAAGGTGCTGGCTGAGCTGACCTCTATTGCCAATCAACATACACATACATACACACCATCCCCACACTTAGTACACATGACACACTCAGACCCACTACACAAACCCTGCATCCATGGACACTCCCCGCAACCTGAAATACTCCTACACATTTCATGTACCTATACATATCCCCACACAAAACACCCACCCGATGTATGCATATTGGCCCCAAGACCTTACATAACCACCACCCCCCCAACACATACACACACTACACATCCCCACACATACACCACTCCCCACCAGGAGACTGTAAGGATCTCTTCTCCTTCTAAGGGTCTCTCAGGACCCCCATCTCCCAACCTGGCCAAAGGGAAGAGGTATAGAGCTGGGAGCTAGGGCCCTTAGACTCAGTCCTGGCCCTGCCACTAACTAGCCGTATGACATTGTTTAGGTCATTTTATCTTTCTGGGCCTCAGTGTCCTCATCTGTAAAATGAGGGGGCTGGACTTTTTGGACCCTTTATTAATGCTACATATACCCTAAGTGCAGGCATGCCATGTGGGGCTTACTAGTCTTTCTGGGTCTGTCAGGAGCAGGGAGTTGGGAGGTGAGGAGCTGACGGGATAACTGAATATATCTCTGTAGTCCTTCAGCACCAGGTGCCCTGGGAATAGCATGTATACTCTCTATGTGGCTTTGAACAGAACAGTCAATAAAGGAGTGTTGATTAATGTTATGGAATGAAGTGTCCCCCACCCTCACCCCTGCCAAATTCATACTTGAAGCCCTAACCCCTAAAGTGATGGTGTTTGGAGATAGGGCCTTTGCAAGCGAAGTAATCAAGGTTAAGCAAGATCATGAGGGTGATGTCCTAATCTGATGGGATTGGTGTCTCTGTTGAGCCCACTCTCTCCTTGTCTACACAAGTCTATGTGAGGACAATGAAAAGGTGGCTGTCTACAAGCCAAGAAGAGAGGTCTCGCCAGAAACTGACCCTACTGGCATCTTGAGCTCAGACTTCTGATCTCCAGAACTGTGAGAAAATAAGTTTCTGTTGTTCAAGCCACCCAGTGTGTGGTGTTTTGTTATGGCCACCCTTGCTGATTAGTACAGCTAGATTCCTGGTTTGGTGATTTTGTGAGGAATAACAATGACACAGTGCTTAGCTCAAAGTGCTTCTTCTACAGATGTGGATTAGGAAGGAGGAGGAATAGACACTGGGCATCACTGTGGTCCATAATGAGTGTTGCTCAGTTCCATCTCAACATTCTTTTGCCTGTGGGTTGATGGACCTGGTGGGTTTTTTTGTTTTGGGGTGTGTGTGTGTGTGTGTGTGTTTTATGACAAACAGGGAGAAAAATGGGCTTTGAAGTCAGGAAGTCTACATTCCAATCTCAGTTCCACTGTATTATGCAAATCAAGTCCAGCTTGGCTTTTGAGGTTGAGCAGATCTGAAGTCAAAAACCTGTTCTGCCTCTAGCTGTGTGACCTTGGGCAAGTTACCCAACCCTTCTGATGGATAGTTGCTTTATGTATAAAAAGGGAATAATATCAGTAGCTGGCAGTGTCATGGGGAAGATTAAATGCACAAAAGCATACAAGAACTTGGTTCATAGTAGGTAATGCCATGCACTGTAACAAAATAGCTTACAAGAAGGCAATTGCATTAGTTACTTTTTGCAAGGTAACAAATTACCCCAAAGCTTAGCGGCTTAAAACAACAAACATTTATTATTTCACAGTTTGTTTGGGGTAAGAATCCGCACATAGCTTAGCTTGCTGCCTCCATTCTAAGGTTTCATACAAGACTCCAACTAAATGCTGTGGTCAGGGCTGTCATTCTCATCTGAACTTGACTAGGGAGCATCACAGGGTGGGTCAGGAATTGGTTCCATGCTGTAACAAGAGCCTCATTCCTTGCTGGCTCCATCAGCTGCTTGCTATGTTGGTCTCTCTATAGGGCAGCTCATGCCACGGTATTTGGCTTCCCACAGAGCAAACAAGAAAGCAAAATAAAGTGTCTAATATGGAAGTTATAGTCTTCTTGTAATTGAATCTTAAAAGTGGCATCTTATTACCTTAAGCCACATTCTATTCATTCGAAATCAATCACTAGGTCCAGGATGCTCTCAAGGCAGGGGATTACCATGGACGTGAAGGCCGGGAGGTGGAGATCACTGGAGGCCATCATAGAGGCTGTGGATCACAGTGTAAATTGTGAAGACATGCAGAAAAATGTTCTAGAATAAGACTACAGCCAATCCTCATTATTTGCAAATTTGTAAATTTGCCTGCTTGCTAAAATTCACTTGTAACTCCAAAATCAATAGCTATGGTACTTTCATGGTCATTTGCAGACATGCGCAAAGCAGTGCAAAATTCGAGTCATTCAATTCACATGTTCGCAGCTGATAATGGCGCAATAAAAGGAACCTAGCACTGCAATTCCCCTAGAATGTTTCAGGATTCAGTATTCGCTAATTCAGTGTTTGTGGTGACTTTATTGAACATAACTACCATGAATAGCAAGAATTGATTGTACTTAAATTTGAAATTCAATGTCACCACTTGCTCAGTTGAGCCATTCTGAGCAAGCTTCTTAAGCTCTCTGTTTTATTTTCACTGAATAAAATAAGAATAACAATAGGACATAGAACCAAGGTCTTTGGAGAGAATGCACTGTCATGTTTTTGCACAGTGGGTGGCACATAGTAAATGTTTAAATAAGTAGGAGATATTTTTATAATTATTATTGTCTGAGCTCAGTTTCATCTAAACATCTAAATCATACTAACTATTTTTGGTGATTTCTAGGATAGTGCGATGCACAGAGTAGGTCTTCATTAACCACATATTGAATAAAATGAAGATTCTCTGATTCTATCAGGCACAAGATCTAGAGTTAGAGGAGAGAGAGGACTTCTTTGCCCGGCCTCTGGGTTTGAGATCATAATTGTGGCTGATGGGGGGTGGGAGTGTGTGAAGCATTATAAAAATTCTCACACCAGAACTCATGTGAAGACACTAAATCCATAGTATTGACAGACCGTTGACTCACTTCCCGCAGGAACCCAGAGAATGCCCGGCAGATGGAAATGTACCCAAGACACAGCAGCTGTGGTATTTTCCCCACGTCACCAGGCATAAGGCCAGAAGTGGATTTGGCCATAGTACACAAAGGGATCAATCGTCTGTAAATAAGTCGCCTACATAGTCTCAGAGACGATTTTTCATCTCTAAATGCCGAGTCATCGCCATAGGAGCTTAAGTGTAAAATCTCTATGGCTCCTTGGTTTGAGATTCAACCTTGCTTTTGCAAATTGCTCTCCAAACCAAAGAAAGGCCCTATCTTCCAAATTGGGTAGCATTTGGGAGCCCTCCAACACAGACTGTCTGGGGGAGGGGGCACAGGTGGATTTCAAGGGCTACCATCATTTGCCCTCTCTTGGGAAGGCAGAAAAATGATTCACAAGAGTTATTAGGGCTGCAGCTGACTGGGGGTGTGTATTATAGCCTGTTTCTTGAGGGCATCCTGATAAAGCTGTGTGACTCAGACTCAATTAATCTCTCTGAGACTTAGTTGCCCTCATCAGTGAAACAGGAATGGTAAACAGTGCCTATTTTACAAATCTATGGAGATTCACCCACGTAAGGAGAAAGTAACTTAATTTGTTCCCAGTAGTCTTATCACCACCCACCCCTCCTTCTCAGGGTTTAGTAATAGCTACTTACAATAGCTAATTTTTACTGAGCGCTATGTCCCAGGCATGCTCTCATCTATTCCTCCCCAAACCCTATTATTATTCCCATTGTCTGGATAAAGGAACTGAAGGGCTAACTCACAAAGATGTGGAGTTACTTGCCCAAGGTCCCAAAGCCAGTCCGTGGTAGAGCTGGAATTTACCCCCAGGTCATCTGACTGCAGAGCTTGTGTTAATGTCTTGTACCTCCCCTAGAAGATATCTATATTTCAACAAGGTAACATTTTAACCTAAATCAACAGTGGACATTTCAGATGGTATATCCCACTGGTGAGAGAGACAGCTGGGGAAGACAGGTTCCACATTGCACCTCACCCATGATTATCTTCCTTTGGTTTGAGAGCCCGCCACCTAAAAAAAGGGATAGGAAAATTAACCTCACTCATCATTTCTCCCTTCCCAGACATCCTACCTCAATCTTAAATGAAGAGCTGTGATCAACTTGGTGTGTTAAGAGACTTCAGGATCTCAGAGCTTAGGGAACTGAGGTAAGAAGGTCAAAAAGCCCTCAACTCCACAGACACCACCACTCCTGCTTGATTTGTTAATAAAGCACCATATAGCCCACACCTGCTCAGTGCCAGGGACTGGTCTCAGGATCTGATAGGCTTTATCATCACTCTTCACAAAAACTTATGAACTAGCAATGAAAACTCCATTTTACATGTGAGAAAGTGAAGTCAGAGCAGCCACATGGACTCTCAAGATAGACAATCAGTAATAGGTAACTTGGTCCAGGGCTGCCTGGCTGCAAAGCCAGAACTCCCACATCACCACGTTGTGACCCCAGAAAGCTTCCTTGATGCTACAAACCTGCTCCCCGCTGCAAAAGGTTTCATTAGTCTGGCTGCTCCTGGGTGGCAGCCGAAACTGCCAGGCTGGATAAGAGGCTGTTGAGCTTGGCAGGAGAGGGATGTGCCACATAAAACAAAAGCCTCTTTGGAGACAGAAAGGAGATATGCCCCAGAACACCAGCTAACATATATTAGGGGTATAATGTGACTCAGGTTGTAAGTGAACTTTTATCACACCCAGGAGAAGTGGAACTAGAAAGACTCATGTGCCAGTATTCCTACCTTGGATGTCAACCACAGTTTTAAAGAATATTCCACCCCTGAAAAAGGTCAACTAAAGGCCTGTACCACAAAAATCCCCTCAAATGTGGAAAATTTTGAAGCAGTAATATCTTGAGCCAGAAGCAATGGAGATTTTTTTTTTTAAGTCAGAGGACAGATTCTGACACCCAAATCTGAGGCAATTTGGGGCTTATTGAACCAAAATTGGCCTCAGCATCACATACTGGTGGCATTATAAACTGAAATAACATTTCTGGAGGGTATTTTAGCAATATGGATCCAAAAAAAAGCTTAAAAATATGTATGCCCTTTTATCCAGCCATTCTGTTTCTAGGATTGTATCCTGAGGAAACAATCTGAGGTTTGCACAAAAAGTTTATAATAACATTATTTTTAAAATAAATTAATTAATATTGGAAGCAATCTACCTGTCCAATAATAGGGGATGGGTTATATTGACTCACTGTGGTGAAGTAGGCAGGTGCTAGTTCAAAGCTTGTGAATTTCCTTCTCAATCCTGCTTCTCCTCCAGTGCTCCGGCTCCAACGACACCCTTATCCATGCAGGCATATCAGGTAGAAATCTGGGAATGCTCCTGGATGCCTCTCTCCTATCTGATCAGTCCCCAAGTCCTGCCCCATAGAACTCCTAAAACAATCTCAAATCCCTCTATTCTCTCTTATTCACTTCACATAACCCTAGTCCAAACCACCAACCATTCTCTCCTGTATACTCGGAGACTCACTATACCCACACACAGTCCCCACTTCTAATCTGTCCTCCCCACCACATCCAGAGTTCTACTTCTAAAAAGAAATCTGATTGGGACGCCTGGGTGGCTTAGCGGTCGAGTGTCTGCCTTCAGCTCAGGGCATGATCCCATGGTCCTGGGATTAGGTCCCACATCGGGCTCCCTGCATGGAGCCTGCTTCTCCCTCTGCCTATGCCTATGCCTCTCTCTCTGTGTGTTTCTCATGAATAAATAAATAAAATCTTTTTTTTTAAAAAAAGAAATCTTATTAAGTTTCTTCCCCACTTTCCCTCAAATTCTTCCCATTGAACTTGTAATAAAACAATTCTATCTCATGCCCAGCTGCAAGATCCTATAGCAGGGGTCAGCAAACTTTTCTGTAAAGGGCAGGTGGAGGGAGATAGTGAGTTTTCTGTAAAGGGAGATAGTAAATGTTTATGGTTTGTGGGCCACCTGTATGTCTTTGCAGCAATTACCTACTCATTTCTGACACGGTATTGTGAAAATGATCACACATTACATAAATGAATAGGTGTGTCTGTGTTCAATAAAACTTTATTTAAAAAACAGGTGGCATGTTGGATTTTGCCTACGGCTTATAGTTTGCTGACACTTGCCTATAGGTTTTGACCTATATTTCCCTCTGCAACTTCCACAAAGCCCTCATCTAGACACAGTCCCCCTCAACAGGACCTCAGACAAGTTGTCCCCTCCACTGGGGTTTTCCCATTCTCTCTGTCCCCTCTTTGTCCCCTACCTCTAGCCCCTTGGCCCAACACATACCCTTCTTTACTGGCCAGAGATTTCTTATCATTCTGACCTCAGTTTCACAGTCCATTCCTAGATACACTCCCTAATGCACACAGGTTAGGTTAGGACCCCTCTTTTCTCTCAACAGACTCAGTAATGGTCCTCTGTTGAGTTTGCCAAGTTTGAGAGTAAATACTTCTTAGTGTAGTTGTGGGTTTATATGTCACTTCTGCTAGACCCAAAGTTTCATGAGATAAAGGATTATGCATTTGATCACAACTGTATTCCTTGTGCCTGCAAGGTGCCTATACACTCATAAATATTTGTGGAAATGTTGACTGAATAAATGATCATACAACTAGGAGGGAAAATTTGCACAGAAATATACTGAAATATTAGGAGATAAGTACATAGGTGATTTTTGTTCTTATATATTCCTCCATTTCTTGAGTTTTTCACAAAAAGCATATATTACTAGTATACTCAGAAAAATAATCAATGTCAAAAGAAAGAAGAGAGGGGGAGAAAGTGAAAAAGAGAATTTTGTGCCTCAGTCTATTCATAGTAATGCTATTGGCCACAAATGCTTACAGGCACTAACCTGGGCCTGGTGAGCTTCCCACAGATACTTCCCCTTTCCAAACCAATGTAACCACTGGACCAACCCATACGGTTCTTATTATGATTGCAAGATGCCCTTTAGCAACAACCATTGGGGAATTTTGAAAAAATGAAAGTTTATTACTTACGAGAGCCAGAAATTACACAGCACACCTGGGACTAAAGAGCAAAGCCGCAAGTAGAGTTCTTGGAATAGGGACTAGGAATTCTGCTTTTATTGGGTGAAGGGTGGGGCCTAGTATTTCATGCTCACTCTTCGTTGGTGAATTTAAAATATGAAAGTGGGCTGGGGCACCTCAGTCAATTAAGCATCTGACTCTTCACTTCAGCTCAGGTCATGATCTCAGGGTCCTGGGATCCAGCCCCACGGTAGTGGGTAGTATGCTTGAGGATCTCTCTCTCTCTCTCTCTCTCAAATAAATAAATCTTCAAAATAAAAGAGTGGGAATTTACAGTGTGGGAAGAGAAAAGCCAAGGGGCTCAAATGATCAGTTATTGAAATCAACTAAGATCTCTAAAACAAAGGAGCCTCCATTGGAGAGGTGGCCTGGCTGTTTCTCTTTTGGCCTGCAAGTGTTTATTGGAGATAGCTGCCTTTGTAGTGGATGCCTCTTTGAAATGAATATCTCAGCAATCAAAGCTTAAGTAGGCACTTGGATCACAAAAAAAGGAAAAAAAAAAAAAACAAAAAACAAAAAACTGGGATGCTTGGATGGCTCAGTGGTTGAGCAGTCTGCCTTTAGCTCAGATCATGCCCAGGGCCCTGGAATCAAGTCCTGCGTTGGGCTCCAGGCAGGGAGCCTGCTTCTCCCTCTGCCTGTGTCTCTGTCTCTCTCTGTGTCTCTCTCATGAATAAATAAATAAAATCTTTAAAAACAAAACAAAACAAAAAACAAACCCAACTGTCAGGGCTAGAGAGAGAGAGACAGAGATTGAGAGAAAAAGTGAGACCCAGCCCTATCTTCCAATAACCTGGAAGACTAGCCTATTTTTGGTGTACCACACATTTTGGGCATTGTTTTTCCTCTGCTTGTTCAGAGCTACCTAATAAATCCCTCTACTTCCCTTCTTGTTGCCTTTACCTGGCCATTCTTCATGTTCCACAGGCATCCTTATCAGGTCCACAAGCACCTATGTAACTGGGCAGTGATTTGAGTTAAACTACTCCTGGAAACAGATATAGAGCAGTGTACACACACCTATGTGGTCTAATTAACCTTCCAGAGCCTTCCAACTCCAAGTTCAGGAAAGCGTTAAAAATCATGTGAGATCAGAGGCACTAGTGGCTTTGCAGTGCAGAAACTGTCCATGCAGATGGGAAGTGTGACAGCTAACTTATTTATTTCATTCACCAGTGGCTCAGCTTCAAACATCTGGTCATTTCCATGCCAGGCTAGTCTCCAAGTAGTACTTGGGGGCAACAGGCCACATGGCCACCATGTTCCTATTCATTCATCTAGTAATTCCCTCCACACTGAAGAGAAAGCCAATAAAGATGAGACTAATTATTATCTCCAAATAGGGATAGCATTCTGGTCATCATCTGAAAGAATCTGTGGGTGGAATAAAGAGGGGGTTCATAATTGAAAAAAATGTATGGATATTGCAAAGTGTTGTTGGGTTACAAATGAGTAAAGGGTACACCTCTGTCCTTGATGCAGAAAGTTTCTAGACTAGTTGGATTTTCAAAATTATCACATAGAAATATTAACAATAATACAAGGTAAAATAAATAGTATCCATAATTATCCAACAAGTGATAGTGACAGTAAGTGACATGTGTAGATCATTTCCCCTAGCTCTCACAAAGTCAAGGCTATTGCTTCATATTCTTAAATTTCATGACATAGCAGAATGCTACTGGCCCCAAGTAACAGAAGAATCCCAACTGAGGAGGACTTAGATAATAAAGGAAATATCACTTCATATTTGACAAAGTCCAGAGGGTAGGGCATGGCTTGATTGTGTAGTAGCTCATGAAGTCCTCCAGAATCTTGCTTTTTTCCATCTCTTCACTCTGCCATCAGTGAGTGTTTCAACCTCAGACTTGGAATTAAAATGGCTGCAGCAATTATAGGCATGACATTGAGAGATAACAATCCCTTCTTGTGGTTTTCTATTAGGAATGAGAAAACTTTCCTTGGAAACCTTCCAAAAAATTCCCCTAATGTACCCTTGGCTAGAGTTGAATCATGTGCTCCATGAGACAATCCCTGGCAAAGGGACAGAGAGTTGACCCTCAAATCAATTAGACCCACCACTGGAGCTGGGGATAGGGTTGGCTTCTCCTGAACTGGTGACATGGGGAATAGCTTTTGTTGGAAGGAGGGGAGATGAATGCTAAGCAGGCTACCAATAACATCTACCATTTGTGGTTAATTCTAAAGGTAAGACGCATTTTAGGGCAGCCCGGGTGGCTCAGCAGTTTAACACCACCTTCAGTCCAGGGCATGATCCTGGAGACCCGGGATCAAGTCCCACATCAGGCTCCCTGCATGGAGCCTGCTCCTCCCTCTGCCTGTGTCTCTGCCTCTCTCATTCTCCCCCCTTCCCCCCACCATCTCTCATGAATAAATAAATAAAATCTTAAAAAAAGAAGAAGAAGCATTTTATACCAACAGAATTTGATATCGCAATTACCTTCCCAGCTTCATCTCACTACTACTACTACTACTACTACTACTACTACTACACACACACACACACACACACACACATTTTATGCTACCTAGACACCAATTCTCAGTTCTTCAAAAGCTATATGTTTCTTATATGACTCTGGAATTCTTTCTGCTTCTCTGCTCTGGGCTTGTTACACATCTCTGTTTGCCCAGACCAGTCCTGCTTTATACCTATTGTCCTGACATAACTACTAATAGTGCCCACTATACTCTTGAAAATGTTCCAATTTAGATAAGAGCATGAACAATATCAAGACGAAATGGACTTGGGGATTAGTGTGCAAAGTCAAGGATAGAGGAGTCCTGGATGAGTCTGAGGCCTCTGATTTGAGAGGCTGCATAAGTAGTAGTGTCAGCCATTAAAACAAGGAATCAAAAAGGGGATAATTTGGGGAAAGTATTAAGGAGTGAAGTTTATAGTGTTACAGAGAGTTCAAATAAGTTAAGGAACAAAGAGGGTTTAGTGACATCTGGAATTCACTGGCTACCTTTCCTGGAGCATTCAGAGAACAGCACAGAATCATACAACTTAAAGGTAGAATAGGACATTATTGATGACCTGGTTTTTGATGGGAAAACAGAGTCTTCACAAGATTAGTTAAGACTCAGTGGCAGAGCATGGACAAAAACTCCTGACACTTGACTCATCATTCATGGAATTGTCTACCACATTATGCTGTCTCTTTCTGTGTGCTGAAACTGTAGAGAGGAGTGAAAATGGGACAGATGCAAGGCCAACACAAATCAGCCTCCATCAGTCTAGACAAACAATTCTCTGCATCTCCACTCCTGCCACCTTGGTTGAGGCCACCATCATATCGAGCCTGGACCTCAACAGTATCCTCCTCACTGATCTCCTCACTACCTCCAATTCATTTTCCTCGCATCAGCAAATACATCACACCACTTTTCTACTTAAAACCCTTCAAAAAATTACCAAAGCAGTTCAAAGGGAGACAGGAACTGATACTGTAACAACTGGATAAACATCTGGGAAAAAAAAGAACCTAACCCCTACATGGCTAAAAATATAACTCAAGGTGAGTTGTAAATCTAAACATAAAAACTAAAACTATATGGCTTCTAGAAGAAAACTTAGGAAAATAATTCACAACCTAGGGGGCAAAGATGATTTAGATGAGAAATAAAAAGCACTAACCACAAAAGAAAAAAAGATCAAATGGATTTCATCAAAATTAAAAACTTAATTTTCATCAAAAGACACAATTTAGAAAGCAAAAACACTAGTTATGCTCTGAGAAAATGGTTTAATATACATGTGTGTATGTTTATGTGTATGTGTATATGTATATGAGTGTGTTCACATATATATGAAATAACAAAGACAAAAATCCCAATTAAAGAAACTTCACAAAAGAAGACATATGAATAACAAAAAAAAGGGAAAATGTACTCTAAATCATTAATTATAAAAAGAAGGCAAGTTAAAATTATAATGAGATACCACTTCATACCCCATTAGAATGGCTAAAATTACAAACGACAGACAACCCAAATGTTGACAAATATGTGGAGCACTGGAACTCTAATACATTGTTGTTTGGAGGATAAAATCCACAACTACTTTGAAATAACTTAGGCAGTTCCTTATAAAGTTAAATATACACTTTTTCAAAGAAGAAAAAAAGTAGAAGACTTGTACCGTACAACATCAAGACTTACTATAACACTGTAGTAATCAAACTGTGATAATTATTGATGGATAGACATATAGAACAATGGGACAGAATAGACAATCCAGAAATAGACTCATAATATATGATAAATTGATTTTTGGATAAAGGTGTCAGGTAATTCAATGAGAGAGAGGGTAACCTTTTCAAAAAATGGTGCAAGAACAAGTGGCTATGCATATACAAAAAAAAAAAAAATGAACCTTGACCCTCATCTCACATCATATATAAAAGTGAACTCAAAATTGATCATAAATCTAAACAAGATGAAAATTATAAAACTTCTAGAATAAAACCTTGTGATCTAGGTTTAGGAATGACATCTAAGAAAGGACACAAAATATGAACCATAAAAGAAAAAAATTATAAATTTGAACTTCATCAAAATAGAAAGAAAATTGCATTTTGAAATTTACTGTTACTAAATTGAAAAGATATGCTGCAGACCAGGAGAAAATGTTGGCCAAACATGTATTCGATAAAGGATTTGTATAGAAAATATATAAAGAATTCTCAAAACTTACAAGAAAACAAATAATTTTTTAAAAATTAAAAAAGATTTGAGCACATTTTATCAGACAATATGAGACTGGCACATAAGCACATAAAAAGAAGCTCAATATTATTAGTCATTATAGAAATGCAAATTAGAACCAAATGAGGAAAATGGCAGAGTAAGGATATTTGAAAATTCTTTCCTCAAGAGAAGTAACAAAAAAACTGGCAAAAATGGTTAGAATAAACTTTTTCAGAACTCTGGGAATTAACCAGTCCTGCAGCAATCTGGGGAGCATTTATTCGAGAAAAACAGATAAAACTCAGGAAGAACACAAGTTCTGTGGCATTCTAAGTTGCCCTATTCCCATGCCCTACTCTGTAGCTCCAGAGTAGTTTTGAAAAGTAATAGGCCCCAGGTCATGGTAAAACCCAGCAGATCTAGCAGCCACCAGAGGAGGTAGAATGGGGTTGGAGCTACTCTAAAGCCCCATTTCCAAAGAACTGTCATTATAAGATATGTCTGGTGATTCTCTAGAAGATTGCACTTGCTATATTTATTTGGCTTGAGTCAGAATTCAGTGCCTCACTGCAGGCACTAGCCAAAAACAGTTACAGGCAATCGCTTAATTTCACGGTTGTCTGAGGTGGTGGATAACAGTTGAGGCAAACAGTGAACTAACCACGAAGCTTAAAAGGGAAAGTTAGGGATGAGATAACCATAAGGCCTTGAAAAGCTTTGACATATCTCTGAGAATCTAAAAGGCCATGTGCATACATGGGGCTATGTATAGTCACAGGAAGGATCTGAGAAAGGCCTAAGATCTGATTGACTTTAAAGCTCTGTACATTCAGGAAGTGAAAGATAAGATAGAAATGTTAACTGCCTGGCTGAGTGTTCAAGGCATATTCCAGCATTAATGCAGAGCCCTTTGCAAAGAGTGGGACTCATATGGGTTCTAGGTATTTTAAGGCAAACTCTATCTAATCCTCAGATGACCAGTAAGCTAACTAAGCAATGACTTCAGTGGTCACACTGAACAAAGAATACCCATTTTATAGAAATAGGTCAGAAAAACCACTAAGCAACTAACAACAATAACTACAATAAAAAACAACAAGAACAGACTCTAGGGAGAGGAGAGAATCTGATTTCCAGAGTTGCTATATTATGTCATCTAAGATGTCCAAATTTGAACAAAAAAAATTTAAGATATGTAAAGAAACAAGAAAGTATGACCCATACACAGGAGAAAAAAACAGAAAGCAAAAAGCAAAGAGTAAAAACTCTGAGAAAGCACAGGCATTGTACTTAGTTCAACAAAGAATCTAAATTCATCATTTTAAATATGTTCAAAGAAATAAAGTATGCCACATCTAAAGAACTATGGGAAATTATGAGAACAATGTCTCACCAAACACAAGATATTGATAAAGATAAACTATATAAAAGAACCAAATAGAAATAATGGAGTCAAAAAAGTAGAATAACCAAAGTGAAAACTCACTAGAGCAGCACAACAGCATATTTGAGCTAGCTGAAAAAAGATTTAGCAAATACAAAGTTGGTCCTCTCAGATTAACCAGTCTGAAGAATTAGAAGAAAAAAGAATAAAGAAAATTTAACAGAGCCTTAGAGACCTCTGGAACACCTCGGAAACCTATGGAAAACACCATCAAGTATGCAAAATTGGAGGGTGGTCATGGTAAGGGGCAGAAAGAATACTAGAAGAAATAATGGTCCAAAACTTGCCAAATTTGAGGAAAAGCATCAACCTACCCATCCAAAATGCTCAACAAATGCCAGGTGGGAAAAGCTTAAGGAGATCCATGCCTAGATATACCATAATCAAACTGTCAAAATCAAAACCAAATGACACTCTATTACACACTAACGAGAATGGCTAAAACCAGAAAGGGCATGAGGTCCCTGGCATTCTTACGCATTTCTCATGGAAATGCAAAATGGCACAGCTACTTTGGAATTCATATAAACTTCACTTTCATATAAACTGAACACACATTTACCACATAATTCAGCAACTCCACTCTTATGTACCCAAGAGAAATGAAACATAGGGTCTCACAAAGGCTTATACTTGAATGCTTATAGCAGCTTTTTTTTTTAATGACAGCCCCAACTGTAAACAACCTAAGTATCCATCAACTGATGAATGAATAAACAAATTGTGGCATATCCATTACATGGAATACTCTTCAGCAACACACAGGAATGAACAACCGGTGTATGTGTCAGCATGGAGGAATCCCAAAAGCATTAGTCTCAGTGAAAGAAATGAGACATAAAATATTATATAACATGATTTCATTAATATATGAAAGTCTAGAAAAGGCAAAACTATGGCAACAGGAATCAGATCAATGGTTGGCAAAGACAATGGATGAGGAACTCATTGACTCCAAAGGGATACAAGAGAATTTAGGAGGATTCCTAAAGAACATATAAATGTTCTTTAGAACATTTCTTAGATTCTTAGATTCCTAAGAACATATAAATGTTCTTTGTTATGCTTATGGTGAATGTTTATATACTGTACACATTTGTCAATACTCATCAAATGATTTATTTAAAATAGGTGGATTTTATTTTATGTAAATGATTCCTCCATAAAGTAGATTCATTCCAAACATAAAAGAAAGAATAGTAATATACCTACTTATAATCCAGCAATTTCACTCCAGTTATTTACCCCAAAGAAGTGAAAGTATATGTTCTCAAGGAAACCCATACAGAAACATTTATAGTTTTATTCAGAAAAGCCAAAAACTGAAGGATAAAAGTCCTTCAACAAGAGAGTGGATGAGCCAATTGTGGTATATTCATACAATTAAATGATATTTAACAATACAAAGAATTCAATAACTTGGATGAATCCCCAAAACATTATGGCGCACTAAAGCTAGACTCAAAATAATACATATTACATGATTTTAAATGTATGAAGTTAAGGATAAGTAAAATAGGGATGCCTGGATCTCCATTGGTAAAGCATCTGACTGACTCTTGATTTCAGTTCGGGTTATGATCTCAGGGTTGTGAGACCTCACTGGGCATGGAGCTTGCTTAGGATGTTCTCTTTCCCTCTCTTTTTCCCCCAACCAACTCCCCATCTTGTGCCATGCTCTCTCTAAAAAACAAACAAACAAAAAAGAATAAGCAAAACAAATATACGGGGATAGAAATCAGAAGAGTGATTACCTATTGGGGGTGGTAATTGATTTGAAGGGGACATAAGGGAATTTTCTAGAAGGAATCAAAATATTCTACATCACAACTAGGGAATTTGTCATAGGGTGTATGCACTTGTTATTCTTGGTAGAATGGCACACTTAAGTTCTGTGTGTTTCAGCATTTTTAACTTTACAAACTTCAAAGGATCCTCATTGCATTGAGAATAAAATTCAAACTCCTTTTAGAGGCCTTTAAAATACCAGCCACCTTTCTAATTTACCTTATTCCACACTGTCCTTCCCTTCCCTTTCTATAGGCATATGAGCTTCTCTTAGGGCCTCAAGCCTGCCCTAGTAATCCAGGCCTTTGTACATACTTTCCCTTTTGCCTGGACACTCTCCTTTACCCTTCACTTGACCGAGTCATTCTCATGCTTCAGGTTTCCAATAAGTGCCACCTCCTCCAAGAAGCCTTCCTTGACTATACTTAAAAGTGGTCCTCCCTCCTTGGTCATTTGCTTCTGTCCCTAGTTGATTGCACTCACCATATTTATTAACAATTTCTTGTATGTTGTGATCTAGTTACTTCTTTTTGCCACCACAGAATGTAAGTTCCCAGCTCTGTCAATAGTAATTCAGAATTTTGTTTTTCATTATTGAGAGGAATGGGGATGTAGGGTTAAAGCTTGTTTTTATTTTATTTTTTTAATAGATTTTGTTTATTTGAGAGAGAGAACACAAGCAGGGGTAGGAAGGGCAGAGGGAGGGGGAGAAGCAGATTCCCCACTGAGCAGGGAGCCTGACACAGGGCTCAATCCCAGGACCCTGGGATCATGACCTAAGCTAAAGGCAGATGCTTCATGGACTGAGCCACACAGGCACCCCTAAAGTTTGTTTTATTTTAAAGGCAAAATACATCACTTTTTTCTCCAAACCTGTCTCAAGTACTTTTTCATCCCGCCAGTCCTGACTTTCCAAATTAAATTAAAAGTTCCTAAGGGTATGATTCAGATTTATTTATTTCCAAGTGGGTCTCCCTAGCCACTCACTTGTTTTGATATAGCCTGCTGCAAAAGCCCTACCTGCCCCCTGTTCCCGTTCACCTGCTAATATGTCAAAATATCTGAATCCTCAACCTTAGATATCTTTGTTGAGTCAAGATAAAAATATTTCTGGAAGACCCTGTGGAAATATAAATATATTCTTTGGGGTGGGTAAAATGTTGTCATGTAGGTATCATTATTAATAGCACTCTTTTACTCTTAAAAATGTGCCAGTTGGGACATAAAATTCTATTGTCATCCTACCCAGTAGGAAACCTCCATGACGCAGTGACAAGGAGGAGAGGTAAGTTGTGGTGGGGGCTGCAGGACAGGTGAGACAGGTACATGAAACCGATAGGAGGGGCCAAAAATCCAGGAAGGTGTGGGAATGGTAAACGGTGGGCAATGAACGAGATCTCATAAAGGGAACAGGAGATGTCAAGACAAACTTTTCTCCTTAACAACTTCGGCAGGTGCTAGTTCAGCCTGAAACACACAAAACACATTGAGCTTTCCTGGAGGTGAAGGGGATTAGCACCAGTCTTGTCTACAGGAAAATTAATGCATATTCTATATTCATCTCACAATCCTTGTTTATTCTAGAAAAAGAGTTAGGAGCTTCTCTTTCAACACTTTAATCCTTTGGCCTAATCATTTTCCAGCAGTGGTCGAAGCCAAGTACAGATGAAGCACTGAGGGAAGGCTGATGGGTGGTCCTCTGTGAGTCAGGCAAGCAGTTAGCTTGAGCACAGAATGCTGGCTAGACAGCACCAGTTTCTTGATCCCTCTGGGTTATGTTCCTGCAATTTCCAAGAATGCTTATCTAAGGTTCCCTGGCCTGACAATTCACTGTTTGCACCTCTTAAGCAGGGCTGGTCTATGGAGGAAAAACGCCTTTTCAAATTTATCTCTCCCCTGAGCCTAGAAAAGAATCTCCTGTTCACTGGGACCTCCTGCCACAGCTGCTGGCAGGAGATTATAACCCAGGGCCCATCACCCAGTAAAACGTTTCCAGGTGTTTTCCACTGAAAGTCTGCCATGGATGGAGAAGCTGAATTTGCCTTTCTGCTCCTTCACCACAAGCTAAAAAAAGCCAAGGCACCCCACCAATGGGTTGCTTCACACTCATGCTCACCATATACCATGCAAAGGGGAGAAGAAGTATTGTGGTCTTCATGAACCGTAGAAACCTATACCCAAAATATGGTCACTTGGCAGCTTTTTGAATCCCCTCATTTCTTCTGCCCCAGCTGGGCTCTTTCTCAGAACTGTTTTCCAAGTGGCAGCTTGTGTTTATTCTACTGGGCTTTTGGAGAACTTAGGGAAAGAAAAAAAATCAACAAAGTGTAGTTATGCGCATGGAAAACCATATGCTTCATAAAACTGCATATGTGCTGTGTTTAAGATATACAGGAAGATACGCAAAAATAAACACCTGCCAACTTCCCAATCTACCTAGATTAGAAAATTCAAAAAGCCTATGTTCATATGCAAAAAATACAGCCTGATTTATATTTCACAGATTGTTAAAGCTGAAAGCTGAAAGAGCTCATTCAAGGGTTGCAAATCAGATCCTTATGGGGAGCAAATGGGTTGTGTAAATGTACAGGGGGCCAGGTAAGGCCAGTGGGGAACTGAGGTGGGGTGGGGACTGCCCAGACTAGTTCCTTTGGCAAGTGTTGCTACTCAAAAACATAGAAACATGAATGCTAGAAATCCATTTTCTAATGTGAATTCTCCTGACTTCTTCAATGTTGTTGGGTCATTCAGACTTATTTAAAAATATCGTGTAGAACAAGCCACACTACAAATAAGATTTGACCCCTGGATGTCCAGTTTGAGAACTCTTCTAGAAAGATTCTATGATTTAGTGATGGATGAGTGGTTTGATGTAAAGAAGAGCTTTCACAGTCACATCAATTGTGATGACTGGATAGGTCACCAGGGCTCAGCTTTCATAACTCTTGTCTTGATTTTCTTTCTTCTAATTCTGATATTGTGTGACCTGCTTTAATAGGGCATGATGTCTCCTGTGTTTTCAGATGGCCAACTGAGTTGTGCATTTTTCCTGTTTTTTTTTTTTTCTATTTGCCCCCCAAGATCCATTCTGTATCATCCTTTACCTTGCTCTCTGTCTCAAGAGGCTGATCTGTATTGCCTAGGTCAATGGGTTTCCTTGTCCTTTGGCTTTTGATGGAGTTTAGCCAGTGAGAGGCCCGAGTAGGAGCTCAGGGAGAAAAAAAAAAAAAAAAGCTCAAGGAGAAGGTGGGAGGAAATTAATGTGTTTCCCTCCACTAAAGGCTCCTGTCATGCTCCATGGAGCTTATTTCACTGGGTTTTAGGAACCACACCTTCTTCTTGCCTGTTCAGACATAGAGATGGCTTCTAATTATTGTTGGGTTCAGAGTACTTCATCTTTTCTTGTTGGGCTCCCCAAGCCATGTCCGTAAGCTTGTGAATAGTTCCTTTATTAATATCTCTTCAATTACCGGTGGAGGTAGGTTGAGCAACTAGCCTGTTTCACCTGAGACTCTGTTTTAGCACTCAAAATCTTGTGTCCTGGAAAATCCCTCAGTCCTGGGTAAAGCGAGATAGTTGGTCAACCTATATGGGAGCTCTGTTTGTATAATTTCTTAAAATCTGATGCTTCTGGGCAGCCCTGGTGGCCCAGCGGTTTAGCGCTGCTTACAGCCAGGGGTGTGGTCCTGGAGACCCAGGATCAAGTCCCGCGTTGGGCTCCCTGCATAGAGCCTGCTTCTCCCTCTGCCTGTGTCTCTACCTCTCTCTCTGTGTCTGTCATGAATAAATAAGATCTTTTAAAAAAAAAAAATCTGCTGCTTCTTTTATCATTCTATTCCTTCTCTCATCTTTAATAGTTTCAAATATTTCTTATTTAATTTCTTCATAAGAGCATTCAAATATTCTTATAGTCTCTTACAGATGTTTCTATTATTTCTTATTCTTAGGGTGCTCTTTCTCTTTTTGCTGCACCTGCTGAATCTCACTCATGGTGGTTCATTTCCCTGTGTGCATCCTTTGTGGCTGTTTGTGTTCCAATAGTTTCACAACTGCTTCTATTTTATCCTAAGGGCTCAACTGACCCAAGCAGCTTGTGCTGTCTTAGGAGTAGTACACATTCAGATACCACACCTATATGTGGCACAGATTTGGGATTTTGGTTTCTTTGGATATAACTTATTTTCCTCTATAAACTAGGGCTTTAGACAGGTGGCAAGCATTCTTCCCTCTTTATTAGACTCAAATGTGGAGATTTTATACTTGCCACCCTATGGACAGTGTAACTTGTCAATGCTCAGAGCTTTATGCTGAAGCTCAGGTCTGGTTTCCCTGCCCAGCAAGGTCCTGAGGCCACATCTCCTGGAGATCTAGCAAGTGTCAAGTCCCCAAACTTTCACTGTTAGGGCCTATATCTGGGTCAGAAATTTTGCTGAAATGCCAGCCCTCCACTATAATCCTGGCTTTGATTTTCCTCTTCAATCCTTATACCGGAGAATTTTTTTCTTGTCTGTCATGCCAGAATTTTATAAAATTCTATTTCTATTTTTTCATTCAGCCCTTCTATGAATCTGTTCTGCCATACTGTCAGAACCTGAGATTACTTTGAAACACTGAAGTTCAGGGATCCCTGGGTGGTGCAGCAGTTTGGCGCCTGCCTTTGGCCCAGGGCGCGATCCTGGAGACCCGGGATCGAATCCCACATCGGGCTCCCGGTGCATGGAGCCTGCTTCTCCCTCTGCCTGTGTCTCTGCCTCTCTCTCTCTCTGTGTGTGTGACTATCATAAATAAATAAAAAATTTAAAAAAATATATTAAAAAAAAGAAACACTGAAGTTCATACCCAGTATAAACTGGAAGTTGGTTTAATGTAGTTCTTCTTCTGCCCTTGCATAGTCAGTGAGAGAATTTGGCTCACGAATTGAGGCCAAAATGCAGCAAGTCTGAGGGGCCGGACTTGGATACCTAACCAAGTGTGAGTCACTTCTGATGCTAATCTAGTTTCATTTAAGGTGATTGGCATCATGAGGCAAGGTGGAAATGAAATATTCATTGCCCATTCAATATTACCTAATTTGTATGTCCAAGTGTTGACAAAAGAGAAGCCTTTGCCGTCTACTTTATGAGTAATTGTAAATTAATATGCAACCCTGCACCCATTCTACTGAGAAGAGAATAGCTTACATTTGCCAACTGTTCGACAACATGGCCTGGTTTCAACTGCAGATGTCACCCATCCTGTTGGAAATTTAGAGGGATGGAGAGACTTCCTCAGAGAAGCAACTTTGAATAACATTACAGAATGTGGAACCTAAGAATCTTAAATAACCAAGGTTAAAAGAAACATTAAAGATCATCTTCTCATTTAACAGGTAAGGAAGAGGAGGCCCAACCTGGATTTCAGGTTTAGACATTTCTTCCAACTCTTCCAAGCACTTTTACAGCACAGCCAAATAGTCCTTTTCTCCTGCAGTTATATGCTTGTTATACAGCTTGCTAGAATTTTCTTTTTCACTAAAAAGTTGTGTTGAACAGATCTTTGAATGTTCCGTACCTATGCGGATCTTGCAGGCAGGACTAGAGAACTACATCCATTAGAATGACTTACAGCCCAAAGATGGCAGTTTGTCCTTCATTTGCTTAATTAATACATTGGGCCCTGACGTTACCTTGGGCTTGATCAGAGGGGAAATGCTTTGGGACTTTGGCACTTTGCAAATGTCAGTTGGAAGTTCCAGACTTTTATCCTAACATGTAGGTTGTCGGTACAAGAAACAGGCCCCCACACCACAAAGCAGGTATCTCTACCCCTCCCCAGTTAGCCTCATTACGGGCTTCAGCTCAAGTGAAGAGCTAGGAGTGGGAGGCCCTCCTTCTGAATCTAATTTCCTCATTCAGTAAGAGAGACAAGAGCCAATGGGAGAGGGTCCCAGAGGAATAAAGCAATGTGGGTGTGAAGCATAAGGGAAAAGCATCACAGTAACCAGAAAAGGGGAAGTGTTGTTTCTGTCCTTTCCATTTATTTTCCTATTTAGTCATTGCCAAAATGCTGTGTTAAGTACCACTCTTAATCCTGTTTTACAGATGAGAAAACTGAGGCACAAAGCAGTCAAGTAGGAGATCACATGGCTGGTGAGTGGCAGAAACAGAATTTGACTCAGGCACTCTGACTCGAGAACCTCTGATTTTACCCACCATGCATGTAATGTCCTGTACTCTGAGGAGCACCGTACTTCACACATAATGTTTATCTGTCCTTGTGAGATTTCCCAGGTATGCTCCCTTCTCTTATAGTTTTAGATTTTAATAATAACAATATTTGGATTGTTCTTCTCTACAAACACCGGCTTAAGTGCTTTATGTGCACACATTACCTCATTTATCCTCACAATTCTGTAAATATTATCATTTTTATTTTACTGACAAGAAAACTGAGTTTAAAAGGAGGTGGTATAGGATCCCTGGGTGGCGCAGCGGCTTAGCGCCTGCCTTTGGCCCAGGGCGCGATCCTGGAGACCCAGGATCGAATCCCACGTTGGGCTCCTAGTGCATGGAGCCTGCTTCTCCCTCTGCCTGTGTCTCTGCCTCTCTCTCTGTGACTATCATAAATAAATAAATAAATAATAAATAAAGAAGAGCTCCTTTAAAAAAAATAAATAAATAAATAAAAGGAGGTGGTGGAGACCACCTTCAAATCCATATCTTCTCATTTCAAAGTCTGGCCTCTCATTACCATGATAGTGGATCTTAAACTTCAGTGTGTACCCTGGGGATCTTGTAAGAAAGTAGAGGCCAGGCCTCTACTCCCAGAATCTGAATCAGTTGATCCAGGGAAATTCCAGGAATCTGCCTTCTTAAACTTTCCGGAATTGAAGACAACGCTTTGCCAACCCCTGCCTCACCATACTGCCTCTATGAATGTAACAGATCAGACATAAACTGGTCAGTTGGATTTCAGTTCTAACAACATAATATTGCTAAAGCCTGCTCCCTGCAGCTGGTTGGATTATCCAAACCCAATTAGATTGAAGGCTGCTGCTCTCTGTACAGGCCCATTACATTGCAGATGTTTTTTTCTCCCCTCTCTGCACATAGCCCTGAGTACCAAGGTATCTGTTATTTGGGAAATTTTTCATTTCAAATGACAAAAATACAATTAAAACAAACTTTAGCAAAAGGAGAGAATTCACTAGCCCATTGAACTGAAGACTCCAGGGGTAAACCTACCTTCAGATATGGCTTAATCCAGGTTGTCAACTAGTCATCTAGGTGTCACCTGGAATTCATCTCTGTCCACTTTTGAGTGGCTCTATGTTGGCTTCATTGTCAGGTGCAGGCTCCTCTCAAGAGCCAATAGCCATCTGAAACTTCAAGCTTATATTCATGTAGTTTAGTGACTCCTAGGGAAAGAGGGAGCCTAAATCTCAATTATTTTGACAAAAATTCTGAGGCTGAAACTCATTAAGCTGTGTTGAGTTAAATTCTCATTCTTGAAACAAACACTGTGGCCAGCAGGTTGCTAAACCTGGCTAGGGAGTGGGAGGTGCAGGGTCAGGCCTCCCATAACCACATGACATGAGACTGAAGGAGAGGTGGTTCTCTTAAAAAAGAATAGTAATAACGTTAAACGTGTAAATTGCCCTGGGTAACATTGACATTTTCACAATATTAATTCTGCCAATCCATGAGCATGGAATATTTTTCCATCTCTTTGTGTCTTCCTCAATTTCTTTCAGAAGTGTTCTATAGTTTTTAGGGTATAGATCTTTTACCTCTTTGGTTAGGTTTATTCCTAGGTATCTTATGCTTTTGGGTGCAATTGTAAATGGGATTGACTCCTTAATTTCTCTTTCTTCAGTCTCATTGTTAGTGTATAGAAATGCCATTGATTTCTGGGCATTGATTTTGTATCCTGCCACGCTACCAAATTGCTGTATGAGTTCTAGCAATCTTGGGGTGGAGGCTTTTGGGTTTTCTATGTAGAGTATCATGTCATCGGCGAAGAGGGAGAGTTTGACTTCTTCTTTGCCAATTTGAATGCCTTTAATGTCTTTTTGTTGTCTGATTGCTGAGGCGAGGACTTCCAGAACTATGTTGAACAGCAGTGGTGAGAGTGGACATCCCTGTCTTGTTCCTGATCTTAGGGGAAAGGCTCCCAGTGCTTCCCCATTGAGAATGATATTTGCTGTGGGCTTTTCGTAAATGGCTTTTAAGATGTCGAGGAAAGTTCCCTCTATCCCAACACTCTGAAGGGTTTTGATCAGGAATGGATGCTGTATTTTGTCAAATGCTTTCTCTGCATCTAATGAGAGTATCATATGGTTCTTGGTTTTTCTCTTGCTGATATGATGAATCACATTGATGGTTTTACGAGTGTTGAACCAGCCTTGTGTCCCGGGGAAAAATCCTACTTGGTCATGGTGAATAATTTTCTTAATGTGTTGTTGGATCCTATTGGCTAGTATCTTGTTGAGAATTTTTGCATCCATGTTCATCAGGGATATTGGTCTGTAATTCTCCTTTTTGGTGGGGTCTTTGTCTGGTTTCGGGATTAAGGTGATGCTGGCCTCATAGAACGAATTTGGAAGTACTCCATCTCTTTCTATCTTTCCAAACAGCTTTAGTAGAATAGGTATGATTTCTTCTTTAAACGTTTGATAGAATTCCCCTGGGAAGCCATCTGGCCCTGGACTCTTGTGTCTTGGGAGGTTTTTGATGACTGCTTCAATTTCCTCCCTGGTTATTGGCCTGTTCAGGTTTTCTATTTCTTCCTGCTCCAGTTTTGGTAGTTTGTGGCTTTCCAGGAATGCATCCATTTCTTCTAGATTTCCTAATTTATTGGCATACAGCTGTTCATAATATGTTTTTAAAATCGTTTGTATTTCCTTGGTGTTGGTAGTGATCTCTCCTTTCTCATTCATGATTTTATTGATTTGAGTCTTCTCTCTCTTCTTTTTAATAAGGTTGGCTAATGGTTTATCTATCTTATTAATTCTTTCAAAGAACCAACTCCTGGTTCTGTTGATCTGTTCCACAGTTCTTTTGGTCTCGATATCATTTAGTTCTGCTCGAATTTTAATTAACTGTCTTCTTCTGCTGGGGGTGGGGTCTATTTGTTGCTTTTTCTCTAGTTCCTTTATGTGTAAGGTGAGCTTTTGAATTTGAGTTCTTTCCAGTTTTTGAATGGATGCTTGTATTGCGATGTATTTCCCCCTCAGGACTGCTTTTGCTGCATCCCAAAGATTTTGAACGGTTGTATCTTCATTCTCATTAGTTTCCATGAATCTTTTTAATTCTTCCTTAATTTCCTGGTTGACCTTTTCATCTTTTAGCAGGATGGTCCTTAACCTCCACGTGTTTGTGGTCCTTCCAAACTTCTTGTTGTGATTAAGTTCTAATTTCAAGGCATTATGGTCTGAGAATATACAGGGGACTATCCCGATCTTTTGGTATTGGTTCAGACCCGATTTGTGACCCAGTATGTGGTCTATTCTGGAGAAAGTTCCATGTGCACTTGAGAAGAATGTGTATTCAGTTGAGTTTGGATGTAAAGTTCTGTAGATATCTGTGAAATCCATCTGGTCCAGTGTATCATTTAAAGCTCTCGTTTCTTTGGAGATGTTGTGCTTAGAAGACCTATCTAGTATAGAAAGAGCTAGATTGAAGTCACCAAGTATAAGTGTATTATTATCAAAGTATTTCTTCAGTTTGGTTATTAATTGGTTTAAATATTTGGCAGCTCCCACATTCGGGGCATATATATTGAGGATTGTTAAGTCCTCTTGTTGGATAGATCCTTTGAGTATGAGATAGTGTCCCTCTTCATCTCTCACTATAGTCTTCGGGGTAAATTTTAATTTATCTGATATAAGGATGGCAACCCCTGCTTTCTTTTGAGGACCATTTGAATGGTAAATGGTTCTCCAACCTTTTATTTTCAGGTTGTAGGTGTCCTTCTGTCTAAAATGAGTCTCTTGTAGACAGCAAATAGATGGGTCCTGCTTTTTTATCCAGTCTGAAACCCTGCGCCTTTTGATGGGGTCATTAAGCCCGTTCACGTTCAGAGTTACTATTGAGAGATATGAGTTTAGTGTCATCATATCTATTCAGTCCTTGTTTTTGTGGATTGTTCCACTGAACTTCTTCTTAAAGGGGAATTTTAAGAGTCCCCCTTAAAATTTCTTGCAGAGCTGGTTTGGAGGTTACATATTCTTTCAGTTCCTGTCTGTCTTGGAAGCTCTTTATCTCTCCTTCCATTTTGAATGAAAGCCTTGCTGGATAAAGTATTCTTGGTTGCATGTTCTTTTCATTTAGGACCCTGAATATATCCTGCCAGCCCTTTCTGGCCTGCCAGGTCTCTGTGGAGAGGTCTGCTGTTACCCTAATATTCCTCATGTAATAACGAACGGCATAAAAGGAATAGATAAGAGGCAGGTGAACGTTACATAAACCCAGCATTAGAGCAAGATATCTGATTCCTGGAGCAGAGATGACCAAGCCACAACTGATTCTTCTCTAGGGAAATTGACCCCTCAGGCTTTTCCCATTCTCATAACTGAGTTAGGCTGGTTCGGGGGGACCCTAACATTTACGTACTAACAAAACAAAACAAGACAAACTTGGCCCTTTACAAATGGAATAGAGCACACACTAGAATTCCAGATCTTATCGATCTTCCAGTCCAGCCACTTAATTTTGACATTTTAAAAAACCAGCAGAATTAACCATTTTGAGTTAGAAAAATCAGTAAACCATTCACTGAGCACGCAAGGAAGGAGCAAGTTTGTTGATACCTGTGGAAACAGCACTAGAAGGTTTGAAGTCTTGAGTTCTAGTTCCAGATGAAGGAGGCAGGTTACTTATGCGATGTGGTTCCTTCCCACCTTCCACCATCTGTGATTTGTGAGAATTTTCTCAGCGACATCATATTGGGGTCAGGACTACAACCCAAGTCCCCCAGCCTAGGACTCTTTCTTGCACTTTTGCGGTGGGAATTCGTGTCCTCTCCCTTTCTTGGTCCTACTTTCTTTGTTCTCTCCTCCTGTTATATTATCCACCAATCAGGGGTTTGCACCGCTCATTCAGCTCACATTTATGGACTGCCCAGGAAGCATTTAAGGATGACAGGAAAGGAGTGACAAGTGAGACACGGTTGGGCCCTCGAATTTACAACTTGGACATCCTCAGGTTTCTCAGAAAGTGCTTCTTTCCTGCCAATTCCTCCCCACCTGCCATACTTTCCCCTCTGTCTCAATAGTTCAGAGTCTTCCCCAGTTGTTCACATGCCTTAAAACACCCTCCTTCTCAGACTTACACCCTTTCTTGCTTTCCTGCCCTATGGGCACAGGATAACCTTTCTCTGAGCTCATTCTGCACACCTAACACCATCCGTTAAATTTAACGGCAAGTGCATAGCAAAAGGATGATGAGCTTTACTGGCAATTCAAACCAGGTTATTGGGCACCATCTGCCTTCCTTCAAATTAATGGGAAGAAGGAATGGATCCTTTGGGCTTTCTTTATTTTTAGATTATTGCAAAGGAACCCAGAGGGCTACCTCTTGATCATGTTAATCCCCAGTCTAAATGAGGCCAAAATATTAGGGGGAAGAATAAATGACCATAAACAGGTATCTATTCACATACAGTAGTTATAGGAAAAGCAGAATAAAGTGTTTCTGTCTCCCTGTCTTCATCCTATCATCCCCACCCATCCCTGTACCCACTGGAAGAAAAGCAAATAGACTTAGAACCCCAAAGAGGTAGCAGATTGAGACTTTGCTGGAGTGACAGGAGTATGGCAAGCACATCCTGTCTCTCCCATACCCCCTATCAAATTCAGGCCAAGTCAGTGGTTATAATTCGCCTTCAATGTCAGCTCTTGAGGCAGTCAGAACTCCAGAGAAGAATATTCTTCTCTCTGGAAAATACCAGAGAAGTCAAATATGGACTTGACTGAGCTTAAAAGGATGATTCCATAGAAGCTGTGGAGGAGACTGGGCTCCCATGGTTTGCAAATGTAAAGGAGTCCATGACTCTTCTGGGACACTTAAAAAAGGCAGATCCAGGCCACATTTGCAGACATGTGCCTCAATGTATCTGGGTAGAAGGAGAGAATTTGCTTTTCAGAAAACACTGGATAATTCTGAGGCAGGAAATTATTCTGGGGGCCAACCCTGAGAAATTCTCTCCACGTCAAGCCCTTCTGCCAGGTTGACTTTCTAAAACTCTCCCCCTAGCTGGCATTGGCTCTAGAAGGCTCCAGTGAAAAAGCAAACAGATCCCCCAAGAGATGAACCAGTAACTCATTAACAACTGCTATCCCATCAGAACAGATTTGTGAGCAGACAGATGGGCTGCACTTAGAGGGACAAGCACAGGCCCATCAGGATTGATAAGCTAAAAAGGCCTGAACAGGCCTCCTGGGAGCAAGGACACAGGACAAGACTGGCAAGACTGGGGTGTGAGAAGGGAGTTGAAGACCTGGGTCCTAAGGGGTTTGGAGATAAAGTATATTAGCAGCATTCACATTAATACATCAATTATCTTATTGGCTTAATATGTTTGTACATTACAAAGTATCAAAAAAACAACTTTACAATTTACTGGCAAATTATTTCGTTTATTTATAGGGCAATTATTTCCTTCGGGAGCATTTTGTGCAATCTATTTAACGCGTTCTATTTCCTAAGCTCCCATTGGTGTCCTGTCAGTACCTCATAATTATAAAATTATTTCATCGTTAAATAAGCTTGGGAAATGCTGACGCCCACACCCTCTATTTGTTCTTCAAGTCATCTTCTTTGCAGACTCCCCAGTGGTGGGGAACTGTGCTCCACTGGCAGCGGCTGCTTGGTGTGCTGCTGGGAAACTCTCCCAGGAAGAGCACTCTTCCTTAGGTCCAATCCGATGGTTCTGAAGGTTCAGCAAATGTCAGAGTCTGTGGCGGGTTTGCAAAACACAGCTTGCGGGCCCCACCCCCAGAGTTTCTGGCTCAGTGGCCGTGGGGTGGGGCCTGAGAAATGTGCACCTAAGACAGGTTCCCAGCTGTGGGTGCTGCTGGTCTGGTCCAGCATTTGAGAACCACTGGTCTCACCCCCGCCATCTCCCTGGAATTTCTTCTCCCTCTTCCTTAACTCTGATGCCCAGAATGCCTGAGCGAGTCGAATTCCTTTTTCACAGTGAAAAACGTCAAATACAGAGCTTCAAAGAGGCAGCTTCCCACTGCAAATGTAAGGGCCAGAGTAAGCACTGGATCTGCAACGCTTTCCTTGCTTTATTCCCAGGGGTGCAAATGGTACTGGCAACGACGTGTGCATGCAAGAAAGATCCGTTGATTGACTGGCTGGCACATAGTAATCACTATATAATTGTAGCTCATTATTCTTCTTACTTCTGAGGAATAACAATTTCACAAGGCATATATTCCTTCTAGAAGGCTCCAAGACAAGCTATAAATGCACTCTGACCCTGTCTGCTGTATTTCCAGACCTCAGTAGGGCCTGGAATCAGGGCCTTGAATCTCCTTGCCCAGGGTAAGAAGTTTCTAGAATTTTTCCATACACGGGCCTGGCAGGACTCATATTACTCTACATTTCCTTCAAGAATAGGCTCAAAAAAGGAATGGAAGTGATGGGTATTTTCACCAAAGAATTCTCTTACTGAGTGGAGGAAAAGTGTGGAACTCAGCAATTGGATGGGAGATGAAAGAATAAAACCAGCATTCCACAGGGGAGGTGCTCCAGACATCCTGGGAGTAGTTTATGTCAACACTCCATAGCTGGAAAAGAGCAAAACCAGAGGTTGTGCAAAGAGCCTGGGGTGTAAGCGGCAGCTTCTTATTCCTGTCCTTCCCAAGGAAATGAGCCTCTATCTGATTTCATTTGTTGTTACTAGTATCCCCATCTCAGATACAGTGTCCCTCAGTGAGGAAGTTTGGTTTGCACCTTGTAGCTGGACTTGCTACTTCCCCAACCTACTTCACTGCTTCTGCTTTACTTTGAGGCAGAAGAAAGAAAAAACCTTTGAAATGACTAACTCTAAAGGCAATTGGTTTTTGTCCTAAAGCATAAGTGGGGTATTAGAGAATTGAATGGAAAACTTCTTTTTCAGAGCTCTTTCCAGGCTCAGGAACAAGTTATCTCAAAGCCATCACAGGCGAGTGCCTCAGCAAAGAGAAAAGACAGAAGAAACTATTGCTATAATTACGACTAATTACAATCTCATGATTCCATTTAATCTTCACAGAAGAAGTTCACCAACTGGAGAATGCCATTGATCCTCTGCACCCGAGCCAATTAGATATTTTGGTCCAATCCAGAATGGTTATCCAGCCTTTGCCAGGATGAAATTGTGTTTAGAATTTTATTTTTATAGTCTCTGAGGCATCCCAGATTTTAACAGGACATTGGATACCATCCATTTGTGGCACATCTGTTCCAACAAGATCTGCATATTTCAAAAATCATTAAGAAGTTAATACTGAAACCTATTTTAACTCTCTCTCTCTCTCTCTGAGGACAAGTTGTTTTTTAATGTTCAAGTGTTTAGATTTCCCTTAGAAAAAATGAAAATGACTCCTTTACCTTAGGATTTTGATCCAGATAGTGTAGAAAGAAAGATATTATAAGTGACATCTCAATTTGGGGCACCTCATTAGTCAGGGGGACTTGGTTTTTGATGATGCTCTTCTAATTGACTAGCTGCAGACTGCCATTCTCTGGGGTATTAGAGAACTCTTAAGATTTTCGCTTCTGGCCCTACAGAGGTTTGCAGACTCCTGCCTTTCACTGCCTGAGGGTCAGAAATCACCAGAGGAGGTGAGGCCCCAACCATTTACCTACCCTGTGATCTGAAGCAAGTTATTTATACACTCTGTCCCTCTGCTTTCTTGGGATGTAGGAAGAATAAAATGCTACCTGCCTGAAAGTTTTCTGTGAGAATGGAAGATTCAGTCCTAGGGAAGGGTGCAGTAGTGAGTGCCCAAATAACATGTTTATTGGCTTATTCAACCAAAAGTGATGCACAATATACAGACGCTGCTTTCCTGTTTGTTATAGTCTGGTGGAGAAAACAGATAGGAGTCAAATCATCACTCACTTTAATTAGAGATGGAAGTAAATACAATAAAGGAGAACTTCCAGCAGAGGAACTGCTAATTAGGTGGGGTTGGGGGTGGACAAGGAATCAGGGTGGGGATGAAGGAAGATGGAAGAAGTAACTTTTGAACTGAGAGATGCGGGTGGGGGAGACTCACCGCAGGCCCAGGGAGACAGCATCCAGGAAGGAGGCCCTTGGAGAGAACAAGGGGGTAGCTGCAGACATAGGGCTTGCTTAACCACTGGCAATTTCACATAAATTACTAGCAAGCTTTAGCCAGGGAAGCCTTTGATTTAAATGACAAAATTTTACAAGAATGTCTCAAGAACAAATCTTCACTGTTGTGTGAAGTAAAATTTATTGACAGGCATACTTTTTGACTCATTTCACTAATTTCTCTGAAAAGATACCTAATTTATGTGAAAGGGAAAAAAGGAAAAAATATATGGTTAGTATATAGCTACCTAGCTCCGTACGTAGATAGAAAATGCACAATGCATTATATAACTTATAATAATGCATAAGGAGAAATGAGCTTGAAGAATAATCTGGGATAGAGGCTCCACCATGCTCATTACTAGTGTGCTATCTTAAGTAGTTGTTTACTTAGGGTTTTCCCTGTGCCAGGCACTGTGCTAAGTACTTACATGACGTGTATTATTGAATTTTCACAACCAGTCAGTGAAATTTCAATGTCCTCCTCCTCACCATTAGCTCATATCCACTGCTCATCTCCGCTTTATAGGAGAGACAGAAGTTCAGAAAAATTAAGTAGCACACTCAGTTTTATATAGATAATAAATAACAAGACTGGCATTTTAATCCTAGCAACCAGTTCCCAAAACGGCACTCTTAAAACCACAGCATCATTTGCTCTGTCCAGCCTGGAAGGTGGTCATGAACACGGGAACAGTTGCGAAGGACCCCACACCAATGAGACCACCAGGATGAACATTTCTGCTTTCCTGCCATGAAATCAGACCCTGTCAGGTTGACCTAACTTTATCCCAACCATCCAAGCTGGGATTTCAGAAGAGTTTTTTAACAGGTGCTTCACATAGGCCCAGGGGCTCATGGGATTGCAAAGTATTCTATGCTTGTGCATGTATGCATTTTTCTGGAGGTCAGTTACCCAAAATGTTTACAAACTTCTGGTACGAGGAAGCTTCTCTCCAAATTCTGATTCAATGAAGTGGACTCAGGACCACAGAGGAGTGGAAGTTCAGGAGAGATTTTTACTTCAGTCTGGTCCCAAGCAGCAGGTCATTGCTTCAGGTGGTCCTATAATGTGCAAGTTTGGGGCTCTAGCCATAGCTATACTTCTTTTAAAATGAATGCTGGTTTACTCCTGTAGAAAAAAAAACAAACAAACCCTTCCTCACTCCTCTGCATAAATTTATATATTAAGAGTTAAGTAATCTTGCAGAAAAAAAAGAGCCTAAAAGACACTGACCTCTGAACTATCCATATCCTCCAAATTCTGTGAGGTCCCTGATGACATATATTAAGATTATATTAGCAGCATTGTGATCAGTATGTACATTCCCCCCACACTGGCTTTTCACCAGTGTGAGTGGTATGTCACATGAACGTTTTCCTGCATTAGTGTGGTCCCTATGCTTGTGATTTTAATAACCTGATAGTATTCCATTCGGTTAACATTTCTCGAATACATTTAAGTTTCTTTTACAAAAAGTAACCCTCGAATTCAAGCACTCAACTCATAGAGTTTTCATCTCAAGATTCAAAAAAATCTGATATAGAAAATGCTAACAATGTATAACTTAACGATTTCAAAGCACGGACTTTGGAACCCAAAGGAGCTGTATTTGAATCCCATTCCTGTCTCTTACGAGCTGTGTGACATTGGGCAAGTCACTTAAGTTCTCTGAGCCCCAGTTACCTCACTGTAAAAGAGGAATAGCAGTGTCTCCCTCTTCAAACTGTTGCCAGATTAGCAGTATAAAATGCTTACAGTGCTTTGCAGTGGGCCAGGTACTACTAAAAGCTAGGTAAATGATAGCTATTAGCATAACAGAAATTAGAGAACAGGACCCACCTAGAGCCATTTCTTTAAGAGGAATGAAAATGTTGTCTTTTCCAAGGTCATATGGAAATATGGTCGAAGGAAATATGGGGAAATAAGAGTTCAATTGGCCACATGTTGGTGTCGTTTTACTTGCCAATTCCAAGTTTGGGTCTGAAACGAACATTTTCAGTCCTAAAATAAGGATGGCAAACTTGGGGCTGGTGCACATGAATAAACATAGCCAGAGAATAAATACACCCCACGTGTCCCTGGCACAATGCATCTGTTCAGCCTCACCGTTCACCACCTCCCTGCAAAGCAAACTCTTCCAAGCCAAGTCAGCCCTCCACCGTCAAGGAGAATTTTTCTAACACCTCCCCCGACCAAATGCTTGAACATACAAGCAAGACAGAACCACAGCAATTCTCTCTTGTCCAACTCATTCACGTTATAGATCAGAAAATGGGAGGCTCGGGCAAGCGAAGTGAAATGCCTAGGTTGCATAACTCCTAGAACTCTTTCATGATATTTTATTTAACTGTGGACCTCTGAGACTTAAGATCTACTTAATTTTTAATTATTGATTTCTTTTTTTCCTCAAAATGTAAAAGTAAACTTTATATTACTATTAATGGAAAATCCAGTATTACTTAAATAAAAGAGAGTCATAAAAATAAGTAGCAGAACAATGACATTGAATTCTGGCTAAGATATACAATGGGCTGTCAAATGATTGCAGCCAGAGGTGAAAGCTTTCCTCCACGGTAAAGATCAGCAAGTGTTCAAGTGTGGCTGGATGAGAACCACCAAACTAAGATTCCATCAAATGAAAATGCCATCAAAATTTTCTCTTTGAGTATAGAAAAAGAATTAAAAGGAAATAACCACAAAGGGTATGAGGGGTGTGAATTTGGGAACAACTAGTCTGCTCCATCCTGCTTGATTTTACTTTTTGATGTCCCTATCTGTTACAGGTCACTTAACTTGGAATGTTCCCTAGAGGCTTGTATTATTTTGAGGTTGATTCTAAGCTCCAACAAAGCTGTCTACTTCTTTGCTTCCCTTTTCAATCTCAAAGCTTTAGTCGAACCCTCAACATACCTGTGCAGTTAAATTGTTCACAACCCACTTTGTGGCTCATTTTAGCTGCCTTTAGTTAGCTTTGTATATAGTCATTACCTTATTCAACCTCCAGCAAAACGTTTTTAAGTAGACACTGCTACAAACCCCATTTTACAAATGGAGAAACTAAGCCACAAAGAAGTTACTGAACTCATCTACATCCTTAGCTTGTAACTTATTAGAGTTACTTGATTTGATATTCTATGCTCTTAATCACTGTGATGTACTACCTTCCAGTCTAACTTCTGTTATTTCATTTGCTTCAAAAATATTCACTGAGTATTTCTTATGGTCCCATCAATGGATGCAGTATAGCAGGGGCAAGCAAAGACGGATATCATTCAGTCCTCATCCTTCAGTTTTATATGTCATTAATACATTCAGCAAATAGTTATTGGGCTACTACCAAGTTGTAACTTTGTTGCAGACTCAAGGCACATACACATAAAAAGGTGTACAAATAAATAATATAATCAAATGCAACACATACAGAGTAATTAGTAAGAGTTACGAGCAGGTCAGGAAGGAGATGTAGCATTGTGGTCTGGGATTATTGGAGAGACTTTATGGAAGACATGGCCCTTGAAAGGAAAGAGGGCATTCCAAACAAAAGTCCAGAGAGCACAAAAGGGTAGAGGTGGATGGCAGCAAGTAGAGGGCCACAGGAGGCTCTTTTTCTTAATACTGGGTAAATTAACAACAGAATGAACAGACACACAAACCAGTCACAGGCCAGCAGGGCCTTACACTTTGCTATAATTTTCAGGAATCAATTGTAATAAACCCCATGAGAAGAAAGTTCTTCCAGTCAAGAGTTGCATTGGGTCAAAGGGGAGCTTTCCCAAAGGATGCTTTAGATTTCAATTGTGCGCCTGAGAAAGCTCTGCCATCAGCATGGCCTAGAATATCAACTCAGGGGCAGGGAGCTTTCAGGCAGCCTCAATGCAGCAGAAGGAGAAAAAAATCGACTTATTAGGATTGTTCGCCTGAGAAGCCTTGAGGTACACTAGCAAGGCAAGAGCTTAGGAAATAAGACCCGCTCCTTACAGTTAAATGCCAAGTGCTGTCAATGACTTAGGGCTGGCTCATTATGGACCTATTTCAGCTAATCCTCCCCAGGCAACAATCCTCCTCTTTTCCAGAACTATGGAAGCCTGGGGAAGGCCATTCCTTTTCCAGTCAGGTGTGAGGGCAAAGAGCCATCCATCTTTAATAAATCTCCAGGCTCACAGGATTCTTGTCATGGTAGCTAGGTCTCTGAAATGTTCGACATCCATTCTCTCCCCTCCTGATTAAACAATTGCAACCTCCTAACTTCTACCCAACCTCCTAACTTCTCTAGCAGATGGTAAGTTTCCAGAAAACTCATCTATATATTCACTTACCTGTGCGTTAATTCAATCAACAATTGAGTGTCTCATGCACCTTTAGTTAACAGCTAAATGCTTGATTGCACTCAGTTCTTTTTGGGGTCTGACCCTTACCTGCATCTCTAGCTTCATATCCCACTGTCCTGGTGCCCGACACTCTCGGTTCCAGCTTACATTGACTCTGCTCCCTCGCCTGAGAGCTGGGCCTCCATCTCACCATAACTAACTCTTACACATTAGCTCTTCTGCGTGGACATGGAAGAAATATTCCTTTCTACCTCCCCACTTCATCTGGTTAGCTGCTGCTGCTGCTTCTCTTTTAATCCAAAATGTGTTTATTAGGATAGTTTCTCACTCATCTTGATTCAGGATGCTTTTAGCACTGCTTCTGTCTGAAGGAGCATCCTTCTGTAAGCCTTGCTTTTCTTCCTGTAAGCTGGCAAAGAATAGTGGAGCAGCCAACACACAAAACCACTGCTTGTGTGTGGCTAAAGACGGTGGATTTGGTAGCATCCTGGGCACTTCCCATCCATGAAGTAGGAGCTGAGGCTCTGTAGTAGGTACTTGTTCTTGTGCTTCCTCTTCTCCTCTTCTAGGGATAGGTGGGGAAGGTCCTTTGAGAGGGACATATTCTCGTGGGGAGGTTGTCATAGCCAGAAGCTCATCTGGTTAGCCCATCTGGTTAGATTCAGATCAGCTCAGGTCTTAGCTTCTTTCCCATGCCTGACTCCCAGGGTAGGCTAGCTTCTTAGGTCTTAGGCAACCGAGCGTCTGTGCCATCACTAGTCTAGAAGTTCCAGGAGACAGGATCTTGTCTGCTTCTCTCTCCAGCCCTTAGGGCGTTATCTGGCCCATAGTAAGCATTCAACATATTTTTTTAAGGTTTTATTTATTTATTCATGAGAGACACAGAGATAGAGGCGGAAACATAGGCAGAGGGAGAAGCAGGCTCCATCCATGCAGGAAGCCTGATGCAGAACTTGATCCCAGGACCCAGAGATCACAACCTGAGCCAAAGGCAGATGCTCAACCAGTAAGTCACCCAGGTGTCCCCATATTTTGTTGTTTAAAGGAAGGAGGGAAGGAAAGAAGGAAGGAACAAATGTAGTCCTTTCCCCCAGGATTCTATTAGATCCTTGAAGGCAATGATGGCATCTCCTAGTCCTAGTGCCCGGCACAATGCCTGGCATATGAGCGCTTAGTAAATGTGTATTGAAATGAATAGATAAGACTTCCCTGTGTAAGCCACTACTTTAAAGTACCATGAAGGACCAAAAATAAACAAATAATAAACAAACATTAAAAAGACATACATGTAAATATATGGTCCCAAACCTCAAGGGGCTTTCCACAAAAGAGAAGAAAGGGGGGAAGGCCACGAATAACCATAATAGTTCATGAAAATAAATAGATGTTTCAGGAGGAGTACAGACAAAGGGGCTTAGGAAGTTCAGAGTCAGGGAAGATCACATCTGAGGAAGGGATAAAAGAAGAGAGCAGGACACAGCAGAGGGAAATGAATGGGAAGAAGTTTTAGGGAAGAAGTAGACCTGAGCCCCACAACTGTTCTAGTCTTTATCTGGAGCCACATGTCCAGTGCTGTTGTGCAAGGCTATTCCTGGTTAAACTTGGGTGGAGGGGGTACCCATCTATCTATCACTCAACTTCCAAGGCCTTTCTCGATTTTACAAAGCCTCAAAACAGGGCAAACAATTTAAAAGCCTACAGGGGCCAGAAAGCTGAGATAACCACAAGATATACGCTGGCTGTAAGACTGTGTCCAATTGCAAAGAGTTATCACTTGAATGACCAGCAAAGGTAGCTGCTTCTCAACTACTGCCAGTTGTTGTCATGTGTGAACATGGGTCCTGTGTAGTGATGTCTTCCCATTTTTTTCCCCAAGAAAAAAGCAGAAGTCCAGACTCTTAAGTGAAATCTTCCATTTTTCAAATGTTGGCAACCAACTCAATTTTTTGGTTCAAAAAATATCCTTTGGTCAAACAAAACACATCCATGGATGTCATCCAGATCACAGGCCCCATTCAGCCATGCACAACCAGTTGCAACCTCTGGGCCAAACAGATTGGACTCATGAAAATTAAACCTGCCATTTTGCACTCACAAGATTAGCAAATGTTAAGAAATCTGTTCAAATCAAAACTTGCCAAGAAAGTGGAGCAACAGGAACGCTCAGATACAGCTACTGGGAGTGATGATTGGAACAGCTACTCTGGAAAATAAGTGGTGTTAACTTGTAAAGATAAGGATTTGCATATCCTATTACCTACCAGTTCCATTTCTAAGCATAGGCTCTGGGGAAATTGTTGCAAATGTGCACAATGAAACATATGTAAGAATATTGACAGCTGCATTGTTTCTTACAGCAAGAAATTGGAAACACACATTGCATGCCAATTGCCAGAAGAATGACCTGTAGAAGAGAATGAAAACAACCAAAGTGCAACCAGTTAACATGGAGCTGATGTCTCCAACGGTTAGAGTCACATGACCTCTAAGGGATTTCTATCCCCACAATAAAACATTTCTAGAGATTACTACCTTCTGTTGGCAGAACTTTTACCCATTCAGCAACTGAGTGTCCATATATCTGACACTCTGCTAGGCGCTGGGGAAGCAGTGGGAACCAGACAGAAAGTGTCCCTGCCCTTACAGGGTGGTAGAAAACAACAGTCAACAACCAAGCCAGCACACAGAGAGTCACAAGTGATGAAAGAGCAGGGTGCTATAAGAGAGCACTATGCAGGAGGAACTTGGTACAGATGCAATGGGAGCAGTATAGATAGTCAGGGATGTCTTTTCTGTAGAAGCTGTATTAAAATTGCAACCTGAGAAGTTAGCCAGGAAAGGAAGGCAGAAAAAAATAGAGCAGGCTAGGCCAAGGAAACAGCCCTGCAAAACCCCAGAGCCTGGAAACTGCTTAGAGAAGCTCAGTGTGGCTAGAGCATGGGGCACAACACCCACAGGCTTGCTAGCAACAAGGGATAATCTGTATTCATTGTTCTAGCCAATTTTCAAGATGGCTGGTAAGCCAGAATGATGTATGAAAATCTAAATAACAGAACTAAACTAACTGGATTTAACTCACAGGTTCTTGCTGCATTAACATGGAATTCTACTAAATTCCCCATCAGCTAGAAGGAAAGGAAGAGAATATGTAGTAGGCTCAAACATCTCCCTTCCACTCACATGAAGGCACCATGGTAAGGTTAAGTCTAGACACTCGGGGGATGAAAGTTCATTACCCCAAATAGTTTCAGCTTTTGAAGATAAACAAATTCATGTGAGATACTCAGCTCCATGCAAGAGAGGTATTATAACCATTCAATGATGGCTTTTCTTGTGGTTTCTAATTCACAGATTGTCACATCTGTGTGCCATTTCCATCTATCTCAATACCCATGCATATGCATATACCACATATACACACAAATAATCTCAGAATCTGATTTTTAAAAAGTTCTCTCTTCATTGGTTAATCTGTGGTATTTTGGCTGAGAAACCTCAACTGAGCACAGCTCGTAGACTAAAGTTGCACTTTTTTTTTTTCAAAGATTTTATTTATTTATGAGAGACACAAAAAGAGAGAGAGGCAGAGACACAGGCAGAGGGAGAAGCAGGCTCCATGCAGGAAAGCCTGATGTGGGACTCAATCCTCGGTCTCCAGGATCACACCCCAGGCTCAAGGCAGCGCTAAACTGCTGAGCCACCCGGGCTGCCCTAAAGTTGCACTTTTTAAAAAAATTTCATGTTCTAGGTAATGAGTAATGGGACAAGAACAGTGGCCTTGCACAGCCCCACCGGAGGCCTCATAGTGTGCACAGTGGGCAGCGTTTTAATCTCAGGAGTGGCTTTTGCCCAAAGTTCTCCATAACTAATTTTACAGTCAGATTCCATAAGACCTATTCAGTGGTTTGCTAAATCTCATGGAACATCTCATTTCCTTTCAATTTTTCATTAGTTTGAATTAAACATTTTTTAAAAAGCTAACAAGCATGGCTTGCATGGATATTTCTAAATTAAAACACAGCAACATTGTCATTCATTCTGTTGTTTATAGAGCTGAACCTCATGGCTTTCTCTCCCCTGCCCCAACCCCTACCTCCCCCAGTCTGGAGCCCCTCCAGTTTTGCAGCGCCTTCTCTGTGTCCTTGGAGAGTGTGACCGACCTTGTTCCAAAAGGGAAGATGAGGAGAACAGCTTCCTTCCCATGACACAGTTCTTTTGATCTATGGGATGCTGCTCAATGAGAATTTGCTTTCTAGTCTCACACCTACAGCTCCATTTTCCAAGAGATCTAAATGGAATTTACAAGCAAGGAGGGGTGGCATTCAGGGAAGATGCAGAAGAGAAGTGTCCTGGAACTTTGGACAAATGAATTATCTCCCAGAATCCATACCTGAGACAGGTGTGTCTATAAGATTTCCCATGGAAAAATGGTAGAAAAATGGTAGAAAATAAAGTGCAGTCTATGTATATGACCTCATTGGATTCATAAAATCTACTGTTTTCTGCTCCCAGATTCCTTTTGGAATTGGAGATCAAATTGTCCTTGAGTTTCTAAATACTGCCTATCTTTCAATCTTCTCCCATGTCTCTGACCATGTTCATTCATTCATTCCTTCAACAAAAATTTTTAGCACCTCCTAAGTGCCGGGGGTTGTACTAGCATGGGGACTATTTTGGTGGGAGGGTACGTTACCTTTTGCAATCACTCACTCTTACCCACATATCTATAAGAAGGTTACATGTTCACCTAGCACCATGTAACTCGCTGTGCTTTCTGGGGGCTATGTTGGGCTTAGCCATGGGTCAAGCTCTGACCAATGGAAAGAAAGCAGACATGATATACACCAGATTCAAACAGAAACATTTAGAGGCATCACCAGTTCCTGCAGACCTCTTGCTTCTCCTCTCCTCCCTGAAAACAGAATGTCCCAGATGGAAGTGGTACTCTTCACCTAATCCTGGAATAAGAAGACACATGGAGCTACTGGCTGCCTGGAACAGAGCCACTACTGACTTGCAGTGGAGCATGCATGTTATAGGAGAAAAAGTGTCCACTGCTGAAAGCCACTGAGATTATGAGGTAGTGACTGTAGCAAGCCTGGCTAATGCACTTATCAATGCAGTAAAAGCAGATTTGATCCTTGCTTTTATGGATCGATTAGTCTAATCAGGGGAGCCAGTAATAAACATATGAACCAACTGATAATCATGTAAGTATCTATCATTGCTTTTTTAAAAAAGATTTTATTTATTTATTCATGAGAGACATACAGAGAGAGGCAGAAGCATAGGCAGAGGGAGAAGCAGGCTCCCCACAGGGAGGCCCGATGCAGGACTTGATCCCAGGGCTCTGGGATCACGCCCTGAGCAGAAGGCAAACACTCAACCACTGAGCCACCCAGGCGTCCCTAACATGTCTTTATTCTACACTAACTCCTCTTACTCATCCAACCAAATGTTGGCCCTCCTCTATTCTGGCCACATTGTCTCCCTTGACAACTCTCATCTATTCCCATAGCTTCGTATCTCTTCAAATGACCCTTTAATCTATTTCCCTAGTCCAGCCCTCACTTCCAAGTGCCAGATCCATATTCCCAGCAGACAGCTGGACATCATGCCTGCAGGATCCATTTGTTTATCTAAACTCAGCATAACATGAACTGAATGCATCGATTATTTCTCATGGTTTCTGTGGGTCAGGAATTCAGAAAGGGCTCAGCTGGGTGGCTCCCCTCTGAGGTCTCTTTAACAGTGCTGGAATAATGAGGGGCTGCCCCTACTGGATCTGTTCAAGCATTTCCTCTTTCTCTCTGAGTGTGGTCTTAGGGTCTCTCTGTGTGTTCTTCCCATGGGGGCAAATTTGGGCTTCCTTACAGCATAGCAGAGCCTCTGGGTAGGAAGGCAATTTACACAGTGACTAAGGATATCAAGGATTAAATTATTCCAGACAGCAAGACAGAACTTGAAACACTTTTTATGACTTCCCATGAGAAGTCATATGTACCCCTTCCTCCATATTCTCTTGGTTGCAAGCAGATGATGAGCGTGCTCGGATTCAAGAATAGGGGAATTAGACTGTATTTTCTTATGTGGTGGGGAAGAAGATAATGTTGTATCTGTCCTTGGAAAATGTAATTTGCCATATTATCCCTCAGATGCTCTTCCTGACTTCTTTTCTGTGATTGGTACCAAATTCTGACATTTTGCTTCTACAACTGCCCTCTGCTTTCTATTCTCATAACTCTCTCTTCAGGATAAGATTTAAACGATTTTCAGTGTGTTAATAGTGACATGGACTTTCTACTCTAATGTCTCTTCTTTCACTGCTACACAGTATCTTTTTCTAAAGTGCCACCCTGATCAGGTCACACAACTGCAGAGTGAACCACAGTAGACATTCCTGAATAATGGGTTTTCCTGAACATCTTTGGGGACCCTCCATCATCTGTTGAGTTAGATACAAAGTCCTTGGTCTGCTATTGAAAGTCTTCCATGATATTCATTAATTTATTCAACAAAATTTATCAGATATCCACTCTATGCCAGACACTGTGCTAGGAGCTGGTGGGGCGGGAGGTGGAGTGGGGATGAAGACTGAGATGAACTGCTCCCTGCCTTCATGGAGCTTCCATGTAGTGGAGAAAGGGGAAAACATTGAGTCATTCATTCAAAAACTGTTTCATACAACTGTTCCCAGATATGGCCCTAATCCATCCCAAGTGGGACAACATTTACATAATAGTAATTTGATCACATTATTTGGCACAATGAATTTCCTTGAAATCCATTTTCTGGATAACCCAGATTATCCATGTATTTCCTTTATCCAGAAAATGTCCATTTTTACATTTTAGCATATGGTGGTCTATTTGTCTGGAATTCTTCTCATTTCTCCCCAATCTTCAAATTCTATCTCAAATCCTATAGATTCTAAGGAATGTCTCATCTGCTCTCCACTTAAGTGTGGACTCCTCCTTCTTTACACCTCCATAGCATTTGCACTTTCTTCAGGCCACTTAGGTTCTGCTTTATATGATAGACAATTATGTATGAGTCTTGGCTACCTTGCTGGACTATTAGGTCCTTGAAGGCACGGAATGTGTCCTTCTTGTCTTTATTGGCTTCTGCTACCTATACTTACTATAGATACTCAATATTCACAGAATTAATGGATAGTCTGGGAACAAACTTGAGAAAGTACAAATCTATTCCCTTGTTTTAAGATAAGGAGTATTATCAGAATTGTTTGGTTCTAAGTTCCCAGAAATCCAATTCCAACTGGCTTCGATGAAAAATGAAAGTATTGGCTAGTGTAATTGAGAAGCTCATGGATTGTTCCATGCTGCTGAGAATCCCTCAGTTGGTTCAGCTTGCCACTGTGGTGCCTTGATCTCAAATAGGTTTTCCAGTTGCCTATAAGGCTTATATCCTATTAGCTTAGCAACTCCTTAGGAAAGAGAATAGCCTGTTGCTAAGTTCCAGGATTGAGTGTCTTTGGTTCAGCTGTGGTCACATGCACAACCCTGGACCCATCACTGTGGCCCAGGACTGTGGTCCTCTGTATCACCATATCCTTAAAGCAATAGAGGACAGTCAAGGCTCTGGAGCAGAGATGGAATGAATCATCTAGCAGTGACATGAGAAAAAACAATCTGATGGGAATGTGAATTGATGATGACAGACAAAAGAGAGGAGTCAACAATGACATGGAAACTCTAAGCCTGAGACTTCAATTCCCACTTTGCAGGAAAGACCAGCCAAAGTAGAATTGGGAGGCATCTGAAGAGACCTAAACCAGAAGGCCATGGACACTGTTTGATACAAGTCCAGTTGGGCAGGACTTATCCTCAGGCCCACACAGCAGCAAGGGAATCACAGATGGATGACAGAACAGGAATCGGGAAACTCGAGTTCTCTCCCTGGCTCTGCCACTAACTCTCTTCATGATCTTGAACGAGTCACTTAACCTTTGCGGACCTCAGTCCTCATTTCTAAAATAAGCTGGGAGGACTGTGTGGTCACTGACTTCCTTTTCCATTCTGACATTCTGCACTGCTATTTCTGGAGATGAGTATAACTGATCCTTCCTTCATGATAGCTCTGGAATTCACTTCTCCCTGCCTTGTGGCCTAGGTCTTCACAGGGCCACTAAGGCCATGACTCCTTCCATTAACTAGCTCTGGGATCTCAGGCATATCACCTAATCTCTCTTTGCCCCCAGGTTCCTCATCTATAACACATATGAATGAATACATGTAAAATGCTTAGGACAGAGTGAGGCAAATTATAAGTGCGATATAACTGTTGGTTATTATCAAAATTACTCACTGTTTTGTTTCCTGACTTCTTTTAGGATGAGGGGCCCTTAAAGCCAGGACATGGGAAGGTAGACACTGTTTGATACATACAATCCCCTTGACCATGTAATTCAGGAGCAGCCATGATGGTAATCTCCTTTCGGCCTAAAGCAGTGCATTAGGCATATGGTGACCATATTTTCAGAACCCCAAATTAGGCTGTATGATTTTACAACTCTGACCACACTTATGAGGTAAGTAGGAAAGATAATGTGAAATAAAAACTGTCCCACGTTCTTGCTGTAATTATGGGGAGATTCCATTTGCCTGAATTCATGTCCTGCCCCTTCGACAAACACTTTAATAGCCCAAGAAGAAATGCCACTTGCATTAGATCCAGATCCAGTCATATACTGTGCCCTTGCTCCCTGAGAACTGCTTTCTAGATGCTTCAGGGACAGAACAGCACTTACAGGCATAAATCACACACACACACACACACACACACACACACACACACACCCATTCTTTCTTCCCCAAAGGTTGAAGTTCCACCAACTTCAGGCTCCTCCAGCAAATTCCAGATGAGTCATTTTTCCAAAATCTCCCTGTCAGTGTTGCCTTTTAGAGCCAGCTTCTTCTGTGTAGAAAATAAAAATAAAAATAAAATAAAATAAGAAAATAAGACATGAAATTGATGGGTCCTACAGGCTTCTAAAAACAACTCCATTTCATCTACAATGTATTTTGAGAATTGCCTCCAAAACCCAGGTTCTTATGGCAGTGCCCTCTACTACAAAGCTGTCTTAAGGCTGAGAGCAGAGGAGAGACTCTATTGGTCCTGAATGCTGAGAGTCTTGGTCAGAACAGCAGCTCACTCCTATGTTAACGCTTTTAAGGGCTTTCATGTCTCCTACTACCCCCATTTCTCACAGCAACCCTGTGCTTAGGTTCTATTATTATAGACATTTCATAGGCAAGGCAATTGAGGCTCAGAAAAAGGAAATGATGAAAAAAACAAGTTTATGTTTCAGCTAGACCAAAGATTTGTAGCTCCTTGGACTTCTACCTCAATGATTTTCTCAAGAATAACAAATAGAATTTTCCTCATATGCCATTTCTAATCTATTGGTGGTGGCTGCCCAGAGATCTAGCATTGAGAAAGACTCTAAGGTCATGCCAAGGCTGTGATTGATTAGCAGTATCTGACACAGCCGGAAAAGAAAGTGGTAGTAAATGGGCCAGACATTTGTGATCTTATGCTATATCATGATAGTTATACTCTTAAACTTATCCCTTTATTTCAGCAATCTATGGACTGTTATGTCTCTGAAGTATCTCTTTTCATTGCAAGTAAGTTCAAATACACCTAAGCCAAAAAATGAAAATTTATTATAAGAATAGGGAAGTATCTCATAGAACCCAATGACCAGAAATGCTGACAAGCCAATACATGCACTAAAACCAACAACTCAACTCTCATTAGGAACCCGGGCAGATTTTCCCTGTTATTTTCTTTTTCTGATTCTCTAACTCTTTCTAGCTCCCTATGTACCACTACCCCCACTTCTTCTCTTTATTCTTCCTCTTCTCTAATAAGAGTAGCATTTTCCAATAGAAATTCAATGCAAGTCACAAATGTAATTTTAAAATTTTTAGTAGAAACATTTTAAAAAGGAAAAATTAGTTTAAAAATATACCTTTAATCAATATATTCAAGATATAATTTAACATGTAATCAATATGAAAGATTTTAATGAGATATTTTGAATTATTCATGCTAAATCTTTAAAATCTAATGTGTAGTTTACACTTAACAGAAGATCTCAATTTAGATTGGCCATAGTTCATATGACCAGTATTTAGTGGCTACTGGACAGCAAAGATTTAGAGTTCACATTTCTTTGATTCTAACAACCAGCTGGGAATGGCTAACTTCTCTGAATATCCGTTTTGGTCTTTCAGGACAGAAAATCTGTTTGGCCCTCATATCCATATCTCATCCAATCTGCCTTGGCTACGAAGGGAAGGATCACATTCTATAAATATGGTGGTCAAAGAAGAGGGCAGTCCTCAGAGAGGAGGATGAAGGACTGGCCTGGGCAAGGATATATAATTCCATATTTACAGAAAATGGCTTGAGAAGAAACATCTAGTGTCACCTGAATTCTCTGGAAGATTCCAGACGTTCTAGATAATCTTGTATTTGGGGGATATAAGAAAGAAATGCTCAAGATAAGAGGAACTCAAGAAGAATAGTGTGCTGCCACCTGGGGGAAATAAACTAACTAACTCAGATGCATTCCTAACCCAGATGAGACCCAGAGCTGCCTAAGAGAAGACATCGCCATGCCAGATAAACTTAGCGCTGGATCAGCAGTATAAGGCAGAGGCTGGGAAACAGGCATTATTATGATCACTTCCTCAAGCCCAGGACTCATCTTAAAGAATGAAATTAATCCAGGAAAGACCATCCCATGCAGCTTGGGAATCTGCCCTGGCCCTCTGGCCCCCCGGGCCTCTGGATAAAACATTTGTCATGCCATTTGCCAACACCAAGAGCTCCCCTTTATACAGACGCCTTTCAGTTACACAAACAATTTTTGTGGGAACATCCAGTAATCTCTGGTTTTGTTTATGGAAGCTCTTCAATATGAAGAAGGCTTAAGTCCTTAATGAGAGCAGAGGAAACAGCTGTTCTTTCTCTCCTTGGGACACTGGGGCTCTGAAGGAGCGTTTGCCCCTTATTTAGCCAGCTATAAGTATTTGATGAGGTGACTGTGTCAACTGTTTGTCACGGGTCCTCACCCAAACATGTCCACTTAGCTGTCAGGTAACATCAGGGACAGAGAAAGAGACCCACCATCACGTTGCTCTGAGGAGAGCAGACATTGGCAACAGGGCAGAAAGGTAATACGATGAGATTCCTGAGGATCCTCTTTGGCTGAGGTCAAGCCACAGTATCAGTGTTTCTCAAAGTGTAGGACTGTGGCTTTCTGTCACTTCAATTCTTTCCAAGGCTTCACATTTTTCTTAGGATAAAATCCAAGGTCATCAACAAGGCCTACAAGACTTGATATGATCTGGCTCCTGCCTACCTGTCTGAAGTCATCACATAGTAGCTGGCACACAGTAGGATCTTAAGAAGTATTTGTTCAGTAAAGAAATCACACTTATCTGGGAGTACCTCAGACCCACTAGATCATATCTTCTGGGATCAATGCCTAGAATCAGCAATTTTCATAAGGGCCTCAGATGATTTGTATACACTCTGGGATTTGAGGAAACCTATGTTGATTTTACCTGCCTAGTCAACAGCCCATCTTTCCTTCTTATCTTCAATCTGAAGATTCTGTGCCACCTGAGTCTAGGGACAAATTAGAGGACATGAAGTCTCCTCCAGCTTGATGGTTCAATCTGTCTTTCCTGCAATTTTTCTTGAACAATGATGCATTTGAGGTGGGGGATAATGAACTCAAAGGGGAAAGAGACAGGTGGGCCTTCATTGTTTATCTCTGCACCGAGCAGGGTGCCTGGCATATAGAGGGCCTATAATAAATATTTGTTAAATCAATTAATAAAGTCATGAGCACCAGGTGATGTGCTGGACACCAAATATGACAGATCTACATATAACTACAAGTTGCTCAAAGTCTAGAGGGAAGACAAAAATGAAAACTTAAACTAGATATAAGCTATACCTAAAGTTACTCTGGGTTTCTCAGTGAATGTAAGGTTTGGGCTACACTGTTTTATTTCTTCTACATCCCCTCTCCTGTCAGTTATCTGAAGTAAAATATTTCAGTTTTCTGAAGAGATAGTGGAGAATAGTGGCTTGCTTCTTGGCTTAATTTTTCACCAGCTAGAAAATTAAACAAACTTCTCTAGGCCCTGGTTTTTATCGCTTGTACCAATTTCATAGGGTTTAGGGGAGAATTAAATAAATATCCATGAAAGGCTTAGCCCAGTGCCTGAGACATAGCAAGCACTCAAAATCTATCAGCTATTATTACCACGTATTTTTTTTAACTCTCTGAACCCTGTATCTGGCCCCTCTTCATGCACATGAGGAAAAATGCATTTTTACAAATTCATTTATCAATAGCTAAAGCAAAGGGGAATATCAGTCCCAGACTCTGCCCAAGTTAATATAAATCCCAGGTTAGTGGAGTCTGAAATTAATTGGCTTTCTTCTCCTTGTAACATCGTAATTTAGAACGAGACTTTTCCCTAGATAGGAGAGGAATTTCACTGTTATATCACACAGAATCTGTATGCCCACGTCTTGCTGAAGCATTTGCTAAGAAAAGTCTATTACAATGAAATCACATGCTCAAATGCAATATTGTGTTATGTGAAACTTTGTCTTTAGTAAAAAAAAGAAATCTCAAATGGGTGGATAATTGTCCATGCATTGGAGAGAGGTTTTGAATTCTTTGAACTGCGGAAACAGTGGGGTTTGTTATGAGCTCTCCATTAGCGGGTAAATTCCCAAACAATAGGGTCTGGGGTTTGTGGTTACAGAAACCACATGTACCAGAGTGCCAGGTACAGCCCCGTTTTATGCCCATCCTTACTGTATATAATAGCACTTTCTTGCATTCTTAAAATTGTTCCAGTTTGGGTGACAATTCTAGGGTCACACTACTCACGGCTTTTCATGTTTCTCTGGTGGAAAACCCAAGGTCCAATGTGGAGAAATAATGATGAAAACACTTGCAAAGCCCAAAAAGGGCTCAGATAAGACTTCCAGGAGACACGAACACAGACAAGATTACAGTGGACCCCCCTCGACCATATTCAACATAAAAACAAACTACTTGTGGTAAATCAAATAAAGAAGCCTGCATGCGTTTCAAAATGAAAATAGCTTCTTTCTAGATGTATCATTGCAAAATTTGGAATTCCTTCATCACAGCTGAACTTTTCACATTTCAGTTTTTTTCCTTGCTAATACCTTAAGCACATATTCAGTCTGCCTGAGCTCACAAACCTAGAACTGCTCACAGTAACCAGCAAAGTAGGCGACATTGCACCCACTTTACAGATTAGGCACCTAAGGTTTGGAGAAATCACCCCACTGTCACACCCTATTTCCTTGATTCTAAAACACCATGTTTATTCTCCCTCACATTTGAACATCTCTGGAACAAAGATGATCTCACAACTGATGTACACTTTTCGCATAGGATCCTCCTCTGGCCCATTTTTATCGCCTTAGAGATATATCTTACACCTGCTGGCTTCTTAGGCTCTAGGATATATGATGAATGGTAGAGCTGACACTCAGATCTGTTCCGTCTTAATCCCTTACCCTAATCACTTTGCCACACTGCATTTAATGAATGTGTGTTTAATATCATTATATGTGAAGAGAAAAATTATTAGCAACACTTAGCTGGCTGGGCATGGTAGTCCAACAAGTAGAAGATGCCCCACTTCCACAGTTTTCAGCTTTTCAACTTCTTCTTTCTAGTATTCTGTGTAACCAGTGGGGATGGCAATGGGAAGATGGGGGGTGAAATGGTAACAGTACCAAAGGGTGAGGAGATAGGTCTAGAGAAAACAGGGCATGGGGGCAAGGGTCCCCAAAGGAAGTGCTCTGATCCACATTTTGCATGGTACAGACACTGCAAATTGTTAGTAGATCGGGTCCCACTTGGTTTTGACCCTGGTAAATCACTCTGTACCTCAGTTTCATCATCTGCAAAATGGCTATGATAAGATTTGTGATTGTGAGCAGTAAAGGAGTATTACAGGCAAAGCACTTGGAATGGTGCCTGGCACACTGTAAGCCCTCAAGAAGTGTTATGCATTACTGCTGGTCATCTCTTCAGCTTCATTTAGGTCACCTCCCTACCACACACATGCACACGCGCGCGCGCACACACACACACACACACACACAATATCCCAGCCATATTGATTTTCTTCCAGTTATTCCAATAAACCAAGCTCTTCGAAATTCAATATGTGCTTTTTTTCTTCCTGGAATGCTTTTCCTTTCCTCTTTGAAGGGCCAATTCATGCTCATGTTATGCAACTTACCTCAACTATTAGCTCCTCAAAGAGACCTTTCTTGACTCTTTTCAATATAGTCTCACCCTGTCCCTTTCTATTCTATTTCTCTGCTTATTCCTTCTTAGCCTACATCAGAATCTAGAATGGCCTTATTTCTTTATTTGTTAGTTTATATACTTACTTATCACCTGCTCCCACCCCTCCCAGGAATGTTAAATGTCTTGCTATTCTTGTGTCTCTACACCTAGCACGGTGCCTGGCATGATGGATGCTCAATAAATATTTGTTGAATTACATTCCCCAAACTCAATAAATGAAAACTTTAGATTCCAAATCCAGGTCAGGTTACAGCCAGAGGCCCCACATAGAAAGGGAAACGGTTTGTTGTATAAATGTTTTTTTTTCCCCACAGGAACTTCAGTCATGGTGAAGGGCTCTGAGCCTATGACTCAGCATTCCATCCCAGGCACCTCTTCCCATTCATCTCCTGGCATGCATGCTCTGATAGTTACTGTCATACTTCTGATTTGATGATTCAAGTCTCTTTCTGACACCTTGCAGAGAAACAAATGTCCTCCAATGTACATTTGCTTAGAAAGCAATGAAAGCTGCCTCACAAAACTTTCATTACCTATGCTGTTTGGGGAGCAACAACTTTATAAGAGACATCACCACATGGCTTCCTGAATCAAACTTATTTAAGCTGGATGCATGTGGGATTTGGAAACCTCAAGTTAGCTTGGGGACTTTCCTGTCCTTGACAGAGACAGAGTGCAGGGATATGAACTTTTGTATGTGTAAGAGTCGCCTACAGATCTTAGATGAAAATGCACATTCCCAGCATCCCACCTCCTAAGATTCTGAATCAGTGGAAATTTTATGATAGTAGTACTATCAGAGTACCTTTATACCTGCAGACATGGTGGGTGCTGTGGCAAGCAGCTTTACATACATGATCTGATTTTGTAAAACCAGCAATCCTATGATGTAGGCATTGCTTTCTCCCACTTTATAGATGAAGAACCTGGCAAGGAGAGAAATTAAGTACCTTTCCCATGGTCACACAGCTCGTGAGTTGAGCTAGGAAGCCTAGCTCTTCAAAGTATGGACTGTGGACCAGCAGCTTCAGCATCACTTAGAATTTGGTTAGAAATGCAGACTCTCTGGACCCATCTCAGACCTGACTCTGCATCTGCATTTTAACAAGATCCTCAACTGACTAATGGCATATTCAAGTTTGAGAACTCTGCTCTTGTTTATCTGACTCAAAACTGGCATTTGATAAAGAGCATGGGTGTTTAGACCCAGTTTTTCCTGCTCATCAGCTGCATAACTTTGGGAAACCTAAGTTTCTTTATATACAAAACAGAAGTCATAATAGTAACCATTTCCAAAGGTGGTTGTAATGAAAATAAGATAATGCTGTTACAGTGGATTATTATCTCAAGCACTGACACACACTTTTACAGCCGTGTTTGGTTTTTCAATGAGCTTGAAGTTGTTTTAATTGTCTTAAAGCCCCCTGAGGACAAGGGACTGTTCCTTGAACTCATTTATCATCCCACATCCCAATTCCCAACTGGATATATTCATGAGCCCTTGCTCAGTGATAGAGATCAGCCCTAGTCATTGTTACTATGTTTACATACCCAGGGAGGGAAGAAATTCTTCTTCAAGGCATAGTTTCCCTGACCCATCCCTCACCCCATTTCTCCTTTTACAGAGAAAAGGCAAGAATGTACAGAGAAACTTCTACTCACTGCAGAAGATGAACTTTGCTTTAGAGAAAGTTACCTTGAAAAAGAATTGAACTGGGTACCCCCAACAGATTTCCCCATCCTGGTTTGTGGCTTTGGGCAAATTATACTCACTTGGTGTCTATTTCTCTCCCCATAAAATATGTAGGATGCTTACTAAGGCCTCTCGGTGCTCTTGCCAGTACTAATCTAATTCTTTGAATCCTTACTCAGTGACTCTCAAATTGCTCACCCACCACTCTTACACTTCACTGTGGGATACTGATGGGAAATGACAAGGGTCTCGTCAAGTGGGACATGCATAAAATGTATTAAATATAGCATCTATAAAACCATTAGAGATCCTATACATGTACCACACACTGGGCTCATGGCTGCACACGTAACTTTCACAGCAGCCCTGGAAGGTGGGTGTGATTTTACAATGAGGAAGCTAAGGCTCAGGGAGCATGATTTTACTTATTTATTCAACACAGAGAGAGATAGCACACAAGCAGGGGGAGCATCAGGCAGAGGAAGAGGGAGAAGCCAGCTCCCTGCAGTAGGCTCCCCACTGAGCAGAGAGCCCAATGGGGGACTCAATCCCAGGATGCTAGGATCATGATGCTATCACTCAACCACTGAGCCCTCAAGAGAGCAGGTGCCCTCAAGAGAGCATAAGACACATGCCAAGGTCAGTGACAGATGTGGGATTTGAACCCAGGTTTGGTTTTTTGTTTTTTTGTGACTCAGGATATATTATTAAGTTTAAAAAAAGATAAAATAGTTAATAGTGTATACAATATACTACAATTTATCTAAGAAAGAGGAGGTGTGGATACAACTTAGACACAGGAAACACTATTTACCTGTCTACTTGAAAATAAAGAGCCAACAATGGGAAGCAACGTTTATTTGGGATCAAAAAGTTGCAATTCTAGGGGGCACACGCACCCCAATGTTTATAGCAGCAATGTCCACAATTGCCAAACTACGGAAATAGCCCAGATGTCCATCGGCAGATGAATAGATAAAGAAGATGAGGTATCAATATACACAATGGAATATTACTTAGTTATCAAAAAGAATGAAATCTTGCCATTTGCAATGATGTGGATGGAACTAGAGGTGTTATGCTAAGAGAAATACGTCAGAGAGACAAATGCCATATGACTTCACTCGTGGAATTTAAAAAACAAAACAGGTGAACATAGGGGAAGGGAAGGAAAAATAAAATAAGATGAAAACAGATGGAGGCTGGGGCACCTGGGTGGCTCAGTGGTTGAGTGTTTGCCTTTGGCTCAGGTCGTGATCCCGGGGTCCTGGGATCGAGTTCCACATCACGCTCCCCATAGGGAGCTTGCTTCTCCTTCTGCCTATGTCTCTGCCTCTCATGTGTGTCTCTCATGAATAAATAAGTAAAATCTTTTTAAAAAGCAGAGGGAGGCAAATCATGAGAGTCTCTTACCTATAGGAAACAATCTGAGGGTTGCTGGAGGTGGGGTAGGTGGGTAGATGAGGTAACTGGGTGATGAGCATTAAGGAGGGCACTTGAAGTAATGAGCACTGGGTGTTGTATACAACTGATGAATCACTGAATTCTCTCTCTGACACTAATAATACAGCATGTGTTAATTAAATTGCATTTAAATTTGTTTAAAAAGGTTGCTACACAGCACAGATTCCAGCAATAACCAGGAAAGTGTCTCCCACCTGCAAGGACTTTTTTTGAGAAACAGGAAGGGGAGCGATTACATAACTTGGATAAAAGAGAAACAAATTGTCAATTGGTAGGACAGGCCGTCAGGTCAGTTACCTACTGATGGACTTTTCTATTGGTGTTAACAAATGGAACCATTCCTGGGATGCATTGGCTAACTATTCTGTCTCCAGAAAGTCTGAAACCAACAGTTTTATGGTCTGGAAGCCACTTGTCCTGCTGGCTTTACAATTATTTGTAAAACAGTCACTGCTTCTGGCCCAGTCCAAGGACCCTTTTGCTCAGTTCAAGAGTCCAGTAGCCATTTGTTCTAGCAAGGAAAATAAGGCTTTTTACAAAATGGAGTCTGTCATGGCCAAAGCTTCAGGCCGTCCCACATATTGATTGATTGATCTATACCCATGTCAATACCTATGCAACAGAAAAATCAACTGTAAAAACTTTTAAGTGGTTTCTTACAGGAAGGAAGAAGAAATTTGGTCAGGGTGGCAGAGACTTCAAAACAAGGTATGTTAACAATAAAAGCACTCCCTAAAAATCCCAAGGTAAAGTGGAACAAAGGAATGTAAGTGTGTAACCAGTTGTTGGCTTAACCACATAGGGAGGTTTGAATTATTCATTCAAAGTGTCTTTAAAGCACAATTACCTGGCTGCACATCCCTACAAAGATTTACCCTAAGGAAAAAGGAACTGGTAAAAAACAACTGTTGTTAGTAATTGCATTGGTGGCAATAGTGTTGGTAATGTGAATATAGTGGAGGATATCTCAAATGAATAATGTTGTGAATATCATGGAAACCAAGCTTTTCAATGTGGGAGAAAGGAAACCCAAGTGTAAGACAGATGGTGGTGAGTACAAACCCTGTAATGCTGAATTTGAATAAAAGCGATCTGCATGATACATATCAGTATGATACATATTTCCTAGTTCTATCCTCAGAAAAGGCCTAGAAACAACAATCCAGGAGCAGTGAGCCCTGCTTGGTCTAGATTGTTATCTCTAAATTCCATTTCTCACTAAAAGAAACCAGGGCTCCTCAAAGAAATGACTGATTTCTTGTCTGGGCAGAAAATGTACAAAGTAAGCCTGGAAAATTCATCATACCAGGAAGCAAGGAAGCTATCAAAGATTACTAGGATTGTGCCAAAAGGACTCAGGAGCCAACTTGTAGAGAGAGGCTCTCATCCACCAAAGATAGAGTAACTTGAGCATCTAACCTGCAAATCACTTCTAATATATTTCAATACATGATATTTAAAAACATTTATTAATTGCCCTTAGAGGTTGCAGTGGAATTAAGATATTATTTAGAAAAGAAAGGGAAAGAATCAAGCATTAATTATATTTTTCTGTAAGAACTATGCCTTGGCATAACCAAATAGTTGATGAAGGGAAGTTTCTCTTCATAGTGATATTAAAAAAAAAAAAAAAAGATGGAACCCAGAATTAGTCCATCATCATTTTGCCGTGTGAATCAATGGATCTAAGCAATGATCACTGACTGCTCACATTACAGAAATAATCAGACCTGATAAAAGAACAAAGCACCTTCAGTGAAGCAGCCTTGCCAAAAAACGATTGTAAACTTAATCAAAATTCAACATCCAACCACCAAATTACACAAAGAACAGGGGAATCTATTAAATGTCACCACAGAGATGTGTTTGGTAAGATGGAGGTATGAGAAAGCCTCCAGGACCACCCTCCCAGTTTTGCAAAATTGGTTCACCATCAGCATTGTGGCTCAGGGTACTTACTTCATTCTTTAAACACAGAGATAGCAGTCTGCGTCTGGGCTGTCACATTCAAGGTGTTTCTGCGTACAAGTACAGCCATCAACCATTTCATACTTCTTCCAGAATAATCAGGTCTATGCTTTTCTGTATTGCAACACGTATTATTTTTTTATCATAGATCTAATTTTCTTTTCTTTTTTATTTCTATTACAGATGGGCATTATAATATCTTTGGAAATTATGTGTCGGCATGGATGTTACGTTTGAATTTGGTGTCACAACAATAAAGGGAGAGCGAGAAGTGTTATGAAGGGGTGTTCCGAACCTTGGTAGGGTTGAGACACAGGGAATGGCAGTGTCAGAACTTCAGTTACTCATGCTCTCTGTTTCTCCAATTCCACATCTGTACCATAGGGATAATGTCAGCACCTACCCCACAGGTTAGCTGTGAGGATTCAGTGCTCGCAATCGGCTTAGTGAATGCAGTTATTGGGAGGATGATTACAATGATTACTATTATAACTAATTACATAAAATTTCTCTTCACAGCTTTGGCTAGGTAAAGCTGAGCCTCTGTGACCTGACCCCACCCACATCACCGAGACCCTGTGGTCCTCTGAACTTAACAACCTCCCATCTCCTGAGTGATCTGTGTACTTCTTTTTTTTAAGATTTTAATTTATTTATTCATGAGAGACATAGAGAGAGAGGCAGAGACACAGGCAAAGGGAGAAGCAGGCTTCCTGTGGGGAGCCCGATGTGAGACTCCATCCTAGGACCCCAGGATAATGACCTGAGCTGAAGGTAGACACTTAACCACTGAGCCACCCAGGCACCCCTGATCTGTGCACTTCTAAGGCCTGGCCACTTGCATGCCATCCACTCTTCCTAGAAGGCTCATTGTGCCTCCAATCCTTCACTGCTCTTCCCTCAAGTCTCAGTTCCACTAGCACCTCTTCCAGGAAGCCTTCTTCCACCAATCAATCCTATGTCACTCTCTCTCCTTTATGTTCAAAATACTGTGTTTCCTGCCCCTCTCATAGCTATAGCTATATCATAATTAGTAGTTGGTTTATCCATGTGAGGCTGTCCCATATGACGCTGTGAATCCCTTGAGAGCACCGAGGGGTTTTCGTGTCTTTGAATTCTGGCACATGAGTCGGTTGTTGATTGAGTAAATGAGTGATGTGAGTTCTTTCCTAGAAGCCCTTTCTAGGCCTGATAATTAGCAGAGCCAGGCCTGAAATGTGGGTCTTTAAACATCCCATCCAGGGAGCCTTCCAGTAGCAACATAGCTTACCACAGTGGTTTGGCCCGGTCAACAGAGCAGACCAAATATTTTTGCCTCCTGGAAAGTTTTACCTCCAGTTGCAGAAGTCCCAGCTATCTTGACAAAGTGCTACCTTCTAAACAATGAGGAAGAGCAATGACATAAAAATCAAGTAGGGGGCACTTGGGTGGCTCAGTCGCTTAAATGTCTGCCTTCGGCTTAGGTCATAGTCCCAGGGTCCTGGGATTGAGCCCCGTGTCAGGGTCTCTGCTCAGCAGGGGGTCTGCTTCTCCCTCTCCTTCTGCCTGCCACTTTGCCTGTGCACTCTTTCTTACTCTCTCTTTGTCAAATAAATAAAATCTTTAAAAAACCAACCAAACAAAAAATGAGTGGGACTCAGAAAGTATGAGGGCTCTCAGGAATTGAACATCCCTCAGGGTCTAACATGCCCAACAGCTGTTTAGGTTTTCTTCTGAGGGTTTGCCCTGGTGAGGATCCTGGCTGCCTGCCCCAGCTTCATAGTTCAGGCAATTCTGTCTTCCCAGGAGGTGCCCGATGGACCCTAAAGGCACCCACTTAAAGATTCTAACTTGACAACCACCATAAATTACCAGGTCCAAGCAGGACTTGAGGAAACACCACAATTTTTGCTTTCCCCAAATCTGTGGCTGTTAGGTGATGGGTCAGTAGCAACTAGCTCTTTAGTGAAGAGGTCTTCACCCCAGGGTCCCAACATGGTGACCACTGGCAGAGTAGATATTGCCGTTGGCTTCCCTAGGTCCAGACACTGCTTTTAAATGTTCATATTCTGGTATGTCCAGCACCTGCTTTCTATGCCTTCCCTGCTTCCTTCCTGAGGATGCAGAAAGAGTATGGAACTGTGAGAACCGTGTTCTAGACTTGGTTCTACCACTGCCCACACGTGTAGCCTTGGGGCAGTCACAACAACTCAGGGCTCCAGTTGTTTAATTTGTGAAAAGCCTGGATTCAAACTGATCCCTAAGATTGCGTCTCGTTCTAAGTACTCTACAAACTTGCTACACAAAGTGTGATCCACAGGCCAGCAGCTTCAGCATCACCTGGGAGATGGTAGCAATGCAGAGTCTCACTCAGGCCCCACCCAGAGTTACAGAATTAGAAGTTCACCATGGTCCCTAGGGGATTCCTCTACCCTCAAAGTTTAGAATGCACTGCTCTAGGAAACCACAGGTCTGACTGCTAGACTGAGTTTCTTCTCCTTCTAGGAAAGTCCTTTGAATTCCATCAAGAGCTGTATCCACCCAAGAGATTAATGGCATCAGAGAGAGGAAAGATGGCTTATTGAACAGGCTTTGTTCAGCTCACACGCCTAAGTAAGCTCTAACTGGATTCTTTCTCTCCTTTCTTGGCTTTCTACCTTCCTTCTTTCCTCTTTTCTTCCCTTCTGTCCTTCCCTTCTCTTCCTTCCTTCCTTCCTTCCTTCCTTCCTTCCTTCCTTCCTTCCTTCCTTCCTTCCTTCTTCATTGAGAAAATGGAGAGGAAAAAGTCTTACCATCTTCCCACAAAGGATTCTTTCACTCCTGTTTCTTCAGGGGCCCAGTCCCCTCTGGGATAACCCTGGGGAATGAGCTCTGGCACATACCCAGGAACACAGCCCCCTGGAGCCATCCCGCTGAAGATGCAGAAGAGAGGCCCTGGATGTGCGGCGATGAAGAAGTAGGGAAGGGGCTGAAAGGGCTCCGCAGGGCACCAGGCCCCACTGAGTGAGTTTCTAAAAACAAACGTTCTGGATGGCTTTTCTCTACTCTTGCCAAAACCTCCCTTCTGGGAATGAGGCCACATGGACCCTCTATGGTCCCCATCCTTAGGCAGCCACAGGGCAGATTCAGAGACCACAGCAACCTGCTGCTGCTGCTGTTGCCGTGCCCAGTCCCGCAGGGATTAAATGTCCACTTGTCTGGTGAGGAGTCAAAAATTAACACATGAATGTCCCCAGTCCTCTACCCGATTAGTTTTTTCCTCCCCACACTCCTTCAGGAGTATGCTACGGTTGCCACCTGGGTTCTTTGACATGAGCATTTGGCAAGACAAGGAAAGGGGAAAAGAGGTACAAGATTTAGAGGTCATAAAGAATGTTTTAGGTGAGTTTTAAAACAGGAGAGCAGCTAAAGGATGTGAGGGCTGTTGATGGGAGAGAAAAAATAGATGTTGTGTCCTTTTAAAGCAGTTGTTCTCAAAGTGTGGTCCCAAGACCCATAGTATCAGCATCATTTAGTAACTTGCTAGAAATGCAAACTCTCAGGCCCCATCTCAGACATATTGAATCAGATAGCCGGAGGATGGGAGCCAGCAATCTCTTTTAACATGCTTTCCAGGTGATTCTGATGCCTGCTAGTTTGAAAACTGTTATTATGAACTACATATTATTTCCACAGAAACGAGAATCAGAGTTAAAATATCTTGAGTTCATTTGAAACTATCGCACTCTTTCTTTGGCCACACAATTTGGCTGTAAGAGTAGAGGATGTGGATCACCAAAATGATAGGGTTGCACTTTTCCTTTTTTGTTATTTAAGATTTTATTTATTCATAAGAGACATAGAGAGAAAGAGAGAGGCAGAGACACAGGTGGAGGGAGAAGCAGGTGCCCTGGGTACCTTGACATGGGATTCAATCCCCGGGCCCCAGGATCATGACCTGACCCAAAGGCAGACACTCAACCACTGAGCCACCCAGGCACACCAGGTTACACTTTTCTTCCCAGCATTCATCGAAAGAAAGAGTCATTGGCTGCCGTGCATCTTCATTCTGCTCTTATGAAGAATCGCCCTACAAGAGTTCTGTCTGGTCCCTACATAGGCCATAAGCCACAAGATGGTATATAAAGTTGAAGGATTACTCTCTTATCCTTGGAGTTTTACGCTCAAGAACTGACATCTACAAAACCCTGTTTTTATTCAATAATGGAAGGCTTATTTAACTTCTGCCTCAGACTGCAATTTTACCTAAAACTTTAACCAGAACTAGCCAGAAGATGAGAAAGAGCATGTATTCTTGTAATCCAAGTTTTCCAAGATGTCACGAGCCTGTAAATACAGAGGAGTTCAATATGAAACCACATAGTTCACTGTTTTTTTCCACTTTGTTCATGGAGGACCTCAGCTTCCCAAGCCTCCCTCCAGCACTTCGTGTGATGGCATAAATCAGGCTGACATTACCAAATGTCATGTGTCCTGCACAGGGATGTTTTTTGCTGGGCACCACCCTAACCAGTAAATTCAGACTTATATGGAACACAGACGTGTAAACAGGCCACTATACAACAGGGGGATTTCTGCAAACCTTAAAAAAATAAATCAATAGAAGCAGGACAAGTGAATGTTTTTTTAAAAAACACCCACACAAATGTAGTGAAAGTATATAAAACAAAAAGCAAAATGGCTTTCTCTCACTTTTGACTACCTCATCCCCAAAACTTTTTGTGTGAATCTTTCCAGAAATGTTTTATGCACATGCTAGCATGCATATATATATATATGCTAAAGAATATAAATATATATATATATATATATTCTTTTTAATTCACACATGGGACCATTTTGTGCAAACTGTTCTGCACTTTGATTTTCTCCATTAACAGCTTGGAAATTATTTAGCACATGCTTTTTTTTTTTTAAGACTCTCTGAGAGTCTTTTTTTTTTTAAAGATTTATTTATTTATTTATGGTAGACAGAGAGAGAGAGAGAGAGAGAGAGAGAGACAGGAGGAGGGAAAAGCAGGCTCCATGCCGGGAGCCCAACACAGGACTCGATCCCGGGACTCCAGGATTGCGCCCTGGGCCAAAGGCAGGTGCCAAACCACAGAGCCACCCAGGGATCCCCCTAGCACATGCTTTTTAATGGCTGCATAATATTCCATCATATGGATGTGCCATAACTAAAATAACAAATCCTATTTATGGCTCTTTCCCATTTTTACATTCTACAAACAATATTGCAGTGAACATTCTTGAATCTATAATTTGCAAATATATATGTCAGTTAAATTATTACCAATGGATCAGAGGGTATATGCATTTACAATTATAGCCAAAATGCCCAACTAAAATATTACATCAGTAGTACACCCATTGACTGTGAATGAGTGTCCCTGTTTTTCACTGAACAACATGAACTATTATCAAACTTTTCAGATTTTTGCCAATCTGATAGGTGAAAAATGGCATCTCATTGTTACTTAGATTTGTATGTCTTTAATTAGAAGAAAGCTGAACATCTTTTTGCACATTTATTGGCTATTTGCAGGTTGTTTTTTGTGTGTGAACTGCCTTTCATATCCTTTGTCCATTTCTCAGTTGGTTTGTTCATAGTTATTCTTATTGATTTGTATGAGCTCTTTGTAAAATAAGGAAATTATCTTTTTGTCTGTTATATGTGTTGCAGATATCATGTACCATTTTATCATTTGTCTCTTGATCCATGGAGTCTGCTTCCATAAAGACATTTTAATTTTTATGTGGTTGAATTTTTTTTTTTTCTTTATAAAGACCATGGTGATGGGGGAAGAATCAGCAATGAGATTATCCACTTCAGAGAGCATTTCCTTGCCCAGTTGGTTCTTTGTAGACCCAGAGAGTCAGAGCTGCCAGAGGCCAAGACAGGGTAGATGGGATGTTTGTGAGCTGTATGTCCATGGGGTATGAGTGCTGGGGATCGTGCTGGGCCAGCCACCCCCACAGACTAGGAACCACGCTCCTTTCACATCTCACCTTTGCAACAAAAAACAGACCATAGGTCTGATCTTTACCCTCACAGAGAATTCTCTTTCTGGGACCTCATTGCCCTTTCTACAACCTGACCATGATGAGGTCACTACAGACCATCAAGCAAACATCATAACTCTGAGTGTCCAGGAGATTAACCTGGAATATTTGTCCCTTTTCTCTTGGGGGCCCCACTCTGCTCTTAACTATATGGGTGCAAATAGCTCAGCCATCTCATCCAGGAGAAACCAAAGCCCCTTCATACTAATGGAGGAGTTGGTAATGAGTCTCTGACTCAACCAAAATGTCCTGTTATAAAATTAACGAACAAATCAATCATCTCTTAAGCCTTCCAGAGGAATGTGCCAACTTAGCTGAATCTTGTGTTGGTGGCATTTCAAGAAATATAACAGGGGAGGTAAAAAAACATTCAGGTCTGTGGGAAAGGGTATCTGTGGGCAGGGTGGGAGGGAAGTGAGTGGGGTGGAGACACATTCCTCCCCCGCCCAGTGGTCTGCCCCACAGTCAGTACCGACTTCCTAACCCATCCCATCTAAAAATGCCATTTTGAGTTTATTTTTTAAACAACACCTATGCCGCTAGCTGTTGGGGGAAATGCTTGGAATCGTGTGTCAGAATGGAGATGGTGAGCTTAGAACTCTGACTACTTCACTTTTTTGGGTGAATGGAAGAGAGGCAGCACAGAGTTCCCTAAAGTGAGAAGCTTATGTAAGTCATATCCCACTATAATCCATATGTTCTGACCCCAAGGAAGGAGGATGAACTTTGCTCCACAGCTCAGTTAGAAGGGGCAGTCACGTTACTTCAAGTCTAAATCTAACTCTTAGGCCCTCGCTTACCAGGTTGATGGGAAATTTAATTTGAGTTTTATTTTGAGAGCCCTTCCACTCCCTGAACTCATACAAGTTTCCAGGATCTTATTTGGAGGTTGGGTAACCAGAGAAGGGTCTTGAGTCACCTTACTGCTGAAATGCTGTTCTTAAATCATTGGCCCTTTTGACGATGAGCAGTAGTATCATCCTGCTCACACCTCTGGGCACTGGATCTCTTCTGGTAGCCATGATCTGACTGTTCTCTGAGATTCCAGAACCTTCGCAGGGTGCTAGGTGGAAAGGGATCGTAGGGCCTCACCAGTTAGACAACTTGCCCAAACCCCGACACCCAGTTGTGGTGGTTTTAAAACACATCTGCAAATTCCTTAACATTCCTCCCATCAAAAGGGGGGGGGATCTAATTCCTTTCCCTTGGAATATGGACCAGCTTTGGTGTTATAGGCTGAATTGTGTCTCTCCCCGCCACCTCTGCCCCACAAAATTCATACATTGAAGCCCCAAGCCTCCAGTATCCCAGGATGTGACTAACTGAGATAATGCTTTTAAAGAGGTAAGTTAAAATGAGGCCATTTGGGTGGGTCCTTATACAATCTGATTCGCGTCCTTATGTGAGGACGTGAGAAGAAGACAGTTGCCCACAAGCCAAGGAGAGGGGCCTCAGAAGAGACCAACCATGATGACACTTTGATCTCGGACTTCTCCAGAACTGTGAGAAATAAATTCCCTTTGCTCAAGCCTCCCAGTCTATGAGGTATGTTGTTGCGGCAGCCCTAGCAAATTGACATATTTGGTGACTCACTTCTAATGAGCAGAATGCAGTCCAAGGGAGGCTGTGTGACTTCTCAGACTGGGCTAGAGAAGGTAATGCAGCTCCTGCCTGGTTCTCTCTCCCAAGGTGCTTGTCCTTGGAACCTAGCCACCATGTGGCAAGGAAGAAGGCCAGGTCACAAAGAGAAGTGTAGGTGTTCTGGCCGGCAGCCCCGACTAAAGCTCTGCTGACAGGCAGCATTAATAGCCAGGCCTGTGAGCGAACAGACCATGAGAGGGCTCCAATCCCAACCCTCCAGACGCCCCAGCTGAGTGCAGAGAGACAGACAGAGACAGAGACACACTGTTCCCACCGAACCCTGGCCAAACTGCCAATTCATGAGCAAAATAAATGTTGTTGTTGTTCTAAGCTACCAAGTTTTGGGATGTTCCTTTAAGCGGCAATAGATAAAAAGAACACCAGTCTTGAGGTGTCAACAACTCTTTCTGGCTCCCTCTAGTCTCAAGGAACATTTCCTTTCTCCTCCTCCCATTACAGAAGATCCCGTGTAATCTCCTTTAACCTGACTTTAGCTATACAATGTTGGCTTCTCTTTCCAGGGGGCGAGGGGAGGAGGAGGAGAGGTTTAGGCCAACCCGTTTTTTCTTATTAATTCACACTAATACAGTAATCTGAGTGCTCTCTGTATGACACATTTGTATTTCCTGCGGAAGGTGAGATCTCTATCATAAGCAGTTTACAGCATCTTTATATAAGGGCGGTCAATTTGTGTAGGGTCCCCTTTGACTGCCTCTGTTCTTGCTTCAGGCCAGTCTGGAGTTTACATTCAGCTCTTTACCACATCCCTTCAAAATAAGCCCAATGCCCCATACGCTGGAGATGAGTACAGGTATATTTGTAAGTTGAACTCCGAGGTGGAGAGAGGGTTATATCACATAATCCATAGGAAAACTGTTTGTCTCCTGTAGACATCACTGCTTTCTTTTTCCAGTTTTCCCATGATCTCCCCCTCTCCCCAGGGCTGTCCCCAGGGCTGTCTCCACCCCTCCAACAGTGAAATTCTACTTCCCCCCAGCCAGCACACTACCCCCAGCAGGATACAAAACCCTGGGCAGCCAAGTAGGAACCTCGATGCTCCTGAAGCATGCCCCTAAGGCTTTCAGCTCATTCCGACACACTTCCAATCTCATTTTCGTGTTGTTACTCATGTTACTTGTTTCTGTTGCTTTCCCTGGGAGCTCAAGGAAATTGGCAAGAGCTGGGCTGTTTTCTCTTCTCTTTGTTGCTTTGAAGAATGTGACCATGGCAGCCCTTCTCCAACGTCCCAAATGCCAAAGTCAACACTAGGGTGCAGAACCCAGAACCAGTCACCCGGGGCATGGTGGCCCAGTCTTGCTATGGCAATAACCTCACCTGCAGAAGGCACACAGCACACAGCCCGAAATAGCAAGGAGCCAAGGCAGATGTAAGAAGAAATGTTCCTAGGATGTCCACCTTCATCTTACTTGCCCGATAGAGGGTGTTAGTCCTTTCCCTAGAGGTGGGCGGACTGCAGCAATCATGTGAGTAGGGGTCACCATAGGCAGTGGTTGGTGAAAACCAGCCCCATCCCCCAAAGGCAGCAAGATGTAGCAATTGTAACAGGAACTCACAGTCACCATTTGTTTGGCACTTACTATGGGACAGGAATCAATCATGCCAAGCACTTTATGCATTATCTCACTTGACACTCAGAACAACCTTATGAGGCAGGTATTATTACTACTGCCACTACAGGGATGACAAAACTGAGCTTCAGAAGTTGCTAAGCAGCTTACCCAAGACTGCAGAGCAAATAAGGACGATCTCTTGTCTCCTAATTAGTATCAAAGGTCCACAAGGGCAGGGGCCCATATGTCCCCCATACGAAGAGCTGCCATGCCGGAGCACTCACCACCTGCCAAACCTCTGAGTGGAGGTCTCTCCTTGATTGCCCGCATCAGCCCGAGGAGGTGGGTGTGCTCATTACCCTCGTCTTACTGATGACGATTTTAAACAAGGAAGTAGCGTGACCTGATTTGTGCGGTGCAAGGTCCTCTCCAGGTCTCTCTAACCAAATCCTTAAAGTCAGCTCCTGCTGTATGGAGAATGGATGCTCGGAGGCAGGGTGGAAGCCAGGAGGGCTTACAGGGTGTGTAATCGTACAGGTGATGAGGGGAGGAGCAGAGGGATGACAGGGACACAGATGGAGCGGGCGTGGTGGTATCCCACGACTCGCGGTGACTCCCTTTCCCCAGGCTTGAAGCGAGGGTCACCACGGTGGTGAAGGTTAGGGTGCACACCGCACCCTCGGGCCAGATGCCTGGCACAGACCCAACAACACTGACTGGGTGGCAGTGGCAGTGGCAGCGGCAGTGGCAGCAGCAGTGGTGGGAGCTACCGTCCACAGGGGGAGAGATGAGGAATGATAGAGACACACGGTCCCTGGAACGGAAAGGAGGGCCTAAAGGAAAGGTAGAGGACAGTCTCTGATGGGACATTTTTCGGAGGCCGATCCTGATGACCATGTGGTAAGGGAGCAGCAATGCCAGCGCGTGTGCCAGGCTCCCGGCCTCGCACACTGAACTCATTCTCTCTGAGTCCTCATGGGCACCACTAATAGCCTCCACTTCTGTTGGAGGCAACGGGCTCAGAGAGCCTAGGCCAGGAGGCGACAGAGCCGAGACCCTCAGCACCTCTGCTGGCCCAGAGCCCAGGCAGTGAACTTTGCACCACCTCTACTCCCCACCCCCAAAACCGTGGGGTGCTGCCTCATTCGGTGATGCCCCCAGCAGGGCTGGGGTTGGACAGATGGGTGAGGCACCCACTCTTCTCTCCGAGGTCCGGAGGTCATGGCCCTGCAGCACGCAGACAAGCCCGGGCCCGGCAGGGCTACATCTGAAGTCCCGCTATCTGCCTCATTTCATCAGGCCGCCAGCGGCCAAGCACAGGAAATTAAAAGCAACTCGTAGATCACAGAGCGTGGCACCAAGTGATCTCAGACAGGAGCTGTCTCCCTTCCCTCCCACTTCTCCCTCTGCGGGAAGGTGGCTCTTAGCAGTCCGTAGCTGACCTTTGCAGAGAGCCAGCAGGTCCTAGCTGCCAGGGCCCCAGAGGCAAACAAGGAGGCCCTGCCCTCGGAGAGCTCAGAGTCTGCAAGGCGGGTCCCTACCTTGACAGTGGTAATTGTGTGTGTGTGTGTGTGTGTGTTGTGTGTGTGTGTGTGTGTGTGTATTCTAGAAGGAGACACAGAAAAGAGTGGTGGCCTCTATGGGGCAAACCAAGCTCACAGGTGAAGAGAAACCCAATTTTTCTCTTTATACCTTTCCCATGGCTGAACTTTGTACCATGTGCTTATGTTAACTCTTTTGATAAATAATCCCTACTTTAAAGATGAAATAAGATCAAGGGACTCCGGGGATCCCTGGGTGGCTCAGCGGTTCAGTGCCTGCCTTTGGCACAGGGCGTGATCCTGGAGTCCCGGGATCGAGTACCACGTGGGGCTCCCTGCATGGAGCCTGCTTCTCCCTCTGCCTGTGTCTCTGCCTCTCTCTCTCTCTCTCTCTCTCTCTCTCTCTGTCTATCATGAATAAATAAACAAAATCTTAAAAAAAAAAAAAGATCAAGGGATTCATAGTGGAGGGACACCTAACCCAGAAAGGAGGGGATGGTTAGAAAGGTTTCTTTTCAGTGATACTCTTAGGCTGAGTCTTAAAGGACAGAGTGAATGAACAGGTGACCAAGAAAGGGGAAGGACTTCCAGGCAGACGACACAGGTCAAGCAAAATTTTAGAGGTCAGGGGGTGCCAGGGAGCTTATTAGAGAGGAAAGGCCGAGCACTGGAAGATGAGGGACTGGATTCTCAGCTCTTTCCTTCCTCCTCCATTTGCCAGCCACATGCTGGAGCATTGCTCTGTTTTGACCATAGGCCTGTTGTGAAATTGGTTTCAAGAGGGAGCCGGGGGGGGGGGGGGGTTAGCTTACGCATTGCCCCATTACGTGTCCACAGTAACATCTCAGAGCTGAGATACCCCATGGGTGTGGACATCTGCTCTTTTTGCTTGCCAAGCATCCCTTCCTCTGATTTTGGCTGAAGTACCCCCTTCCCCGTGCTTTGAAAAGTCTCCCTTTATTCTCCCACGTGGATCTGAGAGGATGGTAAATGATGACACCCCTACTCCCTGTTACTGCAACCAAAAGAGGAGGTGGGCAGTGGCACAGCTGACCCAGACTTGTCCCCAGGACTCCCTCTCTGAGACTTGATCTTGGTGGGAACCCTGTTAGCATGCTGAAAGCCTAGGCTGATTCTCCCCCATGGGGATGCCCGGGAGAGGTTCTGGTTCCTGCCTTTTGGGAGCTGATGGGCCCATTTGGCTGTCAGCTCTATGAGCGAGTGAGAAGCTACCTAGTGAAGACCTTTAGTTGCTTGTTAGCCAGAATCCATTTCTGTTACTTCTAACCAAAGAGCTCTTGTGAATTCATGTTTTTGAGGGTCAAATAAAAATTGGTTTGAGACCCTGTCCTACGTGTGATGCACAATTCTCATTCCTGCCCCGATCTTCTGAGGACTTCCTTAATCGCCCACTTCCCCTGAATTATTTTAGCTTATGGATAACCTCACCATCTTGTGTGGGCTGTCAGTGCCAGTACAAACAAGGAACTCAGCATCTTTTCCACAATTTCTTTCTTTTCCCCTAACACTCACTTATACAAGTGAAAGAGAGGGAGTCTTTATTGAAGAGGGAAAGGTTTACAGCACTCACAAAAAAAATGTGTAATCAAAAATTAGACATCCTTGTTTTTAAAATTTCCACAAATATGAATTTCAAGTTTCAATTCCCCCCTGCTGGGCCCTCTCCTCCTCTATTTCCCCTCCTTCAGATTCTCTCACTCAAATTCCCTATTTATTTTTATGTATGAAACACCAATTCGCTTTTCATCACTTTGTCTCCTATCAACCTTCCCTCGGGGTCTCAAGAAAATTCTCCTCCAAAAGAGAATTCTGGGGTAAGGTGTTAGCATAGCTGCACCCGACTACAATGATTTCTGCAGGCAGAAGATTAGGACCAGGCCAAAAGAACTTCTGTGGCTCCTTCCAGTTATAGGAACAATTATTCTGGGCTCAGGAAAGGTCATAGTCCTTCTTTTTACTTTAGGTCACACTGAATTGGATGAGGAGATCATCTGTGCAAGAATGCAGAGAGCTCTCCACAGGCCATGTTTGTTTCTCCCCAGAGGCAGAGAGCCCTCTAAGGGAAGGATGCTTTGGGAAGTAGAGTCCCAGGTGAGCTGAGGATATGACCAGTGACCAGCAGTGACTCTGAGCAGGGCAGGTGTCTGGAGGGTGCCTGGCGTCTCCCTCTGCTAAATCCTTGTCATGTTCCTTTGTATGCATAAGCCCAGTCACTGGACACCTGAGGTCCTGAGGACATGAGATCTACATGGTAACCACTCATGATCTTAGCGGTGCTTGATCAATGCCTCTAGAAGTAGCATATTCATTCCCCAGAACTCATCCTTCTCACTAATCATTCATTCAATAAACATGTATTACATTCCCCCTCTGTGCCAAGCAATAGGGACAAAAGCAAAATAAAACCTAGCTCTTATCCACGAGAGTCTAAGAACCTAGTGGGGGGTGTGAGGAAGAAACAGGCAGTTATTACAAGTGAGATACATTCTGGATCACAAGTCTACTTTTCAAATAGCTATTGAGCATCTTCAGTGTACCAGCCTTTATCAAGGGATAGAAGACATATCACTGCAAAAAAGGGAAAAAATTTTTTTAAAAAGCTGTGAGCTTGACTGGAGGCAGGGAAAGTGAGCAGGAGAACATTTGCAAGCACCTCACACAAGCACATAGAGTCATTCAGTAAATATTTATCGAATAAGTGCTGACTAAAATATAATTAGAGAACATGGCACGGGCTGGGCCAGAAGCAAAAGGGCATTGCAGCTTACTGCTTGAAAATCAGAGGGCACCTTCAAACACAAGACAGCACCTGAACCTTGCCTGAGCAGGGATGTGTGTTGAGTAGAGCATGAGTTTGGTGAGAGCGGTGGGGAAAAGGTGAGCGATGGAGTTGGAAGAAGTCTGGGGCGACAGTGCTGAGGGCTGCCTGTGACATATTAATAGTCAAAAAGCAGTCAGCCCTGACTTCCAGGCAGGGCTGTGAGCCATTGTTGCCTCCATGTGTCTATGTTTTCATGGCAGAAAATGGAAGGTACCACTCACCCACTTGATAACAGAGTTGATAGGAACTTGGGATTTAGAATCTAGCAGCCCCAGGTTCAAATCCCAGCTTTGCTTCCTTTTTAACCCTGAGATGTTGAGCAAGTAACTTAACTTCTCTGAGCCTCAATAGAGTGTCATCTCCGAAACAGGAATCTGGGGTGCTGCCCACCCCAGCAGAGAGTTGTGAAGGAGTACACAGGGTCATGTACCATAAAGTCCTTAAGAGAATGTTTGGCTCATCATGAGTACTTTTTTTTTTTTTTTTAAGATTTTATTTATTTGTTTGAGAGAGAGCATGCATGAGCAGGGAGAGGAAAACTCCCCACTGAGCAGGGAGATGGAAGTAGGGCTCAATCCCAGGGCCCTGAGATCATGACCTGAGCTGAAGACAGATGGTTTTTAACCGACTGAGCCACCCAGGTGCCCCTCATAATGAGTACTTTTTAAATGGTTGCTCTGTTACTATCATTATGATAATAATTATTACTATTGTCATTCTTTTTGGAATAATGTTGCTTCTCATCCATCGGCCTATACCGCCTACAGAGAAAGTTACCTTTGAGCCCCCCCTCTTCTATATTGGTTATCTCAATAGAGCAAGTGAACTCAGATCCACCATTTGATGGGAAGTGTGGGTTACTCACAGAGAGAAATCCTCTAAGAGCATATGGGCCAAGCTTTCTCAATTCACCACTGAAGACACTGAGGCCCGGAGCCACTGAAGTCTTGGCCCTGGTCCCACAGCTGCTTAGAGGGAAGTGGGGTTAATCCCCTGGGTTTCCAGATTCCTATCCTATGCCCCTCTGGTTCCAGCCCACTGTAATCCAGTTGACTCCGTTGCTGCGTGTACAGGGCCAAGATTAAAATCAACTTCAAATGCCAACTTTTCAAAAGCCAAGTCTCCTGGAGGAGCCAAAGCTCCTGTCCTGCCCCCCTCACAGAGGTGCCTGCTTTCCTCACATTCTCTCTGCAGCCTCCACAGGCAGCTGCTTCGGTGTCCAAGCCTGGAGCCCTCCTGACCCCTGGAGGAGGAGGTGAGAGGCTCTTCCCCACCAGTGTCAGTTTACAGTGGGAACAAGGCCTGGGGACAAGGCCAGAGCGGGCTGACACAGGGAATGTTACTGCCTCCCCAGGCTCTCATCCCCAGCAAAGGCTGCGTGCGAGTTCCAACGCGGTGGCCTCACCAGAGCATGGGGTATGTTTCTCACCAGCAGGCCTCTGTGGGTTGCTTTGGAGTCAGCCATTCTCTGGCAGCTGTTCAGGCTCCCATGGCTTCCCAGAAGTGCCCTCTTTGTCCTGGGTCACAGCTCTCCTCTGAAAGAGAAGCTCAAGGGGAGACCCTCAGCAGGATGGGAGTAACTTTTGTTTTTTTCTGGAGCTCCCCCACTTGCTTTCCAAAACCTTCACTCAGGGCTCTAATGGGAGGATTCAAGTGGCCCAGACAAGCTACATTAAATACTCAGTTGCTATTTTGTCCACTTTGTGAGACTCTGTGAACCTGCCATATCCACAAATTAAAGAATTCTTAATGCAAAAGAGATGATTTCCTGCATCATGGATCGCTACATCTGGCCTGACCCACAGATAGCCAGGCTCTGGGCTAAGTGAGGCCTGTGTGGGAGCCACGGCCTAGCCAGTGAGACTCTCCTGCACTGGAGGATGACTGACCAGCTGAACCAGTCAGACCCTCCTGCATGCCCTACTCTGTTCCTAAGTGCACACTGGGGCCTTCTATATGTTGGGTAATAGGAAAGGTCCCTTTCCTATTAGGTCCCTGCCCTACTGAGGGCAGAAGGTGCATTCTGTCCTCAGTAGGAATTCAATGTATAACCCTGTTCCACATTAGCAACTTAGATTAGCTGTCAGGATTTTGTTGGGACATGAACACAACTCCCATGTATAAGGTAGCCATTACCTTAAATAAACCAGCACATTTATTAGAATCCTTGACTTCAAGGCACAGAAACTGAACCCAATCTTCCTTAAGGAAAAGTCAGATCTCACTGGCTCATATCTCAGAGGACAGGACAATAGCTGTCCCCGGGAAATCAGATGATGATATCATCTCTCTCACCCTCCTCACCCTCCAACATTTCTCACCCCATATCTCAGCTCTCTGCTTCTCTCCATGTGTTGGACTCATTCTTTCCTAAGAGAGAAGAGGTCTCTCCACACAGCGGGAGGCATGGCATAGTCAGCTCCAGGCTTCATCAACCCAGATTAGCAACACACAGGGAGAAAGAGGATCTCTCTCTCCCAGACCCCACAGATGAAACTCAAGGGAAGGAGGCCAATAAACGAAAATTGAGTCACAGGGCCACCACTGAGCCAATCGCTGTGGCAAGGGATATGAGATACTATGATTGGTCAGGGTTTGGTCACACGACGACACCCCTCAGCCCACCAGAACCAGATGGGAAAGAGGAACAGTTCCTCAAAGAAGAGAGTGTGCTCTTTCCATGGGCAAATGAAGCAGATGCTAAACAAAATGGAGGAGAGAGAGGGAGAAATTTCTGTTATACCAGAAAGAACAAAAGGAAAAGCTATTGCCCTACAGAAGAAAAAAGTAGGCAGATCTGCCGGGTGCTGGGCCTTGTGCGTCTGTGTTACTCATGAAGCCATATGGCCATCCTACAAGGCAGGCAACAACCATTGTTTCTCCCCATTTACAAGAGAGGGAACTGATGCCGAAAGATGTTTTTGAAAACCCATGTCACTGAACGCCCCTCAGCAAGTAAGCAGTGGGGCTGGGATGTGAACCCAAGTTTGTGTGATTCCAAAGCCTGCTCTGCCAGCCAAAGGCAGAACATAACCCAGCTAAAAGGTGGAGGGGCGAACAATGAGTCCCTCCTCTATTTATAGACAGAGAACAAAACCAGACTGCACAAAAGGGCAGAAGTGCCAAAAAGGGAAATAGTTTTTCCGGGTCCTTCATGAGGACGGACATTCTTTGCTCCCAAAATGGAGACTGCACTGGAAAGTAAGCTTGCACACTATTCTGCAGCAGCCAGGAGACCGTGGCCAAGAAAGGACAAGGGATTCAGCAGCCCAGGGGGCGCCCGTGGCCTGCAAGAGGCGCAGCAGCGGAGCGCTGGGTCCAGGCCTGATCCTTAAAGGGACTCACATCAAGTTACTGGTCCAGAAAGGGAGGTTTCAAGGGGAGATCTCCTCATTTGAGAAGTTTGGCAATAAATGTGAAGCTCTCTGCATGTTCTTAAATTACAGGGAAACCATGACTGATGAGGAAGGGTTAGAAGAATTGGATCTTGGGCAGCCCCTGGGGCCCAGCAGTTTAGCGCCGCCTTGGGCCCAGGGCGTGATCCCAGAGACCCGGAATCAAGTCCCACATCAGGCTCCCTGCATGGAGCCTGCTTCTCCCTCTGCCTGTGTCTCTGCCTCTCTCTCTCTCTCTCTCTCTCTCTCTCTCTCTCTCTCTCTGTGTGTCTCTCATGGATAAATAAATAAAATCTTAAAAATAAATAAAAAATAAACATAAAAGAATCAGATCCTAATGAAAACAAGTGCTTGCGTTATTACAGATAGAAAAGTACTAGAGAGGGCATGCCATTAACAACAGAAAGAAATACCCAAATTAAACTGCCTAGTGAAAACCATAGGCCAGGAGAACAATGAGTCTGAGCTATGGTGTATTCTTTGTTGGTTTGTCTTCCTGACACTTTTCCCCCACTTTTCTTGTGAACAACAAGTACACACTCCTGCACAGAGGGTGCCATATCATACTTTATTCCACTGGATGCAGTAGTTGATTGACCTAATGTGACTCAAGCCAAGGCGTAGGTTCCCTTCTGGGATCAGTGTACGGGTGTTAGGAAAGAGCAGTCCTCTCTCTCCCCTGGGTAGGCTTCCCTCACCAGCAGGAGACAGCCACAGACAGCTCTAGTCTCCATCAACCCTGATTAACAACAACCAAGGCAAAGGAGAATTTCTGTCCCCCTGGCACCTGCACATAAAATTCAAGAGAAAATACTTCTTCTGACCATGGGAAGGGATCCCATCAAGTGGGAGGGGGCGAGGCCAGCCCAGAGAAGAGGAGAGAGACAGAGAGAGAGAGAGAGAGAGAGAGAGAGAGAGAGAAAGAGAGAGAAAGAGAGAGAGAGAAGCAGAGAGAAAGAGCATCCTCCAGCCATACCCACTTTCCAGCCTGGACTCTCTCTTTGCATAAGACAGCTAGAATTGGGCTTCTATAACAACCAGAATAAAGCTCCCTAACAAAACTCCCATTGAAGCTTCAACCAATAGGATGGGGTACACTGTGAATAGAAATGAAAATTGTGACCAGCTAGAGTCACTGAAAATTAATAATAATAATAATAAAAAGATGTGGGCCTCCATCCCCAAGGAGTTCAAAGTTTTGAGAAGTTCTTTTGCTTTCCTGCTAGAGATAGGAAGACCTTTAGAAATGTCAGTAATAGGGATCCCTGGGTGGCGCAGCGGTTTGGCGCCTGCCTTTGGCCCAGGGCGCGATCCTGGAGATCCGGGATCGAATCCCACGTCGGGCTCCCGGTGCATGGAGCCTGCTTCTCCCTCTGCCTGTGTCTCTGCCTCTCTCTCTCTCTCTCTCTCTCTGTGACTATCATAAATAAATAAAAATTTAAAAAAAAAATTAAAAAAAAAAAAAAAGAAATGTCAGTAATAATAATAATAATAATAAAAAGAAATGTCAGTAAGAGTGTATGTGCGATAGGGGGAGTGGGTGACAGAAATAGCCTTGGGTAGTTACAGTCTTTCTCCAAAAGAAAAATGAGAATAACCCAGTTATTGGTTGGACAAATACACACAGAAACCAGGAAGGTGGTGCACAGAGCTTTGCGTTTTCCTCAAAGAGACATATTAGCACACAGGGACACTCTCAGAGGGCTTTCAGAACTCCTCTCTCTCAGGCTTAGCCTGTCTTTCCTGGGACTCCCTGGCCTTTAGGATTCCTCTGCCCTCCTTCCCGGGGTCCCAGAAAACTGGTTCCACAAACCAAGGGCAGTGGGAGGCAGTCAAACCTGATTCCTCTAGGGAGGGAGCTCCAGGCCCATCCGCAAAGTATTGAAGCCCCACAGTGGATACCAATGTCTCTCTCTGAGCACTCTTCCATGACCTACCACCGTGGAGGTGTCTATCTTTTCTCTCTTACCAAAAGCAGTTTTCAAAAAAAGAGAGGGGTATGAAAAAGAAGAGAATTGCATAGCGCAGCATGAAGTGAGGGACCCTGGGCAGTCCCCTTTGCCTACCACTGCACAATAGATCCCAGCGCTCATGCTTGGCAGGTCACTTACAAACTAGAAAACCACAGTATAAAATGCATGCCATTTTTTAAACTCATACGATAAAAGATATTTTACATATGTAATAAGGCTGCAATAAGGAGAATTTTTAAATTGATGGCTTCCACTGGCTTATAGAATTCTTTTCAAAATCAGAGAACCCTCCCCCTTCCCCCCCGCCCACTGTCTCACATATGTTATTGGTAAAGAATTAAGGGATACAATCTTTCTGGTGGGCTATTTGGCAATGTGCTTCAAAGGCCTTGAAAAATGTCATATCTTGACTCAGCAATTTTATTTTTTGGATGTGATTGTAGTTGACACACAATGTATGTTAGTGGTGTAGGACACACACATAACTAGATGTAGGACATACTGATTCAACATCTCTATATGTTCTGCTATGCTCAGTACAAGTGTATCTCCCACCTGTCCCCATGCGACATTATAGTACCATTGACTGCATTCCCTATGCTGCACCTTTCACACTCGTGACTGACTTATCCCATAACTGGAAGCTTGGACCTCCCACTCCTCTCCCCCCATTTTACCCAGACTCCTCACCCCCACCCCCATTTGGCAGCCATCATAGCCAAGTTTGTTCTATGTATTGATAGGTGACCCAGCAATTATAATTGCAGAGCATGGACTCTGAAGCCAGATCGGCTTCACCACCAATCAGCCATGTGATTTAGCCTCTGAGTCTTAGTTTCCTTACCCCGAAAAGAGGGATGATAACAGCATCTATATTTTAGGTTGGTTGTGAGGATTAAATGCAATATATGTAATGCCTTAGAACGGTGTCCAGCGTATGATTACAGGCTACATAAGTGTTAGCCTCATAAGTGGTCACAGATAGGGATAGAAATACATCTCAATATTATTTTAATCAGCAAAATTTTAGGAAACATCTAATAATAAGTAATTGGTTAGAAATTACTTGGGTAATTGGTTAGGGTACATCCATAAGATGAAAAACTGCATAACCATTTTTTAAAATGATGATAATTTTTTTAAAAGATTTTATTTATTTATTCATGAGAGACACATAGAGAGAGGCAGAGACATAGGCAGAGGGAGAAGCAGGCTCCCTGCGGAGAGCCCAATGCAGGACTCGATCCTTGAACCCCGGGATCATGACCTGAGCAAAAGGCAGAGACACTCTACCACTGAACCACCCAGGTGCCCCCATATTGATTTTAAGATTTTATTTATTTATTTGACAGAGAGCATAAGCATTGGGGAGGGACAAAGGAAGAGGGGGGAGCAGGCTCCTCACTGAGCAGAGAGCCTGATGTGGGGCTCGATCATAGGACTCCAGGATTATGACCTGAGTCGAAGGCAGACTCTTAACTGACTGAGCCACCCAGATGCCCTTTAAAATCATATTTAAAAGAATATTTATGATTTGGAATATCTCCATAATGTATTGTTATGCTCTAGTCTCCATCAACCCTGATTAACAACAACCAGAAACGTAATCAGATTTCAAATATAATGTACAATATAATATAATATAAAAACTAAAAAGTGAAGGAAATACTTGAAAGTATTATTGCTAGGTATCTCCAGTTGATGGTTCAACCTTGTCCGCACACTGGAATCACCTCTGGAGTTTAAAAAGCAACGCCTATGGAGGACCTTGCTTCTAGCAATTCTGATGTCATTGGCCTGGAATATTGCCTGGACCAGGGTCTTTATTTTCTTCTGTGTGCTTGTTTCTTTCCCCTACTTTTTCCCCTGAAATTTTCTAAAATAAACATGCATCACTTTTATAACTAGAAATTAAAACCATAAATGTTATTTAAAAGACATCTCAATCACTCCCACGAGACTAGCTGACTAAGCAGCTGTGCCAGCCTCTGCTTTACCGGGTTCTTTTCTCCCAGGGAGCACTCAGAGAGGGAAGCTGGGGTTGGCAGGAGCACGAGAGGCAATCTCAGAGTATGAGTCACAGCCCTGGAGTACAGACTAGGGAGGGGGCACTCGATGGGGAGATGAGGGGCTGTGGTTCCAGGTGAGGACACAGGACACTGAAGGGACAGGGGCAGGGGAGCCAGAGGCCCCAAGGCCGGCTCCCAGAGGGCCAAGAAGTTGTGCACTGTGATGTATGGCCTTCCCACTGCCGGAGGCCTTGCTCAGTGGCCCTTGAGATACTGGGATTTTGTTTCCTTATGTCAGCACCGCATTTTCTCCTTTCCAGCACACTCACTTGATAAGGGCAGAGATGAGCAGAGCCCCAAGGAGAAAGGAAGCAAAGGAAGGTCTGCAGTTGCTAACAAATGTAACTGACAAGGAGTCCAGGGCTGTTCCTATTTTTCACCCTGTCTCTAATATTAAATGCGCTGGGTCTGATGACTGAGCTGCTTCATCCCATGTTGCATTTATTTTTTTTTTTTTCCATTCATTCAGCAAATCCTTATGGAACTCTGATTACGTGCCAAACCCTGTGCCAAATACTTTTCATCATTTCATTCTTATCTGGAGCTTTACACTAATGACCCAGGTACTGTTAATAGGTGGCTTTTTTACAGATGAAGAATTTGAAGCTCAGGGAAGTTAGTGGCCTAAAGTTTTCCAGCAAGTCGTTACTCATCACCATCATTATCAGAATGGCTACCATATACTGAGCACCTACTATGTGCCAGGCACTGTTCTTGGAGCTTTACACTCATTTTTGTCATTAGCCCACCTCTTTACCCCACTCCGCTCCCCTACCCCAGCAACGGCTCCATGAAACAACGATTATTATTACCCCTGATTTACAGGTGAGGAAACTTAGCACAGAGAAGGAGAATTGCTTGCCTACGGTAACACAGCTTTTAAGCAACAGAAAGGGATTTACACTCAAGGGAGTCAAAATCCTGGGCTCCTATTCTTCAGCTGTAAGTTGTGCTGCTCCCACAACTTAGTGCTGAGCTTTGGAAGTGAGGCCAGGCAGGGTGCCTTTAGTATGCAGTGCATTAAGATGCCTACATCAATTAAAGACATTCACTCCAATTGAAGAATTTCACCTGTCTTGGCCTGTTCTCAGTACCGAAGATTTCTACATCCTACAAGTGAATCACGTGAGGAGCTTGAAACCTACTGCAACCTAATTTGGTTTCTTTTTCTCCTTTAATTCTAATTCTCTTTATAACTGCTATTTCAGGCATGTGCCCATTATCATCCAAAAAGCCATGGCAGGAGAGAATTATGGAAAGATGAAAGAGAAGGCAAGAAAAGGGCACCTGCTGGTTGCCACGGTGAAATGTTCAAAGGAAGCAGGAGACAGCCATTAGCATTCAGTTTAATGGTGTGTTTAGTCCCATCCATAACTGGAAGTGTGTTTACTGTTTCATATTTCCTTTGTGAGAGGGAGCCACAAATCTCATTCTCCATATTGAGAGCCAGTTAATGGTTCTAATTATGTGTCAGCTCACACTGTTCCTCAACCAAAGGATGGGGCAATCAGAGTTCCCCACTTACCCCAGGCTGTGCAAGCAGACACCTTGCACCTTGGTCCCCTGGAACTTGCCACTTGCTCCTCAGTGGTTACTGACAATCCACAACTGCTAGGGGTGTGGCCCAGAGCACCACCACATGGAAACTGAAATGCGGTCACTTCAAAGCCCCAGTGCTTCCCGTGTAAACGGCCCTCCACGAGCTATTTATCCACCCAATACTCTGCAGGGTTGTCAAGCTCTGTTGCTCACACACTGCAGGTGGGGATACTGAGACAAAGATGTTCGATCTGGAATGTGAATCAGCCAATTCCAAGAAGGGAATGGAAAAGTTCCAACCTTCTTCCTCTCTCAGTGGTCCTCACGCCTGGAAGCCTTTCAGAACCACCTGGGAAGCTCCGGCTCCATCCTAGAGCCAGAGCATCAGAATTCTGAGGCTCGGGACCAGACATTTCTACTCACAAATACTCCTCAGGCATTTCAGCTGTGCAGCAGGGAATGAGAATACTGCTCTGAGCCCTTTGAAATTTCTCGCAGGCCCTGACTTCTACATCTGGCGTTTCACTCCCTCTGCCCAACAGATTTCCTCATTAAGTTAGAGTGTCCTGCAGATAGTATGGTTCCGTGGTAAGCATGAGGATGTGGAAGAACAGTTGGCCTGGGTTTGAATCCCAGCTCTGTCACTTCCTGGACAAGTAATTTAAACACACAAGGCTACAATCCTCTCATCCGTAGAACCAGAATGGGAATCTTGGCTTCCTTACTGGGCCGTCGAGAGCAAAAAGCTCCTGGCACACAGTTGCACTGGTCAAGGGTAGCCATCACCATGGATAACTGTGATCTAAACGTACAGGGGAAAGAGAGCTGTCCTGGACCAGTGGGTTTCTGCTGGGAGCAGCAGGGGAGGGGTAGTGCCCAGCTTACACACTCCAATACTGTTGTCAACACACAGTGGGAGGGTGGATTTTCCCCTGGTTCAGCTACAGAGAGGCCTAAAAGCAGCAACTAGGATCGCAGACTGAACAACTGCCCCTTTTTTTCCAGCTGTAAAAACTTAGTCTGAACATCCAGATTCAAACTAACAGGGGGAAAAATGACAAAAATGAAAAAACACCAATTATCTGGCTTGGGGCAGCAGACACAGATTCAGATCATGGCCCTGATTTTCCAGTTTCCACATATGCATATAGGTTTCTCACAAACAATATCTAACATGCATTGAGTGCTTGCTGTATACCAGAGCCAATTCTTTCTTTCTATGCCTTGCCTCATTCAATTCTCACAACAGGCCTCTAAGAGAGATGCTGTTTTAAGTAAGCAACCAAGGCTCAAAGAGGTTGAATAACTTATCCAAGATTACACAGCAAGTGAATTGAGACCTAAATTCTATGAGTCCTAATCTTAACCAATATACTATCACAGGTCCCTGGTATCTATGGGGCAGAGTAAATACTTGGCGATTATCCCATGGCCAATGGTTTGTAAAGGCTTACTACCAGCAACAATGTGTCAATCCCCAAAATCTAGCTCAGCAGCTTGATTGTCACCTTCCTCCAACCCCTGGTCCTTCTTCCACTGAAAGCCTTTAGGAAATAACACCACCACCTTTACATAGTAGTATTAGAGTCCACAGAAATATCAGATGACCTGCAGACCCCCAATCATCATGGAATCAGATCAAGAAGCAATATCAGCAACCTTTGCTTATAAGACTTTTCAATGCTAGTTCCTACCTCTGAATGCATTCTATCCTCCAAACAAACCTGTGAGTAGGTGTGCTCCCACTGCAAAGAGAAGACAAGTACAGCAAGAGAGAGTGAAAACTAGGATCAGAAAATGGCCAAGCACTTTTTTTAAAGATTCAATTATTCATTTTAAAGAGAGAGAGAGAGAGAGAGAGAGAGAGAGAGAGAGAGAGAGAGTGCATGAGCGAGAGGAGGGGCCGAGAGAGAGAATTCCCAAGCAGATTCCCCACTGAGCATGGAACCCCACACATGGCTCCATCTCATGACCCTGAGACCACAATCCAAGCCTAAACCAAGAGTCAGACACTGAACAGACTGAGCCACCCAGGCATCCCAGGAGCAAAGCACTTCTACCTCCTACTTTTTCTCTCTTTTTTTCCCTTTGTTCTCTATTGCACATCTTCGGGGAGGCAATATAATATAGCATAAGACTGGTGAACACTAATGAACATTTTTGAGCATAACTAGCATTATTATGTATTGTTCTGCTAATAGCTGGGACCCCAGGAATGAGCAAGTTAGATAAGCTCCCCAATCTCATGGCACATTGTAGTGGAGAGAGCAGTTTTTGGTAAATATTTATCAAATAATTTCAGCTTGTGATAAGTGGTATGAAAGAAAGGGTTTAATGATGAGATAAAGAATGGCAGGATGGGGCGAGTATCAACATGGGGGCGTCTCAGACACTACAGAAAGTTTCATCCCTCTCAAGTGCTGGCCCTTGAATCCCTGGCAGAGGAAAAAACAGATGGAAATGGGCCCAAGTGGTGTTTTGAAGCACTGTGATGGTAAAGGAGGCAGGTTATTCATAGTGCTTCTGCCCTCTGACCCTCTCCTGTTTGATTGGCTTTGTCCCCAGGATGAGAGAAGTAGAACACTCAGCCCTATATTCATGTGCTCTGATGAGGCCCCTTTTAAGTCACAGCTAATCTGCCACAATCAGCCTGCAATCTGCAGCACAGAACCAACCACCCCAGCAAATCAGCCCCAGACCCCTGGGAACCCATCCTGGCACACTGGCGCCTTCCTCTCTCATAACCCCCTTCCGCCTCCCTCTGATCTCATGTCTACAAGTTCCTCCCTCCACTTTCACCTACCCTCCTTCCTCTACCTCCCCATGGCTAGGGGGTGTGGAGCCCATGGAGACCTGGGGTGGGGGCCCTCTGACCCCCTTCACCACTACCTGCGGTGTGACTAGATTTCATTCCCTGGGTATGGGCCCAGCAGTCCAAAATAGAAACAAGAATCAATGCCTGAGGAGGGGAGATTTCTAGAGAGGCATAGGTCTGGGTGCCACCGGAGGGTGACCCTAAGGACATATGTGCATCCAAAGGAATATAGACCCAGAGAATACTCACCTGCATGTATATGATACTTGACAAACCACGTTCCTAAGATTTATCTTCCCAGCAATCTTCAAAAGCATGGGGCAGGTGGGGGAAGGAGCTCAGTGGTCCTAAGAGTTTTGCCCAGAGCCACTCAGCTGGTGAGTGGAAGAACCAGGACAAAAATCTGGGTTTTTTTCAACATTCCCTCCCCCAGCCCTCCACCCCCAAATATCCAGTTTGCTTCCTCTGCACTGTCAGAGCTCTCCTCTAAAACAGAAGCAATAGGGTATATATATATATATATATATATATATATACACACACACACATATATACATATATGTATATATATATATATATAGAGAGAGAGAGAGAGAGAGAGATTTATTTTAAGGAACAGTTCACATAGTTGTGGGAATTGGCTGCTCTGAAATCTGCAGAGCAGGCCAGCAGACTGAAAAATCCAGGTAGGAGTTGATGTTGCAGTCTGGAGTCTGAAGTCCATAAGGCAGCCCAGCAGCTTGGAAACACAGGCAAGGTCTCTATATTACTCTTGAGTCAGAATTCCTTTTTCACTGGAAAACCTTAATTTTTACTCTCAAGGCTTCAGTTGATTATGTGAGGCCCACCCACATTATGGGGAGTAAGTAGTCTGTTTTACTTAACGTCAACCGATTGTAAATGTTAATCACATCTACAGAACACCTTCACAGCAGCAACACATGGCCTAGTGTTTGACCGAACAATGGAGCGTGACAGCCTCCTAGCCAAGTTGACACAGAAAGTTAACCATCACACCCTCTTTGGGACATTTTCATGCATCATCTCCCTTAACCTTCACAATAACCTGTGAGGGGCTGCTGACATGATGCCCATTTCACAGATGAGGAAACTGAGGCTCAAAGGGATAAAGGAATTTATCTGATCTCTCATATGGCTCAGGTGGTTGAGCTAGGAGAGACTACCTCCCATTAAAGAGACTTCTCAAGGACCAAATTCTGTGGCTGGAAGGCAGCAATTTATCCTTAAAATTCAGGTAACTGTAACATGAGACTTGTGTTTGGCATAAACATACCAGAATTTGCATAAAATGTAGTGATCTTAAAAGGCATTTTAAGCACTGCTAGAATATATATAGAGAGAGATGATTCTTTGGGCCTTCTTCAAGGTGTTTAAAGGATATGCACACACTCTCCACAAGGAAAACTGGGTGAATGGGGGACTCCAAAGGGGCTTTGCACTATTTATCCTGTTGTACCCTTCGAAATTTGAACCATGTGAATGTGTTGGTCACTAAATTAATGAAATTTAAAATAAATAATAAACAAAACAAAAAATTTTTAAAAGATCCCACCAGGGTCTCAGCCTCATGACTGTATAATTGCACTTTGCTCTGGACACAGAAAAAAGATGAGGCAGGCAGTCATGCCAGCCAACCTGTTCATCAATACTTGGCACTCAGTGACTCTAGCTTCTTCCAAAAATCAGAACCACTCTCAAAGAATGAGGATTTGCCACCAGTGAGGATATTCAAAGAATTTGCTTCAGGCTCTGAAAACAATTCCAAGAGGAGTTTGAAAATCCTTTTGAGCGAAAGCAGTATCATTGGAGAAAGTGTACATCACCCCCAAGGTGAGGCTTTGAAGGAGGAGAATTCACTAGGCTGTGTAAGTTTGTTACATTCTCTTTTTTTTCTACCTTTTTTTTTTTTTTAATCTGTCACATTACAGTCTTCAAGTACCTAATCAACTACCACATGAAAAGATGAGACCAGGCACTGTAAAATCAAATCCCTTCCCAGGGCAAGCAGGTAGCAAAAATGTACAAAGCTTCCAGAAGGGGTGCCTGGGTGGCTCAGTCAGTTATGTGTCTGCCTTTCACTCCAGTCATGATCTGGGGATCCTGGGATGGAGCCCCAAGTCGGTCTCCCTGCTCAGTGGGGGCTCTGCTTCTCCCTCTTTCTCTGCCCCTCCCTCTCACTTGTGTTCTGTCTTTCTCTCTCAAATGAGTAAATAGAATCTTTAAAAAAAAAAAAAAGCTTCCATGGAAAGATAAATGGATAAAGAAGATGTGGTCTATGTATACAATGGAATATTACTCAGCCATTAGAAACGACAAATACCCACTATTTGCTTCCACCTGGATGGAACTGGAAGGTATTATACTGAGCGAAATAAGTCAATCGGAGAAGGACAAACATTATATGGTCTCATTCATTTGAGGAATATAAAAAATAGTGAAAGGGAATAAAGGGGAAAGGAGAAAAAATAAGTAGGAAATATCAGAAAGGGAGACAGAACATGAAAGACTCCTAACTCTGGGAATCGAACTAGGGGTGGTGGAAGGGGAGGTGGGCGGGGGGTGGGGTGACTGGGTGACGGGCACTGAGGGGGGCACTTGACGGGATGAGCACTGGGTGTTATTCTATATGTTGACAAATTGAACACCAATAAAAAATAAATTTATTAAAAAAAAAAAAAAAAGGCTTCCAAGAAGTGTAACTGGGAGTTGTGGGCACCATAGCAAAAAGACCCTGCCTGACTACCCGAAGCACCCACACTTAAAACATTGTGTTGGGGGAGCCTGGGTGGTAACTCTCAGTTTGGCTCAGGTTGTGCCCTTAGGGTTGTGAGATGGAACCCCACATCAGGCTCCATGCTCAGTGTGGAGAATTGAGATTCTCTTTCTCCCTCGCTCTCTGTCCCCCCAGGTCATGCTCTCTCAAATAAATAAATAAATCTTTTTATTTTTTTAATAAAATAAGTAAAACATTGTGTTAGGCAATGGTCTTGTCTCAGGTCGATTTGGCCATAGTCTATCATTTTGCCTCCACTGAATTAAGCTTTCTCTTCATGGATAAAGGAGAACTGAAGGCAGCAGAGAATTAGGAGGAAGGCTTCAGATCACTAATAATGGAAGTCCATTAATAATGAAATGATTAGTCACAGGAGGAATGAGCTTCCTGTTGCTGGAAAGCATTCAAGGAACACTAGTTGATTTCATGCTGGCTAGGTGGCATTCAGTGGTCACTGTGAAATTGATGACCCAGAAATTTCTCTCCTACCTCAGATTTGATAGGTATGTAACTGATGAATGACAGACTCAGGGGAATGGATATTCACACCTAACAGTGCTCTGTTCACAGCCCTTTCTCTCTGTTCTGTCCTTCCCTGCTCTGTTTCCAACAACCAGAAGTGCTCCACAGCATAGATTTAATTTTTATATTTGTGAAAAAGACCTTTCTTCTCTCTCCCTTTCTTCCTTTCTTCCATTGTCTTTCTTTCTTCCATTGTCTTTCTTTCTTTCCTTTCTTTCTTTCTTTCCTTTCTTTCTTCTTTCTTTCTTTTTTTCTTCTTTCTTCCTTCTTTCTTTCTTTTCTTTCTTTTCTTTTCTTTTCTTTCTTTTCTTTCTTCTTTCTTTCTTTCTTTCTTTCTTTCTTTCTTTCTTTCTTTCTTTCTTTCTTTCTTTCTTTCTTTCTCTCCTTCCCTTTCTTTCTTTTATATTTCTCCCTTCCCTCAGCCCTCTTCTGCTAATTGCCCCTAGAATTTCTTTAGGAAACTCTTCTGTCAGGTGGTTCTAATGAGCCTCCACTTCCTGCTCCAATATTGGATCATGTGACCCAGGCCTGTCCAATCACTGTCATTTAATCCCCAGAATACAGTGATTGATTCAGGCATATGATGACCCAAATACAGTGAATACAGGGACACATAGCTTCAGGAAGACAACCTCCTTCTCCACTAGTCGTTGACATGGAGGACATAGACATGGAGATGCTGCAACCATTATGCCACCATGTTTGGCCTGTAATGAAGATTACTCAGAGGCCAGAGGAACTAAGAAATGGAAAGAGATTGGGTCTGAAACCCGTGGATCAACTTTCTCTGGATTTTTCTGTTATGTGAGACAATTCTTTATTTTGCTTAAAGTCTTTGGTTGGGTTTTTTGTCATTTATCACCAACATAGTTCTAATGAATACATTTGCCAGTAACAATGTGTTCCTTTGGGTTTGAGAATTGAGAAAATTCTCGATCTGCCAAAATTCCCCATGAAAATGAAAATATTTTTGAGAAGGAGACTAATATAATGGGTAGAATCTAGGTATTATAAAGATGACAAGGACCTCTGAAATTTCCTTTCTGAAGCCCCTAGTGATTTTCAAGTTTTATGTCAGCAACACAACACTTTTCCAAGAAACTCATACACGGAATCATCATATACAAGTATATCTTTTCCTGCCTGTTCCACTCTGGTTGTTTAAGTACAACAGGGGTGCCACTAGGCCTTTGTACAACACTGTCTCTATTACCCAAAGCTTTACCTACTCACCCTTTCTCCCTACTCACCCTAAGCCAGTTTGCTAAACAAACTACCAAACTCTGGATAATTCAGTATAAATAGTACTTGCGTTGAGATCCTGTCTCTAAAGTTTGGGGTTTAGTGCCCTGCTAACATGCTCCCACATCACCCTATGCTCCCCCTCACAGCACCTGTAACACATTGAGCTGCCATCACTCACATTTTTACCTGCCTGCCCACTGAACATTGGCTAGGGTAGCAATCAGGTCCTAAGCACTTCTGTGTATCACTTATATCATGCCCATAATATTTGTGGAATGAATGAGTGCGTGCATGAGTGGATGAATGAGACCTTGTGCCCCCATGGTTTAACCTACGTGCAGAGATTGGGCTATAGAAGGCAGAATTAAGAGCAGTCTTCCCCACTTCCTACAAATTCTTCTTCCCCACCAGGCTTCCTCTGCTTTTAACAATTCTACCCCAGAGTTTTGTTTCTTTGTGTTAAGGGACACCAGTCCCTTCTCTAAGAGCAAGCATCCTTTGGGTGGGTGACATCACATCCCACTGAAATGTAAGCTCCAGGAAAGCAGGGCTTGTTTTCTCCGTTTGGTAAATAAATGGATCAGAGGGCATTCCTGCTGCAATAGAATTTAGAGGACAGATTATTCAATGATTTCCAAAGGATTGTGTTGTGAGGGACTATTTTGAGGAAAGAAAAGTCTTCCAAATAAGTATGTGAACCACTGCGTACTATTTCCCAGTTTTAATGACTCACAATGCATGTTAAAAAGTAAAGACTCTAAGCAATTCCTGTGGTGAAGGTGCCTATTTAGTTTGTTTGGCCCAGAGTTTTCCAAATTTATTTGACCAGAGAACGATTTATATTTGTTTGATGCCTTTAATGTAATGCCTATTGACGTCCCATGGAACTAATGTTTTGGGGACATGTGTTTGGGAGATGCTACCCTAGAACAGTTTGCTCATTTCTCAGTGGACTTATAATGGTTTACCTCTTTACAAAAGTTTTCTATTTCAAGTGCTTGCTTTGCTACTATCTCCTCTAAGCCTCACAAAATACTGAGAGATCAATGAGATAGTATTCCTATGTTGGAGATAAAATAGAAATGCAGAGGGGTTAAAGGATTTGCTCAAGGTCACAAAGCTAGTTAGCAACAGAGATGAGAAGAGATTCCAAGTCTCATATTTATCCAGTTATCACTAATTAACACCTTAGCAGGTGTTTATCTAATTTATTTCCATACCAGGAAAGCAAGTTGAAAGCAGCATCTTTCTCAAAGAAACCTGAGATTATTATTGCTTGGGGAAGAAAAGCATTCAAGGATATGAGAATTCTTGCTAAGAATTTGGATTGATTTTTCTCCTTGCTAAAAACTTCAAAAGATTAAGAATGACCCCAAGTATCCTGCTTGCCTTTACTATCTGTCATATGCATTCTTCAAGGCCAGAGGTGGCACATTTATGGCACACAGGCCATCAGGACCCTGCTCTTGACCAGGACAGACATGGCTAAATCATTACCAGCTACTGAGGCCCAGTATGGCCCAGAATTCCCTGAATCGAGACTTCGGGCAGCCACTATTGACAGAGCAGGGTTGGCCCAAACCTGAAGTCTGTTTGAGGTCTTTGATTCTTCCTTCTACATAGCTCCCTCAGGCTAATGTGGTTTACGAATGTACTCCTCAAAGTGTCAGGTAGGGTTTCCTTTCTATTTGCCTGGAGAATACATCTTTCAGACTTCAAAGAATTGATGCTTATTTGTTTAAGAACTCAGCAATACACATATAGAAGTAAAAGAGTTTGGAAACAAAGAATTATACTACTAAAAGCATTATTATTGAGATTATTGCTCTTTTTCATCTGTCTAGACTAGAGACAGCATGCTTTATCTTCCTACTTTCTACTTCTAATTTTGGCCCATTGTTCTAACTATTCATTGCTCCATCCCAAGTGACCCAAATAATTTTTAAAAATCAAAACTAAATGGAGCTTCATTTTTAAACAGACCTTAGATATGGTAACATTTATATGCATTTTACTTACAGTAAAGGGTAACTAAGACACAAACTGAGAGCAAGCAATACTTAGTTTAATTCCAACTATTGTTGGACTTAGTACCTCTACACAAGAGTGGCTCTGCCGAAGTGCCTGCACTTTAGAGAGGCCAGTCTGGTCCCTCCTCTGACTATACCAGTCCCCATAGTGTGAGGACTCCTGGGGCCCAAAGACTCCTACCCAGCACCTGCACTCACCTCTCTCATTAACTACCAAGCACCCTGGAATCTCCTTTCTGCAGGACCCTGAGTTCCCTCTGGGACCATGCAGATCTCATCCCCAGAGTCTACCCTCCTGAGAGGGTATAGATGGAGGTTGGCTGTGGTGTGGGGTGTGCACCCACCTGCATTCAAGGCCCCACGTGGTGCAAGATGGAGCTGAGAGTAGAAGAGAAAGAGAGACATCCAGGTCAGACTCTCCTTACCCTGCAGTGTTCTACAGATGACTCAAAACCTGGTTTTCCAGATCATTATGCAGATCTATTCATTAAAGTAGGAGGATAGAATATATCTTATTTAATAGTTTTCTGGATTGGTTTACACATTTTAAATATTCATACATATGTAAGTGGGCCTCCATTTGTAAGTACTCTTATTTTGAGCCCCATGGATCTTAGATGTGGATATGATTGGGCCCTTTTGGATCTTTTAGTTCTTAAAACAGCCTTACCTGATTTTTTTTGTATGTGTTCTGTCATTCAAGGTCAATCTGATGTATAATCCTACTCTCAAGGGAACATGCAGTGATGTCTCTGTCTACATTGCACTTAAAAAGGCATTCATTAGGGCACCTGAGTGACTCAGTCAGCTGAGAGCCCAACTCTTAGTTTTGGCTCAGATCATGATCATGACATTGAGCCATGCATCAGGCTCCATGCTCAGCAGGAAGTCTGCTTAAAGATTCTCTCCCTCTGTCCTTCCCCTCTCCCTCACTCTCACCCTCTCTCTAATAAATAAATCTTTTTTAAAAAAAGGCGTTCAGTTATTTACTGAACAACCAGAAGCTTCTTCAGCTTTATGAGGGAGTTAAAATCTACCAGATGGTTTACCTTCTTCTCAATCAAATGATATAACATAGGTAGCAATGCTTATAAACTATAAAGTGTTATTCAAATATAAAGGATTTTTATTTCTGTTTTTTTTTAAAGCATCTTATGGAGAGGACGGGCTGTGATTTCCTTCATCACTGTATGACTAGGGGTGTCAGAAATCTCATTTGTGATTCTAATCAGAAGCAGGGAAATGAATGACTTTTAAAATACTCTAGTTTTCCCATGATCTTTTCATAAGTGTGTATTTGGGGTTCCTGTCACTGAATACCTGCATAAGGTAAATGATTTTAATTTCATATCCCTGAGGAGGATGTGTAGAAAGCCACCAGCAATACCAGAAAATGCATGACCCTTGCATATTTCCACCTTTCCAGATCGTCTCCAAACATCTGAGCAGGTGTTCAATTTTCTCTGAAGCTTGGAAGCATATCAAGGCTGAGGAGCGTTCATCACTGCCAAGCAAATCAATCACAACCAAGAATCCACATGAATGTCCAGGAGGCAGTGAGCATTGTGACTTAGGAGAGCCCAGGGTGAAAGGAGAGAACTTCACTCAAAAGTAGCTTCCCAGTAATCCAGGCAGTGAGGCATAGGAAAAACAGAAACCCAGAGAGCTCCCAAAGTTTATTCCACTCTTCAGTTCCTCCCTGCTTCTCCTACTATACCCTCTTAACCCAGGCATTGACAAGCAGGCCCAAGACTTGAGAAATTGCCATTCTCAAAACTAATTGATGTCTATGTATCTCTTAGGGCTTCTGGTTAGCAGAGATTTACTGTTCTATTCTTGTTGAGCAGCTACTATGTGCCAGGTTCTGTTCTGAGGCCTGGGAACAGTGGTGAACAAGATGAACGTGGTCCCTGGTTTCATGGGATATATTTAATAGGGTTTTTTTTACTCTTTAAGGAGTGGCTTCTTTGAGGTGTCTTTCCCAAACCTTCACTTCTCCATTTCTAACTTCCCCATAATATACTAAGAAATTTTTGACAGGTCCCAGGCAATAAATAAACTCAGAATGAAAACAAAATAAGTTCACATTGTAAGTCCTACCAAAGAGTATAATAAGAGGTGAGTAGAGGAGGCACGGTATCAGCCTAGCTGGGAGTGGCGGTGGTGGTCGGTGGGGAATTAGCAGTGCTTTCTGCTCCTAAGACATCTTTCATTTAATCCCATCTTCTCAAATTTCTTTCTCTTACAGAGGCCGGAGGTAAGTGACAGACAGGAAGGACCATTTTTGCTGACTCTCAGTAACTCTCCATGAACAGGTCTGGTGTCTAGCACCTTTTTTTACCGGGAAGGCATAGGTACTTCACTCACGACCCTCAACTCGGGGGACTTCATTAAGCCTCTAAGGATACAATAAAAGTCAATTTAACATCATGGCATATTAGTTTATAAGGTAAAAAGCACTTGATTTTATTCTATCAATCATATGTAAGAAATAGCAGGATCTCCTTACTTTTCTCAGAGAAGTGACTTCCCATAAAGACAAGCTAGTTGACACCTTTGGACAGGGAGTGATTTGGTACCTCCTTGGGTGTCTGACTGACCATCTCAGCAGGAAAAAAAAAAATGCCATTTTCCATTAGTGCTGTGTGCTCTCAGCATGAGAGGGTGAGTTGACACACAAGTACCACATATTTGCTCTCCCTTGATTAGGGTCTTATATTTGTAAAGGCTTCATATAGAAAGAGCCTCAGTAAGTGCTAACTTCCTGTGGACTGTAATGATCTCCCTTCCAGACTAGCATGAGAACATGAACCACTCCATCACTGTATATTTTTCTGCATCATTCACATTAATAAGATTTGTTTAAATTAGACAACTATAAATGTGCATATATTTTTCAGCCTTTCTCCAGGGGAAATGTGTTTGGGGGCATTGTATCTGCAGAACTGGATATAATCCAATTGGATTACATCCAATTCCGGGTCTTGCCAGATATTTACTTAAGGAAAATTGAAAACGATTCTATGCTATATAACCTTTTCAATGAGCTCGACATATCTTTACAACTAGGAAGGTGAATATGCACCATCGCCTCGACCTGAGGCCACATGGCCATGAGAGCATCCAACCAATCAGAGCTTGGCATCAATCTGGCTACCTGCCAAGCACAGACACCCAGCGATAGTTCATGCCAGTACTCCAAAATCAGGACTTATCTCTGGTGCTTGTGAGTGAAATACTTAATAAGGCATATAAACTCATTTATAAAGGTGACTCACCCATAGTTAATGACCAACAATAAAATAATATAGTTATAACCCATTGTGCAAATGTCTACAAGTAGGAAAGAACTTGACAAGGGCAGAATGTTATAATCAAATTATGGAAATCAGGAAAAAAAAGTGACTTTCTTTGGAAGAATTAAGCTTATCTTATGCTTGGCTTTTGTCTAGGTTTTGCTCGCGCCAGACAGGCCTAGGAGTGCTAGGGTGAGGGGAAAGATGTCTGTATTCATTTGGTTATTTCCTACCTGATGACAAAGTGAAAGGCATGGTTTGATTATTACTGCCATTTGACATCAGGACAATGTGAAAAAATGCAAAGTAATTTTAGGATCTTCTATTCACTATTAGAAGGGGAAGTCTCTTTAACATCCTGTGGGCCATCACCCACTCCCATTGAAATCCAAAGAGGTAAAGTGACTTCTTCAAGGCCACACAGCTAGTTGATGACAAAGCAGGATCACCATTCTGGGTCCTGGACTCCTTGTCAAGTGCTCCTTCCACTGGACCCTGCTCAATGCTCTTTTGATGGAAGCCCAGGCTCTAACATTTTTCATTTTTATAAATTTTCAAGAAATTGAAAATTTCTTGCTAAAAAGATGTTCTTCTAAGTTAATACAAGAACTTTGAAATATTTCATCACCCCTCTGGGTTTGTATTCAAACCAAGCTAGGGGCTTCTGGATTTGTATCACTTTTACGGCTTTCTGAAAGGGTCTGGGCATATGTTCCTCCCCTACTTCCAGGAGGTCTGGGCGAGAGATGCTCAAGACAGCATCAGTAAGAGCCGCGTGCTGAAGGAGTGTGAGCCCTCCTCCCAAGACCTCACCTCCACCTCTATAATTCCAAATCTCTGTTATTTCGGACCTACTTACTGCTTTGTAAATACTTTTTTTCTAGAATAGAAAAAGAAACAGCTTTTCTCCATGGCATAATAAAAGAAGCAGTCCCTGAATTAATCAAATGAATGGGGAAGAAAATCAATAAAGGTAATTATCACAAATAAACTCAAGAAAATAAACAACTGAATTATTCACTTTGCCACTAGGTGCTTTGACTTCAAAGAAGTGTAATTTAAAGGAGGTACAGGCTATGCAAATGAACCCAAGCTAGAAAGGAATGAACCTAAAGATTTCTAAAAACCATAATGCCCAATGTGGGGCACTGAAAACAGGCACACTCATACACCCTCCAAAGGTGAGCTTAAACTAATGCAACTTTTCAGAAAAGTCATTCACCAATGTGTATTAAGAGACTTAAAAATGTTCATGGTCTTTCTTCTTTTATTTTATTGATTGATTGATTTTTACATTTTTTAATTTAAATTCAATTTGCCAACATTAGCCCAGTGCTCATCCCATCAAGTGCCCTCCTTAGTGCCCACCACCCAGCTCCTTATCCCTCACCCTCCTCCCCTTCCACAACCCTTTGTTTGATTCCCAGAGTTAGGAGTCCCTCATGGTTTGTCTCCCTCTATTTTTTTCCACTCAGTTCCCCTCCTTTCCCTTATAATCCCTTTCTATTACTATTTCTTAAATTCCACGTATGAGTGAAACCATATGATGATTGTCCTTCTCCAACTGACTTATTTCACTCAGCATAATACCCTCCAGTTCCATCCACGTGGAAGCAAATGGTGTGTATTTCTCCTTTCTGATGGCTGAGTAATATTCCATTGTACATATACCACATCTTCTTTATCCATTCATCTGTTGAAGTACATCATGGCTCCTTCCACAGTTTGGCTATTGTGGACATTGCTGCTATGAACATTGGGGTGCAGGTGTCCCGGCATTTCACTACATCAGTACCTTTGGGGTAAATACTCAGTAATGCAAATGCTAGGTCATAGGGCAGCTCTATTTTTAACTTCTTGAGGAACCTCCACACTGTTTTCCAGAGTGGCTGCACCAGTTCACATTCTCACCAACAGTGCAAGAGGGTTCCCCTTTCTCCACATCCTCTCCAACATTTGTGGTTTCCTGTCTTGTTAATTTTCCCCATTCTCACTGGTGTGAGGTGGTATCTCATTGTGGTTTTGATTTGTATTTCTCTGATGGCAAGTGATGTGGAGCATTTTTTTCATGTGTTTGTTGGCCATGTGTATGCCTTCTTTGGAAAAATGTCTGTTCATGTCTTCTGTGCATTTCATGACTGGATTGTATGTTTATTGGGTGTTGAGTTTGATAAGTTCTTTATAGATCTTGGATACTAACCCTTTATCTGATATGTCATTTGCAAATATCTTCTCCCATTCTGTAGGTTGTCCTTTTAGTTTTGTTGACTGTTTCTTTCACTGTGCAGAAGTTCATGGTCTTTTAGAGGGAAATTCCACTTCTAGGGAATTTCTCTTAAGGAGATCATCAGAGAGGAGCTCAAAGATTTTGTAGAAGAAAGTTCAATCGTTTTATATTACAAAGGAAGAAGGAAAAAACCTACATATCTAATAATAGGCAGATAGTGGATATTCCTGGAGTTTTTTTAGCAGTCAAATCCCAGGGTCCTTTCTGTCTGGGGGAAGGTCCCATCCGGTGTTTTGATGGCAGTCAGGGAGGACTCTGCTTCTCACTACAAGTCTGTCTCCTTATTGGTGGGGCGGGCTACACTTCTTAGGCTTGGCTAACAAGTTGCTACTTCTCAAAGCATTTAAAGCTAAGCAAATACAAAAATGCTAAGGACAGATTGTTTCTCTGGCCAACCCCAAATAGGGTTCACACTGTTGAGTCTATCTTGACTGCTGCCCCTTTTTTTAGCCTATTTTTGTACCCATCCATAGATGCTATGTCTACCAAGTATTATTCCAGTGAATTCCTCTTCCCTTTAATTTAGCCAGGGTTGGTTTTGCAGCTTGGAAACAGAAACTGTGACAGATACAAAGAGAATGATCAAATATATCATGAAACATCTATTCAATGTATTATTATTCATCTATCAAAATCTATGTTTTCAACACATATTTAAAGGCATGGAAAAGCCAGCATTGGATGATGATTGACACTCTGATCATAGTTTTATAAATCTATGTACATCTATATAATCATTGTTATTATATTTACACATCTATCCATCTGTCTGTATATATATAGAAAAAAACTGGAAGAAAATACACATAAATGCTAATAGTTCTTTTATGTGAGAAGAAAAATTACGGGTGATATAGAATGTTTCCTCTACCACCCAAGGTATTTTATCTTCAGAACAAGCTTACTTGTCACCTCCTCCAGAAAGCCTTTGCCAGCCTGGCTTAGGCCACCTCCTCTGAGCTTTGAGGGCACCTAATACATCCTTGTATCATAACACCGAACTGTAATTGCCTCTTTCATCTACCTGTCTTCCTGACCACTATTTATTGCCTATTCTCCATCCCTTATGTTAACATGATGCCAGCTCCTAGTGAAAATTCAATAAAATTTGTAAATAGATACATGCAAGAATTATTGTTATAAGGAAAAACAATGTTATTTTTTTAAGGCCAGAAACAGAAGATATCCAGGTGAGAAGTAAAGAGAGACAGAAAACTATTACTTTATAATGAGCAAATTACTTGTGACAGTGAATTGACTATTTTGGATGGAGGGAAATAGACAGATGTTGCGTTGTCTAGTGTATTAGATTGGTGTAGACAGAGCAACCAGGGCTTTTCTCTTGGTCTAAATCACTGCAATAACTGCCTTCCCTCTCTATTTTCACTTTGCTCCCAGAGATATTGCCTGTTTATCTAGTGGCTTCTGTCCTCCGAGTGTATCTTCTGAGATTATCATCAGCTAAATATTGCATTGTCTTTGGCCGATTTTCCTACATTGTAACTCCCACCACATTTTCAATGCTTTTCTAGTTCCAGACAAGCTACAGACTGTTAATTTACCCTTGCCTTTGCCTTGCCCAAGGAAATTGAAAATAACTTTAATTTCCTAGTCGAGGGTTATGATGCTTTGTGTGGTTCAGAGAAAAGGAATAATTATTGTTTGATGGAATTAGGGCATATTGGAGACTTTCTGAAGTTAGTGAAGTTGCACAGTAATTGGTCACTTGTCCACATATTTAGAAGTGGTTCCAGTGAACAGAGGTTTTGTCAACATCTTGATCTCTTTAATACCTGGCCTCAACCTGTCAATCATTCCAGTAACCATATGCATAGACATAAGCTCTGAATTTTGAATTCATCCAAAGCTTTCAACTGGCCTTGGAGATGCTGTTGAAGCCAGTCTCATAGTTGGTTGTCTATCTGACCATTTGGAATGGAAGAAAAACTTCCTTTGGGGCAAATCAACAATCTCTGGAAGGATAATAAACAAGGATGATTTCAGAATTTCAGAGGCCTGAGCCTGAGCATCTAGGAGGAAAGGAGGAGCAGAGGAGTTTTTGTTGGGAAGTGTGACTGCCTGTAGGAATTTTATGGAAGTTTGGGTGTTTGGAGTTGCTCAGTACAGTCCTAGAAGGAGCCTCAATGTGATGGGACTGGAGGAAGCAGAACAAATTATAATTTTCAAGGAGGAAAAAACAAACACATTAACTTTTGGCAACTTGGATTTTGTTGTTGTGGTGGTTCCTTTTCTGAGAGCTGCTTTTACTGTGAAAATATGTAAAACTAACCAATAGAATAGCCATCAAGTATTTATCATGTACCTATTATGTGATATAAACTGGGTTCCACATATCAGTAAAAATAAAAGAAATAACCCCATGCATATAAATGTGTATCATGTCTTTTTTTACATCATCAAAACCATTACATGTATATAAATGTTTTATTTTTACTCAATATTATTATGTCTCACATTTCCCCATGTTTCTACATGGTCTTCTTGGTCGACCATTTAATTCTGACAAGTGATCTTCCATGGGGTAAATTGCTGTTAGAGCAAATAAGATCAAGGAGAATACTCTTGTGGCATATAACTTTTTCTTCCATTGTAATTGTTTCCTGGGATAAATCCTCAGCATGATATTCTTGACTCCCTGAAGGCAATATAGTGGATGTACACCACCATGCTCCATTCCTACAAACAGTAATGTTTCACTGTATCAGATATGGCACTGTTTCTAGGTGAGCTCAGACACTGCCTCAGAATCCTTCTTAACACAATAATCCAAGTAGCCTCTATCAATCAGCATCTGTAGCTATCCCAGGCAAACAAGTTTATTTTGACACATACTGTTACACCAAAATGTTACCTTGGACATATGATGGAGGTGAGGGGAATGCCACTTTCATTTACTTCCCCTTCCTAAGAAATTTAGCAGATTTTTTTTTAGCTGACCCAATCTTCCCTGTGGTTTTCGTGCTCACTTTGTGTTTCTAAATATTTGACACCCCCTTCTTCTCCATGGTATTCCATCAGAGCTCACGCTACCATGCTGCAAACTGCCCAGATGCAATGAATTTCTCCAGGGCTTCAACAAGAGCACTGAATTTCCTTTAGCTAAATTGGCAGCCTTCCTGACAGTTCAATGACCACCTGTAATGGGAAAGAAACTTCCCAAAACAGTGAGGAAGAGGTCCTGACATCTTTGTTATTTTATTTCGAGAAAATAAGTTTAAACCAAGAGGCTGCCAAGATCAGTATCCTGGTCTCCTCCAACCGGGCACTGTCTGCTGACCTTCATATAGGAAGACATGTGGCTGGCTCTTGTAGTCACTTTGCCAGTAGTGACAAGGTCCAGCTGATGCCCTTAGCAGCCTCCTTGCCATCCATACCTAAAGCTCCCAGCACTCTAAAAAGTTTGAAAGTATTGTCTTCTACTCCAGAATTTCTCCCTGTCCTGCTTCTTTTCATTCCAAACCTTATTGCTTATTTTTTTCTGAACTCTCCAGTGTGGAGGACATCTTCTACCTTGCTTTATCTAGTATCTCTCTCCTCTGATTCTTTGAATAACAGCCTCCCTGTGCCCATTCCTCCATCTATGGCATTCTGTCCTGCATTATGCTTCTCATGTGAGGCTGGTGGGACTGTCAATTTCAGTTCCCTGACCATCTCTCTGAACTAATGAGTAAAAGGTCCATCCTCATCCCTCTAGCTAGAGAAATTGGTTCAAAGTTGAGCAAGGGACCCAAGATAGAGTGATAAAAGTCTTTTCCAGAGTTCTAAGTCTTTCGAAATAGGTTGGGAGGATTCTGCTCTCTTCCCAAGGTCTTGATTAGGCTTGATTACTATGAACTTGGATTGACTGTGGCCATGCCCTTCTACCTTCTGCTACGTGGTGGAAGCTCAGCCACAACACAAGAGAAGGAAGCCTGCCTAAAGAGATGGGGGGCTACAGTGGGTGGGTCCTATTGACAAATTTGAGGCTCTGCATTTAGTATTGGCAAGGGAAGGGGAAAGATTCTAAGGCCCTCCTTTAACCCAAAGTACCCAGAACCTGTTCCTGCCCCACTAACAAAAGTGTGAGGTTGGTATGGCCACTCTGAGGAAGAACCGGGTCACTGGTATAGGTTTATTGACCAGAAGGAGTAAGGGGGAACATGGTCTGAGGTACAGCCAGCTGGTCCACTCAATGCTTGAAATGCCAGCATCATAAGAGGCCTGGACTGAGTGAGTGGGTCAAGCCCCAACCTTGTTTCTTACAGGCACACTTGTTAGGAGTTCACAAATTTAATCATCCACAAATTTTAGTAATATTCCCTAAGTACTCCTAAATTCTTGTCAATAACCTCCTTCCCTTAAGAAGGCAGTCTCTCTGGGATACAGTTTTGAAGGAGAAGAAGAGTGATTGATGAGGACATTAACTAATCAGCCAAAAAGGTATGCTCACTGCCCCTGAATGATACAAGCACGGCCCTCTGTAAACATAGATTCCCATACTTGGTGTTCTTCCTCCTTCCCATCATGGATTCTGGGGACATCTGAGTTTCTTTAATTGTGCCACCTGTCATCCAAAATCAATGTGTGGGTTTGGGCTGGCTGCAGGGTGATTAATAGATAAGGATTGTAGGTGGAGAGTGTCCACATTTAGTATATGACTTTTGGACATGATTCAGTTGTTAGTCAAGTGTACTTGGAAGCTTTATTGAGATTTATTTTTCCTTTTGTCAGTAATCCCTCTGAAGGCCCAAGTTTTATGAGGTAGTTTTAGTGGATTGAAATTTAAAAACTTCTAAATCATATCACTTATTTATATTCAACTTCAGTGACAATTGCTAATTGATTCCAAAGTTCCTGCCAACACCCCACCAAAGTGATGACAGGTAATTGTACCTCATGGCTGTATCACTCCACATGTATTAGCTACATAGGTAAATGTTCTAATTTCTAACAAAATCTCAGATGGGCTGTGCCCTGGTCTCAGACAGGCTGCAGATGGGTGTAGATAACTCTAAGTGCCCCTTCTTCCACAAAGCCTTCTCTGAGCTTGTCTTCCTTTTGTGCTTTGCGTTAGCTTCTGATCATTTTTTACCTGTCATTAATAAGCATTTCCTGCGCAACCACCAAGTGCCAGATATTCTTTTTTCTTAAGTTTATACTTTAATTCCAGTTAATAATGTAGGGTATATTAGTGTCTGCTGTACAATATAGTAATTCAAAACTTCCATATATCGCCCAGTGCTCATCACAGGTGCCTTCTTTAATCTCCATCACCTATTTCACACATACCCCCAGCCCACCTCCCCTTTGATAACCCATCAGTTTTTTCTCTTTAGTTAAGAGTTTATTTCAGGTTTTCTTTTTCTCTTTTTTCCCTTTACTGGTTTGTTTTGTTTCTTAAATTCCACATATGAGTAAAATCATATGGTATTGTCTTTCTCTGACAGACTGACTTAACTTAGCATTGTACTCTCTAGCTCCAGCCATGTCATTGCAAATGGCAAGATTTCATTCTTTTTGATGGCTGAGTAATTTTCCATTCCATTCTATTTCCATTTACATTTCCATATTAATATAATATATATATTTATAAAATCTTCTTTACCCATTCATCAGTTAATGGACACTTGTGCTGTTTCCATAATTTGGCTATTGTAGATAATCCTGCTATAAACGTTGGGGTGCCTGTATCCCTTTGTTTTAATATTTTTATGATCTTTGGGTAAATGCCTAGTAGAGCTGGATCATAGGGTAATTCTACTTTTAAATTTTTATGAAACCTCCATACTCGTTTCCATAGTGGCTGCAGCAGTTTGCATTCCCACCAACAGTGCAAGAAGGTTCCCTTTTCTCCACATCCTCACCAACACCTGTTGTTTCTTGTTTTGTTGATTTTAGCCATTCTGACAGATGTGAGGTGATATTTCATTGTAGTTTGATTTGTATTTCCCTGATGATCAGCAATGTTGAGCATCTTTTTATGTGTCTGTTGGCCATCTGGATGTCTTCTTTGAAAAAACGTCTATTCATGTCTTCTGCCCATTTTTAATTGCATTATTTGTTTTTTGGGTGTTGAGTTTTATAAGTTCTATATAGATTTTTGATACTAACCTTTATAAGATATGTCATTTGCAATTTGCAAGTGCCAGACATTCTGTTAGGTATTGTAGGGAATCCTTTCCTTTCTCCTCCTGGAAGGACATACTTTCATCTCTCTCTCTCTCTCCACTGCTTACCCCACCTCCACATGGGAAGAGGAGAGGCTAACCTGACTGAAGACCCCTTGACATTTTACCATTAGCAGTGTTAGCCTTGCTGGTCTTGCTGGCCCTGGCGGCCCAGGTGAGGCAAGCTTGCCATCCTTACCCATATCTCTAGTTGGACAAATGGACTTGGGGTCTGCTGCATGTCTCCCTCTCCCTGTAGGCATGTCTGAGCACACAGGTCCGAAGACAGAGAGGAATTCCACAGTGCAGGACAGAGCACACAGTGAGGAATTCCCTCTGGTCAAACAGGAAGTAGAGTTAAGAAATTGCATATATGTAATTTATAAAAATTATTTCTAATACATTATATACAATAACTATATATTTTAATTATATAATTTATAATTATACATTTTAATTTATAATTATAAATATAATATATATTATTATATAATTAATATAATTATTAGTGTATTATACATATTTTAATGTTTCTATATATTATATATTTTATATATATAATATCCATTAGAAATTCTCTTCTAGTTACCACAAAATCCCTCTACTTTCTTGGAAAGCACCTGGAATTTTCTTATTAGTTGCTCATTCTTTTTTTTTTTTTTTTCAGTTTTATTGAGATATATTGACACAGCACTATTTAAGTTAAAGTGTGCAGCATAATGATTTGGCTTACATATATTGTGAAATCATGACAACAATCAGTTGAATTAACATCCAGCATCTCACATAGATACAAAAAAAAAGAAAAAAGGAGTTCTTCTCCTTGTGAGAAGAATTCATAGCCTACCACCATACATCAGTGTCTGCTGTAGTCATCATGCTGTGTACCACATTCCTAGAAATTATTTATCTTATAACTGGAACCCTTTCCTCCTGTTCCCCCTCACTCCCACATATCTGATTTCTTTTTCTAGGAGTAGATCATTCTTTTTTTTTGAGAGAGAGAGAGAGAGAAAGACAGCACCCATGCAAGCAAGGTGGGAGGGACTGAGGGAAAAGGAGAGAATCTTAAGCAGGCTCCACACCCAGTATGGAGCTTGATACTAGGTTCGATTTCGCGACCCTGAGATCCAGCCAAAATCTAGAGTCAGATGCTTAACCATCTGAGCCACCCAGTTACCCCTGGGAGTAGCTTGTCCTTTAAGTTATACTGTTGTTATTTAATCTTCAGAAATTATCTATTAAGTTGCAAATATGTCTGGGAGAAGTAATAATTCATTAAAGCCTCATCAATTAATACCTGAGTAGGAGTTTGGACAAATGATACCCAGGGGCGAGCCAGCCAAAGAAAAGGCCCAGAGCAAATGGGACCCCAAGTACTCTTCCACATACAGGAAGTGCTATTTCTCCAAAATAAAGTTGCAGTTGTGACTAATAAAGCAGAAATTCATTAAGAAGTCTTACTATTACCATCTCTAATTCAGAAAAAAATATCTAAGATACAAGTGAAAAAGAGAAAATGGAACGCAATTTGCATAAGGGAAGTAACTATCCAATGACGAGAAAATAAAATATATATTTGTGTTATACTACACACAGAAAGTGAAGGCCAAAAGAATAGTTCCCAGGCTATTTACAATTAATATGCAGAAAGTAAAAAAAGAAAATGCCTTTTTTTCCCCTTTGTCAAATTTAAGTTGAATTTTACCAGAGTAATTTGTACAAAAATTTTAAAAGTCAAATAGTTCCACAGGGCTTGTAGTAGAAAAACAAGAGCTCCCTTTATCACCCTTTGTAGCTCTCACTGCCTCCCTGGGGCCAATGACTGTCAGCTCTTTGGGCTGTTTCTCCTGGTATTTATTTCTATATATTAAAATAATGTTCATTAAGTCAGTACTTCCTGAACTTTCCTTTTTATGCATTACTGGCTTCCCAGTATGGCCATGACCTCACACACTTCTCCATCCACCCTTCCTCTCCCTCTACTCTCCTAACATATTTACATCATGATTTTGCTGTGTCCAGCAAAATCCAGCACTTGCAGTAGTGTACCTATGTAAGTATTGCTCACAGAGGTGGCCATACCATGACCACACCATATCCTTTTCTTTCCTGTGCAAGTTTGGTTTTCCTGGAGTTGTCTTGCCTTATTTTTGTTATGGTTGTGGCTAACATTATTGTCTGCTTAGTTTTCTAAGTGCCTGTCACCTGTTTTATCCCCAAAGGTCCCACGGAGCTCTAAGGATTTCTCTCAGTATACCCAAGTCCATTAACCGTCTCTCAGTGACATCCATTATGGAGCCCTCCATCCTTTAGAGCCAACCAGTACTGGGTACCCTCGAGACCAGCTAAGCAGCTGTCTCATTTGGGAACCTCACTCCCCATCTGCCTGGGAATTCCCTTCAGCTCTCACCTGCACTGGATCCTCTATTTCCTGTAGTCTATGGATTTCTCCTCCTTCTTTTACACGTTCAACATGGCAGAACACAAACTAAGAAGGATATGACATTCTCAAGATCCTATATATCTGAAAGCACCATTTTTCAGTTCTCACACTTGATTCATAGCTTGTCTGTGAAGCCAACTCTAGAATAGATGTCATTTTCCCCAACAATGTAAAGGTTCCCCTTACTGACTTGCAACTTCCACTGTAGCTGTTAAGGAGCCCCATGCCACTCTGATTTCCCTTCTTGGTAAATGACCTGTTTCTTCTCTCTGGAAACTTTGGGACTTCTGTCTTTGGCATTCTGGAATTTAACAATGATGCGCTTTGTGAGGAGGGTCCTTTTTCTGTCCTTGTTGTGAACACGTTGGTGGACACTTAACATATAGAAACCAGGACCTTCAGTTAGAGGAAATATTATTTCTGTGATATTCTCTTCTCCTTTAGCTTATCCCCTTTCCTTAGAAGTCCTATTAACTGAGGGTTTGGCCTCCTGGATAAACCTTCTATTTTTCTTTCTGTTTTCTATCTTTTCTCTTGTCTTTTATACCTACTGGTAAGAGATTTCCTCTACTTTAATGTCATCTTTTACTGAAACGTTCATTCTCATTACCATATTTTTAACTAGCAAGAAGCTGAGCCATGGAGGTACCTGGGTGTCTCCATGGTTGACAGTGCCTTTGGCTCAGGTAATGATCCTGGGGTCCTGGGATCGAGTCTGTATTGAGCTCCCTGCAGGGAGCCTGCTTCTCCCTCTGCCTATGTCTCTGCCTCTCTCTGTGGGTCTCTTGTGAATAAATAAATAAAATCTTTAGGGAAAAAAAAGCTGAGTGCTTTTTTACAACGTTCTCTTCTTGTCTCTTAGTTATAATTTCTTAGTTCTCTGAAGCTAATTCTAATCTATGTTTTTAAACCTTTCTTTTTATCACTGTATTGTCTTTGTTTCCTCTGTGTTTGTTTCCCCTGATAATTTCTTTTGGTATCTGTGTTTCAAGTTAGATGCTTTCTTCAGTATTTGGCTACATTGAGAGGAGGCTGTTATGGCATGTTTGCAACCCCTCAGAATTCATGTGTTAAAACCCTAATGCCTGGTGTGACAGTATTGGGAGATGGGGCTTTGAAGGGTAATTAGATCATGAAGGAGGGCCCTCATTAATAGGATTAATGCTCTAACTAAAGAGACCCCACAGAGCTCCTTGATCGCTTCTACCATACGAGAATACAGAGGAAAGGCACTGGCTGTGAACCCAGAACCCCACCAGGTTATATTAATTATATTAGTATTAATATAATTAATAGTATATTATACATATTTGTAATATATTTCTGTATATTACATATTACATATATAATGTATAATTATATATTGGCAGGTTGCATGCTGGCTTGGAATTCCTAGCCCCCAGAACTAAAAATAAATCTGTTGTTTATATGCCACCCAGTCTGTGGTATTTTGTTTTAGCTATCAGAATGGACTAAGATATAGGTTTGGCTATTCACTCACTCGCAAGGGAAGTGCCCACCATGAAGGACTATCCACTCCCCTGGGAATATCTGAAATGCAGTACCTATAGGATTTTCTCTCGTATTGATCCAGTTCTCCTGAGAACGACCATCCAATCTACCTGTGCAGAGATGTGAGGTGGACTGCTGCATTCTGGGAGCTGAGTGGTGGGAGGAGCAGGGACCTGGCACATTCAACATAGAGCCCGTTCCTTACTCCCTGTCTCATCATCCCCTGCTCACCTATGTCTCAAGCTCAGAACCTCTCAGGTTCAAGCTCTCCAGGGCAGGCACATTCTATCTTCAGCTGGGGTGAGGAAGGGAGAGTTGCCCAGATGCTCAGCGTAGGGTAGGAGCTCCAAGGGTCTAACTGCTCCTTAATTAAACTTGAAGCTCATCCTGTGATCAGGCCCACCTGCACCCTGGCTTGCTGAAAAGCCCACTGTTCCAGTTTCTGTGAGAAGGTTCCATGGGGTAAGTCAGCTACAGACTCGTAGGTCACAGCTGCCCACACTCTTGAACAAGATCTTTACAGGCACCTGGGTGGCTCAGTGGTTGAGCATCTGCCTTTGGCTCATGTCATGATCCCAGGGTCCTAGGATCAAGTTCCAGATCAGACTCCCTGCAGGGAGCCTGCTTCTCCCTCTATGTTTCTGCCTCTTTCTGTGTCTCTCATGAATAAATAAATAACATCTTTAAAAAAAAAAATCCTACTCTCACGCCTACCTCCTGTCTTCCATTCTCTCTCATTTTCCCTTTCTTTGTTTTTATGGGTTTCCCCATCGTCATTTAACTAATATCATTTAGCTGGGTTTGGGGCAGAACTCCAGATTAATAGAGCCATTCGCTCTGCCACTTTTAAATGAACGTTTTCAGGGCCCCTTTATTTTTATGTTTCTACAGCTTTTATGTTATTTATTTTATGTTCAAATAAATATACTTTATTCCCTCTTACAATTAGGAAAAATTAACATTTTAAAGAGTTTTTTCTGAAATCTTATTAGCTTTGACCATATATTTTCTCAAAAACAAAAAACAAAACAAACAGCCACACACACGCGCGCGCACACGCACGCGTGTCAAAAAAAAAACAAGCAGAGCAGACACCAAAAGCACCATCTCTGTCCGAGACAGTTCTTGTACACAAAAACTCAGTCTGGGCCTCCTGAAGGGCCAGTGTTCTTTGGTCTGCAGGCCATCTCAGGTTGGAGGAGGGAGAGCATGAGTGTGAGGAGACACAGGGAGGAGCTACAAAAGGAAGAAGGGCTCAGAGAAGAGAAAGGGTAAGAGGAGGGACCCAAACAGGTCCCACACCTTTACAGTCCTTCCCAGGTATGGCCTCACTCAGGAGAACAAACAGCATCATTGTGAAACTCTCCAAAATACATGGAGCTTGGAAGCCCAGATGACATCCAGCCCAAGAGAAATCGATACCACAAAGTCTCTGCAGAACTGAAGAATCAGGGCAGCCCCTGGAAATGGGCTGTGATGGGCTCTGACCTGCCCTTTGGTGATGTGGCCAGGGGAAGGGCAGCACGGTGCTCCTGGACCCCGGTCAGGGGGACTCATGGCCATCTCTCCCCTCCCGTATTCTCTGTATCTCCCTGAGGAAATCCAATTCTTTCTTGGGTTCTTTTCTCTGACAGTATCCATTATTCTTGGGGAGGCCGTGAAAACCTTCACCTCATTTCTTTTGCTTAGGTTCCCTGCTTCTTATGGACTCAGGTGGAAGGCGAGCTAGAAATCTAGTTACTGTAATTCATTTGACTATTGTTTGAAAAGGCAAATAGATGGGCTCTGGACCCTATTCCGTGCCATCCATGTCCCCTCCGGCCTCCGTCTGCTGGAATGCGCTCCGTCACCCGGCAGGATGACTTCCTATTAATATTTACCAGCCTGGGCTCGTGGCTAATCCTCTTACCACGCATCGGTCTAGCCTGTGGCTGCAGCATGAAAGCACCGCATGGTAACTATGTACTTAAGAGCCTTGCGTTCTTGGCCCTTGATTCCAAACTGGGAAGGGAAACCAAATAATGATCAACTCACAAAATGAAATGCCCAAATTAGATTTTGTTCTTCCCGAGGCCCAGCCCCCAGGATTACAGTGAGGAGTGCCGCAGAGGTTTCAGGCCCTGGGGAAGGGCTGGGGCTTGGCCACAGTCGGATGGTCAGAAACCCGGGAAGGAGGTCTGCTTGGAGGGGTCCTGCCCTGAGCTAAAGCCACATGGGCATTTTGGAGAGCTCATAAGTGGCTCTCTCAACCAATTCTCTCTGGAAACCCCTGGAAGAAAGCTCCAGTGTGTGGCTTTCTACTCTCTACTTGCTTCTAGAAATGGTGGCTCCTTTCCCATGTGCTGAATGGGATGCCGCCCAGCTTCCTATCTCAGCAGTCAGAAATCAAGGCAGCACATACATATACCATGGCCTGGAGGTGCCAGGAACTTGGTAGGATGGGCTTGAGAGGCAGCTTCTGGGGTACTGGTAGGGGGCTGGGTTTGGATCTGGGCGCTGGTTACTCAGGGCTATTCACTTTGTACAAATCCAGCAAGCTGCATGCTTATAATATGAACACTGTTCTTTATGTATATATTCTATGCATATTTGTTCCACTTCAATAAAGTATATTAAGAATTGACACCACTTATATTATCTTTCTGGAGTCATAGGGCCCTTTGAGAATCTGACAAAGGATTGGGCCTTCTCCCCTGGAAAACTCACAAACTCCCCAAATTTTTCATCTAACCTAGGGAGTTTGGTTGATTACCTGAAGTCACGGACAGAGAAGGGTCCCAGTTAAGACAACCCCCCTTTCAGGGTCCTCTGTTTCCTCCCTCAGGACCACTCAACCACTGAGTCACAGCCACTGCCTCTGCAAGGGGGCTTCCTGTTGCCCACTTCCACACTGCCAGCACCCCCCGCCCACCTCTGGCCACTATTATCTCTAACTCCTCTTGGGCACCACTGTTTCATCATGAGGTTTCCACCCAAAAATTTACACTGCCTTCTCTTGACTAATTGGAATAGAAACATCTTATCCCAGATTGTAGAGCCCCCATCAGCCACCCTTTCTTATCTACCTAACCCCACCCCATAGTCTCCTCCAACTGTACCTTGCAATCCCAATGTCAATTCATTCCTGCCTTCGAACACTCCACTTTTCTCAGCCAGAAATCCCTCTCCTTCTGTTGGGCTTATAAAATATGACAACCACAATCCTGCCTTCCCCAGGAGCCCTTTCTTGACTACACCTACAAAGATGAGGTAGGTATAGTCAAGAACTCCTTTGAACTCTAGGGCACTTCTCTCTCTACCACTGATTTCATTACATGGTCCTGTATCACTCATTCCTTCATTAAACTGCTCTGTAGAGAATATCTGTTATTCTGTTTGAACTCCATTAGCTTTCTATTGCTGTCATAACTAATTAACACAAAGTTAACGGCTTAAACTAACATAAACTTATTATCTTATAGTGCTGCATCTCAGAAATCCAAAATGAGTCTCACTGGGCTAAAATCAAGGCGTTTCATGGCTATGTTTCTTTCTGGACACTCTAAAAGTGAATCTACTTCCTTGCCTGTTCCAGCTTTTAGGGGATGCCTGCATTTCATGGCCCAAGACCCTTTCCTCCATCTTCAAGTCAGCAACAGTTGATTGAGTCCTTCTCACATCACATCACTCTTCTGCTTCCGTCTTCCCCTTTAAAAAAAAATGTTTATTTGAGAGAGAGAGAGAAGGTGGCAAGCAGGGGGAGGGGCAGAAGTAAAGAATCTCAAGCAGACTCCCAGCTGAGGGAGAGCCTGATGTGGGGCTCCATCTCATGACCCTGAGATCATGGCCTGAGCTGAAACCAAGTGTCAGACGCTTAACCTACTGAGCCACCAGGTGCCCCATCTGTCTTCCTTTTTCAAGAAACCTTGTGATGACTTTGGGTACACCCCCACAATCCAGGATAATCTCCTTATTTTAAGGTCAGATGATTCGCAACCTCAATTCCATCCAAAACCTAAATTCCTCTTTGCCATGTAAAGTAACATACTCATAGGTTCTGGGGATTATAATGTGGACATCTTTGGGGGGCCATTATTCTGTTCTACCCCAAATTCTATAAATTCTATTCTTTCTTCTCTATAACTGATTTTCTTACTTGGCCCTGTGTAATTTATTCATTTATTCACCCATCCATTCACTCATTTTATAGAGAACTTCTGTTGTTCTGTGGTCTAGTATCCATTGCCCCATTCTATACAGTATCCCAAACCTTCCCTTGGGAATCTACCTCTCACTGTCAGTTTATGTGTTCCAGGACAAGAAACCTCTACCCAACTCCACCCCTGGCCACAGTGGCTTTTTTCAGAGACATGTGACCCCATAAGATTCAGTGAGACTATTGGTGGAACTAGTGAGAAAGAAGAACATGTTCTTTTTCCCTAAGATTAGAGGGAAAATGAACATCTGGAGATACCAGGGAATGTCACAGGAAACCTGGAAATGGAACCAACACTCAGGAAGGCAAAGCTGAGAGATGAAACTAAACTGAATAGTAATGCCATCATTTAAGCCCCTGAATCGAACCACACCTGAAGTCAAATCAACCTCTGGGCTTTTCAGTTATGAAGTCTGTTTCTCTTTTGATTCAATCTGGTTAGATTAGGTTTTTCTGTCATTTCTAACTAAAACAATTCTAAGTGAAATGCATTCCTTCTCTTCTTTATTCAACAAAATCCCACTGCACACCTACTTTGTGTTATGCACTGGAAATCACAATATAATATTGCTATCATGAGGAAGATTATGGAAATGTTCAGCATACACAGGTTATTTAAAGAATGGAGAGAGGGGAAACAACTAAGCTGACATAGCTCAATGAACAGGAATTTTCCAGGCTAAGGTTGGGGAGAGATGATGATAAATTATGTTTCAGATAGAAGGAAGAATATGTGTAAAGAATAGGAAGCAACGGACCCTCTTCTTGGTTTCCACATGTAAGTCTTGCCTCTATAACCAGAACATAAGCTCCTCAGTATCCATCTAGATTTAAGGTGGCATTATAATAATAACTATAATATAATAATAACAACAAAGAAGAAGAGTAGTATCAATAAATGCTAATACTGTTTGAGCCCTTACCATATATCAGCCACGATTCTAAGTACTTCCTGTGTATTATTTAATCTTCAAAACCATCCTCTGAGGTATTTATTATTATTGCAATTATACACATGGGGACACTGAGGCAAAGAAAAGCTAAGCAACTTGCTGAGTGTGGCAGACACCTCTGGTTCACTAACCAACAGGCGTTCCTCTATTTCTCCGCGGCTAGCAAAACCTCAGTTTTCATTCAAAAGATCATGGCTAGATTTTTTTTAGACCACATATTATTTTTGTACAATCATAGAAATATATATTCAAGGGAAGCCAGTTGGTCAGGGTAGTCCTAAATCTGCTTTACACCTAGAGTCTCAACACTTTTCCGCTCAGAGTCATCAATGCTCAAGTCTTTCCATGTGATTATCCTCGGGACCACCCAGAGCTTTGATGATGTAAGGTTTCTCAAAAGGGTGCCCCTCTGGCATCTCTGGCCTGCGTTCCCAGGACACCATCAGCATTCTGCAGGGTTGGTGCATGAGCACAGGCAATGTTTAGCACCAGAAACTGCATGGCATACCCAGGATCAGAGATGTCAAAAATACACAGTGTGTGAGTGTGCACATGAACATTCGCACACAACTTAGGTTAAAAAAAGAATAGTAACTCTGATTCACCAAGGTCACCAGTATAATACGTGGCGGAGCTCAGTGTTGAACCCAGGCATCCAGACTCCAGACAAAGCCACTGGGCTAAACAGCTTTTGTTCTTTAGCTAAAGTGCTATCAATATATCTGATTTACTGGTAGTTACCCCCTAGCGTGTTGTGTTGAGAGGGATTCTGAAGCCATGGTGTGTTATCTGTGACTGCCATGGAACCCTGACTCATGACCTGTATCATGCAAGCCACAGGTTTACCTTTCTTAGATGATCATCTCAACTTTGATTCAAAGTCATGAATTCCTACAGCTTGAACAGGACAAGCTTGTACCTAAACACTTCAGAACAAATAGGCAGGACTGCCACAAATGGCCATGCAGCTTGTGTGCTGAGGAACTGTAAAGATTGCTATTCCTATAGACTATGGTGTAAGTGGCAACCCCTGGATTTGTGCAGTACACAACCTGCACAGCTGTGCTGGGAAACTCTTCAAATAGTAATTCTTTATTTAAACACCAGGAATACAACCTTCATAGCTAATTACAATCATTTATTCTGGAATTTTATAACCAGTATGAAGGTCAAGTTATTTTTATGTCTAATTAAATTTCTCCTGTTTAAATTAAATTCTCTTCCTGGATGACACAGACTTAAGAATAATGCAAAGCATTTAGTCTGGCTCTGTAGGGGCTCAATATGCACAAAACATAAGTGAATCGTTAAAAATCCTTCATATATTTAGAGACAATAATTAAGTCTCTTATTCCCATTAGCTTCTGTGAGCTGAACAAATAGAGTTTACTTAATTAGCTATTACTGTGAGCAGGAGCAATGCTAAGCACTTTACTTCAGGATGTTGCTCCATCCTCACTGAAACCCTATGAGGAAGGTTTGCTATTATTCCCATTTTACAGATGAAGACTCTTGTGGTTGGGCCCTATAGGCAATCAACTGGGGTTCGTGTGACTTTTGGTACGTTCCTTCTGTGCTCCAGGTCCCCCAACTGTGAAATGAAAAGGACAACACCTACTTCAGAGTATTGCCCCAGAACTTACCATATTTAGCATCATGTCAGCACTTAGTACAGAATCAACATTCTCCCGCTGCTACTGTTATGATTCCAACATCTCAGCCTGGGAAGGGGCTGAGCGAGGAACTGAGCTCCAGGATGTCTTTCTCCTACTCTGCCCTTCTGACTCTATCACAGTTTGAAAAGGACCTGAGAGACTGTGTCATCACCTCCTCATTTTACAGACAAGGTTGCTGAGGCCCACTGTGGATCATTCTCACCCACTTAGCTACCAGAGAGAATCCGATGCTTGGAATAGTCACTGTCTCCTCTGTCCTACCCTACTGCTTTGAACCTGATCTCATGGGCCCAGGCTTCACCTTCCCATCAGGATGAACGGAGAAATCTTAAAAAAAAAAAAAAAAAATAGCTCATAAGGGACAACTTGGGAGTCATGTCATTTTATGCAGTAGTAAGAGATCATCCCTCCACCATGCCATGCTGATTGAGGTTCCAAGGGTCCCCAGGCTGGCACCTCACCCAGCCCAGGAGCCAGCTCATACCTGGACACCCCAGGGACCCACCACAATTACAAGACACCATTCACTTGCCCTGGGGACTTCTCGTGTGAATTAGTGTCTCCTATTAAAAGTGAAACCCAAGATAACAAATTGTCCTAAAAGGCTCAGATGTCTCTAATCGTGGTTTTATCTTCTCCCCCAGGCCTGGTGACTTCTAATGAGTTCCAGCTCACATCCTGGATGAATTATCGTTGGAGGAGTGTGTGCACTCAGTGAAAATAAACTAACAGCAAGACTCATGTTTACTCTTTAATTCACTCTATCCAAAAATAGTTTCCTTTTTAGAAAACATTTTTCAAATAGAGGAATGGATGTTGATTAACCCCTTGTGCTTCATACAGAAAACAAATTCACAAAGGACACACACACACACACACACACACACACACACACGCAGTTGGATTTATGACTTGATTCATGGCCTAATGGGAACTTGAAATATCTGTGATCTTTAAAAAGTGGCTTCGCATCCTGGGCCTCAGTTTACTCATCTACAGGTGAGGATAATATCTATATCTATGGCTGTCATGAGAATGCATGTAAATAAACTGTTCAGTTCAGCATATAGTAGTAAATGTTAGGTTTTTGCAAAAGCTAATATTTTATAATGTTATGCAAAGTTGCATATAAATTTAATTTGGGATATCCATCCTGTTTTCCCACTGATTTACATAATTTCAGTGATCCTTCATCTTTTTTCTTCATTCCTCCTGGATGTAGAGCAGATGATAGCTCTTGTTTCTCTGCCTTCCATCAAGTACTCATGATCTATAAGCAAATTCTTAGATGCCCTAGGGAATTACTCCGTAAAGGAATCCTATGCAGAAGCAAAGCAGTTGCCTGTAAAGTGAGTAATCACCTCTTAATTGATCTGGTTTATGAGGTAGTATATTGAGTTTCTGTAAGTTGAACCCACACTGTGGGGGTCGCTCCACTTCGATTTCCTTGGCAACCTCATTTAGTGCAAAAGAAATTAGGTAGAATTGCTTATGCTCCAAGGAAGGGAGAAATGAAGTTGCCCCTCATTGCCCCCCCTTCTCTCTACAGAGCAGTTTTGTTTTTGTTTTTATTTTTCCATAATTCCTTCGTCTTCCTGCCTGTGGAAGGGGAAAGGGCCTCCAGGCAGGGTCACTCATCGCTGTGGTGGTGAGGGTATGAATCTGAGAGTGGGTGTTTGAAGCAGGAGCCTGGGTCTGGGTAGAAATGGAGCCAAAGCCCTTGTCCAAAACAGCCACCACCTCCCTTCCCAGCACCTCCTGCCTCCTTTCCTTCATGCGCTCCTCACAGGGCTGCCTTGACCCTACCTAAAAAAAACCCAAAAGCCAAAGGGACTCTAGTCAAGGGCATCATGACTTCTCCCTCAGCTCTGAGAGATGAATCATATTCTGGTTTCTCCACTGATTAAAAGATGAATATGAATATGCATTCCCTCAGGGAACCATGGAGTCTACAGATGAAGCCTCAGCCATTATTCACGGGTTTAATATCTACCTTGGTCCTGGCAAGCATTTCAGCTTATGAAGAAGGCTCTCTGAGATGGAAGTCAAGAGAAGACCAGAAAAGAAAATACTTGAGAATGTTTTTACCTAAACCCCCTTTGTGGATATAAAGTTCACAGTCACAATTCTGGAACCACTGTTTCTGCAAATGGTGAAATAAGCTCTCACTCTTTCCTCTGCAAGATAATGCCATCATTCCTCTGCCCAAAACCCATCTCTTTGGGGTAACTTATTCAATTGAATTGAATAGTCTCCCCCTTTCCCTTATTCTTGTATCCTCTAGGGAGAAGCTAACTTCCCAGAAAGCTTTTTCTTACCTTCCTGGCCTTATGGGAGGATTCTAGATAATGCCTATCATCCTGGCAGGTCCAGGTATCACCCAATGTCCAGGTCGGCCTTCACTGAGGTATGCATCCCTCTAGGCCTGGGTGTTGGCTTGTCCCCCTGTTACATCCATGTCTGAAGTGTCTACCACTGATGTAACAGTGGCACAGTAAATGTAGGTTGTCCTCCCTTTGACCCAGCATCTCTTCTTGGCTCTGTTGATCCTGAGACTTGGCTGTATCCTCCCTGAGCTCCAGCTTTGGCCCATCACTAGAGACTCTGCTATGATGTCCCCTCAAGCCACATCCCAGTGACTCCATCGTAGCACTTGATTCCGACTTCTTAACTACATTATTCTCTGCTATCAAATGGGGTGGTAGGGGCATTTTGAGATCTCAACCACACTGACCAGACCTGAGAGAGACTCAGAGGCAGGGCATGGCGGAGACAGCACAACTCTCTTTACCTAAAAATGCAGCTACTTCTGTTGAACTAAAGCCATCCCATATTGGCATGGGGCACCTCAACCAAAAAGGTGGTCTCTGTTTTTATATCTCCAACCTGTCCTCCTCCTTCATGGATTCAACACAAAGCAGGAAGTGGTGGGGTGGGGGTGAGGGAGTAAAGGATAATTAGTCTATTCTCCACCCTGTTTCAGAGTTTGAACATAAACCCTCAGAGGATCCAAGGAGAAAACATATATCAGTCAGTAAGCATGGGGTTTGCTCATAGACACAGAAGTGCTCTATCAGTCTTAAAAAGATAAAGCTATCCCCATTAGCTAGCACAGTCTAATCCAATACCTAATCAGTTACTCAATTGATTTAACATCTGCATTCTTGTTACCCATGCCAACACAGTACCTTATACACAACAAAGGCTCAGAAATTATTTGCTGAATTCACTCACTTTAAGGAATGAAACAATCGGCTTGAAGACAAATCCTTTCCTCTCCACTGCATTGGGAGAGAGGGGGTTACTGGTGGCTCATTTGGGGACCCCATAGGAACTAGGACACGAGCTGGCTAGGAAAGGGGCAGGTACATATGAAACTTTCCAACCCATAATAGTCCTACTTCATGTTCTTCTTTCTTAATTATTTGTCAAGGGTCCCTTTGAAAGCAAGAGGCTGGGGCTCATTTAGGAAATCGTTTTGAAATTGATGAGCTCAGAGAAGTCCCCTTGATTCACAGCCTAAAGAAAGTGAGTATTGCTGAACAATAGAGTTCATCTTACCTCAAGATGGGAAGAAGCTGTGCATACAAGAACAAATGGTCCATACTCAGTACTATGCCTAGTACACAGCAGGACCTCAACTGATGGAAAGAATGATGACTTGATTTCAGATAGCATCCGAAACCTCACTTTTTATCCCCTCTTGTTCAGAGAGTGGCCACATTGCATATTTACTAGACCACGACTTGGCCATCTTAGCTATGCCAACCAATGTAGACAGAACGACAAATAGCCAAAAGAGTGGGATTCATTATTGCGCGTATGTGAATAAACCCCTGGCATGCCACATCCTAACCCTATCAGCAACTGGAACAAAAAGCTGGCTACTTCAGAATGCCCTATAATTTATTCAATATTGGCACCTACTATGTGTAAGAACCAGTAATGAGATTTCCTGTCTTGTTAATTTTCACCATTCTCATCAGTGTGAGGTGGTATCTCATTGTGGTTTTGATTTGTATTTCTCTGATGGCAAGTGATGTGGAGCATTTTCTCCAGTGGTTGTTGGCCATGTCTATGTCTTCTTTGGACACCTGCACCCCAATGTTTATAGAAGCAATGTCCATAATAGCCAAACTGTGGAAGGAGCCTCAATGTCCTTCAACAGATGAATGGATAAAGAAGATGTGGTCTATACATACAATGGATTATGACTCAGCCATCAGAAAGGACAAACACCCACCATTTGCTTCAACGTGGATGGAACTGGAGGGTATTATGCTGAGTGAGGTAAGTCACTCAGAGAAGGACAATCATCATATGGTTTCACTCATACAGGAAATATAAGAAATAGTGAAAGGGATTATAAGGGAAAGGAGGGAAAATGAGTGGGAAAAATTAGAGAGGGAGATAAACCATGAGAGACTCCTAACTCTGGGAAACAAACAAAGGGTTGTGGAAGGAGAGGTGGGTGGGGGGAATGAGTAACTGGGTGACAGGTACTGAGAGGGGCACTTGATGGGATGAGCACTGGGTGATATAATATATGTTGGCAAATCAAACTTCAATAAAAAGAAAAGAAGAGAACCAGTAATGAGAGCTTTGAGGCTGTGATGTAGGAATAAAACATAATGTCTGCCTTATAAATTGAGAGGAAAAATAAACACAAAATGTAGATTTAGTTGTAGCAGAAAATATATATTAGATGAGAACCAAGTGATATAATCATTGGGTGCTACAGGTTTTCAAAAGAGCAGATGATATCGATGAGGACCAGAGAGCTGAGGGAAGACTTCCTGGAGAATCTGAGATGGCTTGAGTCATGAGGGATGAATCATGGGTGGAGGGAGTCCTGGGACAGTGAGGAGAGCGAGTGTCCGTTGGCTTTCTCACCAGGGGATCCTCAGAGAAGACACTGGGGAGAGTGTCAACTAATAACAACAGTTACCACATGTTAGGCACTGGGCCAAGTTTGACGCAAATTACCTCAGGGAATCTTCTCAACAATTCTGAGACAGTGTTTTAGGTACTCTGGGTCTCCCCTTCTTCCTTCCTCATGGAACCTTGGTTTTGTTTGAGGAAACACTGTATTCAGTTAAAATACTTGATATCCTAGCTTCCCCTAAGGGTAGAGTTGGTCATCCTGGCATCATTGTGGCCAATGAAGTGGAAGATGGACTCACTTAATGGGATTCTCCTGAGGCTCTTCAAAGGGAGACAGGTAAAACTGACTCATCTCTTAGCCACCTTGTGGCCCTGGGTGCTTGGGCAGCAAGACAGCTTGGGTTCCTGATGAGTTCCTTGCACCATGGCACCAATACTGGATTGCCCACCTCTGTACTGCTTGTTAACATGAGAGGAACACTCTCTATTTAGTTAAGCCACTGCCATTCGATCTCTGCTATTTGCAGTATAACACAACCTTAATATGTACAGGTAATATTAATATCCTATATACAGACTAGGAAACCAGGCTCAAAAGTGTCATTGTTTTTAAGTAGCAGATCTAATATTCAAATGTAGACCAATGCAGAACAAGATTGATTGACCAAAATTGCACTGAGAATGTGTGAAACACCCGAATCCCATTTAAAAAATACTTGAAAGCAAGGAAACAGTCTTTTTTTTTTTTTTTTTTTTGATTCTTCATTTGAGAGAGAGTGAGCATGAGGAGGAGGAGGGACAGAGGGAGAGAAGCAGGCTCCCTGCAGAGCAGGGAATGCAATGCAGGGCAGGGCTCGATCCCAGGACCTCAGGATCATGAGCTGAAGGCTGATGCCTAACCCACTACACCACCCAGGTGCCCTGAAAGGAGGCAATCTTGAACAATTTCTTAACCTCCTGAGAAGTCTTTGTCATAGTCTACCTTTTATCCAACACTGGGAAGTGTCTCTATCTCCCGCAGTACATTGCTTTGGAATCTCCTAGAAGGCAGGATGAGGACATAATCACGCTCATAGCATCCTCTTGTCCCCACCTCCCTCAGTGCTTAGCTCAGGCTAAGAAAACACCCCCAAAATGCCCATCGGTTGAATTTTTTTAACTATCACTTGGGATAGTAACTGCCCCTGAGAAAGTACATCTTTCTGTGAATATATGCATGTGGTTGTGCTAGTGTGTACTTAAAGAAGTGTGTTACATTGTGTACACATATGTGTATGCCTGTGCATGCATACATCCCATGTCTGTATGTCTGAGGGGGGATACCGGAGGAAGAATATTTTCTCATCACTGTCAAATTCATCCTCCACCCCCCAGACTCCTACAGACCCTACAGTGACAGCACCAATGATTTTATTAGTGATAACTAAACTTTTGTGCAAGACCTGAAAATTTAATTTCCTTGTGGGAAGCTGTGGAGAACTAAGCTTATTCAGGGCCAAGAACTCATGAACTTTCTCAGAAAAGGAAGAGAGGATACCAGATACAGTCATTGGTCTTTAGATTTTCTTGAAAAATAAAAAAACACCAGCTTATTTTTGAACAGCCCCTTTGGAAACAGCTTCAGATTCTTTTTCTTCTATACCTACCCCACATTGAAGCGGAAAGGAAGAGACAAGCAGCCCTTGAAAAACATCTAATTCATTCCAAAATTATCCCATCATTGTGAATTTCTTTTCTCCATTATTTAAGAAAACAGAATTCCATTCAATTGTTTTCTTCTCAAATTGCTTGGGTGGTCAAGCACCTGATATTTAATGGGTGTTCACCATGTAACAGGCACTGTATTACGTGTTTGCAGGCTTTAACTCATTTAACTCTCCTATTGTGAAGATTAAGAAATGAGAGACACAGAGAAGACCTTGTGACCTTGTGCCCAAGGTCACACACCTGGGAAGTGACAGCGCTGGGATTCAAACCCAAGCAGTGCAGTGGCAAAGCCCAAGACTTTAACTCTATCACCGTACAGGCTGGTAAGTCTGGAACTCTCCTCCTGGTGTCTGTGTGTATCAGTTCTTCAAATGCAAACAACAAATACTAGATACACTTAAGCAAAAAGAAAAAAGTAGGAAAGACAGAAAAGCAACACCTTTCCCACCACTGACAGATTTGAGCCCAATTCCCACGAACAGTCTGATCATCTCAGCCTTGGTTGCAGCTCACCCCAAGACTAGGGTTGAACAAGTGACCCAAGGTAACCATCCCTGGTCTGCTTCAGAGGAAATGGAGGAGAAGCTACCAGAACCGGTAGTGTGGAAACAGGGTGGGAGAAATGATGTACATGCAATCATGCCTCTGATGAAGGAATGGGCCTTGCTGAATTTAATGCATTTGAGGTTTAATGCACCATGGGATTTTCAAGGTGTTCTACCCTTATAATTTATCCATTCACTCAATCATGCACATGATCATTCCCCAAAGTGTCCCTCTTATGTGTGAGTAGTGTGCTGGGCCATTCGCTGCTCCCAGAGACGCATGGCCCATGCAGGGACACCAGATGCAGTACACCCACCCACCCATTTTCCAAGCTCTACTGCACACCATAGCAAACCAGGCCCACTGGTGGGGACTGGGACTGGAGCAATGAACGAGTCAGATACAGTCCTCACCACATGCCTAATCTCCCAGTGGCAACAACAAATTAGAATAAGCAGTGATCTGAGGAGGCAAACAGCAGGTGCCTTGTTTAGGATGTGCTGCATATTTTCCATTTCTCCCTCCCAGATCCACTTTCCACCTATTTCCATCTTTCTTTGTGCCCCCAGTAGGCTAGCATGTATGTATTGTTTCCACAGGATCTCTTGTCCTCTGGCTTCCAGTTAGATCCAGCCAATTGAGGCATTGGCAGGAGATTGAGGGAGAGGAGGGAATGAGGTTCAGATATCTATTTCCCCAGCTCCTTCCCTGCTGGGTGGTTCCAAGTGGGTTGCTTCCTTCTATCCAAAGGTCCTGCCAGGCACTCTTTCCTATAATCCTAACAACTAGGACCACTTTCTTCTGGCCCCAAGAACTGCTTCCTCTTCTGTCTCTTCCAGTCCAGCAGGGAGAAGCTTTCCAGCTCTTGCTAGCTCCAGGAAGGCATCACCTCCCCTGGTTGGATTCCTTTCACTCTGCCCACACCTTTGGAAAAGCCCCCTTAATTTGCCTTAAGTGAAGGTAACACTGTGTCCTGTAGAGTGGCCAAGTGAAGTTTACCAAGAAGTGACACTGAAGAGAATGTATACTATTTTAAGCAAGAATATCAGAGGGTAATGCACGAGATGACCTGCAGAGCATTACTCCCAAAAGGAACCACGGTTTGGTCCTGCTAAAGCAATGCTACCCTTAGCTTTATTGATTCAGAATTTTTAAAATATTTTTATTTATTCATGAGAGACACAAAGAGAGAGGCAGAAACATAGGCAGAGGGAGAAGCAGGTTCCTGGCGAGGAGTCCAATGCGGGACTCGATCCCAGGACCCCGGGATTACACCTTGAGCTGAAGGCAGATGCTCAACCACTGAGCCACCCAAGCATCCCTGATTCAGCATTTTCAATGATAGAAGTTAAATTTTTGTAAGTTAAGTGTAGGGGATCTAAGAAATACCCTAAAATGAATGTGACTAATCCCTATACACAAGTTTTTTGGGGTGTCTGCTCAACCTATGCAGCCACTTCTCCAAAGACAGGTTTGTGCTGCTGAGTCTGCGTCTTGCTACAGCCCAACAGAGTACAGGCAGGCAGATACCTGGGCCAAACTAGACCAGTTCGTGGTTCAGCAAGGAATTAGACATGACAAAAATATCATTTCATCCTATGGGCGCTGGAAAAATGTGGGTTAGATGACAGCACATTTAGAGAGGTCAGGAGCCATCTGAACAACCAATATGCTAGAAGCCTGATTAATTATGCCAGTGTCCTCCTGGAACACAGCCTCTGTCCTCAGCTCTGTCCAATTCAGGTGGCAACCACTCAAAGTTGGGGTTCAGACCTGGCACGTGGCAAAAGCTTCAGGTGCTCCCTTTCTCTGCACTCTGCTACGACATCCAGGCCACACCTCCCATCTTTCTACATGCAGGCCACTCAGAAGCCAGTCTGTGGCTTGCTTTTTCTGCTGCAGGTAACAGCAAGCCACTCAAACTAACCAAAGAAAAAAGGGAGGGTATATTAAAAGCATATGGGGGTATCTCTAGGTACCCAGGGGAGAGGAACTCATCTGGGTTCTTTCTCAGACCGGCTACAGCAGTGAGCAAAAGCTAACAAGCTACACAATTCTGCGGTGAGATTTTTTTTAAATCTCCAACTGTACCAATCCTAGTTGGCCAGGAATGCAGCTTGATGCTAGCACATGTGGTAAGAACACTTAGGATTTTGACTGCCGGCTCAGGATGAGTCAACAGTATGATGTGGCTGCCAAAATAGCAGTGTAATCTTGGGCTGCATTAATAGAAGAGGAGGTGATGGTGCTTCCTTCAGTTCAGGGCATCATGTATTCAAGGCACAGCGAACCGAGAAGGGTGGCCAGGGAGGACTCAAAATCATGTTCTATGGGGAACAGTGGGATACCTGGGATGTTGCTGTCTGGCCTTTTCGGGGGGCTGACAGGAATTACCGGGACTTGGGCTTACCCATATGGAGTCTGGAGATAGACCACCTGATCTAAATCTCTGATTCAGCCACTTCCTAGCTTTTTCTTATATGTCAGGAGCATCTTAAACACTTCACAAAAAATATCTGATTTAATCCTCACTATAACCCTCTGAAGGATATATGTTTTTTAGCGAGGGAGGGGCAGAGAGAAAGAGAGAGAGAGAGAGAGAATCTTGAGCAGGCTCCATGCCCAGGGCTGGGCTCAACACAAGGCTCAACCTCATAACCCTGAGATCATGACCTGAGCCGAAATCAAGAGTCAAGTTGCCCAACCCACTGAGCCACCTAGGTGCCTCTAAAGAAGTACTATTTGTATTCCTGTTTTACAGATGGAAAAATTTATGCACAGAGAGGCCAATTAGCTTGCCTAAAGTTACACAGCTTGTAGGCTGAACAACTAGGCTCCAAAGGCAAGGAGTGTATACATTCTTTGCTCTGCCCCAGACCAGCCATATGTCCTTGAATCTTGTCACTTCCCTTCCGAATGTCCAGTTTGCCCAACTGGAATATGGGCTGAGGAATCCCTGTCCTACACCATCCTGGGGGTGTATGGTGTGGCTGAAATGATATTATTGATAGGAAAATGTTGGGGAATGGTTAATATGATATGTCAAAGGATATCTTATGTAAGCCTACGAGGCTCACAGAGAAAAAAATGAGGGCAGACTCCTCTCCCTACCACATACCACATGCCACTGCCACATATAGGGCTTTCATCCTGCTAATCTTTCATTTGCATAGTACAAACCCTCTGATCTCAGACTGTCCAATCAGCTTTTATAGCCACTCATTAGCTCCAATAGCCAATAGGAGTTGACACACTTTGGGGATTTTCCAGGACCAAAATTTACCCCACCTCCAGACATTATCTTTCTGATTTATTGTCTACTTCTGGAATTAGTGACAGTGCACTAATTCAGGCAGAAGTAATAACATCAAAAGCCATTTCTTGGGCATTGCTCTTATTATCTAATCTGCATAAGAAACCGCCCCAAAACATAGAGCCTTAAAAGAAAAACATTCCTTTTGCTTACAGATCTGCAGTCAGGGCAGGGCTTGGTAGGGACAGTTTGTCTCTGCTCTACTCAGCATCCACTGCGGTGGCTCAGAGGCAGGGCCATTGGCCTCACTTACTCTGGTTGGTGTCCAGGGTGGGAAGACTCAAGCAGCTTGGGACTGGAAGAGCTGGGGCTTCCTGGGCATCAGTCTCTCTCTCTGGGGGGGGTCTCCCTACATTCTCTCTTCAACATGGTGACCACAGGTTAACCAGACAATTTATACATTGGCACAAGGCTTCTTGGGCCCATGTCTCAAGATAGACCAAATGACAGTGGCAGGTGGACTCTCAGAAGTCACAGTGTGTTATTTCCATTGCACTCTGTTGGCCAAGGCACATGCTCGTTCGAGAGAAAGGAATCTAAACCCAGCGGTCAGTGAAGGAGTGTCATCATCACGTGGGATAAGGAGCTTCTGGGAAGGTATCGACGTTGATACAGCCATGTTTAGGCACTCTTATCTGCCACAGGCACTTACTATGTTCCCAGCATGGAGCTAAGTGCTTCACAGTCATTATGTATTATATTTAACTCACCCCCAAGTCCTGTTCTAATAGGCACTATTATCTCATTTTATGAGAGATGGAAGACTGAGATACAGAAAGGTCAGCGACTTACCCAAGTCACACAACAGCCTTTGGGGAGCTGGGGATGAGCCACAGGGTATTTTGACTATGAGGCCAGGGAAACACAGGTAAAGTTCCTGCTTCCATGAAGGAATGCTCATGGCAGCCACGTGGCCTGATGATTGACTGTGGGAGCCTGACATCAGCCTGCTAGGGTTTGTATCCAGGCCCCTCCATCACAGCCTGGTGCAAGCTTCTTCCCTTCTCCAAGCTTTGCTGTCTTCATCAGCAAAATGGGAATGACCACAGTGCCCACCTGTGAAGATGAATTGAGATGATGCAGGTCAAATGCTTCTAAATGTCAGCTGTTATTATTTTAAAAGTGGCTCCGGAAAGACATCTTAAAAAGACAAATCTACTACTACTACCAAAAATATTTGTCATGCACCCTCAAGCCCAGCAAAGACATAATTCGTTGGCATCATTACCTATCCCTATGTAGACAAGATGCTGGCCTGGAAAGGCACACCACCCTCTTCCTCTGTCTTCCTCCCTCTGATACACAATGCAGGTGGTACAGTCTGTAAGAATTCCTTGTGTGTCCTTCCCGGGTGGGGTACCTGGGCTGACTCAGCTGGGAGGTGTCCAGTGACTCACTAAGTATCAAAAGCTGATGAAATGTCCTCAGGCCTCAGGAAGGGAGCTAACACCCAGGAGACCCTCCTTACCCCAGGCTCCCAGTGGCTCTCAGACAGGAGAACACAGGCAGGAAATTGGGTCTCCATATCAGCAGGGGTGTTAATCATTCTGCGCACACACGTCTCCAGCTTTAATAAGAAGAGTTTCAGCTCACTTCTGAATATTCAAACTCAGGCCTTGTACCCCTACCTCATCCGTCCCGATGGCTTCAATTACCACCCAGAGCTAATGAGTCCCAAACCCACATCTCCAACCCAGACTTCCAGACTTCTTTCCAGAACTGGAAACCTCCCTCCACTTAGATGTCCCACAGACCCTTCAAACCAGCCTGCCCCCCACCTTGGATTCATCTTCTTCCCCTCACTTGGCCCAGGCTTTCCTCCAAAATGCTCAGTGAGGATTTCCATGGTGCGCCCAGTGGCCCAAACCAGAAATCCAGCCCCCCTTGACACTCCCCTGCTCTGCCCCCCACAGGTAGCCCATCACAAGTCCTGTTGTTTCTTCCTGCGGAGTCCCCTGTTCTTCTGCCAGATTCTCTCAGAGGGTATCCCAACCACTTCTATACTCATCTCCATCCTTCATTTCTCTGCCCTTACTGCTGTAAGAACTTGGTAAAATGAAACATAAGTACTGTCACTCTGCCTTAGCCTGCAATGACTCCCCCTTGCGCATACTCCTTAACACGGTTCCTAGGACTCTCTTGATCAAGGCACTGCCCATCTGTTATGATCTGAATTGTGTCCCTCACACCCAAATTCACATGTTGAAGCCCCAACCTCCAGGACCTTGGAATGGGGTTGTATCTGGAGCTTTAAAGAGGTGATTAAGTTAAAATGGCATCATTAGAGTAGACTCCAACTCCACATGACTGGTGTCCTTATAAGACGCCTCCCAGTTTACGCCTCCCAGTCTGTGGTCCTTTGTCAGAGCAGCCCTAGTTGACTAATGCACCACGGGTCACCTCTACCTCACCACCGCCCCACGGTGAGATGCTGCAGCTGTACACTCTGTTCCTACTCTACTCCGGGCTTGGCACTGCTCTTCCTTAAGATTCTAACACTCCTCCCAAGCTTCTTCATCCAGTCACCTCCTGCCAACGTTGACTGGAAGTCATCCTGGGCTCCATGTTTAAGTGTCTCCCCAAACAGCCTGCGACTGTCCCACTCACAGCCCCATATTATAACCACCCATTCACTCATCCATGTGTGTCTCTAGACTCTTGGCAACGTAGGCACAAGGGACCATGACACCCGTGCCTAGGACAGTGTCTGGTACAAAGAAGGCACTCTATAAATCCTTACCAGTGACTGGCACTTAGTGAGCTAATGAAAAGTCACAAATGATCCAAAATAATTAACAAATACAAAACTATTTTTAATATTTTTTTTAAAGTTCATAAGTATCTTAGTACAGATTCCCAACACAGCTCCTTTTCCCGGGACCTAAGTTTCCAAGCAATAGAGAGCTACTGTCTCATATAAATCTATTTCTTGGGCCTCCAGACAGTCTGTAAAAGAAGGGGTATCTGTAGATCCTAAGCTGAAGGTGTGGGTACAGATTTGTTCAGGCTCTCGAGCCCCCATTTAACATGTAGCAACATGATGAGCTTAGCTTCGTGGCAGGGAAAGCCAGCCCCAGAATTCCCGGCCACCTCCGTAAGTGGCCAGCAAGAAAGCCCCCTGTCTCTCCAGGGCAGCATGTGGCACCAGGACATATATCCATCCTGGTCTTGAGTCAGGCGATGGAAGTGCTGTTCCCATGCCCAGCATGGGAGGGTGGGCCTGAGTCCCCTGGCTCTGCATGAACTGAACTGGTCCTGTACAGAGCAGAGAGTAGCTTCACCTGTAAGCCTCTCTTTGGCCCTGAGTGTCCCCTGCCAGGTGTTGGACTTACGTGCATTTTACCCACATAGGGTGAATCTGGGTTCCCTGAATAATTATCTGCTTGTTTAGAATAAAAAAGAACCTGATTCTAGCTCCCCGTGGAGCAAGAGTGAAGGTCCATGTGCCGACAGATTTCACCCCACCAGCCTTCTCTGCTTCCTTCCCTGGTTTATTTTCATCTATGTCACTTGTCACCATCACCTAATTGACTATGTATTTATTGTATTTGATCACCCCACCCCTTACCCCCACCATTATCAGTAGTAGTAGGGGGCACTATGAGGACAAGGATTTTGTCTGTTTTCTTCTCCGCTATTTCTCTCATGCCCTGAACACAGCATGGTACATAATAGGTTTTTAGGGTAGGTTGAGTGACTAGATGAATGACAGAAGGAGAGAATGAAGGCACACACTCCCCTCTGCCCTTCCCCACTCTCACTACTACCTTGGAAATCCCCCTAAATCCACAGTGGGAAGCCCCTCGGGTGCCCCTTGCACCTAACCTTCCTTTAAATATTTTATGTGCCAAAATCAGTCCTTGGCCCATCTGTGAATATTGCTCCAACCCTACAAATGCCCCTCCACGGACAAGGCAGGTTCTGGTCACATATGCGAAATGAGTCAGGAGTCTGTTGATCCTAAAACCCATATATAAGCAGATCCACCAGTGGCCTGGATTTCCTATCCTCTCTGGAGCATGAGGCTAGGACCTCAGCTGTGGAGGTACAGTGGATACCCCGGGTCCATCAGCACCCCTTCCTCAGGACACACTCAAGGGGTTGGAGCAGAGAGAGCACTGGACCAGGAGTCAGCATCCAGCCTCCAGGCTGGCTCACCAACCTCAATCCCTGGCAAGTGGGTCAGACTTCCTGAGCCCAGAGGTCTCTCGGGGGCCATTGTGAGAAGCAGGCGAAGCCCAGGAGAGGAGAGCACCGTGGTGAGCGGCTCAGGCTGGGATTGAGTGCCCCATCCACCACTTGCTAGCTACGTGACCTCCAGCAGGCCTCATTATTATCTCAGGGTCCAGCATGTGGTTAACAAGCCATGATTATTAAATGTAAAAGAATGTAAGAGGGTAACCTGATCCCAGGAAGGAGGGAGTAAAAAGGTGGGTGTGGTACAAAGGTACAGTCTCCCTGCAATTATCTGGGAATCTGAAAATTGTCCTGTTCCCCATTCTCCTCCCCCTCCTGGCCTCCACATGTTTCGGGTGGGGGGGTGGGCAGTGGCAGGGAGAGGAGGTGACATGGGTATGTTCCTTTGGGCATGGTTGGGCTGCTGCACCTGGAATCCTCCCAGAAGCTTCAGGTACTAAAGCCTTCCCTTAGTTGATGACTGACGTGAGATCCATATGTGACCTCCACCTTGAAAAGGCTCTGGAGTCAGAGAGATGGCAGTTCAAATCCCAGCTCTACCACTTAGCTGTGTGACCTTAGCCAAATTCTTTATCTTCCCAGTGCCTTCGTTTCCTCCTCAGTAAAATACAAACAATGATAGGTAGCACCTCCCTCCTATGGTGATGGATTGCTGACACATCCACGTCCCCAAAGCAAACCCCATGCTTTCCAGCCTCTCTGCCTCAGCTCTTCATGGTTCTCCCCTCTACTGCCTCCTTCCCTCCTCATATCTGCCTGCTGGAACCCAAACTAATCCTCGGGGCCATGTTCAAATGATACCACCACCGTAGAGTTTCCCCAGGTTTCTCTGTCATGTGTCCTCTCCTTCCTTTCAATCTTCCTGACACACTACCCTTTTCTATAAAGTCATCTTGGAATAACACCAATGAGGTACGTGTTTTATTCCTAGGCCCCTTCTCAAGAGTAAGCTCTGGAGTCAGACCTAGATTTGTCTCCAGCTTCGCCACTTGATAGCTGCGTGACCTCAGCCAAGTCACTTAAATTCTCTGATCTTCCGTGTCCTCACCTGTAAAAATCACATGCTGAAACACAAGGTTTGTGGTAAGAATGAAAGGGAATAATGTATATAAAACATTGAGCATGGAGCATAGCACATGGTATGGGCCAGGAAATATTTTAATTGTAACAATAATTAGTACTAAGGAGGTGACACTGCCATTTGAAATTCATCCCCCTGGGTCTCTCTCCAGGGTGGGTACCTTCTCAAGTGTGGTCTTGGGGTTAGTTGCAGTGGCCCCAGGGAAGAGCAACTGGTCAACCCGCACTAAAGACTTGCTGTTCTTTTGACAACAGAACTTTGGGTGCCTGATGTAAGAGGAGAGGAGAGAAGAGAAGGGGCAGAGAGAAGCAGCTAGAAGGAGCTCCAGAGGAAACATGTGCCTATTTCTCAGTCTCGATCTTAGTTCTAAGCAGAAGCGGGTATACCATGGAAGATGGCCACCATGTCTGGAGGGCGCCACATGAGGCACCTTTCCACAGGTTTTCTCCTGACTCTCATGACAGACCTTCAGTGTCATCATTCACCCCTGTTTTCTAGTTGACAACTCTGACCTCAAAAAATGTAAAGCCATTAATCCAAGGTCATGCAACCAGTGGCAACATAGCTCAGTTTCAAACCTGGGTCTGTCTTACCCTGGGACTCATGGAGAAGAGAGAGGGCCAGAAGAAAGAAGGGAGAGAATGTTTATCCATGGAGAGCACACACCTCCATGATAGGGCAGAAAAAACAATCTGTGAAAATGTATGGTTTTATTTATGGAAAATTAATTCAGCATACAACTTCATCATAATACCATTTCTCGAAACATTAACTCCCATCAATGTTGTAAAAGTCTGGGAAGCTACAAAATGTCCTTTTTAAAAAAAAAAAAAAAAAAAAAAACCTCCTATTAACTATAAACATCCACATTTCAGGCTGACCAAGATTTCCCCTCCTGCCCTCATAATCTGTTGATTTTAAATCTAGAAAGGTCATGGGGTGGCCCCACGGGTTACAGTGGCTTGAGGAAGGTTCCCATCAGCCTGCAAGCCCAGGGGAAAGAAACGCTCCCTTTAATTGCTCTGTGAATTAGAGCCTCCCCTTTTGATTTAAATCCGTAGCCACAAATGTATTATTTTTCCCCAATCCTAGAAACAGCAGGGAAGCATTTTTCTTTCTCTTGTCCGAGACCGCCCTCTAGTGCTCTCTACTGGAAAGCCAGCGCGCGGAACCCCACCGCCCCTCAGACCCTTTCAGGCCTCCTTGCTGGGCATCCCTGTGTGCCAGGCACCATCAGCGCGGCTTCTGCAATGTCCTAGGAGCTTAGCGATCCGACTGCCAATGCGGAACTACAGGGAGGGTCTGGGGAAAGTGGCCCAATCCGGGGCCTGGAGAGCTGGGTTGGAATCCCCACTCTGCCACTTACAGCCCAAGTGACCCTTGGGAGGCAGGTCGGTTCCCTGCTGGACTCGTTTCACCGCCACAGAGCTGGTAATTTAACCAACCTGTCCATCTTCAACACAGACCATATTAGATGCATCCTATCCTTATTTAATCTTATCGCCTCTCTACTCTTGGAGCACACCTAGTTTTTAAGACACAGAAAAGGCAGGAGAGGTAGTGGGTGAGCTCAGATCATGGCTTCAGAAGCCCTGGGTTCAAATTCCGGGTCTGTCAGCTGCCTACCTTGTTACCTTGGACAAACGACTTAACTTCTCTCAGTCTATTCTTTCTTGTCTATAAAATGGGCACAGTCGTAGCATTCATCAAGGTAAGTCAGGTTCTCGAACTCTGGTGTAAGCAAAATCCCCTGAGGATCCTGTTAACAGGCTAGCTAGCTCCTTCTCAAACTAATTGGTCCAGAATCTCTGAAAATGGTGCCAGGTATCTGAGCAGTAACCAAGGCAGCTAGGTGGTTCTGATGTACAGCGGCCTTTGACAACAGGGAAGGTACAGCAGCCCCCCCGCTCCTCAAGCCTGGCTACACAATAGAGTCTTTAAAAATGTTGCTGCCCACTCCCACTAGAGTCTAACAGAACTGGTCCAGGAGAGTCTGGCGTTGGGATTTTTAAGAATTCCTGGGGTGATACTCCTGTGCAGCCAGGGCTGAGAACCACTGCCTTAGTCCAGTGCCTAATACACAGTAAGTACTTAATAAATGTTAAAAGAAGCCCCAGCAACACATCCACATCCTGACTCAAACACCTTTATTCAACAATAACAAATAGTGAGCCTCTGTCAGGTGCGAGGCATTGGGATTGGAACGGCCATCAAACCAAAACAGAAAGGTAAGACCCCTCTATCCACAGGAAGATCACAATAATGCAGCAGGGCCAATTTGTCCTTTTGCTCTAGGCCCTCCCGATTATAAAGCCAGCCCAAGAAGCAGGGGCTGTAAATCATGCAGGGCCTTATGGGTCACGGATCATCACACTAACTGCCATTATCTCTTTTGGAAAAAGAGAGATTTCGAGATGCCCTTGCACCTTCCAGAAAAGTGACTATCTGATGGTAAGATTTTAATCAGAGACCGGGGCATGGGACAGGTGCCTGTTTGGGGCACTAAGACCTACCCTGACTTACTGCATCCCGGTGTCTGACTATTCCCCTTTGAGTTAGGCCATCTGAGCAGGAGACGCAAGACCGTAGCCTGGAGCTTCCCTCCTGTCCCCTCCACCCACTGGCCTGCAGCCTACAGCCTCCCTCTTCTCTGCTGACTCATCTGGCCAGCTGTTTCCAGCTGTAAAGACAAATGGGAATACTTACTCTTAATCTGGATTTGAGCTCTGCACCTGCTCCCCTTGGCTGGGGCTGAGCCTACTTCAGAGGCCAGGGATAGAGAGGATGTAGGGGAAACCCCCTTTTTTTTTTAATCACTGTAGCTACTCTGCCAACCCCCAGCTGCTCATTAGCACCTATGAATGAGGCCAGGGAAACCCAGTGAAATCTTGTTAAATCACCGAGTGTGGGAGGAGGGAGGCTAGCGAGGCCTCTCCTGGTCTTCCAATCTAAAATAACTCCATCACTCTCTCTCCTGCATTATCTTTATTCGTAGCACCTATCACAAGCTGACACTTACTCTGTGTTTGTTTACTTCTCACGGTCTGCCTTCCACACCAGAATGTAAATGCACCGTCTGCAGCACCAGGCAGCACGTGACACCTAGGGGGATGTTTATTGAATATTGTTTGTTGAATGAGTGAATGAATGACTAAAATGAATGACTCGGGGTTTCCAGAGTAGAATTAGGAGGGGAGCAAAGAGAGCACAATGGGCGTGTAGAAATAGGACAGCAGAGTCTGTCTCTCCTAGTATTGAAGAAAGGCACTGACTTGTCACCTCTTAGAGAGGGACAATGAGTTAAGTGAATTTGCAGGGCTTTCCCCCTGGAAGAGGGAGGGAGAGGGCGTGCCAGGAGCCCTCAGATGGGGATCAAAGGACATCAGGAATGAGCAGCCCAAGTGACACCATCAGACGAGCCCGTTGTGCCTGCAGGGGTTTTTTGTTTGCTTGGTTTTTGTTTTTCTACAAATGGTGTGATTCCACATTTAAAAGCCAGCCTCCTTGGAAAAGCTGGCTGGCAACACATGATGGAGCCCCATTCACTCAGGGCATCGGTGGCCTGTGCCCTCAGGCCCCTGCCCCTCTACCCAGGAGGGGCTCTGCAGGACCACCTCCCCGGGCTGCCCTACTTGCACATTTCCTGCCCAGCCCCAGAGGCTTTGAATCGCTTTCTCCTCCTCTCCCTGCCCTCCTGGCTTTCTTTGCTCCCACTCCTGGCCTGGAAGGCTCCCCCCATCCCAGGGGCTGCATCCAGGTTGCACTGGGCAGCAGAATTCGTCAGGTTGGCAAACCCAGCGACAGCTGCTTTGTCCTCGCGCAGCAGCCAAGCTGGGTGCAGCCTCCCAGACCTAAGCGGCCAAGGTCACCTGGGGGACACGCAGCATCTCTCCTGTGCAACCACATGGCAAGCCGAGGGAGGGGGAAGAAGGGTTATGCTTTCCCTCCCTCGCGTGGCTTCTAAGAATTTCGCCACCAGGGTGATTTTATTCAGGTCACCTTCCCCAGCTCTAGACACCAACACCCACCCCTCCCCTTCTTGCTTAGCCTGGCAGACATAAACCCCCAGTCTTCATGATCTCTGATCCCCTCTTCCCTTTATCAGCCCCCTCCCCTTAAATTTCTCAACTCATCTCTCCTCTCTTTTCATTTTTCTCTGTGGCCGCAATCCTCCAGCCCTGCAAATCTACTCAACCATCTCGGGCACGCAGCCTGCTCCTTCTTGTTATTCATATTCTTGAGAATAATGGTTAATAAATAAGACCTTGCTTTCAAAGGGCTTTCACACCACCAACCAGAGCCTCACAAGAACCATATGAGGTAAATAGTGACACGCAGAGCTTAAGTGACTTGTCTACGATCAGCAGCTAGTTAGTGGCTGAGCCAAGTCGGGAACCTATTTTAAGTGCCATTATTTATGTCTTATCGGGAGATTACCATTTTAAAAAGTAAATGAGTGGAAATGACAGTCCAGATGTTAAAGTATGACTATATTATATTTTAAGGGCAAGATTTATTCCCTCTCCTTAGTAGTATAATTAAGGTATATGAAATAAGATTTTGTTTTACACTTGCCTTTCAAACAACCTTTCAGAGACACCTGCATTGCTTTGGAAAAAAAGGAAAGCCATCTGCTCATTTAGTCACTGCATTAAACACCTACTCACTCACTCAGTCAACAATTCCGTGTTGTATTCGTCCTACATGCCAGACCCCAGGGCTTGACACAAGACATGAGCTGGTGAACAAAGCACGCCCGGCCTTGCCCTCCTGCTCTTGGAGTCTAGTGGTGAAGTCAGGGATCACACCGAGGTTCACAGCAAGGATGTATGATCAGAAATACGCTGAGTGTCGTGGAGGAGGCACAGGGGCTCTGGCCACTTCTAGCAAAGAAATCTGACCCAGTCCAGGAGCTTGGGGAGGGCATCCCAGGGAAGTGACCATTGTCCCAGGAAGGGAAAGATGGGAATTTAACACTGGGAAGAGGGAAGGGAAGGGACTTTCTAAAAGAGGGAACAGCACACGCCATGCTCCGCTGCTGGAGGGACAGTAGGAATTGCGGGAAATGCAAGAAGCTGGAGGAGTGAGACCTGGACGCCTCAGGCCTTATGGGTCCAGGTGGGCCTCTTGGGCTCTTCCCAGACAGCAGGATGAACTGCTTAAAGCAGGGGTTTGACATCATCAGGGTAAGTCCAGTTAGGTGCTGAGAATTTTGGATGGCACAGGGAAAAGAATGTTTCAAACTTCAGAGAACTTTCCATTACTTTCTTTAGCATTAAGCAGCCCAGCTCAAAATTAGGACATTGATTTTCTCAGAACTATAGATACCGCTCGTAAGCTTACACTATTAATAATAATAATAATATTAAGCACCTACTATATATATATGATTTCATGTAATCCTTGCTTCACTACAATTTATAAGACAGGCAGCGTGATTTTCCCCCATTTATAGATGAGGGAAGTGAAGTTCAGAAAGGGATAGTAATTTGCCCGAGGTCACACAGCTACTGGCAGATCCAAAGTTCAAAATTAGAAGACTTTCTAAATGCTGGACTCAGTCATCTCTAGGCTCTATAATCTTGGGAATCCCCACCTAGAAATTCAAGGGCAGCCAGCAGGAGGGGTCTAAAGAGTTTGTCATCACTGGGATGTCAGGATCAACAATGGGGTACCCTTTGCTGAAAGCCAATGGCCAAACCTCTCCTAGTCTTACTTGACCCACAGCAGCAATGACCTGGTGATCACCCCTCCTTCTTGTAACATGTTCTTCTTCAACCGTCACCTCCTTCAATCATCTCCTCCTTCAACATTGTCCTCCTACTCGCTGCTTGCTCCTGCTCAGTTTCTTCTGCTAGCTACCCCTCCACGGCCCACCCTTTAATGGCTAACCTCTCCAAAGCTCAACCCTTCACCGTGTTCCTATTTACAGTCCCTCATATGATGATCTTATCCAGCCCAGGGCTTTAAGCTGTGCCTACATACTGACGATAACCAATCTATATAGCCCTCATCTCCCTACCTCCCCACTGATGGTGTTTCCCTATGGTTGATGGATTGACCTCCCAGGTTCGCTCTGGATCCCCACCCCCAAACCCTGTCCTGCCTTTAATGTCCTCATCTTAACAGATGACATCTCCTTGCACTTGGTGGCTCTGGCCAAAAATCTAGGTCTTGTCTTTGATCAATATCTTTCTCATGTTTCACATCCAAACCCTCAACAAGTCCTGTCCCGAATCTAACCACTGCTTGCCATTTCTCCAATACCATGTTAGTGTAAGCAAGAGTTTTTCTATAATTTTTTTTTAGATTTTATTTATTTATCTTTTTGAGAGAGAGAGAGAGTGCATGTATGAGCAGGGGGAGGGGCAGAGGAGAGAGACCGAGAGAGACAGAGTGAGGTTCTCAAGAGGACTCAGCGCAGAGCCTGACACAGAGCTCAATTCCACAACCCTGAGATCCTGACTCAAGCCAAAAACCAAGAGTCTGATGCTCAACCAACTGAATCACCCAGGTGCCCCAATCGTTTTTCTCTCACCTGGATCATTGTAGTCCCCTCCTCACTGGTCTTTCTGCTTCTCCCCATACTCCTGCACAGTAGTCAGGGTGCAGGTGTTTAGCCTGTGCATGTAGAGTCTGACCTGGGTTCAACTGGCGGCTCAGCCCTGGGGCAAGCCACTTAAACTCTGTTTCCCCATCTCTCAACCAGGGGTTATAAAACCTAGGTCAGAGCTTTGAGTATTCGGTGAGATGTTTAGGGTGGTTCCTGGTTCATAATGAGCACTCAATAAATGTGTGTTACTGTCACATTCTCCTCAGATTTCCTAGAGGCTGATCCCCCACAATTTACAACTCCCTGGTCAGTAAACCATGCAACACCTAATTCATTATGTGCCAGCTTCTTGAATCTTCGCCGGCCTGTGGCAGCCACTGAGCACTGTTCCAGGCTCCATCACTTGATGTCTGTTAACCTTCAGGGATGGGCACCGAGGTTCAGGGGCAGAGTTTTGAAATGTCAAGTGACATAGGGTTTGGACAGCAGTTTCCCTCACTCCCAGTGAACCACTCCCCGAAACACCTATCCCCCAAGCCCAGAGGGGAGCCCTGACATTTGCAGCCTCCAACTCTGGGGCAAGATTTTGCTGTCACATCCTGGAAGTACCAAAGTCTTGGCCAAGAGAGGAGGTGGGTGTGGTCGGGGCAGAGCCATTGTTCATGATGTCTGTGTCCTACTGTGGGATTTCCAAACTATGCAAACAAAAGTTCTCATCCTTTGAAACCCAAACCCCACAGGCTAGGGTTCCCTTGATGCCTGATGCCCATCTTCACCTTCTCTCATCTTTCCTGACTCCTTCTTGGAAGGCGGACCTCAGGCTGCAGTATTCTAGGTCAGCTCTTCGGCTCGCTGGTCATGTGACCTGGGGTAACTGTGAACCTCCCTTGAACCACAGTTTCTCCATCGACAAAATGGAAAATAGTATTTTGTGACCATCACAAAAATAAGAAGCATCATATCTGAAAATGGGCAGCACAGGATGGCAGGAAAGATTGGGATGCCTCAGTGGCTCAGGGGTTGAGATCTGGCTTGGGCTCGGGTCGTGATTCCCGGGTCTTGGGATCGAGTCCCATTTCGGGCTCCCCTCGAGGAGCCTGCTTCTCCCTCTGCCTATGTCTCTGCTCTCTCACTGTGTCTCTCATGAATAAATAAATAAAATCTTAAAAAAAAAAGAAAGAAAAAAAAGAAGATGGCCTCTGGGGTTTGTGTCCAGCTCTTCCATGCACTGGCTGACCTTCAAACAAGTTACCTAACCTCTCGGTTTCATTTGTAAGATGGGGATAACAACTGTTCTTCCCTCCATGACATGCTGTGGGAACCAAAGGTGATGACACATGTAAAGAGCCTTGAACAGAGGCTACAATTAGAAAGTGCCCACACTGGCTGTTATTTCCACCCACTTCCTATGGCCTTCTGGGGGACTGATTGTGCAAGGAGCCTGGTCCCCAGGGAGGGAGGCCCCAAGGTCAGATGGAAGACAACCCCAGTATGCGCTCCCTAACAAGAAGGCTTCACTGTAATTTTCTTGTTTCCCAGGATGCTGTGCAACAAGTAGTGAACTAACTCCCAAAAAAGAGGCTGCTGGAACCTGCATGGGGCAAGTCTTCCCACAGAGCTGCAAGGGAAGACCCTCAGGCAGGCACTATCTGTATCATCTATTCCTAACTCTCACTCACAGAAGCATGCAAAGTGAACTGGTTTCAAATAGCATCTGGCCTCCCGCCTCCAATCCATTCTCCATATAACAGCCAGAATAGGCTTGCTAACATGCAGCATTCAGCAGTGCCTGTCCTACCCCTGCTCCACAACCCGCCATGGCTCCCCAGCACCCCAGGAGAGAGTCCAAACCCCTTACTTGATCTCGAGATTCTCACACAATCCGCCTCCAGCCCCATTCTCAGCTGCTTTCTTTCCAGACCACGTGCTTTCCCCATCCCCCGCCCCCCACCCCCGACCCCTGCCCCAGCATTGCCACTCTGCTGGACTTACTGCCCCAAAGGGAATGTTCAGACCTTTGCGGTTTTTCTCATTTGGTTTCCCCAGTCCGGGATGCCCTCTTACCTCTGGCAAATGCCTACGGATCTCCCAGTACCCAGTTTTTTTTTTTAATAATAAATTTATTTTTTATTGGTGTTCAATTTGCCAACATACAGAATACCCAGTTTAAATGCCACCTCTTCTGGGGAGCCTGCCCTGACTTGGTTAATTAACACCTTATTTGCACTTCATACAAATCTTTGTCAAAGCCAGTGGTGTGTTGGTAAATGCTTAACAACAGCTCTCTGGGGAGGCAGGGTGGGAGGAGAGCCATGGCCTGCAGTGCTCCATGGTGTAAATGCTCTCACCCATAGCGAATTTCAAACTACAATGATTTAACACTCGGCTTGCAAATTCGCTACAAATTTAACAGTTGGCCCTCGTGAAGAAGTACAAGCCAGCTCAGCACATCACATTAGATGACTTTTTTCCATGATCCTTAGTGGATTCCTCATTCCCTTCATATAAAGTCCAAACTCCTTAACAGAGCTCATAGCCCTGAGAAAACCTGGGTGGGGCTGCGGGAGGGTGGAAGGTTCAGGGTTAACATGCAAGCAAACTAGCAAGTACAGAGATCCTGAGGCAGCAGTGGGCTCGTGGCGTTTAAGGTCAGTGTAGCTAGAGCAGAATTGTGAGGACTTGTACATTCTGAGCACATGGGAAGCCCTGGGAGGGTCTGAGCTGAGCAGGAACACAATCTGATATGTTTATTTTATTTTATTTTATTTTATTTTATTTATTTTATTTTATTTTATTTTATTTTATTTATTCATGAGAGAGAGAGAGAGAGAGAGAGAGAGAGAGAGAGGCAGAGACACAGGCAGAGGGAGATGCAGGCAGAGGGAGAAGCAGGCTCCAGGCAGCCCGACCAATATGGGACTCGATCTCGGGACTCCAGGATCACGCCTGAGCCACCCAGGGGTCCCGCTATCTGACATGTTTTAAAAGGATCAGGGTTGACAGCACCAATCAGGAGCCAGACAGCCATCTCAGCCCACCACTGACTAGATAGGGTGACCTCGGACCTCGGGCAAGTACTCTCCTATAAGAATCTAGGTGAGTTGAAATCTGTGAAGTACCCAGACTTATGCCTAACACAGAGTGAGCACTATTTAAGTATTTGTCTTAAAGTATAAAATAAAGACAATCTGCAACCGAGGTAATCCTACCAAAGGATCATTCTGTGGAGTCAAGGATGGAAGCAAGGAGACCAGACAGGAGACTAAGATGCAGGCAGGAGATACCGGAGGCCTGGATCAGGGGCAGCGGTGGCAGGGGGTTCGGGGGGTGTAGGTGAAGGCAGGGGCAACCTGCCAGTAGCATTTCACAGCTGTGCAAGAAGGGAGTCGAAGATGATGCCAAGTTTTTTGGCTTTTGCAAAAAGAAAGCTAAGTTGCATTCACAGAGATGGGTGGTGGGGATCACCATGGGAAGAGCAGGTGTTAGGGAGAGAATTGATGGACGGGGTCATGAACACGGTCTTCATGAAGTCATGACCGCATTTGACACGGATTTTCCATGACTCTTCCACGCACACCCACCACCACCTTTCAAGAGAGGTATTCCTACCACCACATAAAGAAACCGAGGCTCAGAGAGGCAAAGTTACCCCACTAACACCGCACAGGGAGTAAGGAGGAGCAGGCATAGGACCTGAACATGGCAGTGGCTGCAAAGCCCATGTGCTAAGGTATTTCTCTTTAAAGCCCTTGGGAACCACACCTGCCAGATCCACGGACACCACCATGTGACGTTACCATGAATGGGTATTAATCCGTGCAGGACTCCGGAGCACAGTGGGAGTTTAGAGGAGAGGAGGTCGGTAAAGTCCAAGGCAAGCCTTTGAGTCATGTCTTGATAAGAAACAGTAACGTGATGGCTTCTTACTGTCCTCATTTCTCTAAAGAGGAGGCTGAGCCTTGGAGAGAAAGAACAAGCTCTCCAGAAATACAGCTCCAGGGAGGTGGTGTTCTGAACTGCACGGCACTCTGCCTGCCTGTACCTGGGTTCATGACCTCCAGACCCACCTCCTGACCTGAAGGGACAGTAGACTAACACAAACCCATGGCGGATTGTCATGTCTCCCTCATCAATGCTGGGATAAGTGGTTTGGGGCCCCTCTGTGAGTTTCTGCTTTCCAGGAATCTGTAGAAGCTGATGCCCAGAAGGACAGGAAGGGATGGCTCATCAGAGGGCATGGGGAGGTTTATTCCCTGCTCCAGAATGCTCACTCACCTGCTGGCTCATGGCCACACCACAGGCACAGAAGGTGAGCCAGCCCATGAGTAGCCCACCCATCTGGTGAGGAAGACACACAACAGGCCATGGCTGAATGCATTGGCAGGATGAGCCTAGACACACAGAAAATGCATGGCCAGATGTTTTGTGGTAATACACACAGGTAGGTTCCCCACAATCCCGGAAAGCTGGGGTGTCAGTGGTCTGGGGTTGCTCTAGGGTCTCAGAACAAAGGGGACCTGGTTGGAGGATCACTCTGTGGGACCACAGTCCTCTCTTCCCTATGCTCTGTGAGAGTGGTTAAGAGCCCAAATGTCACATGGGACAGACCTGGTTACAAATCCAGTCCCGTAATCCCAGGCGCGTGATTTAACCTAAGCTTTCATTTCTCCCATCTGTCAAAGGGAGTTGATGGTGGGATTGATGTCATAGAGTCATTAGAATTGAATGCCTCACTCCATACAAAGTGTTGATAATGACACCGGGCACAGACTTTGCATCCAGTCAATGATAATTGCCATTGTGGTTGGAAATACTCTGACCGTTTCTATTCTCCAAATTCCACCACAAATCCAGCCTCTCAATTTCCTGGCACAAAGCAGGATCCATTTTCTCTTTAGGCCTCAGAATAACTGCGGGACTTCCCAGAGAGACAAAGCAAAGTGAAAGTGACTTCTGGACCTTGTGTTTACAGGGAACAGATGAACCGACACAGGGTGTCTACAGGGTGGACAGGGTGGGTTGGATTTGGTGATTCATGCAATTATCCAACAACTCTGTAGCGAGGGACCATTGTGCGTAGGTCCTGTTCTGTCTCCTGGGACCCACAGTGGACAGGACAGAGATGGCCTCTGCCTTCAAGGACTTCACATTCTAGAGCAGCACCACCCAAGAGAAATACCATGGGAGCGCCTACACGACTTTAATTTTCTGGTGGCCACTTTTTTTTTTAAGATGCAATACACTTTCATGATATGTTTTATTTAGCCTAATCCTGTATATCCAAAACATAGTCACCTCAACACGCAGTCAATGTTTAAAATTATTAATAATGTATTTTGCATTCTTTTTGTATTAGGTCTTGTAAACCCCGTGTGTATTTTACACACATGAGCTCAGACTAGCCACATTTCAAAGCAGTCCTCCAGGGTGTGTGTTGGTGGGGATTGAATTAGGTTGGATTAGAAAGACAGTGAGGACCGTGGGGTTGGGGGAGCCAAAGCACGTTCATCTCCGCACCTTGCTGTCTAGCAGAGGAGGTGCTGTGTCGGCCATGGGTGAATGCACGCAGGGTGAATGCAAAGACCACGGGCTTGGGGGTGGTGGGAGGGGGTTTCAATTCCATTGATAGTGTGTGACATTAAGCCAATTGCTTAAGTTCTCTGTGCCTCATGTCCTTATTGGAAAATGGGAACATAGGGTTGCTCCACAGTGGGGTTTGCGAGGATTAAATGGGTGGGTAGATGAAGAGCACTCCGAACATGAGAATTCTAGCTCCCCAACTAGAATGTCCTCAGACACTGGCCGCTCCGGCCAGCCTCAGCACCGTGGGCCTCTCACTCACTAACTCCCCAGGTTTCGGCCACAGTCATCTATCTGCACCTTGTGCCTCTGCTCTTCTCACCCTCCATCCTAGGGCTGCAGCGACAAAGCACCACGAACCAGATGGCTTAAAGCAACAGTGATTTATTCTCTCGCATTATTCTTCTGGAAGCTGGAAGTCCAAGATCAAGGAGTCTTCAGGACTGTGCTCTGTCCAGGGCTGTTGGGGGGAATCTGTTCTGTGCCTTTTTCTCTGCCCCTGGTGTTGTCCGCAGTCCTGGTGTTCTTTGGCTCCTGGATGCATCCTTGAAATCTCTCCCTTGTCACAAAGCATCTCCCTGCGTGTCTGGGTTTGCACAGGGCATTCTTCTCTAATGTGCACCTGTTTCTACACCTCTTCTCTCCTTCTAAGGACAACAGTCATATTGGATTAAGGGCCACCCTACTCCAGTATGACCTCACCTTCACTTACATCTTGATGGCTACAGCAAAGGCCTTATTTCCAAATAGGGTAACATTCACAGATAACAGGGGTGAGTACTTCAACACATCTTTGGGGGGGAAACGCAATGCGGCCCCACACAGGGTTATTGTGAGGATGAGACAAACCAGTGTGTAAAAATGCCCCGCGAGCTCACAGATGCTCCCCCTCAAGGCTACCTCACAATCTCTTCTGCTGGCACCAGGGTCCCTCAGGTTGTCACAGTGACTTCTTGCACCTCTCAACATTCCCAGACTCCAGCTCAGATAAACTGCCAGGCACAGGATGTGTGACTCGAACTAGAAATGCGTGAGAGTTAACATCCCCTCGGCTGACTGTGGACCACCAGGGGATCAGAAATGGGAGAGAATCGGGCACCTGAGTGGCTCAGTGGTTGAGTGCCTGTCTTTGGCTCAGGTCATGATCCTAGGTTCCTGGGATCGAGTCCCACATGCGGCTCTCTGCATGGAGCCTGCTTCTCCCTCTGCCTATGTCTCGGCCTCTCTGTGTGTCTCTCATGAATAAGTAAAATTAAAAAAAAAAAAGAAATAAAAAAAAAAGAAATGCGAGAGAATCAGAAAATACATTTCCTCTCCATCCCTTGACCCCACCCCTCACCCCACAGGACACTGTGGGGACTGAGCTCCATAAGCCCTCTCAGAGGCTGGCCAGCAAGATGAAGCCACCAGCCAGGCTTGCTACAGAGCTGTGGTCAGTGTGATAACGCCCTCCATTGCATGACTCTCCAATCTCCACTGCTCACTATCCTTTCCTTCATGCCTGCTTCCCCAGAGTTACACCCCTCCCTCCTTGCTCTTCTACAGAACCTGGACTAAGATATTCAATAAATATCCACTGCCTTTCCAGACTCAGCCCAACTGATGTCACCTCCTCTAGAAAGCTCTGATACACCCCCATTCTTACCCAGTTTCCTTCAGACTCTGATAGCACCCTCTACACTTAGGTCTATAAGAGCACTTAGGATATCGTATTACAATTACTGGCATCCTTACCTGTCTCCCCCACCAGACTATGACTCTTTCCCTGGACTACTCTCTATTCATTATTGTATCCCCAGCACTCAGATATTTGATAACTGAGGTTTTGTGATTCAAGTAGTTAGCATCTGCTGATACCATGGGGTGGGAGGAGTCTATAAAATCTTTCCCACTCGCTTCCACCCTGCCCCTGAGAAAATGCCTCTTCTATCCACTCACTGATGTTGGAAATGCCTTTCCAAGAATCAAGTGTCACAATGAGATACAATGTAAAATGGAAATGTCTCTCTTAGAGAAAATGTAGGTCCTTAAATTCTCACTAAAATGTAACTGACTGAGAGTGTAGTTCTTTTCTGACAGAGGTGGGAAGTCATAAGGAGACACAGGACATTTCATTCCACATAGAGCCAATATCATGCATCCAGAAAAGAGCTCTGGGGCAGTCTGAAGGGGTGAAGGATACCCCTCCCTCAAGTGAGCTCTGCCATTGATCTGCTATGGGCCCCAAAACTCCTATTCTCCCATGGGTCAAGTCTATAATTCAGTAGAGGAAAATTTCCCAGAAGCCAGAAGACTTGGTTCTTTCACTGGCATTTCTGCTTGCTAGCTATGTGATCTTAGGCAAGGCCTTCCCCTTTCAGTTCCTTTAAATTTAAAATTAAGATGATGATGATGGTGATGGTGGTGGTGGTGATACATTCTCTGGCTTCTTTACAGGGCAATTGGAAAAATAAAATAAGCAACACATGTGAACCTGCTTTCTCATATGTGAAGCAATTTACACGTGTGAGGAATTTATTGTTCTTCAATTTGCCATAAAGACCTTCTTGACAGAGGACCTTCTTTCATAGAAACCCTTTCATAGAGTTCTCAGGGGAGAGTCAACAGGCAAGCCCTCTCTGTGTGACTCATAGCCACCCACACTTGTAGGTGTCATTCTTCTTTGGGGCCTCGGGGGCCAGGAGTCCATCTGCCTCTCAGGTGAGGGGAGCTATCGCCATCCCAGGCATGCTCACCTGCACTCTTGGCGCCCCTGAGCCACAAGAGAGGATGTGGCCTCCAGGCCTTTCTCCTGGAGTCTCTGGGCTCCTCGCAAATGACTACAATTCTGCCTGAGTTGGAAGCTACACAGAACTCATTTCTTAGCTCAGGTTTAACTCAAAGGGGTGTTTGCTAGGTATATATATTTTCTCTTTGGTGGAAAGTTTAAAGGAAGAAATGAGAAATGAAAAGGACCACAGCCTGAAATCAGAAAAGTAAAAGCCAATGTAGCGTCTCCTCCTGGGTTTGTTTCTGTTGTCCCCAGGAAACACCTCAACATTTAGACTTTTCCTTTCTAACTCTGGATTTGTCCTCACATATCCACATTTCTGCTAAGTTCTATTAGTTGAGGTAATTACAAAGGTCCATCCAGGTTTGAGGGGAGAGAATGTTCACCATGTCTCCCTCAATGGAGATGTGTCACATTAAAAAAATGTGCCATAAGGGGCACCTGGGTGGCAAGGTCAGTTAAGTGTCTGACTCTTGATTTTGGCTCAGGTCATGATCTCAGGGTCATGAGATTGAGTCCTGAGACAGGCTCCACATTGAGTGTAAGGCCCTCTTAAGATTCTCTCTCTCTCTCTCTCCCTCTCTCTCTCTCTCTCCCTCTGCCCCTCCTCTCCACCTGCACATGTGCTCTTACCCTCTCTTGCTCTCAAAAAAAAAAAGTTCCATCAGACAGCAGCATGTAGGATGAGATATATGTCGGTGTGGCCAACTTTGGAAAATACTATCTGCCACACTAGCTTTTTAATGAAGGGGGAAAAGCTCTCATTAAAAACTATTAAGTCAGGCTGAAAAAAATGAAATGTGAAGTATGAATTAAAAGCATGAATCTTACAAGAAAACAGCATGCTTACCAAAGCATCCCCTTAGAATATATTTTGATGGTAATGATAATAATGATGTTAAGTGCTTCTCAACCTACAGAGTGTGTCTGCATCATGATCTCCTTTAATCCAGCAAGCCTGGGAAGTAGGAGCATCCACTTCCCAGTTAAGGAGACTGAGGCTTACAACAGCGAGTACCTTGTCACACATCATATGCTGGTTAGTGACAGTAGAGGGGCTTGAACTCAGGGCTTCTGACTCAGATTGTGGTATCCATTCCATGTCTGACCAGCAGCCAGGTTGGGTGATATAGAGCACACATTTCAGAGAGCTTCAAAGTTCATAAGAAACTTCTAGCCCAGTCACCGAGTTCCAGATGTGGCTTTGCTGCAGTTTGAGTCTGAACCAATCATTGTCTCTCTGAGTCTTGGTCTGGTCATTGGCAAATGCAGAGGATTGCACTAGTGGAGGTTAAACTTTTTCCTTAAAAAAAAAAAAAAAAAAAAAAAAAAAAGTTTGAGTAACCACATCCTTTCTCCAAGTCAATCTTATGAGGATCTTCACTCTATGAAACATCTATTCAAAAAACAGCTGTTGTACCCACCAGAGCTAAACAGCAGCCATTCTAAGGTCCACCCCTGGGTATACACTCAACAGAAATGTGTTCACTTGTCCAACACAAAGCTCATGCAAGAAATGTTCATAACAGCTAAGTTCATAATACCAAAACCTGGAAACAACCCAAATGTCCATCAACAGTACAAAAGATCAATAAATTGTGGTATCGTCAGGAAATGGAAACTACATGGCATTGAAGATAAAAAGACCATTGCATCTCTCAATGCCAGGCACAAAAGAGTATAAGCTTTATAATTCTACTTATAATAAGTTCAAAACCAGGTAAGATCAGAAGGTGGTTATCTTTGGTAAGGGTACCGATGAGGAGGGGACAGCAGGGAACTCCCCCCAGGGGGCAGAGAGCATTCTTTACTTTGATCCGGGTAGTGGCTACCTGGATGTATAAATATATAAAAACTCATCAAGCTTTCTCATTGAGATTCATGTGCCTTACTGTATGTAAGTTGTACTTCAAAAAAAAAAAAAAAAAAAGGTTAAAAGCAAAGTGGAATTGTCCTGGTGGAAGCAAACAAGAGAGTCTTAAAGACGCATCTACTGAACCTCTACCCACTACCTCCATCCACCTACCTCCCTAAGGGTCCATGGGATACAGTTTAAAAGACCAGAAAACTAAACTATCTCTAAGGAAACAGAAGCTTCGACAATATGATTCACCTTTAGAATTCAGTCTCACCCCACAGGTGACAGCTGTTTCAAACACCCAACTTTCCCTTCCATGGTCGTCTTGTCTTGTCCTCTTCCCAAAGCCCACATGCTGCCCCCAGGACCAAAGCTTCCTACCCACTCTCCCTAACCATCACCATCTGCTTCCAACTTCTCAAGAAGGCCCATGCAAGCTTATCGCCTATTGGTGAGCACAGGCTCCCAACTCTAGCCACCTAGGTTCAAATCCTAGCTTCTCACTTGTAGCTGGATGTTTCTTCTTTGCACTCTGAGGTTAATTGATCTCATTGATTATTAGAATTAGTTTAATACATGGTGAGTACTTAGCACAGCATCCACTCCATCCTAGGCACTCAGTAAATGTTAGCTATTGTTCTGATCATCGTTGTCTGCTCTCCTTCATTGCTTTCTCATGGCTAAAGAATGCATACCTTTTAAAAAAATAACAGTAATATAGTAAAACGCTTACCACATGCTTCATCGGACTTCTCCTCACAATGTATCCTCCTTTTTCTTCTAGAGCTTGGAGAAGCAGAGGGACAGGGAAAGAGAGAATCTTGAGCAGGCTCCATGCCCAGTGTAGAGCCTGACACACAGGGCTCGATCTCACAACCCTGAGATCATGACCTAAGCCGAAATCAAGAGCTGGACACTTATCCAATTGAGTCTCCCGGGTGCCCCGGTCTACCCTCCTTTTGTGTGGACCTAAGGAGGTTGAGTTTCCAAAGTCACACAACTGATTAATGATGAAGTCAAGACTCAAACACAAGCCCACCTGACCCCAAAGCCCATAGGCTGAGCTCTTGGCTACCTTGCTTAGTTATCCATGTTACGGAGTTGACTGGGCAAGTAACTGATACTAAAAGACTGAACTTTGTATGGGGGCCACTGGTGTGATAGAGTCTGGAATCCAACAGGCCTGGGATCCCATCTTGAACCATGTGGTTTACCAGCTGCCTGAACTTCCACTGTTTCATTTTTCCAACCTTCAGTTAGTTCAGCTGTGAATTGAAACACTATTGTATTAAATGTAGCAAATGTACTTCCTAATTGTAGCCAAAAAGAAAGCAAAGTTAGCCCTGGGGATTTCCAGCAGCATGGGATTCTGATGGGGAGTGATTTGGGGAAGGGACCATAAGCTCCATCCATGCTTCACCTAGTTCTTCCTCCAGGTCAGAAGGAACCCCTTATCCAGGGACACCCCCTCTAAAGACTAGGGACTTTTTAAAAGATCAAACAATTTTTAAGTGCAAAATGTTAACATTGTTTGTGGTTCCTCTGTTGCCAATTTTAAAACAGTTGCTAAAAACGAACCCTACCCATCAGCCTCTCTTCCCCTTCTTCTCCCCAGGACAGAGCCAATGATAGAATACAAGGCAGTTTTTGTTTTCAGATGGCCCATCTTTCCAAGTCCCTCTTCCCCCTCAGCCCTCAAAATTACTTTCTCTTCCTACCTCATTCTGCTCTGTAGACACAGCCATGCCTTAAGTGAGGGGAGTGAGGGTGTCATCCTCGACTCTATGATTTTAGCACTCCCAGGTGACTGGAAGGAGCAGGTGGCTGGAACAGTGACTCAGACTCAGGAGGGAAGGATCTGGCAGTAAAAGTGGGTAAAACAGTCCTGATACTCACACACACCCGATCTGAACATAATAAGCCTTTCCCACTCCCGGAGGTAAGTGGGGACAGTCACACTCCCCTGCACACTTCCACACGAATTACTGAGGCTGCAAGGTTTTCTGGGGACATCCCCCTCTCTCCCCAGGATTGTCATTTTTGATGGCCAGGATACTGAGGTTGTACCCTCCAGGCCTGAAAAAAAGTCGTCTTGTGAAGTGGGCAGATGCAAGCAGCGGGGGAAGGCATACCGGCGGTGAAAGTCCAGGCCTTAAAAGACTGATACCCAGTAACTACAACAGAATCCAGTTCATTAAGGAACAGGGTTTCAAACACAAAAGTGCCACTGTGTGCTTTCACACTCTCATTAGCAATTCTTAGCATCATCTTAGTCCAATATCATTTATTCCCAGGGATTAAGGGTATTCAGTCACATTTTGTTTCCAGGAGGACATAGTCCCATGGGTATCAAAACTTTAAACTTCCTTTCAAGCAATGACTCTCTTCTTCCCCATCCCCCGGTCCCCCAACCCCAACCCCAACCCCAAAAACACATCCACAAGCACTGGACCTGCATGGCTATGGAGCTTGGTGAGGAGTGGAGTAGGGTGTGTTGTCATCACCCTATGTCCTCCACACATGGCCTCTGGTGTTGGGGCAGGACAGAAGAATGGAAGAGCAGAGGTGTCTCCTTACTTAGCTGCCCATGGTGAGGGGACTGATCCTCTATATTACATTGGTCGCTGTTTCCCTGGATGACATGGACTGTCCTCTGGCTCTCTGTGTGGCTGCCTCTCACGGGGCTCTCACTGCCACACACAGTGGTTTTGTTGTGGGTGTTGCATGGCCACCCCCTGCACCATCACCTGCACAGGTGCACCAGCATGGGCTCCAGCTCCTCCCTTCCCTTCTCTCCCCCACCAGAGGCAGTTCACCCCACATTCCCCTTCTACTAGAATCATCTCATCCACTCAGAGCTCACCTGGGGATAATGGCAGAGCAGCTCCAGTCCCACTTCCCAGCATGATCCAGGAAGAACATACACATCTTCTCATACCTGAGAGGCTACAGGCTCCCATCTCCTGCCTCCTTCTCCAGGCTCTAACAGCACCAGATACTCTGCTGGTCCATGGCTCGGAAACTGTGAAAGGAAAAATAATTCTAATCTGCTGGCATTATTATGAATTTTAAAAATCCCTCCCAAATCTGCACATTAAATAGATTTAAGTCTTATTAAGCACACACTCCTGGGGAGAAGGGCCTGGTGAAAACACAACCAGAGACCAAGTCCTATGCTACCCTCCGTGCAGAGCACAGGGCAGTATGTGGTTCCTTCATGGGAGAAGTGAACCCAGACCTCCTCAGAGGCAGAAACCTGGAGCTGGCACCAATCATGACAATGTCAACTTCGAGATGGCAGGAGTCTGGGGGAGGATGCTAGACTTCCCAGCAAATAGGATATAGGATAAAGAAAATATGATGAAGAGCTTAAGTCACGTTGATTTAAATCACAAAGTACAGGGTGACTCAGCTACAAACAATGGAGTGGCATCTCCACAGGGGTTAGCTTCAGATTAGCACTCTGGGTAGAAATATCAAAAGTTGGAATGCCCTAGAAGCCATGTAGCATGATATCATACTGGAGACGCATATTTCTCAGTAAGTTCAATCAGTCAGTGTTTGCCTAAGCGTTCAATAGATCCCTGACTCCTGGTGTGACCATCAGCTGATGCACTTGGCTTCAATGAGGTCCCATGCTAGACCCCCAGTACATCTCTTTAAATCTAGAACCACAACCTGTGTGGAGAGACAGTCACATGACGAGAGGCCCCAGGGAACAGCAGACTCCCTCCCTATTCCCATCTCATGCTCACTTCAGGGCATCTACGAAAATTCTTTCATTTCCTCCTCTCCTCTCTCTCAAAATTGGATAGTTGAACATGGATAACTTTACTGCACATAGGACGTGATGCCCATTAAAATATATTTAAAAATACTGAAGGGGCGGGGATCCCTGGGTAGCTCAGAGGTTCAGCACCTGCCTTCAGCCTGGGGCATGATCCTGGGGTCCCGGGATCAAGTCCCATGTCGGGCTCCCTGCATGGAGCCTGCTGCTTCTCCCTCTGCCTGTGTCTCTGCCTCTCTCTCTCTCTCTCTCTCTCTCTCTGCGTCTCTCATGAATAAATGGATAAAATCTTAAAAAAAAAAAAAAAAAAAGAACTTAAGGGGCACCTGGGTGGCTCAGTCAGTTAAGTGTCTGCCTTCGGCTCAGGTCATGATTCTGGGGTGCTGGGATCAAGCCCCACGTCAAACTCCCTACTCAGTGGGGAGTCTGCTTCTCCTCCCTCTGTTGCTCCCTCCTGCTCCTGCTCTCTCTCTCTCTCTCAAATAAATAAATAAATAAATAAATAAATAAATAAATAAATCTTTTAAAAAACAATAGAAACCAGAATGTTAAGTGTAGCTGAAGAAACTGGCTGTATATCTGAAATTACTCTGGCTTGAGCACAGAGAAACTAAGAGGTGGAAACTAGGAAAGGGACATCAGGAATAATGGGTGACAGGCTTAGAGGGACTAACATCCATCTTTTTCAAGTATTGGGGCACAGAATAGATGGAGTGGAGGAGAGGAAATTTTCAGTGAGGTAATAGCAGAGTATTTTCCAAAACTGGTGAAAGAAACTAATCTTCAGACTGAGGATCCCCACGAAATCTCAAATACGGTAAATAAGATTAAATCCACCCTTAAGCACATTTATAGATATACCAAGGAGCACTAAAACAAAAACATGATATTACAAAAGCATCAGAGAAAACAGAGGTCACCTACAAAAGACAGACAATTAGAGCTGAGATGACAACTGTAACTGCTGGAAGCCTGGCAACAGCCAAGAAGGAGACACTCAGAAATCATCTCTTAAAAACAAGGGCAGACATCGTTTTCACATGAACACAGATTTAATAGAATTCATTAAAAAAAAGAGAGAGACCACACAACATTTATAGCAGCAATGTCCACGATAGCCAAAATATGGAAAGAGCCCAGATGTCCAAGAGCATGAATGGATTAAGAAGATGTGATATATATGTATATATATATATATATATGAATATTATTCAGTCATCAAAAAATGAAATCTTGTCATTTGCAACAATGTAGTTGGAATTAGTATATTATGCTAAACGAAATAAGTCAGTCAGAGAAAGACAATTATCACATGATCTCACTCATATGTGTAATTTAAGAAACAAAACAGAATCATAGGAGAAGCAAAGGAAAAATAAAACAAGACAAAATCAGAGAGGGAAACAAACCATGAGAGACTTTTAATTATAGGAAACAAACTGAAGGTTGCTGGAAGGGAGGGAGGGATGAGGGGGATGGGGTAACTGGGTGATGAGCATTCAGGAGGGCACATGATGTGATGAGCACTGGGTGTTATATGCAACTGATGAATCACTGAGTTCTATCTCTGAAACTAATAATACACTATATGTTACTTAATTGAATGTAAATAAAATTAAATTAAAAAAAGAGGCCAAGTTGAGTCAGTGATCAACCAGATTAAAATTCATCAGTTTATGTTGTCTGTCTCTTGTTCCTTGTCTCCCATCCATCCCCCACACCCACCACCCTGCAGACACACCCGCCTTCCCTCTGTTCCTCCGACACAACACATTCTGGGTCTTTCCCCTGCCCTTCCCCCTGCCTGGAGTGCTCTGTGCTTGCTCTTCTCAACCTTCAAGTCTATCCTCAGAGAAATCTTCAAAAAAAGCCCCTCCAGCCACTGTCATGATGCCCTGTTCAATTTTGCTGGAAGCACTTATCTCTATCTGAAATTCTGTTGCTTGTTTTGTTGTTGTTGTTGTTGTTGTTTTCTTGTGCATTTTGTTTCCCTCCTCACACCACTAAATGTGAGTCCCATGAGGGCAGAAGCCTGCCTGCTTACCTCATTCACTGTTTATCCTCAGCACCCAGTGCATGGGAAGTGCTCAGGAATTAGGAGGAAAAGCAATAAATTAGGGGCACCTCAGTGGCTCAGTGGTTGAGTGTCTGCCTTTGGCTCAGGTCGTGATCCTCGGGTCCTGGGATTGAGTCCTGCATTGGGCTCCCTCTGGGGAGCCTGCTTCTCCCTCTGCCTATGTCTCTGCCTCTCTCTGTGTGTCTCTCATGAATAAATAAAAATCTTGAAGAAGAAGAAGAAGAAGAAGAAGAAGAAGAAGAAGAAGAAGAAGAAGAAGGAGGAGGAGGAGGAGGAGGAGGAGGAGGAGGAGGAGGAGGAGGAGGAGGAGGAGGAGGAAAAAAAGCAATGCATGAATATCTGGGTCACACAAGGTTGTAGCACCTTGCACTCTGGTATCCTCTGGTCATTTCTTGCTTTGAGTTCATGGTAGGAGGAGAGGGCAAAGCCACTGGTTCTGAGGATAAGAGCTTCTTTAACTACAGGAGAGCTCAGGAGTTGGTCTGGGCTAGCAGAACACATTGGCAACAGGATAAGAAGCTAAAGCTTCTAGATCCTTGGCATTCATCTAGATGATTGCTCCACATGTGTCTTGTTACCACCTCAACAGTGCTATTTCACAATTCTATACAAAAGATTAGAGTGAACTTCATTCCAAAGGAACTCCTCTTGGGACATCTGGTCACGTGGCATGTAGGAAGTGGGTTAATGAATAAGCATTCAAAGAGGAAATGTTGAAAGATCACTGGCCTGTGCTGCAGAGCTGAGATCCCTTAGCTTAGTATTTAAGGCGTTCCACTCTTCAGCCTCGTTCCAGATCTGAGATCTCTCTTGACCTCAATTTCCCCATCTGAAAATGCTCAGGGAGGTCCCTTCCAGGACTGATGGCTTAGCATGCTTCTCTTGGACATGTGTTCCTTCCTCCAGCCAAATTGATTTAATTACTGTCCTCCCGGTCCCCCACCTACAACATAAACTCAGAAGTATTTGCCTTTGATTACACTGGCCCTCTACTAATAATGCTACATTTCTTCTCTGCTCTTTGAAATAATGTATAGCCTTTAATGACCAATGGAATTTTTATTCCCATTCTTCTTTCCTATTGGTTCCGGCTGAAAACACTTCCTTTTTATAAACTCTTTTATGTAACTGTCTCACCAAGGAGTTGCTACACTATAAACTGCGGGCCAGATTCTGGCCATGGGCCAAATCTGTTTTTATAAAGTTTTATTGGAACACAGCCATGCCAATTCATTTACATTTTGCTTTCGGCTGCTTTTACTGCAACAATGGCAGGGTCGAATAGTATTAATAAAATAGTATGGCCCAGAAAGACTAAATATTTACTGTCTGGCCCTTTACAAAACAAGTTTGACAACTTCTGGCCAATCCATGCTTCTCAAACTTGATCTTTATGTACAAAGATCCTGACTGAGATCCAGACAGAAGATATCCAAAGCCGCAGGTGAAAATAGTGTATACTCTTGCAGCATTAATTTGACTAGAAGAATAAAGGTGGGGGGGGGGGATAGTCAATAGAATATAAATGTGGACACTAAAGCAAATATATTTATATTTCAAAATGGAATCCAGCATTTGCATGAAATTGTACCTGAAAATCCTGAATGTGACCCAAATTCCAAGCTTAGGAAGGGCCTCTCCACATTGTAGCTGCTCCTCCACTGCTAAAATATTTAAATATAAAATTTGGGAGAAAACCCATCTATGCTATTACATTTGAAGTGAAAGCACATGAGTTTTTGTATCCTCACCACTTCTGATATAGTGCTTTCCTATAAAAACTTCCAGAAGGAATGGGGTCATTTATCAAGGTAAATCCTAAAAGGTTCTCTCCTGTCAGAATAGTTAATGGGGTCCTGCCTGCTGGCAGGATCAGAGGACCTGACCTGCAGAGGTCTCATTCACTGTAGGGGATTTATTAGTGCCTTGACTGTAGCTATGGCAACAGAAAGTCTAATAACATTTTGTTACATTAATAATATTTGCAACAATGCTATTGCCAATTCAAACCACAAATTAGTTCCTTCCTGAGCTGAAGGCAGAACCAGTAGAAGAGCAATGACCTAGTTGTCTTTTTTTGTTTGCCTTTCTCTTTTTCCCTTTTATTTATTTGCTTATTTATTTAGGGGAAAGAAAGGGGATGGGAGATATTATAAAGTTTACTCCAACCCTGGCTAACACCACCACCACTGTCAATGTCCCCCAACCCCCTGACCATTTCCCTCACCCCAGATGATCCCTGTTGCATGAAACAGTGATCACTTTGTTTTGTTTGATATTGTTCTTCTTTTTGTTTTTAAAAGGCAAATATCCCTAGGAAAGGATAACACATAATACTACCAATCTTTTAGTAAGAATCGGGAGGTGATTCTGGCACTGGGGGTGGTGAAGGGAGTAAGGCATCCCCAGACTCCAAGCCAGGGTTTGAAGATCTGGGGCCAACCCCGATTCTGGCATTGGCCTGCTGGGCCAGCCTGGGTGAGCCACTTGTCATCTCTGCACCTTCATTTGTCTTTCCTGTAATATGAAAGTAGGGAGCTGGGTGACCTCCAGGAGCGTTTCCAGCTGCAATATTCCACAGTCTGAGACAGCATAATTAATGGAAAGACCAAGGTCATGACCACATGGGTAGGCTTAAAAAACATAAGCTAGATCAGAAAAGGTTAATTGCAGAATGACTTGTACTGTATGATACCACTCTAGTTTTTAAATTTAATTTTGGGAATAGGTAACATAGTCCATCCACATTGCTCAAAAAAATATTTTTTAAGGTTTTATTTATTTATTCATGAGAGACACCCAGAGAAAGGCAGAGACACAGGCAGGGGGAGAAGCAGGCTCCCTGTAGGGAGCCTGATGTGGAACTCGATCCCAAGACCCCGGAATCATGACCTGAGCCAAAGGCAGATGCTCAACCACTGAGACACCCAGGTGCCCCTCAAAAAAATAATTTTAAAATACATTTAAAAGTCTTCTTTCTTCCTTCATTCTACTTCTTTCCTCCCACATACAAACATGGATAGATAAGCTTATTTTCTCCCTTGCCACACAAAGGCAGCATACTAAACAATATTCTCCCTCACTTTTTTTTTTTTTAAATTCAGTATGCATTGGAGGAATTTCTATATTAGCATAGAGAGTATCTTCATTCTTCTTTCTAATTGGGACGCACCACAATTCATTCAACCAGTCCCCTATGGATGGATGTGTGGATTATTTCTGGTCTTTTTATTACAAGCAATACTTTAATGAATAATCTTGAACATGTGCTTTTGAAAATGTACAAATATATCTATAGACAAATTTCCAGAAATGAAATTTCTTTTGTAATTTTGTGCGTTTGCATTTTTGATGGAGATTTGTCAAATTGCCCTCTCCAGAGAAGACATCAATTCACTCACTCACAGAGTTGCAGGGTCTCTTTCCCCACGGCTTCTTCTACACACAAATCGTCAGTCTTGGCCAATGCCGCAGATTTAAAAAATAGTATCTCAAGGTGATCTTAATTTGTATCGCTCTTTTGATGAATCAGTCAGTGAGTTTTCCCTTGTTGTTAACAATTGTTTGTATTTTTTCCTCTGTAAATGAATACTTTCAGCCCTTTTTCATGTATGTCAATGCTTAAAACACAGCGGCCTGTAGATCCTTGATGGCCATGGATGCATAATGAAGGGTAGGAAGAACACTCCCATCCCATGACCTCAGTTGGAAGATTGGTTGCCAAACGAACAAGGGGTGGTGGAAAGGGAGGTGGGCGGGGGGTTGGGGTGATTGGGTGACAGACACTGAGGGGGGCACTTAATGGGATGAGCACTGGGTGTTATGCTCTATGTTGGCAAATTGAACTCCAATTTAAAAAATAATAATAGGGATCCCTGGGTGGCGCAGCGGTTTGGCGCCTGCCTTTGGCCCAGGGCGCGATCCTGGAGACCTGGGATCGAATCCCACGTCAGGCTCCCGGTGCATGGAGCCTGCTTCTCCCTCTGCCTGTGTCTCTGCCTCTCTCTATCTCTCTGTGACTATCATAAATAAATAAAAATTTAAAAAAATATTTTAAAAATAATAATAATAATAAATAAAATTAATTTTTTTTTAAAAAAAAAGGAAGATTGGTTGCCTCCACAAAGGAAAGGAGGAGGATTATATGGAGGGGAGGGAGAGGAACACGATGGACACACAAAGGGATTCCTACTGAGTATGTGACATTCTTATCTCTTTTTAAAAAGACATGAGTGGTACTGGGGAGGCTCAGTGGATTGAGTGTCTGACTCTTGATTTCTGTTTAGGTCATGATCTCAGGGTTGTGGGATCCAGCCTCAAGTTGGGTTCTGTGCTGGGCATGGAGCCTACTCAAGATTCTCTCTCCCTCTCTCCCTCCCCCCCTCCCCGCAATAAAACCAGGCAAGAAGCAAACCTGCAGAAAGAAAATAGAAGAAGAAGGAAGGGACAGAGGAAGGAAGAGAAGGAGGGGAGGATGGAGAGAAGCTGGCCGGGAAAGAGAAACTAGGCTTTAAAAGCCATTGAACCTGAACTTGAAGTTTAACCCTACTCCACATACTGTGTGGCCTTTGGCAACTCTCCTAACCTCTCTCATTCCCAGTTTCAACATCTTTAGGATGTAGATAATGCCTACTTTGCAGAGTTGGTACCATGACTAAAGATAATCCTTGTAAAATCATGATTAACACATCTCTGTGGCACAACAGGCACATTAGAATTGTAATATTAATTTGGTTCTTATTATTCAAATATGTACAATGCCTCAAGCCAAAAGAAAGGTCTAGTGACTTTTCTTGGCTCAACTACCTCTTTTCCCTATTGGGTTTCCCAAGCCGTCTTCTTGATGATCCCACGCCAGTGTCTTCCCCAGAGCTGTCTGACTGGACAGCCCAAGGGTGAGAGAGGCGAGGGTGTAGTCTTGGGCAGGGAGGGGGAGTTTCCTCTGTGTTGCAAGCCCCGTTCCCAAGAGCTATGACCTCTATTAGCACACAATGAGACTCTGGCTTCCCACTGTGGCAGTATCTAAAAAGTCCATGGTCAACACACCCCTTTCTCGAAGGGCAAACCATGGCCAAGAGTCTCCCTGCCATCCCTCTACAGGGATGACCTACGGGGATGATTACAACTGTGGTTCACCTGAAACCTGTAATCCCTGTAGTCTCAAAAGTGGCTGATTTCTCCCTTTCCTCTTAGTTTCTGTGACATCTAAGGGCAGTAGTCTGCCCTGCCCCAGCCCACAGTGTTACCTCAACTTTTTTTTTTTTTTTTACCTCAACTTGTTATTGCCTCATTTCCCCAGACCAGATTCCTTAGCTGTAAACACCTTTTATCAGAACAGGTAAGATTCAAGCAGTGAACTTTGTACAGTCTTTCTTCTATCTTTGGGTAATTTCCTGCTTTGAAATTGTTTCTATTCTCTTTCATTATTTTGATCTTAACACATCAGAGAACTAGAGAGGAGAGAGAGATTGCGGGAAAGGGAGAAGAAGGGAAAGGAGATGGCAAAGAGGGAAAGGAAAAGATTGAAAATAGATGGTATCATAGCAATGGAACCTAGGCTGTCTGGAGAGGAGGCTCTGGAAGTGACCTGAAGGCCCACCCTGGACACCCCCAGGTCCCTGATTAGTGGCTGGATGTGCTATAGGAGCCAATGCCGGGTGTAAGGGGAGGCTCTAGTAATGCCTGCTCTGATAACATCTGGAAGCTTCACCGAGCCAGCATCCTTCCTTCAATTATTGGCAGCAATGAGCCCATAACAACCCATCAATCAACTAATGAAAATCTTGGGGGAAACTCTTACGACTCTTCATGGCCGGGGAAGGTTGCTTTATCCTTAGCAGACCTGATCTGAAGGGAAATCGTAAGACACACAAAGTTGAACTCTCTTGGCATTTGTGAGTATTTCTCTCTTCTTTTAGTGACCTACATACTGTAAAGCCAGGAACCTCTCTCTGTAGCATTCATTTGCAGGCCTGCCAACATATTTACTGCCAGTGCCTCATCTCCCTTCTCTTTGTCCAAATCTCCCTTTTGTTGACCTTATTTCCCAGAGCTCTTTGCTGGGAGACAACTACTGATTCTGAGAAACCAACTCATTCTAATGATGTAGTGGTAGGCAAAATAATAACCTTCCAAAGATATTCATACCCTAGTCCACAGGATCTTTCAATCTCTAAAGGAGAATTTGTGATTGGGGTTAAGGTTAAGGAGCTTGAGATGAGCAGACTATCCTGGATCATGCGGGTGAGCCCAGTATAAGTACTCGGGTCCTTAAAGGTGGAGAATCTTTTTCTCTGGGTCACAGAGATGAAAGGCGAGAAGGAGAGTTGAGGAATTTAATTAAAGACAGAGGACGTGGGCACAAGTCAAGGAATGTGGGTGACCTCTAGAAGCTAGAAATGGCCCTCAGTGACAGTTGGAAAGGAAACAGGATCCCAGTCCCACAGACACACAGAATTGAATGTTGCCAACAACCCAAATGTCCAAGGAAGCAGATCCATTCCTAGAACCTCCAGTAATGAACACATCCCTACTGACACCTTGACGCCCAGTGAGACCCATGTCAGAAGTCTGACCTATTGAACAGTAAGCTAATAATTTTGTGTTGTTTAAACCACCATATTTGCAGAAAGGTGTTATTTTCTAGTAATAGAAAACTAATACAAAGGCTAAGATGAGGCTGGTTCAGTAGGGCTTTCAGTTAGTTTATTTTCTGAAGCAATTATGCTACCAGATGAGAAAAACACTCTTGTTCATGTTTTGGAACAGGCAGATTGTTTTATAATTCATGGCCATGTGTGTCACCCAGTTTGTTCATTCACCTATTCCATAAAATATTTATGGGATGCCAACTATGTACCAAACACATAGCTTCCTATATGTATGCCTCCTTCTAATCATGTCTACAGGAGTGGATACAATCAGCAAGTCAGTCAACAAGTATTCATTGAGCATCTACAGTATTAGGTACAAGGGCAACTCCATTGAAATTTACCAAAAGGGCCTTTCAGCCTCCTGGCAGAAGGCTTGGAAGCCTGAAATTCCCAATCCTGCAAAGGAAGACTGGAACAAGACAGCATCTGAGCCTGCCTCCACTTGAGCTAGGAAGTATTACTGTCTCCCTTTTACATATGCAAAAATCGAGGCTTAGAAGGACAGATTGGCCAGGTCACAGTGTTCTAAGTGACAGAACTGGAATTTTTTTGTTAAGTTTTCAATCATAAAATAGACATTACATAAAATTTACCATTGTGGGGGATCCCTGGCTGGCGCAGGGGTTTAGTGCCTGCCTTTGGCCCAGGGCACAATCCTGGAGATCCGGGATCGAATCCCACGTCGGGCTTCCGGTGCTTGGAGCCTGCTTCTCCCTCTGCCTGTGTCTCTGCCTCTCTCTCTCTCTCTGTGATTATCATAAATAAATAAAAATTTTTTAAAAAACATTTACCATTGTGCATATACACAGTTCAGCAGTATTAAGTACATCCACATTATTGTGCAATTAATCTTCAGAACTCTTTTCATCTTACAAAACTGAAACACCATACTCATTAAATAATTCCCCATGTTTCCCCAGCCCTTCACAACCACCATTCCACTTTCTGTCTCTATGAATTTCACTCTTCTAGATACTTTATGGAAGTAGAACCATATAGTTGAGTGGGGTTTTTTGTTTTTTGTTTTTTGTGCCTGGCTTATTTCACTCAACCATACTATCCTTGAGGTTCATCCATAATGTACCATGTGTCAGAATGTCCTTTATTTTTAAGGCTGGAAAATTCTCCATTGTGTGTAAATACCACATGTTATCCATCCACTCATCCTTTGATGGGCACTTGGGTTGCTTGCATTTTTTTGGATATTGTGAATAATACTGCTATGAACATGGGTGTACAAATAACTTTGAGACCCTGACATCTATTCTATTTCCCACAGCCTGGCTGAAGCTATGACTTCCCATACTGCAGTTAACCAAATACATGAAATGTTTTTGCTCACATTCCATTCTACACAGGTTAGATGGAGCTAGTTTTATTCTATGACTTTCCAGTGATTAAAATGTGATGTGCTGCACTAAATCTAAAACTCCAAGTCCTTGGCCCCACATGATCTGCCCCCTACCTACATTACTAATCTCATTTCCAACCATTTGCTATACTTCAGTCATGCTGGCTCTGTTTCTATTCTATAAACACACCGAGTTTGTTCCCACCTGGGGGCCTTTGCATTTGCTGAGCCTTCTCCCTAGGATTTGCATAACTAGCTCCTCCTCATCATTCACATCTCAGCTCAAATGTGACCTCCTCAAAGAGGCCTTTCCAGACCACCTTTTGTAAAGTAGTACCTGCTATCACTATCACATTGTCCTATTTTCTTCATTACCAGCTAAAATTTCATTGCTATTTTCTAGTTTATAATCTGTCTCCCTCACAAGAATGCAATTTCCACACAGAGATCTTATCTGTCTCTTTCTCCCAATATCCCAAGAGCATAGAACCATGCCTGGCACATAGTTGGTGCTTATTATTTGTCAAATAAAGAAATGCATTAAAATCTTCATTGCAGCATTGCTTACCATACCAAAAAAATGAAAGGAAACAGTGTCAATGTCTAATAGTGTGAAATGATTAAATAAATCAACATGGATTATTTATTATAATCCATATTAATCATAAAAATGATTAATCCATTTTAAATCCAAAAAATGATTAAATAAATAAATTCTAGAGTCATTGAAAAGAGTTAAGAGAAATTATGGACAGGAAAGAATGACTTCAAGATATGATTGATTTTTTTAATTGTATTTATTTATTTATTTTTAAAGATTTTATTCATTTATATATTCCTGAAAGAGGCAGAGACATAGGCAGAGGGAGAAGGAGGCTCCCTATGGGGAGCTTGATGCAGGACTCGATCCCAGGACCCTGGGATCACACCCTGAGCCAAAGGCAGATGCTCAACCACTGAGCCACCCAGGTGCCCCTGACTGAGTTTTTTAAAGCATGTTGCAAAATAATAAGTATGCTACAATTCTAGTTGGGTAAAATAACAAAAATATATGTTTCTATGAATGTTTAGAACTATACTTATGAGCAGTCATGCCTGGGGAACAAGACTGGAGACAAAAGAGAAAGATTTTTTTTCATTTCATACACTATTGTCAAAACGTTTTATAATTAGCTTCAATTGCTTTGGCAATGAAAAAAATATATTACTATTTTGCTGAACTGTTTACAGAAAAGTATACTGTATTTACAATTTACTTTGAAATATAAAAAAGATAAGATGGATTGATAGTATGGATAGAGGACCGGATGGTTGGGTTGATATATGATAAAGCAACATCTTCTTTGTAAAATCTAAATGTGAATATATGGGTGTTCACTGTACAAGTTGTTCAATTTTCTGTATGTTTGAAAATGTTCATAATAAAATTGAGGATGGAAATTTTACTTGTTCAATGAACATTTCTCAAATGCCTGTTATGTGTCAGGCGTGCACTGTAAGTTTCGTTTTATTTCTATGCTGCGAAAGTGGCACCTAAATGGCATTTGGCTCGAAGGTCATCATCATGTCCTCTTCCCTTCATTCATTCTACCACGTAGTCCACAAGTCAGGCCACGGCCCTCCTAGCATCCTAGAAAAATAAAACCCATCAGTTTTATTGTTCTGCCTCCATATGGATTTAGGGTTCCCTGTATTAAAGAGCCCCGTGTGCCAGGTGGAGACTGGATCAGAGTATTAAAGAATCTGTATTTGTTCAAGTGCAGCAGGAAATAGGCAGCACACTCAAAACACTTAGCTGGAGAGAATCAAATGAGGGACGCTATACAGAGGTGTGGGTAGAGTTAAGGAAATAGCTGGGCATGGTGACACACCCAGGGAAGCCATTACCATCCCTCATCCCTAGGTCTGAAGGAGCCAGGTGAGAGTGATGTTAATAGAGCTCAGGCCTACGGAAGATGTGGGTGTAGGAAGCAGCAGAGGATTAATGTCCCTACTTCTCTCTTTTCCCACACATCCATCTGCTGGTACCTCCCATTGCCAAACCCCACCGGAAGCCAGAGAGCAGAGGTATCCAAGTGACCGTGTCTTTGGAGGTCAGTGTCTCTGGTTATGAAGTGAGGCAGAGCATAGATTTGAGGGCAAGGCAGAGGCAGGGTCAGGTGATCAGAAAAAAAAAGTTTAAGACAAAACTATAACTGCAAGAAACAAATCAAACCAAGCTTAAAATTTATCAGGCAGTACAGGTCACTTAGCGAGTGAAAGAAGTTATTATCAATAACTATACCAGATCTATAGACAGAGCCAGGACTGTATGGTCATGCTCCTTTAATTATCTATGGGGTCTCCTCAATTTGCAGATGAGGACTGAAGAGACTCAGAGAGGTAAAGTGACTTGAGGAAGGTTGCACAGCAACTCAGGAGCAGAGGCAGAAAACGTCTCAAACTGCTGACACCAAGCCCAGAGCTTCTGGTGCTTCATCTGTTGGTTGTTCTAGAGCTCAGCAAAACACATGCTCCAGTTTGCTGCAATGCCCTCACAGGACTCTGGAAAAAAGACAGCTCATTCTTCTGTCCTAAGAAATATGTGGTTTGGAGCTGTTCTTTTTCTCTTAATTTTTCTTCCCCCTTTTTGTGGTCAGATACTGGACTGGCTAGCGGGGAAGCCCTCAGGTAGCATCGGGTTTCACTGCTCTTTCATTACACAAGTGAAAGCCCTACAAGGGGGAGAATGAAATAGAGAGCAGGGCCATCTGACAAGCTCCTCGGAGGGGCCCACCACTAAGTCACCCTCAGGGACAGTTCTGGGAAATACTCTTTCAGTATACTCCTTGTCCAACAACTATTCCTTGAGCACGTGCTAGGTGCCAGGCATGGCATCTTACATCTTACATGGTATGTAAGAATGGATGAGAAAGACAGGGTCGCTGCCCTCATGAAGATCCCATTAAGGGTGTCTGATAATAAATGTACTTACAAACAAATTAATCACAGATGTGGTTAGGTCTAGAAAGGAAACAGAGTGCTCTGATAAATAGTAATAATAGCTGACATCTCTTAAAGCCATCCTTTGCCCACCTCACTCTGCAAAATAGATATTACAGGTTTCCCCTACAAAAGTAGCAATTCCTATGATATGGCATAAAGTGAAAAGCATCCCCTACTTTCTGAAAGTTTCCATTATACCACTCATTTTTTACAAAAAAAAAAATACTTTGTTAGTATGATAATGGCTTTTTATAGAAGCGACAATCCTCTTCAGATTTCTTTTAGTTAGTGAAAAACAGGTAATACGGCAGCTCTTTTGTAAAAGTGAAATGAACTTGGACTTTCAGAAAGTGGGGAGTACATGTATTAATATTTCCATCTTATAGATGTGGAAATTGAGGCACAGACAAGTTAGGGGATTAGCCAAGATCAAAATCTAGTATGTGGGGATGCCTGGGTGGCTCAGCAGTTGAGCAATCTGCCTTCGGCTTAAGTCGTGACCCTGGGGTCTGGGATCAGGTCCCACACTGGGCTCCCTGCATGGAGCCTGCTTCTCCCTCTGCTTAGGTCTCTGCCTCTCTCATTCTCTCTCTCTCTCTCTCTCTCTCACTCTTTGTGTGTCTCTCATGAAAAAATAAATAAAATCTTAAAAAAAAAAACTAGTATGTATCAGAGTTTAACTTGAACCCAAGAGTCTCGCTGGGAAGCCTGGGTTTTGAACCACTTGCTATGTTGGGGTGACAGAGGCTCAGGAGGGAGTATGTACTTTTAGTAGGTCCGGGAAGGCCTTTCTGAGGAAGAGGCATATAAGCTGTGGCAAGGCAGGACAAACCATAGGAAAAGCTGTCAGAATGTTCTAGGCATAAAAGGAGGACGAGTCAATAGACAAAGATGGAAAAAGGTGCCTTCTATAATCCGTCAGAAGCCCCAGGAGATGGGGCCAGAGGCTGCGGTTTATTCTAGGGGCACCTTACATAGTGTCTTTGCAGACAGCCGAGCTAGTGTTATCACCCATGTTTTACAGAAGACTGTACATTGTTTCTGGGACCCTAGGAACAGAGGTGAGACTGGTCCCTGTGACTCTGAACTCCTGTCAAGAGCTCCTTCCACTCAATGTCACAGCTGAGGAACCAGCTGCCCTTTTGCTGTCCCAATGGTCCCTAAGTTACAATGCACACCTGTATCCCCAGCAACTCTTCCTCCTCCCCCCTCAGAATTTACCTCTCTGGCCAACAACTTAATTTCTAGGGGAATCTGATAAACAAAACTGTTCTCATCTGCCAATGGGTAATAAAGCCTTGTTGGAAACCTAGAATCAACTGTGAGAACTTAGAACAGCCTTCCTCTCTTGCAGTCATCAGATCAGCCTCCAGCTATTAGCATCTCCCTCTCTGCCAAAGTGGAAGCCATTAGTTGATTCATAGCCTATTGCCAGAGAAGCGTGGCCAGGGCTTGAACCCTGGGCCTTTGGTTACCAGGTAGCAGTTTGCAGATGCCAATAAATCATGCTCAGATCGAATCAGCTAATTCCTCATCTGTGAGTATGATCTCGGCCACCTCGAGAAACCACCTCCAGGAGATGGGGCAGGAGGTTCAGTTCCCGGGGTGCCTCTCAGCTCCTCATCACAGCACTCAAACCTCCCCAGTTCCAAACACAGCCCTCCTCTCCATCTCAACTTGACTCACTACCCACCTTGACCTTGGGGCCCAGGCATACCAGAACCTTCACAGCTCTGAGAGCACACCTCCTTGCTGCCCGCTCTGTTTGCACCGCCCTCCCCACCTTCTTCCCTGGGCTTTCTCCTTTACACCTGCTACAATACAACCCAGATACCGCTCGCCAGGGAAGCCCTCCCTGACTGAGTCTGTGTTACATGTCCCCTCTCTGTGCTTCCGTAATCATAATGAATAACATTTTCTGAGTGTCTCTGATGTGCCACACACTCTGCTAAGCATTTTATATGGATCCTCTCAATCTGATAGCAATTCAAAGAGACAGATTCTATCATCCTATTTTACCACTGAGGTAACATGACTGAGCAGAAAGCGCTGGACACAGGATACAAACCCAGGCAGTCAGACTTCAGGATCTGCATCATCACTATCCCTTGTGCTCACCAGCATAACTAATATTTAATGGTGCCCACACTATACCTCCCATGGCTCTCAGCCATTCACAAATTTTTCTCACTGAATATTCCTTAAGAGTCCTATAAAATTGAGTCTCTGCAAGGGGGGTGTTATTATTAATTCCATTTTGAAGGTGAGAAAATCGAGGCACAGAGAGGTTTAATTATTTAGCTAATCCACACATTCAGGAGGATGCACTGAATACACAGCCATGCACTAGAATCACCTGGATTAGCTGAGGCTGCGAGCAATCTACCCAATACCCTCTCTCCAACTCTTTCATAATAACAAAGAGTATACTGTTGGAGGTAGCACTGTGCCCAGTTAAAAAAAAATAAAGCTAAACAAACAACATCCTCCAGCCACCTTTGCAGACAGGGTAGCAGGTGACACCTAAGTCAATATCTTAGTGTGGAGCTGCCAGGAAAGTGACTGGAACGGGGCACACTCAGCAAACACGTACCCATTTGCATTTTCCCCTTTCTCCTTCCTGCCTGAGAGATAAAGTCTGGATCTCCAAGAGCCGCTTTCTGACCAGGAAGCAAGCCTACAGGAAAAAGGTGGAGCAGAAGCAAAGAAAGAACCCCAGGTCCTGGTGACAGCACAGTTACCAGACCAGCCCCGGGATGCCCAGCTCCAAACTTCAAGGAGTCTGTAAGAAAAAGAAAAGACCTTTTCTTGTTCAAACCCCTGTCACTTTGCTGCTCTATTACTTGAAGCCACATGTAATTCCCAGCTTATTATGTTGCAATGCGTCAGACTGACCATCGCAGCGAGCTGTGAGGTCCTCAGCAGTGAATCCAGGTCCCCCTTGTCTTCCTACATATGTCAAGAATGCGCACTGTGCTCATGGCACTGACCTCAGTTGAACTGACTTTCTTGCCACTTTATTCACTCCCCACGCCAGCCAAGGAGGTAAAGTTGGCAAGAGACACTGCCCTTCTGTGGCACAGAATTAAGGGAAGAGTAAAGGCAAGCATGAAGGGGCAGCAGCTGGCTCCAGCGTGAGAGCTAGAGCGGGTCTCCGAGGGCCAGGAGCCCCACCTGCCCCTCTGCTTCAAGCAGCGGTGGTGCCATTCCTATGCCTGGGAAACCCGGGGCCGGGAGCCAAATCAAACCTGGAAAGTGAAGTGGGCAGAGTACCTGAGCCAGAGCCAGCTGTCACCTTATGCAAAACAGCAGGCTCCAAACTATTGCAATTTGAGGAATTGCGGCTCCACCTTCTCACCACACCCAAAATCCTGCCACAAGGCTGTGATGCCAGTGAGATGTGATGCTTGCCACGTCGCCCATGCCCCTAGGACAGTGACCACGCTGGTTATGGGAATAACCAACCTCTGGAAGCCTCGATCTCCTCGTCTACACAGTAGAAATGATACTGCCTGCCTCGTGTCCATAGCTGGTGAGGGGTCAAATACATCAGTGAAACAAAGAAACCCTTTCGTAAACAGTAAAACATTACACAAACCCAAGATAATGCATGTATCCATTTTTTTTCTGGGGCCTCCGCATCCAAAATTATAAAAAATTCTTTCCAGGTTCCACATTTTATATTCATTACCATTTTTTCTACACTCGAATGTAAGCCATCGATAGAAGGCTTTTCTGATAGGGAAACGGTGAGAATAAGGTTAAGAGTTTTACAAGAGTGGAGGGAGAAAGCAAAGAGTGTGGAAGACAAAATACATATGAACAAGACCACACTGTGGTTACAATTTGCAGACCGGAGGGGTGGAAGAAGGCAGAGATGATGACGTTAGGTGGTTCGTTTGTTTATGATCTCTCTGAGGACAGAAGAACCACCAAGCTTGCAGGTGGTCTTTCTTAATTTAGATAATTATAAGAAATTAATGGTAGGTAGTTCTTTCAGAGAAAAGGAGTGAAGTTCAAGGGACAGAGACTCACTCTTTATATCTTTATGGATATTTTTTTCTTTTTATCACAAATGTACTTTTTTTACCTTTTAAAAATATTTATATGTTTATTATGAGCTTAGAATGTGATTAACCAAAAAAAATGATTTTAAAATTGCCATGGCTCTCCTCCGTGCACCCCACACCCTTCCACCTCCCACTCACTGTGGAACCACCACATAATACAGAAGCCAGAGGATCCAATCCATTCATTAGGCTCTGGCCATTTTATGGATGCCCCAGTTGGAAGGAAACATGCCTGGGTCGCGTGTCCATTCCTGCCCAGCCTTGTGCCTAGTGCTGCCCCTAGGGGGTAGTTGCAGGGATACCGGGCAAGGAAATGTGAATTCCCACTATTTGTCAATCCCTCAGGTCAAGATCAGAAGGGATATACTTTAACCCAACTATGCATTAGGTCATAGGAGGAGTTGCCCATTAGCTAATGTGCCCATTAGTAGAGGTTAGGTTATCTGATTAGCTCACTGCCACCACCCACTCCAACCAACAAAAGGCAGAACCTGAAGAGAACTGACGAAGGATGTGCTCATTTTGATGGGAGGCAAAATTTTAAATATTGGAGCTCAAAAGGAACTAAAAGATGACCTAGTCAGGAGGCTGTACATTGAAAAGCTCTGGCTTTACTTACCCTGTTTGCTGTCACAGCGGTGCGTTTTTCTCGCATCTGAATGTCTTCATATGCACGTTGAATCACCCACTTCTCCCTGTTGTCTTTTTCCTGACTGTCCTCCATAGCCATATTATCTGCTTGGCCCATGAAGTGGCTCATCTAGGGCTGGGGTCCTGCCTTTTAGTACCCATCCTGGTACCCTTTGGTTAGGGCTGATCATCTAAGAGGATTACGACACTAGATGCCCACAAGAGATGCAAGGCTGCTCAAGGAGAAGGGAATACAAAAAGGAGTAGAAAAAAACCTGGACCAAGAGCACATTCTCTCTGAATCTCAGGAACCTCTGAGTATCTCCCATAAAATGGAGCTAATAATGCCTATGGCACAGGCTGGGGGAAAACTGGATCTGAGAAGGCATGTGAATTGCCTGGGATATGGAAGATCTTCACTGAAAGTTTCTTTCCTTTCCTTCTCAAGGATTCAAGATGCTTCTCAGCACTTGTGCCTTGTAACTCCATACTCCTTATGTAAAGAAATAGGTAAGTAGCAAATGCAATCAGGCGGCTTTAGAAAGGTGAATGGACTCAGAAAATTAGGAAGTTCTCTGCCCCCAGCCCCCACACTTGGAGTAGGTGCTTCCATTACGGCAGTCATCCATTTGCCTAGCCAATATCAGCAGCAGGAGCTACGCCAGCAGGAGCTAGGTATTGCATGGTGTTGATACTGCTGGTACTGGCAAATGATTCCACACAAGTGGGCCAAACGTGGCAAAGACCAGCCTCTCCAAACAAGCTGAGAGCTTTCTCGCTTGTTTCTTTTCCCCTGCTTTATTCTTTTGGAGAACAATATATCCCACATCCAGATTCTTGGCTTTGGGGTTGTCCCTTGGGATTAGTTCAACAGTCAACCCATGGATGCCACCCAGCCAACCATCTCACCAACCTAGCTAAATGGGGGCAGATTAATTCTTTGAAATCATGGAAAGCCATCATCCAGGGGCTGGGTACCATACAGCCTCATGAGCTCAGTGCCCAAATAGACTGCTCAGGCTGGTCCAGTTGGCTGGTCCACCTGAGAGATTCCTGTGTTCTGGGCCAGGCTTCTGTGCTGATCTGCTATACTGAACATTAACCCAGTTTTAAATGACTAAGCAATCAAATTGCAATAGAAACCAGAGGCTCTGGTCCTGACTGAAATCTTGGCATTTCTGTCGCTAGTAAAAAGTGACCTTACATCTGAACCCCTCTCTTCTTTCACTCTCTCCTCACAGTATAATCTTTCTTTGGATTTTCCGTGGAGTTTCCTTTCTTAGCAGCTGGTTCCTTGGGTTTTTATTATTTTACACTAATTTCCTCTTTATCACTAACCTAAGTCATACTCTTCTCTCTACCTCCTCCACATTACTTTCTTCCTCCTTTCCTCCTCCCTATCTTCTTTCTGGAAATATTCCTTGAAATGCTTCTGCTCTTGATGAGAATTGAAGAAATCTGTCCAAGAGAGGGGAGAGAAAGTAGAGTTTATTGGTTAAAAGCAGAAGCTTTGGTGTCAGCTCTGAGTTTGAAGCCAGAATTTGCCACTTAATAGCTGAGTGACTTTGGGCACATGATCTAGCCACTCTGAGTCTCAGTTTCCGCATCTGGATAACAGGTTAACCAATACTCATTTCATGGGATTAAGCATAATGTTGTATATATAAATTAGTTTGTTTGCAAAGTGGCTAGTGTATGATATGCACTAAATAAAACTCTACTTGGGATTTGGGGTATTAACACAGTCTTTGTTCTCTATCTTGGTTTAAATCAACAGGGTTCCAGGGCACCTGGATGGCTCAGTCAGTTAAGCATCTGTCTTCAGCTCAGGTCATGATCCTGGTCTTGGGATTGAATCCCACCTTGGGCTCCTTGCTCAGCAGGCAGTCTGCTTCTTCCTCTGCCTCTGCCTCTCCTCCCTGCTCATGCTCTTCTCTCTCTGAAATAAATAAAACCTAGAAAGAAAGAAAGAAAGAAGAAAGAAAGAAAGAAAGAAAGAAAGAAAGAAAGAAAGAAAGAAAGAAAGAAAGAAGAAAGAAAGAAAGAAAGAAAGAAAGAAAGAAAGAAAGAAAGAAAGAAAGAAAAGAAAGGAAAGAAAAGAGGGGATCCCTGGGTGGCTCAGTGGTTTAGCGCCTGCCTTTGATCCAGGGCGTGATCCTGGAGTCCCGGGATCGAGTCCCACATCGGGCTCCCTGCATGGAGCCTGCTTCTTCCTCTGCCTGTGTCTCTGCCTCTCTCTCTCTCTCTGTGTCTCTCATGAATAAATAAATAAAATCTTTAAACAGAAAGAAAGAAAGAAAGAAAGAAAGAAAGAAAGAAAGAAAGAAAGAAAGAAAGAAAAAGAAAGAAAGAAAAAATCAATAGGGTTCCAAGTGGGTTTCTTGAAGGACTAAGTCTCCAAGACTTGCAGGGATGGGAAGGCACAAGTTGGGTGGCAACAGGCTGAGCTTCCTTATCCTTCCACCTTCAAAACAGATTCTATTTTCCTTTCTTTTGTGTATTTGGTCTCCGAATAATATTCTGAAATAAGGATCTCATGGAAAAAATTTTCTGGAAATGGTTTTAACTGATTTTTCACCTCTCCTTTTGCCAGAACCCTCCTATCTTTGTTCACTTCAAATGATTAGGTCCCTGACACATAGAACCCACTAGATCGTTGTTCACTCCCTGTTGCTTCCATGCAATTTGAAGCCTCTCTCTATTAAAAACTGTACCTGACATTTTGTGTCCTGTAGAGCAGTTTGACCCACCCAGCAGACTTTGCTGGGAGTTGGTTTCATAGGCTCTAATGGTTAGATATTGAAAGATATGCTTGGTTGCATTTGGAAAGCTAACTGCCCACTTTTTCTAGCATTTGAGAAATGTGGTTACACCCAGAATTCCACACAAGACCCTGTAGTTGCAAATTGAATCTGAAAAAGTGTTGTCCCTACTAAACAATGTTGTTTCACTACCTTAAAAATTTTTTATCTTAAAAAAATTAAAAAGCCTGACCTTATTGAAACAGACCACAAACAAAGTGCATCTTTATAATCTACAATTCCTTCAATGATCCCTTGGAGAGAAAGGCTTCTAGAACTTGATGCTCACAAATACCTGTGCAGCCTTCAGTCAGGTTCTAGGCTAGTAGCAGGTAAATTCAAATGCCTCCTCCTCCCCTTGGATCCATTTTACATCAGCACATTTGCATCCCTTGTGTTTTGCTGAGGGGCATAGGAAGTTGCAGGGAAGGTGCCAACGGAGGAGAATCCAACACGGTTAGTTGTCCTCTTAGTGAGCCCACATGAAAGCACGTGGTTCATGTGAGCCCCGTAGCATTAATGGTCATAAAAGACCATGTGTACAGCCAGCACTGCTTGAGGACCCAGGAAACCAAGAGGGACATTTGACTGAGGCTCAGTGGTAGCACTCATGACAATATATCAGCATAGACTCAGTTGCTGACACACAACAGATAGATACTCAAGAAAGAGCTACTTTGAATGAGTGAATAAGAGCTGGGGGAAGAGTCATTCTCCCTGCCTCCGCTACTTATTCCATGGTAGTCAACAGTGAGGTTGCTGCCCATCTGCCTCTGTTCCTGTTTCCCTCCAATCCATGTTCCATGCTGCAGCAAGGGTGATCCACTTGAAACATAAATCAGGTCTGTCACTCCCCTTAGTCAAACCTTTCACCTAGGACTTAAAATATAACCAAAATCTTTGTCTTGATCTTCCAAGTTTCTGTGGTGTCATCTCTGGCTAACTCTAGTGACCTCATTACTTCCTCATATTCCCTTATTCTCTGTACTCCACCCACTCTGATATTTTGCTGGGTCTCTGAATAAACCAGACTGCCTCAGGACCTTTGTACTTGCTGTTCCATTAGCTTGAAACAATCTTCCTCCAGATTTGCTTTAAGATTATTTATTTATTTATTTGAGAGAGAAAAAGAGCAGAGTGAGAGAACACAAGTGAGGGGGGAAGAGCAGAGGGAGAGGGAGAGAGAGAGAGAATCTTCAAGCAGACTCCCCACTAAGCACAGAGCCAGATGCAGGGCTCAATCCCAGGACCCTGGTATCATGACCTAAGCCAAAGACAGAGGCTTAACCAACTGAGCCACCCGGGCTCTACTTCCTCCAAATTTTTAAATGAAAAGTTATGAGTTTTTTCTTTTTGTCATTCAAACCTCAGGTCAAATGGCATCTCAGAGTAGCCTTTCTTGTACACCTAACCTGAAGTACCCAACTATTCATCCTTTACTACATCACCATTTTCTTCTTTACTGTTGTAAGCATTTGGGAATGTTTTGCTCGTTTATTTGTTTGCACAATTGTTGTCAGGCTTGCACACTATAATGCAAGCTCTCTCTCTATTGAATTTACAACGGATAATTCTCCAATGCCTACAACAGAACTTGGCACATAGAAGACCCTCAATAAGTATTTTTTGAATTAATGAATAAATGCAGCCTTGGCATCCTGAGAGCTCTGGGCAACACCAAATGAATTCTCCCAGAGGGCCAATGCTTTAGAAGCAGCACACAGATGCCTCAAATAAAAGGGCCAGGAAGAAAGAAATATGAATGATAATAGCAACAAAATGACACCAAAAAAAATCCTCAAATATTTGGATAATAAACAACACACTTGTAAATTCCCTGAGGTCAAAGAAGAAATAACAAGGAGAATCAGACAATATTTTGAACTATATTAAGATGATGAGAAACCTTTGAAATTTGTAGAATCCAATTAAAGCAGTGCTTAAAGGGAAACTGATAGCATTAGATGCTCATATCTTAAAAAAAAAAAAAGGCAAATCAGTTAAAGTTTCCACTTTATGGAACTAGAAGATTAAAAGCAAATTCAACCCAAAATAAATAAAAGGAAGGAAATAAATAATAAAGATAAGGGAAAAATATTGAAAGAGAAAACAAATATAGTAATCACAGCAAAACCAAAAGCTGTTGCTTTGGAAAGATCAATGAAATTGGAAAGTCTCTTGGGATACTGACCAAGAAAAAGGATAGAGATCCAAACTACCAATGTTGTGAATGAAAGAAGGAATATAATTGCAGATCTATCATTAGATCATTAAAAAGAATAACATAAGAACAACTTTCTGACAATATACTTGACAACTTAGATGAAATAGACAAATTCCTTGCTAATACTCAAGAGAAAAAGGAAAACTTGAATGGTCTTACATCTGATAAAGAGATTGTATTCATAGTTAAAAATCCTTCCCACAAAAAAACTCCAGGCCCAGATGACTTTCCTAGGGAATTGTACCAACATTTAAAGAAGATAATGAAGGGATTCAGAACAGGCATTTCCCACACCCCAACCCATCCCACCCCCGCCCCCCCAAACATGCCACTTTGATATATGGATTATTTTGAGCTGAAGGCATTTGAGACCCTGCAGTCTCAAGAGAAATATTTGCCCCTCCCTTAATTAGAAGAATCTCAAGGAGCACCTGGTTGACTCACTTGGTGGAGCATATGACTCTTGATCTTGAGGTTGTGAATTTGAGCCCTATGTTGGGTATGGAGATTACTTAAAAATAAAGTCTTTTAAAAAAAGAAGAAGAAGAAGAAGAAGAATCTCAATAGGAGGGTCTTTCTGGGATAAGAGTTAATGACAGAGATAAATTTTATCTGAGTAACCCATCTGTATGGCAGGATAAACATCTAATTACCAAATACCTGCTCTTCTCCTTATACCCCTGTGAATTGTATTCCTTTCTTTTGAAATCACAGACCTCTAACCCTTTCCCTTGGTTGAGGATGACATATATACCTCATTTGCATGACTGTCTTTGAAATTTCCATGTCTATGTGGATTCCCCTCATACACTGTTAAATTTTATTTTCTCCTGTTAATCTGTCCCGTGTCAATTTGATTCTTAGTCCAGCTAGAAGGACCTTGAATAGGACAGGAATTCTTGCTCCCCAGTAGTACAATATCAATTCTACATGAACATTTCCAGAACATAAAAGAGGAAGAAACACTTCCCAACTTGTTTCATGAGGTCAGCATGACCCTAACACTAAAACCAAATTAAAAAAAAAAAAAATCAAGATAAAAATACTCTAAACCAAAATCTCTCATGAAACTAAACTCAAAAATCCTTGAAAAAAGATTAATAAATGAAGTCCAGAAAAAAAGATAACACACTATGCTCAAGTAGAGTTTATCCCAGGAATGCATGCTGGCTCAACTTTAGAAAATAGATCAATATAATTTGTCATGTCAATGGGCAGAAAAACAACAGCCAGATGAATGTCAATAGATATCAGAAAAAAAAGATTTGACTGAAGTCAATATCCATTCATGATTAAAAAAAAAAACTCATTAGGATTATAAAGGAACATCCCCAATCTGATAAAGGGTGGCTAAAAAAGTCCTACAGCTAACACCATTCTCAATGACAAAAGACTAAACACTTTTCTCCTAAGGTTGGTAACATGGCAATGGTGTCTGCTTTCACCACTTCTATTCTATACTGTATTACAGGCCTTAGCCAGTGATTAAGGGAAATAAAAGAACCAAAAAGGCACCAAAATTCCAAGGAAGAACTGCCTTTATTTGCTGATGATATGATGATCTACAAACAAAATCCTAATGAATCTACAAAAAAAAAAAAAAAATCAGAGCTCATAAATAAGCTTAGCGTGATTGAAAGATACAGGGCCAACATACAAATTAATAAATATTAGAAAATATGTGCAAGATATTTCTACTGAAAATGATACAGGAGAGCTTGGTTCTTGTCTCACAGAGTTGGAGAATGTATCTCACAGAAAAAGAAGAGTGAGTAAAGCAATAGAATAGAAGTTTATTAAGTAAAGATACAGAGAAAGCTCTCAGAAGTGAGAGGAGTCCTGACAGAGTTGCCACTGAGGGCTAGTAGGATTGATCTTTTTATTGAAAGCTAACCAGGAAACCTAAATCCTTTTAACATTATCTATTGATATCACCATTGAATAAGGACTAGTAATAACATTTTTAATTTCTTACTTCTTTGGGGTCTGGTTATTCTTTCTTGGTGACAGATGACTATCATAAAAGGACCCCACCCACCCACCCAAATACACACACCTAAGGCAAGGTGGTCTGGCTTGTTTCCTTACCTCTGGTTTCTTTCATCTCCACATTTTTGAGATTTTTGTGAGCCTGATTTCGTGGCCTCCTACCTAGCCTTGCCTAGCCTCATTTATCCCTAACTCAAAAACTACAAAATACTGCTTAGAAAAATAGCTAAATAGAGAGATAAACTATGTTCATGGATCAGAAGACTCAATGTTATTAATAAGTCAATTCTCCACAAATTAACCTATAGATTTAATACAACCTCAATCAAAATCCCACCAGTCTTATTTTTTTTATAAATTCACATAATGTCTTTAAATTTTATATTAACTACAGAGGAATTTAAATAGCTAAAACAATTCTTTAAAATATATATCAAGGTTGGAGGACTTATAAATGATTTTAAAACTTAGTATAAAGCTACAGTTATCAAGATAATGTGGTATTTATGGATAGACATAGATCAAAATATCAGATTAGAGCCCAAAAATAGATCCACATATATTCACTGTCAACAGATTTTAGACAAAAATGCCAAAATAATTTAGTGGGAAGAAATAATCTTTTCAATAAATGGCACTATAAAAATTGGATATTCAAATGAAAATATTATAAACCTCAATTCTTACCTCACACCATATATAAAAATTAATTCAAAATGGATCCAGATCTAAACATCATAGCTAAAATTATAAAACTTATAAAAGAAAACATGAGGAAAATCTTTGTGACCTTGCATTAAGCAAAAACGTGTTAGGACAACATATCACAAAATTTTAAAATTAACAACCTGGACTTTGTAAAATTAAAAAACAAACTTTTCTTTGAAATACATTGCTTTTTTGTAAATAAAAAGGCAAGTCACAAACTGGGAGAAAACATTCTAAAATCATATACCTAGTGAAAGACTTATATCTAGAAAATATCAAAAAATTCATTCGATTCATTAATTTGAAGACAAGTGACTCATAAAAAAATAGGCAAAAGATTCAAAGAGACATCTACCAAAGGAGATGAATCTCAAATGCATCTCAAATGCATTATGCTAAATGAAAAAAAAAGACACAAAAGCATACATGCTGTGGGACACCTGGGTAGCTCAGTTGGTTAGGCTTCCAACTCTTGATTTCTGCCCAGGTCATGATCTTAGGGACTTGAGATTGAGCCCCACATTGGGCTCTGAGGTCATAAGGAGTCTGCTTGAGATTCTCCCTCTCCCTCTCTTGCCCCTGCCCCCACTTGTACTTGCACTCTATCTCTAAAATTAAAAAAAATAAATAAAAATTTAAAAATACTATATTCTGTGTATTCCAATTCAGACAGACTAGGAAAGCAAAAATATAGGAACACAGAACAGATGAGTGGCTTCAAGGGGCCAGGAATAGGGAGAAGTGATTAACTACAAAGGGGCATGAGGGAACTTTTAGAGATGCTGGAGATGTTCTATACTTTGTGATAGAAGTTGCTCAGCTGCATATATATGTGTATATATATATATATATATTCATATATATATATATGTATATATGGAACCTCATGAAATTGTATGCGTCAAAACAGTGAGTTTTATTACATACAAATTGTACCTCAGTAATTCTTAAATTTATTTTAGAAATATTACCATTTGAAAAAACTGGGTAAAAGGTACACAGGATTTTTCCATAGTATTTTGTACAGATGTATGTGAACCTACAATTACCTCAAAATAAAAAGGTTTTGAATAATAAATTTTCTAACTATGAGACTTAAAAAGTCTCTTTGAGAGAAAGATGAAGCAATGAAGCAACAAACATTACTTTTATTCATAAAAGAAGAAGTAGTAGAAGGAGGAGGAGAAAGTCTTACCCTACAAATTAGGGCTCAGTAGGAGTAAAGATCATACCCATGAGCCCAGAGTTCAAGGTGATTTTACCCAAAGTCATATTCCTGTGAGATAGAGATGGCTTCTCCTCTGAGCTTTCCTGAGTTGCCATCAGAAAGCCACTGCCAGTTATGACTCAAAACGTCCCTCAAGATTAGGAGGAATCCTGCAATCCTGAACAACAAACTTCAGTTCAAGATCTCACCAAAAAAGCTCATAGTGACAGTGAGCTTGCCAAGAGTCAAAGTCAAACTGTAATCATTCCAAATATCCCAGCCGTACTTTCCACCAGGGGATAGGGTCAACCCAGGACAAGTGGCCCTGCCTAGTGGGAGACTGGTGAGCCACAAAAATACTTCCCCAAAAATCCAGGGGGGCATAAAGTGGTAGAGCAGTCCATGCGGTGGATTAGTTCTGCTTTTGGATTCCACATCTGCCTGGCAGACTTCCTTTCTTTGGTCAAACAGACTGTGTTCCAATAACCACAGGTAGGCATCACCAAAGACCAAGCTGCAGGTGAGGCATTCTGGCAGGAAGCAAACGGGCCAAAAGTCTAAAAGGTCTTGAACTTCCATTTGGGAAAAGGCCCTCCATGCATTCAGCTAGAAGCCAGAATTTGACTTTCATCAGAAGACTTGAGTTTCATCTCAGTTTGGTTTTTGTGGAAACTTGCACAAGTTCTAACCTTGGTTTGCTCATCTCTGGTGGTGGTAATAATACTTCATGAGGGATAAGAGGCAATGAGGTCATGGTTCTCAAATGTGGGTTTTTTTGCTTTTTCTCTGAGTCAGTGTTTTCCAAAGTATAGTTCACATATCACTAGGGGTCCATAAGAAAATGTTAGGTCATAATAGACTTCTTGATTTTAATACTTATAAACTTAATTTGAAGAGCCTTAAAAAAATAGAACTGGCCCATCTATCTTGCTAAAATGAAACATAGGGTCCAAGTAAAAACTACATTAAAAATATGTTTAGGTTAATAATGTTTTAAATGTAATAAATTTGAGAAAGAATACTTCCAGCTCTGAGAACCAGGGCTATGAATCTCATCCCTGAGTCTCCTAGAAGGGGCCCTCACCTTTTACATTATCCAACACAGTGATCTCTTTGTAAGAACCTAGGGCACCTTATTTTTGGTCATAGGATCAGAGGCAATTGTAATTTTCCGAAGGATTTGGTTTGTTTTGTCTCATGGAATTGTAGACTGGGTAACTGATTGTGTTTCCCCGCTTGTATTAACAAGAACACTTAGAACCCAACTTGGGAACCAGTTGTCAAATACCTATAGGATTGGATCATATTTGTTATTCATTGGCCTCAGTCTGAACTCTATTTAATGTCTCTACCTGTCATTTTTTATTTCTTATTAATTTTCCGTATTTTTATACACTTGGAAGCCACCTTAAATCTTATTTTTGAAATAAGAGAAGACACACATTTTTAAATGTCCTAAGTTCCTTTTCTTGTCTTCCTTTTTTTTTTTTTTTTTTGAAGACGACATAAGCAAAATTTGCCCTTAAATTCAAAGGATTGTTCTTTCTGCATCTTTCTACACCCAGAGGTTAATAGAATTTCAGTGTACTTTGATAAAAGTGAGACAATTAATCATTTCATATCATTTGGAAATCAGTCCTTGTCAAAAGCCATTTTTTTCAGGGTCACATCACTATGATACAAACAGATGGTTATGACTGATTTCAGACCTGGGTAACCCCACAGGCCTGAAGTAAGATGGAAAGTGGGTCCTGTGGTGGAACTGGGCTTCCTTTGTTTCCTCAAAAGTCAAAGTTCGCTGACAAAGGGGGAAAAAAAGGAAAAAAAAAAAAAAAAGCTAAAATGATACCAAAATTTGGTGTCAGAACATTCTGAAGACCCACAGTAATGGGAAGCTATCCTATTCATAGTTAACATACTGATATTTTAGCATCTTGGTTACATTTTTTTTCTGATCCTCATTTTTTTTCTCCATAAAATAAAGATAATCCCTATTCTACCTATTTCAACATGAAGTCATAATGAAATATATTCATCAGGACTTTTAGCTGCGTGACAAAAATTTACCCCAAACTAGCTAAGGGCAAAAAATAGTGGTGGCAGTGGGGATTATTAAAAGTTATTCATATGGAGATTGAACAGTCAAAGCAGTACGAAAAAGTGGATCTCAGAGACCCCTGCAATCAGATAATTAAATGCCACCAAGACTCTCTTTGTGTCCCTCATTTCTGTTTCATTCTGCAGGTCAACTCTATTCTTTCTTAAAATAGACCAGCCAGGAAGATGGCCACTATAGCTCCAGTAACTTAGAACTCACAAAACACAAACCCATAGAGGAACCGAGATTCATTCTCTCTAATACCAAACTCAAAAAATCCAACAAACAGATGAATTAGCTAAGCTCGGGTCGGGTAAGCATCATTGAACTCATCAACCATGGCCACAAATTTGGGTATTATGATTGGCCCAAATTAGATCAAGTGTTTATTTCAAGCCAATTAATGCCATCTAAAAGAGAGGTTTTTAAAAAGAAGGCAGCTCCCATTCAAGTGACACGGAATAGAGGAAGAAGCATTTCCCAGAAACAGAGAGGATAGAGAAAGGTAACAGTTATGGGGAGAAGAAAACACTAGAAAATTATTATAGAAGGTTTTAAGAAATCTGGATTATTAGACAAATAAGTGTTTTTCAAATTAATCAAGACTCCAAGACTCATATCAAGTGCTCCTCTAGGAAGACTTTACTGATAAAGTCTTTACTGTTTCCACTTATGAAACCCTTCCCTCACTGACCTACCCATTAGGTTTATGTGAAATATAACAATTATGTTATAATTCTACTCAATTATGTTTAATTTCTCATTTTAGTATATGCTGCATAAACTGCTTTGTAACAAACTATTTTAAATTTTGTCTTCTCCGGGCACCTGCGTGGCTCAGTGGTAGAGCATCTGCCTTTGGCTCAGGTCGCGATCCCACAGTCCTGGGATTGAGTCCCACGTCGGGTTCCCTGCAGGGAGCCTGCTTCTCTCTCTGCCTGTGTCTCTGCCTCTCTCTCTCTGTGTTTCTCATGAATAAATAAATAAAATCTTTTTTTAAAAAAATTTTGTCTTCTCCTTTTAATTGTTCCCTGATGATAGAAATTGGCTGATGTAGTCATAATGACTGGAGTTAATTGCTCCCAGAAAAGATACCTCTGGGGTCTTCTACCAGAAGTCTTAGCCCAAAGGAGGAATGAAAATGTTGGGAATGTTAAACATTTACAACAGGACATCTTTGGCAGCAGGGCCCAAATGTTATGAAATCAAATATAACCCTTCCATATTGCTATATTTGTTACCATCATCATTGTCATCATCAATTCTGGTCTGTTGATAGACTAACGGCAGTTATGCATTTAGGACGTATTACTTGGACGTGAGGAAGTGTGGGCAGCATTGCATTCATGATACCATAAACTCTGGAGCCAAGCAGGCCTGAATTTGGTCTAAGTTCTGCCACTTAGTTGTATGACTGAAGTCAAAGTACTTCATACCTCTGAACATCAGTTTCCTCACTATAAAGTGGGTACAGTAATGGTACCTACCTCAGGGAGCTATTTCAAGGATTAAATGAGATAAGATGTCTAAAGCCCTTAGCTTTGTACCTGCTATACAGGAAGTGCTCAATAAATGGTAGCATTTCATTAAAGTTCTAAATTAAATAATATGTCCCATTCCCCCATAAACACAATATTCATAAAACTACAGGACACAACTTTCAGTTGCAGAATGCAACAGTTATGTCTAAACTCTATGTGGCAAGGGATACAAAGTCACATCAGTATGTTCAAGTATATTCCCATATAAATGCTGTAAAATCTTCTGTCAACACATAGGACTGTGTAATACTCTTGTAAAACTTTATTAAATTTATTAAAGTTGTTTAATCAAGATTTCCTACAAAACCCCACACACAAAGTTGTATAAAAACATAACTTAACTCTGTCCCCAACTCCTGGTAAGAGGCATAGCATGGACCCACAGCAGATTCTATATGGACAAGAAATTACCCTTTCCTTGGAGATGCTACTGAAAATTTGAGGTGGTTTTCCACTGTAGCATAACATAGCCTAATCTGAACAATAAGACTCCTTAATTTTTTTCCCCAGTGCCTTTGAAACCACCCTTCCAGAACTTCCTCTCCCTCATGCTCTAGATCTTTACTTGCTGCTTTCTCCATCAAAACACACCTCTCCTATATCCTATGCCTTTTCTGACAAAGAATTCTATACCAATTCCTACTGACTTGCTAGTGGCTAAAGAAGTGTGAAAATGTTATCCTTTCCAGGAAATATACCTATGTTTTAACTAGAGCCACATCTAACAAAATGCCTTATCCCAAAGGAGTGAATTTTTAACGTCAAAGAAGTCCAAAGAAAAAGAAATTTGGGACACATAAGACATTTTCTGACCATAATAGTAAAAATGTCTTACAATGTTTTATAATATAGAACTTCATAAAGAACTTTTATATCCAGTATTCTGATGGGCAATAATTGTTATTCATATTATACAAATAAAGGAACTGGAGATTAGAAAGTTAAAATTGCTTCAAGGTCACATGGATGATAAATGATAGATTCAGAAATATTTAATCCAGATCTCTTTACTCTAAGCACAGAGTCCATTCATTCATTTAATATTTGTAGATTACTTATTATATGCCAGACACTGTTCTAGGCTTTGGAGAGACAGCAGTAAATAAAACAGAAAAAAAAATTCTTGCTCTCAAGGAGCTTATATTCTAGAGAGGAAAGAAGGAAGGAACCAACACATTTAAACTTATTTTGTGTCAGTTGGCAAGAGGCATAATAATAAAGAAAAAAAATCAGGGCAAAGAGGATAGTGTGCCCAGGATGCTGTTTTATGTAGGGTGATCAGAGGAGGCCTTTATGAAAAGGTACATCTCAAAAGAGACCTGAAAGAAGGAAGGGAGCAAGTCATGTGTCTATCTGAAGTATGAATTTTCTAGACAGGGGTGGCAGCAAGTACAAAGGCCCTGAGACAGGAGTGTGTCTGATGCTTCTAAGGAACATCAAGGGGGCCAGTGTGGCCAGAGCAAGCTGGATAGGGGAGTGAGCAGTAGCAGATGAAACCAATGAGAGAGTCCGGGCAGATCATGGAAGGTCAAGTGTGCCAATATAAGAATCTGGGCTTTATCCTAAATGAAATAAGAAGCCTTTAGAACACTCTGAGCATAGAAAAGACTGAGCACCCTGATAGCAGCTAGTGATGTAACAATGGGTAACCAGAATAATAAATTAATTTGGGAGCTCTAACTAAGATCATGCATGTAGAAAAATTAACAATCTTAAAACTCATATATTAAAAAAGAAGATAGGGGATCCCTGGGTGGCGCAGCGGTTTGGCGCCTGCCTTTGGCCCAGGGCGCGATCCTGGAGACCCGGGATCGAATCCCACATCAGGCTCCCGGTGCATGGAGCCTGCTTCTCCCTCCGCCTGTGTCTCTGCCTCTCTCTCTCTCTCTGTGACTATCATAAATAAAAAAAAAAAAAAAAAAAAAATTTAAAAAAAAATAAAATAAAATAAAATAAAATAAAATAAAATAAAATAAAAAAGAAGATAGCCTGAAAACGTAATGATCTATGCTTCTATCTCAAGAAGCTAGGCATGAAATAACAAAATAAACCTAAAGAAAGTGGAAGAAAGAAAATAAAAACAGAAAGTAATTAAATAGAAAATTAACCTCTATGGAGGCAAATCAAGATGAAAAAGAGGGAACAAATAACTAATAGCAGAAATGGAAAGGAACATTATAGCTATTTTAAACATTAAAAAGATCATAAGGGATAATACTAAAAACTATACTTCTGAATATCAAATTTTAGAGGAAATAGACAAATTCCTAGAACAATATAGCTTACCAGAACCGACACAAGAAGTAATAGAAAATTGAAACAATACTGTAAATATTAAATAAATTAGATACATAATTAAAAATCTTTCCCAGAAGAAAACCACAGGCCCAGATAGCATTACTGATGAGTTTTACCAAGTAGTTAAAGAAATCATGTCCAATTCTACAGTAAACAAAATGGTATACTCACTAACTGGTTTTGAGGCCACCATAGCCTTGATGACAAAATTGACAAGGGTATTCTCAGGAAGGAAAATTACAGACTAATATCACTCACAAACACTTATGCATTAAAACCAGTAATACATAAAGGAATATATATTACAATCAAGTGGCTTATTATTGAAATGTAAGGCTGAGTTAACATTTAGAAATCAATACCTATAATTTACTACATTGAAAGAATAAAGAGAAATATATTATCTCAGGAAACATAAATCAAGACTGAAGCATAGATAATTGCTCATTCATCATATTTTTCAAGTGGTATCAGATGTAATGTCTCCTTTCTTATTCTTAATTTTATTTATTTGAGTCCCCACACTGTTTTTCTTGGTAAATCTAGCTAATGGTTTGTCTATTTTGTTTATCTTTTCAAAAAAAAGTTCACTGATCTTTTCTATCATCTCTTTAGTCTGTATTTCATTTATTTTCACTCAGATCTTTTTTTATTTACTTCTTTCTGCTAACTTTGGACTTCCTTTGTTCTTCCTCTTCTAGCTTCTTGAGGTATAAAATAAGGTTGTTTATTTAAGATTTTTTTTAACTTAATGTAGGCATTTATTGCTATAAATTTTCCTCTTAGAATCCTTTTGCTGCATGAGCAACAAAAGAAAAAAAACCATAAATGAAACCTTTTCAAAATTTAAAACTTGCTTGCTTCAAAGGACACCATCAAGAAAGTGAAATGACAAAAGAAAGAAAGAAAAAAGAAAGAAAGAAAGAAAGAAAGAAAGAAAGATGACAGCCCAGAGAATAGGAAAAAAAAATATATTGGCAAATCATATATCTGATAAGGGACTTGTATTTAGAATACATAAAGAACTCTTACAGCTCAATAATAGAAAGACAAATAACCTAATAAAAATGGGCAAAAGATCTGAATAGATAAGTGAACAAAGACAAGATATTAAATGGCCAATAAATACATGAAAAGACATTTCATACCATTAGTTATCAGGGAATGCAAATCAAAAACACAGTGAGGCACACTTCTTACCCACTAAGATGGCTAAAACCAAAAAGCCAAATAACAACAAATATGGTAAGAATATATAGAAATTGGAACCCTCACACACTGCTATAAAATGTAAAATGTGGATCCATTTTGGAAAACAGTCTGGCAGTTCCTTGAATGATTAAGCATCGATTTACAATATGACCAAGCAATTCCAGTCCTAGTTAACTCTCCAAGAAAAATTAAAACATGTGTCTACACAGGAACTTGTACACAAATGCCATAGTAGGATTATTCATAGCAGCGAAAAGGTGCAAACAATCCAAATGACCACCGATGGACAAATGGATGAATAATATGTGATGCAACCATATGATGGAATATTGTTTGGCCATAAGAAAAAATGAAGCACTGATACAGGCTTCAACACAGATGAAGCTTGAAAACATGCTAAATTAAGAAAACTAGTCACAAGAGACCACATATTGTATGATTCCATTTACATGAAATGTCCAGAATATGGAAATGTATAGAGACAGAAAGTGGATGAATGATTGCTTAGAATAGGGAAGGTGGCCAGGTGGTAGAAGAGTGATAATGTAATGGGTATGGGGCTTCATCTCAAGATGATGAAAAGGTTCTAAAACTGATTGTGGAACCAGTCACACATATGTGAATGTACTAAAAACCACTGAATGGTACACTTTAAATGGGAGAATTGTATGGTAGGTGAATTATAGATCACTAAAGCCATTTTTTATGAAGAGGGAAAAAATCAGATTTCAGACTTAGTACAAAAAAAGAATATATCTCATTAATTAATTGTTGCATTAATCACAGCCAGAGATGACAATGTTTTGGAAGATCCTGAGAGGGTGGTATTACAGAATGTCCAGCTTCCATTCAAACGCACAACCTTGGAGGTCTTGGTGAGACCCTGAGTTATTCTTTAGTTTACTGACACTGGAGTAAATCAATCACCACTACAGGTTATGATACCTTTCATGGAGACCAGTGGGTCATCTTGGCAGGGAGAGAGAGAAGAAAGATTATTTGGAAATCAGTAGTTCCAAATAGCCTGGTCTAAGATGCCCCAGATCCAGTTCACTAGAAATCTGCCATTAACCCCTCCCTATAGCATGGATCATCTCCTTCCTCACGTTGTCTAGCCAGCCAAACTTGAAGTTCAATCATTTGATACCTGGGGTAAACTCACTGAGAAAAAGGTGACCCGGGATCACTGGGTCCATTTTGTTCCATTTTGTTGTTAAGAAGAAGACTGGAGGGGATCCCTGGGTGGCGCAGCGGTTTGGCACCTGCCTTTGGCCCAGGGCGCGATCCTGGAGACCCGGGATCGAATCCCACATCGGGCTCCCGGTGCATGGAGCCTGCTTCTCCCTCTGCCTGTGTCTCTGCCTCTCTCTCTCTCTCTCTCTCTCTCTCTCTCTGTGTGTGTGTGTGTGTGTGTGTGTGTGTGACTATCATAAATAAATAAAAATTAAAAAAGAAGAAGAAGAAGAAGAAGAAGACGACTGGAGGGCAGCCCAGGTGGCTCAGCAGTTTAGCACTGCCTTCAGCCCAGGGCATGATCCTGGAGTCCCAGGATTGAGTCCCACGTCAGGCTCCCTGCATGGAGCCTGCTTCTCCCTCTGCCTGTGTCTCTGCCTCTCTCTCTCTCTCTCTCTCTCTCTCTCTCTCTGTGTGTGTGTGTGTGTGTATGTGTGTCTCATAAATAAGTAAATAAAATCTTTAAAAATAAATATATAAATCTTTAAAAAAAAAAAAAAAGAAGAAGAAGAAGAAGAAGAAGAAGAAGAAGAAGAAGAAGAAGAAGACTGGATCCACAGGAGGTCAGAAACATGGTAAGCAAAGATCCAGAGAGTTTTGCAAAGTTCACTCAATGCATATTTTGTTTTTGCCACATCTAAATACCACCTGCACTATTCTGCTTTGTTTTGTTTTTTTTCTTAACGGGAGCTTACTATTTTTACATCAGTTAAATGATATTGAAAAGAAATTTTACTTCATTACTTTAAATAGAAAAGCAATATAACTTGCCATGAACAGATTCATAAATAAAATGTAAAATGATTTTAATTAGAAACTATTGCCTGGAGAGCTTTCAAAAGTCCCAGTGCCCAGACCTTACCCCAGATCTATTAAACTAGAACTCCTCAGGGGACAGAGGAAACCAGCGTAAGTAATTTTCTAAAGCTCTCCTGAGGAAATAAGGGTGTGAGCCAAGGCTGGGACCCCCTGGAATGGGTGGTATTGTCTACCACTGACTCTGTGTCTGAAGCCTGCACCCTGTTCAAAAGAGACCAAATGATAGAGAGGTCTTAACGACACACTAACCTGAAACTGAATCTTTCTCCCTGGTGGCCTCTGAGGAACTGAAAAATAAAATGGGGGAAAGTTCTCATTTGGGATTTATAACTGCTTAATGAATAGTTCCTTTGCAGTCTCCAATCACCTTGAAGGACACTTGCCCTTTGGAAAACACTGGACCAGAAGACCCCAAGTGATCTGGTTTCTATTTTCATGTCCTTTCCATTTTGACAGGCTTCTGGCCGCCCAAAGACTTCACCAAGATGATTCTGGAGAATTCCTCCCTTCCATGTGTCTCCAGAAGGAACTCCAAACACCTGCGATGAGATCACGCTTTCAGACCCATCTTTCTATTTCAACATGAATCTGTCCAGTGGATCACAGCAGAAAATCTGAAGGCAACCACATCTCTGTTTTCTTTCATTTCCTCTCAAGAAGCCCCTCATTTTCACCCGGGGAATGTTTGGCCCTGGAGATGGTTTAAGTCAGCTTTTGCTTTTTTGGATCTTAAAAGGAAGTATCAGCAGGGAAGGGAGAAATGGGAGAGGTGGCGCAGAAAGCCACATGACTTGCAGGGGCCCTTTTGCTCTTGAGTTTCTCTTTCCTCCCTCACCTCTGAGCTCACGCACGAGCACCCAGAGACAGCCTGTACCCATGGAGGGAGGAGTCTGAAGTGAAAGCTGGACTTCTGGACGGAGATTCCTATGGCCAACACATTGTTTCCTCTTCTAGCCCGGGGCATCACCCAGGCGCTTCCCAGCTCGGACTCAAGTGTGAAGAGCTGCTCTGCAGGACAGCGTGGCCTCAACAACAGGCAGTTTAGCCCACTAACCAGAAAGTTAAGCAAAGCTCTGAGATCCTCAGTTCCTATATTTAAAACCTCGAATGCTGACACATTGTCTACTGCCAAACAGCCAGGCCATTTTATTGCCTTGTCAGCTGAACCCTCATCTTCTGCTTCCCTTGGAGCCTTGCATCCAAGCCTCAGAGGCTCCTCCCTCCTCTCCCCTGCAAAGCTGTGCACCTCCTGCTGTGCCCAGGATCTAGAAAGTCCTTCTCAATTGGCCTTGAGAATTGGCAAATATCACCCCCTCCAAGAAACCAAAGGTGATTCCTCCAATCAAATAACAATGGTAGTAGAATTAATACAATAGCCAGCATGGGCTGTGAGTGACTGCTATGGGCAAGCAGTAACAACTCTCGTGCATAATCTGGACCACATAATACATTACATAGGATCTCATTAGCCCTGCCCTACCACTTCCTGTCTCTATGACATCAGTTGAGTTACTTTTTCTCTCCGTGCTTCATTTTCCTGAGACATCAAAAAGGATTATAGAATACCTGTTTCACTGAGGTTGTCCCAAGGATAAAATCAATTAATGCACATAAAGCATGTGGCATAAACCCGACATGTGGTTTTTCCTCTGTAAGTAGTAGTATTTCTTGTAAGAATTTTACAATAAGTAAATAATAATGTATTAGTATTATCCTCATTTTACGGAAGCACAGAGAGGTGCTTTACCAAAGCACAGAGAGGTGGGAGTAAAAACCCATGTTCAGTGCAGTGCAAGAATTTTCCCTCTCTCCAATCTTCACTGGGCTTTGCTCACAGGGCTCAACCGTTCTTGTCAATGACTTGTGTATCTGTCTGTTGTCACTGTGCCAACTTCCTTATCCACTTTTTCTTCAGTGGACACTAAACTTAAGGGAAGGAGAACTATTTGGCAACTCTTGGACGCTCGGTCCCTGCGTGTTCTTACCTCATTGCCCCCCACTCCTAATCACAGCATAGCCCCTGCCTTCTGTGGCCTTCTGTGACAGTCTCCTGCTTCATACAATCTGCCTTCATCCTCCCCAGTGGGTGTGCTCTCTCTGCCCCGGTAAGGTCCCCTAGCACTTCATGTGGTCTTGGAGCGCTTCTCTCATCCTATCCTGTCTAATAGCCATCTGAACACTTGGTTTATTTCCCCTGCTAAACTGTAAACTCCTCAGGAAAATGGATCCCCACCCAAACAAATGATACACTACACATTCGATAAAAGTGAAATGGATGAATGAATAGATGCACCTGTTTCAGTGCTTCCTCGAGGAGGATCTCTGTCTTCCTGGATGTGTTTGGTGCACTGAAAGCACTTTTGCCCTGAGCACGTTGAAGATGAGATCATTGTTAGCTCATCACATTTTCCCTGTAGACCAAGGAGATATCAAGAGATGTCATGTTCACTATGTTTCTTGGTGCAGAATTCTGAGCTCCATCATACCTTGGTAAGTTTGATGCATCCTTTCCAAAGTTACAATCAGTACAGTCAAATTCAACCCACAGACATGTTTGTTGCAGTGATTACAGTATTGTTGTTTAAAACCGAATTGGAGGTACAGCCACTTTGGAAGACAGCTTGACAATTTTCTGCAAGACTACACACACTTTTACCATACAATCCAGCAATCACACTCCTTGGTATTTACCCAAAGGAGGTGAAAACTTATGTGCACACAAAAATCTGTATATGGATGTTTATTGTAGCTTTAGCTTCTAGGGCCCTTCAATGGGATGACATGAGTGAGACATTTCCAAGGCTAGAATTTTCCTCGAGGAAGTGTCTCTCTGGTCAACTGCCAGGTAGAATGAGATAGCCTAAAGCCAACTGAAGAGCGCTTCTGCATTCCAAGTATATTTTTTCATGCCTAAAGGGTTGACCAGGGAGGATACATCCTATCTCTGAGTGGTACTGTGGGTTCCCCAGCTGATTTCCTGGGTCAAGCATTCACAAGGATGATGTAAGGATATCTCCCAGTTGCCACGGGAACTGGTTTAATCGGTGTCTCAACCAACCTGAAAAATTTACATACATGATGTCACGCAGAAAGAGAAAGTTTAATTGCCTTGAAGTCAACTGGTTCTACTGACTACTATTCTTTGAAACAACATGGTATTTATCTTGCATCAAGTTTCTGGAGCACTCCAAAGACAGGTCTGCTCATGTGCTCACTAATCCTCACACTTTCTCTCACTCACCAAGAATGGCATCCAGCTAAGAAAACAGATGAGAGCAACTAAAGAAATGTGCTGGTGGAGCTGAGTGTTAAATTTCTTCTCTCCATCTTCTACAACTGCCTTCTGGAAGGATGTTCCTAATTGCCAAGGGCAACACCCCAAGGCTTAGCCAGCTTAACTGCAGGTTCTGACAACAACCAGCCCTTCAGAATTTGAGTATTCATTTCTTCATCAAGGGCTCCAAAATCACTATTGGATATCCCATACTCACTTCTTCTTTGTTTAACAATGCACGCTTCCATGCTATTGCTGAAGATCTATATGGATTTCTACCACTTTTCCTCCTCTCTCTGCTACCCAAAGTAGTAAGACTGGGTTAGCACTCTGGGGCATCCCTATGGATTTATGGGCAGATAGGATAGGGTTTTCAGAAAGAGTGGCAACTTTATTTCCTGGAACGCTCACACAAAATATTACTATGTACTCCCATACGGCTTTGGACTTAGCAGCAAAGGATGATCTCGGTTCTATAATCTAAAACCAACATGGCTAGGTCTGTGGTCCCCAAACTGTCTACAAAATCACCCCAGGGTACCATGTAAATTCACAGAAGTGCTGCGAAATATTTGAAATTCCCCTACAGGAACCCAGGATATTCAACATCTGTAGAACACTGCACCAACTCAGGGTTGTTTTGTGTGTCAATATTAGACATTCCTTGCCACATTCCTTTTGATGAGGGCATATCTTTGCCAAGCTGTGTTTTCAGTGGTCACTATACAGTACTATAAGGAAATCAGAGTGGAACAGGAAATGAAGGTGGCGGTGTCCAATCTGATTCCCCACACAGCCCATTAGTAATTGAGTGACTTGAGAAGCAATAAAAATATTATTTTCTTCTTTTAATTTATGGGTTATCCCCCTTTTTCAAATGACTACTAGGAAGTTATTAGGACATAAAGGCTTATGAGGTTGTTTGGACCCAACTACTAAATAAATGAAACCATTAGGTGTCTCTTTCAGCCTCAGGGTGCTGTGAAAAAAGTCACTGAGGCACTCAGGGCTCTGTAAACGAAGGAGGTTTTAGAAACCTCTGGTCTAGTCAGCAATATTTCACAGCTCCTGGGGACCTCACCTGTACTGCTCTTATTACAGAGCATACTTGCATGTTGGTTCGGGTGTTGTAGCTGCTTCAGCTCAGTGACTTTTCCACCCACTCCCCAGGCCATCCTAACTACAGCGCGTAGCCCACAGCCTGCGCAGCCTTGCCGGCCATCTCCCACAGTCCTCAGCTCTACCCGCACCGGTCTCTGGCGCAGGGTGGTAGATAAGATCAGGAATCCTGGCTCTGCCCTCCTTGCTGGTAGACCTCATTCTGGCTCTACCTCCAATGTCTTTGCCTAAAAGGGGTTGTTATGAGGACTAAGTATAAAGCTTTTATCGGTGTCTGGCAAGAAACAAACCTTTTTTTTTTTTTTTTTACAGATTTTATTTATTTATTCATGACAGACACAGAGAAAGAGAAAGACACAGAGAGGGAGCCCGACATGGGACTCGATCCCGGGTCTCCAGGATCACACCCCAGGCTGAAGGCGGCGCTAAACCACTGGGCCATTGGGGCTGCCCAATAAACAAATCTTCTAAATAAAAGCTGCCATTACAAGGACAGCACTCAAAGACTCCTCATTCATGCCCACATATCATTCTTAGGGGAAGTTTCTACCTCTGAAACTGATGGGTACAAATGACTGGCTCATTTTAGAATACACGGATCACTACAAAAAGTGATACATAGGCAATTAATTCCCAGACCCATCAGTATCCCTTGCTCAACTTGATTGGAACCACAAATAATCGATATGGAACTTGGACTATCCAGGTGGGTGAAAGAAATGGAGAGTATTCACTGGACTGCTGCTAATTTGTCTAGATGTGGCCTTCACTTAGGGCCCCAAACACCCAGTGCTTGCTTGATCCTCCCACTCCTTTGCTTATTTCCTCTTAACCAGCCCTCTTCACCTTCTAGGTTATCTGTAAGCCCAGTGCCCCCTGATGTCTGTCCAGTGGTACTTGGGGAGCTCATACTCACAGAGCGGAAGGCCAAGTGGCTCCCCTCCTTGCAGCAGGAGGACGCATGTGTGCTGTCTTCATCCATACATACCAGATTGCTGTTGCACTCTCTTCTCTCAGCCTTCTGCCCCCAGTCTCTCTCCACCTGACCTTCCACATTGTTCTTGAAAACCACTGGAATCACCTCCTTCTGCTCCCCTCCTATTTCCCACATATCAGAAAACCATTTATTCCTTCAGCCTCCTAATACATGGCCTAGCTGAGGATGATGTCTTTCCCACTAAGATAGGGGTTGCCCTCATTTTATAAGCATAACGTAGGATGGAACGTACTGATGTGCTTGAACATGTGCTGCGTCTCAATCTCAGCTTCTCTACTTATAGGTACATTTTTTTGGCAAGTTAACATCATATCCATGAGCCTCGGTTTTCTCATCTGTATAGTGGGCCAGACAGCTTTGTTGTGAGCCCTAGATGGGAAAACACACAGGAAGCACAGCATGGCACCTGGCAGACAGAAGCAGATTCAAAATGCTAGCTCTTACTGTTTCTCATACAAACTTCTGGCTCTTTAGGTTTCAGCTTAGACATCATCTCTCCTGGGAAGCCCTCCGTGACCACCACCTCAAAGACAAGTAAGCTTCTAAAGCACCATGCCTGGGGCACCTGGTTGGCTCAATGGTTGAGCCTCTGCCTTGGGCTCAGGGCGTGATCCTGGGGTCCTGGGATCCAGTCCTGCATCAGGCTCCCCACAGGGAGCTTGCTTCTTCCTCTATGTCTCTGCCTCTCTCTCTCAGTGTCTCTCATGAATAAATAAATTAAAAAACATCTTTAAAGCACCCTACCGTGATCATCATTATATGATGTGTCACACTGCAGTGACATTGCCTCTTGGCTCTTTGGTGGCCCCTAGGATATAAGAACATCACGTCAGGGGACCGTGTTCCTACTACATTGGTCAAAGCATCTGGCATACGGTAGGTGCTCAGTAACATGTGGTCAAATGGAAAGTAATAAAACAAGCAAATAAAGACAAAATCATTTTTTAAACTTTGCTGTTAAGTGACCTAATAATTGTTCCATTGTAAGACCAGAAACTCACCTGACAACCAACCATACTCCTTTCTTACACTATTTAACTTTAAATAGAGTTGCCATCTATTGATCCACCTACACAAAATATAATTTGATCCTTCTAGCTACTCTGAGGTGGATACTACAGTGGTCCCATCTTCCTCAGATGAGGACACTAAAGTTCAGAAAGTTGAAGTAATTCGCCCAAGATCATCATCTAGCAGAACAGAGCAGAGACCAAAATTCAAGACCATTCGACTCCAGGGTCCGTTTGCTGTGCTGTTTCTTGCTAGTACTGAGGATGCTGCTTTTCCCTTTTGCTAAATTTCTCTGGCTTCCCAAATACTACAGAGTGGCATTTCATCATCACTGGTGCTTACACCACAAACACAATAATGCCTTAGGCGTAAATTAGTTGGGTGACTAACCGTCCAGGACCTAGCCACATTTTTGCCTTGGCAGTATTTAACTTTCATGCCTTATCACATCTCCCCAAAGTGAGTGGAGCCCACCGGTTGGCAGTGCCCACATCATACAATTCTACTTCCTACGGTCTAAAGGAACATTTCTCACCTGTTAAAAAACGTAAATAAAATTGTTTCTATTTGGTTGTTCCATATTCAAGTAAAATGACTGAAAGATCATCACCAAATGTGATGGGTCAGTTTGGACAGCCTGCCTTGGATCAGTGGTATAAACAACTTTCACACTGGAGAGTCCAGAAGGCACCTAAAGAAGACAGACACACTTAATAACCTATGTACTATTTGATTTCTTTTTTTTATACTATTTGATTTTGTTTAATGAGGGGCATGAGTTATTTTCTAAAGTACCATCAAAAATAAATAAAGGTAGATCAATAAGTAGATAGGATTTTCAAAGCCAAAAATTGGAGAGAAAAATGACAGGGCAGGAGACCAAGGTCAATAGCTACCTTGCAGGGCAGATTTCCAGAGCAAGATACAATAAAAGCCCAGATGGATATAAAATCCTAATGAAAGGAGAAATGAACATGGGCTCACATGTGAATCCCCAATCAACAGTGAGTGGAAGATGCTCCAAATCTCAGGCCGTAGGACACCTGGGTGGCTCAGTGGTTGAGCCTTTGCCTTTGGCTCAGATCATGATCCTGGGGTCCCTGGATTGAATCCCACATCAGGCTCCCCACAGGGAGCTTGCTTCTCCCTCTGCCTATGTCTCTGCCTCTCTCTGTGTGTCTCTCATGAATAAATAAATAAAATATTTTTTTAAAACATTTCAGGCCCTGATTTTTAGTTAAGCTCCTTCTTGTCTAGAAAACTCTATGTTCCAGGGAATTCTAGCAGCAGGAATATGCTTGATTGAATGATGATTTAACAATTTACAAATGCAGGGGTGGCTAGTTGATCCATAATGATCGTCATTTGGTTTGAGTTGATGTAGAAAGAAGCCATGAGACAGTAGATGGTAATACTTCAACCCGGAAGCTTGGACTCACCCTGCCTCGTTCTACTGGTCTCAGGTGACAGGAATACCATACCAGCTGTTCCCACATCTTTCTAATAGAAGCATTTAAACACCTCAGTAATCCTATAGCCCAGGACACACCCATTTCCTTCCTATTGCCTGCACACCCATTCCTTTCACTGGGATTAACATAAAATTGCACTTAGAAAGGAAGAGAAAGATTTCCATATGCAAATGAGAACATCAATGACAAAGTGGAGCACCTGCTTTACCCTCCAGTCCATCCAGTCTAGCAGGCAAAGAGGCCCACTTGGGTGATGAACTTGAGCAGTGATGACATCTGACCCACTGTCTGAGCACAGGCCCAGATGGAAGGATGACTTTCTAGAAATGTGACCAGACTCCTTGTTGAAAGGGAGGAGGCTGGTGAAGACATCTCAGCCCCTTGAGAAAAGAAGCTGACTTCAGGGATCTTCTACAAAGCATTAAAACAAAAAATGTATATTTGAAGGACACTTGAAAAATTGAATGAGATCACTTCAGGCTGTCCCCTGCCTCCAAAGAACACTACACCTACCACAGAGGCCCCTCCATCACCAGCCATAAAATTCTAGCACTTTGGCAGTGGCGCAGCGACTTTCAGGAGCACCTTCAGTTATATGAGATAAATATGGATCATGATCTAACCTAGGACTGTCTGGTTCTAGAACGCAAATTCCCAACCACTACAAATTCTGCCTTTTTTGTGTGCTTCATTGATGACTTTTTTCTTTTTTGAGATTTTATTTATTTATTTGAGAAGGAAACAAAGAGAATCAGAGAAAGATGTGCACACCAAGCCGAGGGAGGGAGAAGCAGACTCCTCCCTGAGCAGGGAGCCTGCCTTAGACTCCATCCTAGGACCCTGGGATCATGACTCGAGCATAAGGCAGACCAGGTGCCCCATTCATATCTTTTTTCAATAACTTTTTTTCTGAATAGAAAAGTAACATAAGCTCATTATAGGCATTTTGGAAAATTTAGGAAATCCTAAAGAAGAAAACAAAAAATCATCTACAATCACGCCGCTCAGATAGTCAATCTTAAAATTTTGGCCATAGAATCACCAGTCTTGTTTCATTTTCTTTCTTCCTTTTTCCCCCCCAGTCTTTTTTTCTTAAAAACACACATATCCAGGGACGCCTGGGTGGCTCAGTAGTTAAGCGCCTGCCTTCGGCCCAGGGTGTAATCTGAGAGTCACTGGATCAAGTCCCACATCGGGCTCCTGGCATGGAGCCTGCTTCTCCCTCTGCCTGTGTCTCTGCCTCTCTCTCTCTCTCTCCAAGCCTCTCATGAATAAATAAATAAAAATCTTTAAAAAAACAAAAACAAAAAAACCACACATATCCCACACAGGTGGGAGCTACTTCCCACACCCCTGAATTAACTAGAAGTGTCCCTTCAAAAGTAACTAATCATTTGGGAAAAGAACACTTGGTCTTGTGTGATATCTACATGATTGTCATATTTCTTCACTTCATTGACTGACCTAACCACTTGGGCTCACCTAACAGATATATTTGATTCTCACTTGCCTACCTGGTGTCTGAGGAAAGACATTAGGGTTTGAAGCCAATGGCCAAGAAAGAATTCTTGAGACGTCTTTGGTGCAGAAAGGTGGTTTTATTAAAGCACAGGGACAGGACCCATGGACAGAAAGAGCTGCACTGGGGTCATGAGGAGTGGCCTAATATATATTTTCAAGTTGGGAGGGGGTTAGGGATAGCATAAGTCTCTAAGGAATTTTGGAAGCAGGTTTCCAGGACCTCAAGGGGGCTGGCTAGGTATTGTTGGGAAAAGGCCTTTATTACCCTAATAAAACCTGAGTCATGAGACCCTTCAGAAGTGTATCAGTGGATCATACATTTGGGGAATGATTGTCAACATGTATCTTTGGGAAGGAGTGGGTAGAGATAAAGGAAGTTTCCAAAGGAATTTTTATACATTAAAGATTTACAGGATTCTGGGGGTTGGGCTAAGATTGCCTTTTGCCCTTAGCAAAGTAATAACATTGAGGCAGCTGAGTTCATAGAGGAAAGTCACTCTGCCTGTTTCAAGGACTTGTCAATGGGCTTGGTAGGTAGTAAGGAAATTTAATAATTTGTCTTCTGCCTTTGTTTCCCACATCAGTTTCCACCTAGTTGGACTATCCATTCCTCTGGGATCTTGATCCTCTCCACAGCTCAGGGCAAACCCAACTTGTCTAAAACCTGACTTTCATCGTAAACTCATTCTCCTTCTCAATGACTAGTTTATAGGTGACCAGGGAGATGAGAAGAATATGGGGACTTCTGGGACAAATTCTTTGCTCCTAAGAGGGACACACAAGACAAAAGCAGTTTTTCATTACCCTGAATGCTACCCTGTGTGGATTAATGCCTGGAATTTTGGAGCTATTTTGGGAGATTGAGAGAAGCTAGCTGGACAGTAAAGCCCAAAGCACCTAATTGATCCAGACAGAATATTCTAGAAGACCTCTAGCAAAACACAAGAAACCACTGGATACAAAACAGACTGTTGTAAAAGCAATTTACAGAAGAATATGTATAATATGATCCCATTTCTATAACCAGATAGTTAGATATAAATACATAGAAAAGAGTTGGGAGTAGACTCTGGAGGAATATACACCAAAATGTTGGCAATGGTGACCTCTGACAACCAGGTGAATCAGGGCTTCAACTTTTTATTTTATATGTATTTGTATTGTTTCAGGTTTTTATAGTAGCACACATGCATGTCTTGCTTGTGCCATTTTTTTTAACATTTTAATTTTAAGGGGTATATGTGGCTTCCCCTTTATTTGAAACTTATATCAGAAGCTCAGAGCACTCTTCTTTAAAAAAAAAAAAAGGTTTTGTGGTCAAAAAATTCTTCAAGTTATTTTCAGTTTCTAGGGGGATCCTCTTCACCTTATAGCTCAGCATGCCTGCTGTTGTCAACAGACTCCTCTTTCCCATAGGAAAAACCACAGGGAGATCACAGGTTTGGTTCAGTTTTCTTGGGGCCAGGGTCTGGATTGTGAAGTGGGACAAGATGATAAACCTCTTCTGTGAACTCAGGACAAACAGCATTCGGCTGACATCATGAGAGTGCTGACTGACCTTGTGAGTATCCAAGAGACAAGTACGGCAAAGGACGCATCTCTGGGCAACGGAACACTGGAGTTGTGCAGAGTGTCTCAGAGTGCAGGCCATGGTCCCCACATCAGGACCACCTGTGAGCCTGTTAAAATGCAGGTTCCTGAGCCCCACCCTGATCTAATGAATAACAATCTCTGAAGGTAGGGCTTGAGAACTTGAATTCTTTATTATCTGCAGAGAAAGTATGAGAACTGCTTTCTCTGTGGATAAACTGGACTCATCGAAATGGTCAGTCCTATGGGGCAGAGATGGGGCAAGCGTAGGTTCTTCTTTCTCACCCTGGTTATCCGGATGCTCAGACCCAAATTAGGGGCTCAGCTGGAGCCACCAAGTTTCCCTGCATGAGGACTATTAGGAGCTCTGTTTCTGGCTCCTCCCATTAATTCCGTCTCTCAACTTCTATGTTCAACATCCCCTAACAAGCTACCGAAAGTCTTCCTGGGGCAGGTAGGATAGATAAATCAGTCAATAAAGCAGCCATTTATTAAGCACTTAGCCAGGATGCTGTGCTAAGTGCCTTACATCTGACCTCATTTAATCTCACAACAAACCTAAGATCAGGTACTATTATTAACCCCATTTCACAGATGTAGGAACAGAGGCTTAGGGGAGATAAGCAATGTGCACAGCAGGTGCTGGAATTCAGGTCTCTAGCACCAGAATCCATGCTCTTAAACACGTACTACTACTACTTGTTCTTGATGTAGGTGCAGAGTTGTGTCCCCACATTTTTCACACAGGACTGGTCCTGGGGCTGCAATCTGAGTAGAAAGGCGGGGGGAGGGAAGGGGGCTGACCTTGAACCTTCTTGTCCATAACTAGCATACTATTTTTACGTAGATTTTATGTTCAAATCAGTTTCCTTTTTTTTTTTTAATTTTGAAGATGTGTTTACCAACACATTGGGAAAATGTTTTTGTCTTACTTGTCTTGTTTTATATATGTAGGTACTCATGGAAGGTCACAGAAGGGCTCACCTGTAGCGATGCAGCCGCTGTAAATGAATTAGTGAAACTATTTCATGTCAATTTTATTTTTTTTTTATTTCAATCTTAAATGAAGTTTTCCATTCAGCAATCTTTGATGATTCGTTGGCAGTAATAAATATTTTCTACAGAAAGAAAGAACCCCTCCCTGCAAGTTGACACAAACTTTAATCTATGTGCGTGTAACATCTAACAACAAAAATCAAACCGTGGAGAGGCCCCTGCCCCATCACGGCCTGGCACTATTCCCCAGAGATGCCCATCGTAAAAAGCCAAAGGGCCCCCACGCTATCACGCAACCAAAATACAACGCAACTTACTTTGCCCGCATCTACAAACGCCTCGGATACAGGATGCTGTGCTTTGTTGTCTAACGAGAGAAGATCCTCTCTTGTCGCTTGAAGCCTAAAGGGCAGACGAGATGGGAGAAGGCGCTGGGAGCTGGAGGCCCTGTCTCCGCCCAACCCGAGCACCAGGTCGGATAACCAGTGGGACCGCCGGCCCAGCAGCCCCCGCCCTCGCCGGATGGGACAAGCCGAGGAAGTGTGTGGTCGGGGAGCTCCGCTGCTCTCGCCCGGGTTTCCATTCCCCCCGCACCCCCCCCCGGGCAGAAACTACGAGGAAAGCCAGCATGGGAACCTGCGCCCCCCTGAAACTCTGCGGGGCCCCAGGAACTTCCCCCGCGCGCGGTAACCGGGGCCCGGGCGCAGCTCCCGCACCGCCTCGCAGCATCGCCCTCTGCCGGCGGCTCTGGGAACGACATCGCAGGCCTGTTCTGCCGTGGGGGCCGTGGGGGCCGTGGGGGCCGTGGGGGCCGTGGGGGCTCAAGCCGGGGTTTACTTGCGGTTCTTGTGCAGATGTGGGGGGAGGGGGGGCTAACACTGCGTTCACCTTTCATCCCTCTTAACAATGTTAAATTCCGCTAGGAATTTCTGGCAAATTCTGCTCATTCTGCGCTTTGGTATAGAGCTCCTAGGGCCATAGTTTTGTGTGCAAATGCGTGCGAGGTTAGGGTCTGAGTTCCCCGGGGGGGGGGGGGACGTTCAGGGTGCCATGCTTGTCCATATGCCTGACTGCGGGTATTTCACTTTCTGCCCCTACCTGTCCATGAGCAAGCACCTATGAGCATGGGCTGTACCCCTACGTATTTGAGTCTTATTAGGAAGGCGCACATTTTTATTGCCTTCCCGGGGCTCTGCCTGTGTGAATATGCAGGGGGGGGGTGTGGTGCATGAAGCCACAGTGGGTGATAATGGTATGTTTCTGAAATCCAGATGTTAAAGGAAAAATGTGGTTGGAGGGGAACCCCAACTATACTAAATCCTTTACCCTTCATCTCACTTTCTTTGACTTTAAGAGAGCCATAGTGTTTGCTTTTGGACTCTCTAGCGTACAATTGCTTGATCTTAACCTGAACCTGGTCTCCTGCCTGACCTCTCCTTGGCCTTCCTTCTCCAGTCTGTGTAGCCCAGGGTAGCTGCCTGGTGCAGGCTCTAAGCACATTGACTGTGATGTCAACGCAAAGAAGTGAGCATCCCATCTCCTTCCTTTTTCCCCACCCAAAAGTCATTTCCTCTTAGTTCATTACCTGGGATTTTGATGCCTGTGTTCCCTCAGCATTATTGATACACATAGGGGAAAAAAAAAAAGGAACTTCTTGAAATTCCCCCAGAAGGTTTTGAGAGTTGTTTTTAGTGTTGCAACTTGGACAAGTCAGTTTCTAGTTTAAGTTTCCATCCAAAAGCTCGGTAGGAGTAGGGTATATAAGCTCCAGTAGCAGTAGCAGCAGCAGCAGGAGAATCGGTTTCAGACCCAGGGAACCTTGCAGCCTGGCCAGAAGCAAGGTAAGCACTTCCTTAGCCCTGGCCACCGTTCCGCAGGCCCGCAGGCTGGCAGGGCTACCTGGCATTGCGGAGTGGGTGGGTTTCTGGTGACTTACCTGCTGGGACACTAGCGAAAAGTCAGTACTTTGGGGACTGATGTAGAAAGTATTAATTTAATTTAATTTAATTTAATTTTTTAGAAAGTATTAATTTTAAAAGTCACCTAATAATAATTGTACACCAAGTTCTGTGAATGAACGCACATTTTGTAGAAAGATTTGTTTTGTCTTGTTTTAAAGTGGTATGTACATAAAAGTATGTTGCTCGATATTAATGACTATCAGTTAAATTGTATAAAGTGAGTGGCACTTCCCTAGTACTGTAAACTATTTAAAGGGTGTTCATTCATTAAGTCATAATGAATTCAATAAACAATTGAATTCATACTTATACCTCATAGCTGAAAGGTGCAAAGCATATTTGCTCCTATATTTGTGTTGGGTTTATTTTTTGTTTGTGTTTGTGTGTGTGTTTTGGGTTTAATAGTTAGGATCATCAACCAGATTGATAGATTTTTTGGATTAACTAACTTCGGCACTACTTTAAAAATAAAAAGCAACTGCATTGTTTTTAATCTTTTTAATTAAAAGCGTTTTTAAATCTGTGAGGAGGGAAAAAGATTATACTATACTGGTGCCTTTTAATTGTCCAGGTAAATTGTGTACAACAATTTTCAGATTTAAAAAAGTAGTGATCAGGGACACCTGCGTGGCTCAGCGGTTGAGCATCTGCCTTCGGCTGAGGAGTGATCCCAGAGTTCTGTGATCGAGTCCCTTATTGGGCTCCCTGCGGGGGGGCTGCCTCTTCCTCTGCCAGTGTCTCTGCCTCACTCTATGTCTCTCATGAATAAATTGATAAAATCTTTTAAAAAATAATAATAACAATGATCAAGTCAAAATATCACTTGAACCAAGAGATTACCAAATCCCAGCTGCTGGCCCAGTTTTTTTCAAATAAGAAATTTCAAGGTATTAGAAAGAATTTGGGTAACCTCTTAGTGTTCATTTGACTGGGATCTGAAGTTTTACGGTTTCTGTACATTCATTCATTCTTCCAATCATTAATGAAATTCCTCTATGCTGGAATACTTATGTTGAACTTTGAGGATATAGAATAAGAAAGATATGATCCTTGCCATCAGAGAGCTCAGTGTGTCAGGAAAAACAAACATAAAGAAGTAACTATATCATATTGAGATATATATATAGATATATATATAAATTGTAGTAAGTGCTAAGAGTGGGCTTCAGGGAGAGCAAATAGCCAAGAGTCCTGACTTCCTCTGGGCAACATGCTGGACACCTTACATGAAATATTTCATTGACTCATCATCACAACAGGATGCCCATTTTACAGGTTGAGTGTGAGGCTTAAAGAAGCCAAGTGACTTGCCTGGAGTCACACAACTAATAAATGGCAGAGCTGGGATGCCAGTGCAGCTCTACCTGGCTCTACCTTTGCATGTGCTACCCATGCCTTGTGTGACTATGGCTTTGTATTTTTAAATAATAATTCTCTTTAAGTTAAAAAGTAACAAGGTAAAACTTGAAAAAGAAGTGTCCACCCAAGTGTCATGGGCATGCCCATGTCGGCACCAGCATTAGGGAGTGTAACCATACCTGGGTTCTTGTGTTCCTTATACAAGGATCTCAAGAATTAAGAAAACCTACAAAATTACATGGAAATAGGTTTAATCCTCAAGTCTCCTATTTAGCACACCAAGGAAATGTGGGCTGTGGAGTATAGCTCTCTGGTATCAGCTGATCTGGAGAACAGCAGGGTAACTACATCTCCCCCCCCCTCCTTTTTGGATTCCCCTGGGTCAGATTAAGAGAGTGATCCACCACCACCTCCACTCCCTGCCCGTGTTCCGGGGTTTAAAATGTAGGTGATTCTAAAATGCAATTTGTTTCTTAGAATCAACACCAGGGCTCCCTTGACCCTGAAGTGCAGTTCACCTGAAATTCTCATGCACATCTAAGGCCCCAGGAGGAAGTGCTAGACACAGAGGCAAAAGGGAAAACCCCAGCATTAAGATAGTGCAAAAGAATTACTGGGAGATGCCAGGAATCTCTGTTATTTCCCTTCCCAGAGTGCCAGCATCTGGTCTTTACAAGCCTGTGTAATTGCAATACCTCTAGGGCATTTCCCTACAGCCAGGCACGACTTTTTAGCCTACCATTGTACACAAAACAGACATATCAGATATTTCCTTTATCTCTTCCCCTTGGTACAAGCTGACATGTTATTGGTTGCCTTCTATGATATGCCCTCTGATTGCGTTGCCTCAACAACCCTCTGAGATGGGTATCATGTCCATGTTATAGAGGAGGAGACAGGCTCAGAGATCATTTGGGCATCACACAACTAGCGAGTGGAGGAACTAGATCAAGCCCATGTCTGCTTGACTCCAAGCCTGTGAATGTCCTAACTGATGCCCCGTGGCAACTAGTCCATTGCCACAGTTGTAACCTGGACTAAATGAATAGACATGTTTGTGAAGGCTGCAGGGACAGTGCTGAATCTACAGGACAGCCAGATCTAGTCCTGTCTCTGCCACCCACAGCCCTTGTAATCTAAGGGAATAAAGTGCCTGGCAGGGTTCTCCTAAGTTAGCAGCAGTTCTAACAAAGCCATGATTTGTCAATATTCAGTCACTCCAACCAAGGGATTCTCATTTTTAAGGTATCTGACCAAAAATTTTTAGTCTTATTCTTCTTATGATTTAGTCAGTGGTTTCTAACCACGTGTCAGAGAACATGGTGCTCTCTGAGATGGATGGAGGTGTTTCAGGATGAGATGAAATAATAAATTTCTCTACCTAATTCAGAAGTAGGGTACAGTTTTCATATTCTAAACATTTGCACAAACCCTGGATAGTAATCTAGATTGAGTTTTACTATCAGAAAGAGGTGGTGGATTGGGCACAAAATGATGCATTTTGCTTATCATAGTGGGTGTATCAATATTTTAGGGTCTTCTCCCAAAAAACATCTTGATTTTCAGCTCTTATGGGCTTGAACATGGGTTAAACCAGTGGTTCTCAAAGTGTGGTCTGTGGACCAGCAACATCAGCTTTATCTGGAAACTTTTTAAAGATGCATATTCTGAGGTACTCCCCTCCCTCAACCTGCTGAATCAAACCCTCTGGAGGTGGGACTCAATCATCCGTATTTTAACAAGGCTTCCAGGTTACTTTGATGTGCACTCAAGCTTGAGAATCACTGGTTTTATGATGTAAGAGGAAGTAACCTTTGAGTTTGGAGCAAATACTATCTAAACAAGGAGAGAAACTAAACCTGGCCACCAGATCATTGCCATAATTTGAAATCACCTCTAATTGTCTCCCACCACCACCACCACCACTACCACCCCAATTCCTTTACCCCTAGGTGTTACCACACATACTGCCTTGTGCTACAGTGACACAGGGTATAGCTGGTCTCTCTGACTAAAGGGTAGGCATTTAACATACTGACTTCATAAATATTTGTTGAATGAAAGTGTTTGCTCCTAGAAAGCAGAATCCAGGCCAGAAATCCTTTTTTTGCTTCCAACATATCTCGCTCAGAGCCCTTTACATAGTCAGTACCAAGTATATAATTGTTAAATGTTGATCCCAATAAGTCATGTTCCTGCTCTGAGCTGTGGGCTTCTCAGCTTAAAAATAAGAGGATTCTATCAGACAGCTGGTCTCCTTCAGCTCCAGATAGTCTGTGGTTCTCTCTTTGAAGATGTTCTTTCCCAGAGACTGGCACAGGGCTCCTGTAATTCACTTAGTACTAATCTGACAGTGCAGAGAAGAAAGAGAAAATTAAAAATTAAAAACAATGTACATAGAATAAATATGGTTTGCAAAACAACTGAATGACTACTGACATTGTCTCTTCTCTTTTTCCGTCCTGCTCTCTTTTCCTCCTTCTCCTCTGTTTCTCTACCTCCTGCAGATGCATCCTCAGCAGTTGGTCATCTCCTGGTTTTCCCTCGTTTTGCTGGCGTCTCCCCTCATGGCTGTATGGGAACTGGAGAAAGATGGTAACCAGCCTCTTCTTCTCTGTGGTGGCCCCAAATTCTGAGCCAGGACTCATCAGACAGGCCCCAGAGGAAAATCAGGGGCAATCAGGCCTTGAGGCCTCCTAGTGAGCGCCATCACTGGGAAAATGCAGGCCATCTGTCCTTCCTTCACCTTTGAGGGCATCTATGTCATTTGGCTTTCATATTAGATGCCAGAGTAGAAGCTTTTTGTGGACTGTGATGGGAAAGGTATATGGACTTGGCAGGTATTACTAAAAACCAGTGGTATTGTACAATTAAAATTCCAAAGTGAAGGATTTGGAAAGATTAAGAACTCCGTTCGATCATCCCCCACTCCACCACACAACATCACCCCCTCCTTTGGCACTGAGAGGGCTCACTTCTGACCAAGCACTTTTGGGGAAGCATAGCATTTAGACTCACATTGACTTGGGCTCAGAGGCTGACTGCCACTTATCGATTAGGTGACCTTGAGCTGGGTCACCTCTAAGGCTGAGTTTCCTCAACTGTGAACTAGGGTTTATGAAATGACACCTACAACACGGATGATTGAATGTTAGTGAATGCAGGGGACAACTCAACAGATGTGAAGTGAGAATAAATGTTAGCCAGTATTGCTTTGGTTGTTTAAAATGATGTCTCTGATGAATCAAGAGAACCTGTTTATAATCCAACTGATCGATAAAAATCACAAGTAGAATAATAGAATAGGTAGGTATTAGTAAAATAAGGCGTTCCTCTATCCTTCTGTTGTCTCACACACAGTAAATAATATATTAACTGATTGTTACTTGTTCCCGAACGATCTTCAGATTTTTCTTATGGAAGCCAACATAATGTTGGCAATTACTATCTCTAATTGTATCATAGTAATAATAGTTAATATTTATCGAGCACAGTATCTCATTTAATTCTCATAACCTCACGTGAAATAGGGTCTGTGTCCCATTTTATCTATGCTGCAAATGGAGGCTACTTAGATTAACTTCCCCAGTTTCCCAGACCTGAGAAGGATGGAACAGGGATTGATCTCAATTCTGTCTCACTTCAAAGTCTGTGCATTTAAGTATTTGTAGAAGGTTTTACAAGAAGGTCATGAAGCAGTTTTTTCCTATGCTTGGAGCACAGGAGGAAATAGGCGTAAGTTAAAAGTGAAGCCACTTCAGTTGTTGATCAGAAATAACCTGTTGATGGTCAGGAGAGTGGCACACTAGAAAATGGAAACCTGAAAGAAATTTGAGACTTTTCCTCCATTCTTACTCTTTTCGGGAAGGCAACAATCCAGCCATCTTCTCTCTGCCCGAGGAGGGTCTGAGAGTTCTAGAGCCTCCCTTGAGTAAAGGCAAAGGCCTGGAGCCAGATGATACTTCCAGATCCCTGTCCAACCCTGGGAGTTTTAGCGAGCTCAGGAAGCTTGGCTGTTGCATAGTAAACCCCAAAGTTACTTCTAATTTGGTAAACCACAGAAATTCCAGGAAGTCAATGTGAGAAACAGAGGGCGGGACGACTTTGGAGACTGGATGAGGAGATGAAGCCAGGCACAGGGTTCTAGATCCTCTTCGTCAGGCTCCCTCTTGCAGTTGTTGCCTCCTGCCCTTGGGGGATGGGGTCTTCCAGGCCTTCTGAGGCTCAGTTGTGCTGTTCAGTTGCTAGTGGAAAAAGAATAACTGGAGAAAGGCAAAGGTACCACGTGGGTTTATGTGGGCACAGCCTATCATTTCCAAAGAGCCAGGTCCCAAATGCTTTTTACCTCTTGTCTTTGTTACCCATTCAGGACTTCTAAATCCCTCTGATCCAAAGTGAGAACTTTATATTCCACAACGCTTTACATTTGGATGCCAACAATAAGAGTCACCGTGTATAGAGCATTTAAGGGCACTCCATGAAGCCGTTGTATGAATTAGCTTGTATAATCCGTGTCTCAACCTGCTGAAGCAAGCACTAATATTTTGCTCATTTTAAAAAATGATGACACCAAAGCTTAGAGTAATTGGATATCTTGCCTGAGGCCACAGGCAAGTATCAGATATAGAGCTGAATCTAAACTCAGACCAGTGTGACTCCAAATCCAGGCTCTTAACCAGTGTGGCTCTCAAACTTGACAGGGCATCCAAATCCCCTGGGGAGCATACAGAACAGATCATCAGGCCCATCCCAACATTCCTGATTCATCGACTCGGGTTTTGTATTTTCCACAGTTTCCTAGGTGCTGCTGCTGCTGGTGGTTGAGTGATCAGGCTTGGGGAACCACTGCATTAAATGGTCTAGTTGATTAGTAAGTGATGTGTGTATGAATGAAGCTGTGATAGGACAACTCATTGAAGTACTCTCCTAAGCCATTCCTCAGGTTAGAGAGCCAATGCCAAGCCAGTGAGACAGAAGACCTGAGATATAGCTCTTATGCCTCTAACTTTTTTTTTTAAGATTTTATTTATTTATTCATGAGACACACACAGAGAGAGAGAGAGAGAGAGAGAGAGAGGCAGAGAAATAGGCAGAGGGAGAAGCAGGCTCCATGCAGGGAGCCCGATATGGGACTTGATCCCAGGTCTCCAGGATCATGCCCTGAGCCAAAGGCATAGATGATCAAGCACTGAGCCACCCAGGCCTCCCTTGTGCTTCTAACTTAATGTAACCTTGCTTAGCCTGCTGGTTTTGGCACACTCCTCCTTGAAATGGGAAGACCAAGATCTACTGAACTGCTTCATAAGAGTGTAAAACTGCTTTAAAAAATAGAATGAGGGACGCCTGGGTGGCTCAGCAGTTGAGCATCTGCCTTTGGCTCAGGGTGTGATCCTGGAGTCTGGAGATCGAGTTCCACATCGGGCTTCCTGCATGGAGACTGCTTCTCCCTCTACCTGTGTCTCTGCCTCTCTCTGTGTGTGTCTCTCATGAATGAATAAATAAAATCTTAAAAAAAAAATAGAATGAAAATCTCTATTGATAAGTTTTAGTGTAGGAACTAAATCCTCAAATACCCGTGGAAAATTATAGGGCAGATCTCTGTGCAGTCATCTGACCCTTTAGCGTGTGAATAACAATAACTAACCCTGAGTTTACTGTGGTAGGCACTGTCCTAAATATAGATATATTTAATACTAATATCCAAACCTACAACACAGATGCTATTATTATCATTTTACAGTTGAGGAAACTGAGGCTTATGGTGATTTACTACCTTGTTCCAAATCCCTTAGCCAGTTAGTGGGAGGATAGGATCTCAGTGCTGGTCAGTCTGTCTTGATATCTCTGGGCCCTGCCTTACTGTCCATGCAATTAAAATTGTGCTGGAAGGTACTTCTCTCCACCAGGCCTTTGGTAGATAGTTTTTTGCTGTTCACATGTTTTGGTATATCAAAGCCTTCCCCATTGCCGGCGAATCAGAGGTTAATTATTAAAGACAGCCTGACAGTTAATAACTCCATGGCAGCTATAAAACTCTTTGCTTGTCTCTTCATGACCTTATATCCAAGTAGGGCCCAGTGGCCTGAAATCAATCATCTCAGCAAGCATCTGCTGTTATGAGCCAGGTTGTGCTCTGGCAGTACAGATGCACAGGTGGTTCACAAAACCCAGTCCTAGAGTTCATGAAGCTCACAATCCAGTTCTCCCTGTGCTCTCCAGTTTATGTTGTAGAGTTGGATTGGCACCCTGATGCCCCCGGAGAAATGGTGGTCCTCACCTGCCATACCCCTGAAGAAGATGACATCACTTGGACTTCAGCGCAGAGCAGTGAAGTCCTAGGCTCTGGTAAAACTCTGACCATCCAAGTCAAAGAATTTGGAGATGCTGGCCAGTATACCTGCCATAAAGGAGGCAAGGTTCTGAGCCGCTCACTCCTGTTGATTCACAAAAAAGAAGATGGAATTTGGTCCACTGATATCTTAAAGGAACAGAAAGGTAATTCCATTCCTTCAGATGGTGTCAATTTTCTCTTTTGCGCCATAAGAAATAAAAACTTTAAAAATGTAAAAGGCAAGACATGACTAGTGTAGTTAATGAACTGCAAGGGAATATCAAATCCCTTGCTAGAACCACCCAGCACTTAGGTTTTTCTTTGCTTTCTTAGACACTTGGAGAAATCAACCAACCAAATCTCATGTTGAGAGATTGTCATGGTGAATCTGATTGGTTTTCCTAAAGTTCTTTTTAAATGGCTAATGGAAATTAACCAATGTGTAGAGTGAATAACTCAGCACTGGGGTGGCAGCTTTGAAAAACTTAATCCCTCCCTCTGATGTGTTAGGTGCATGGCATGCTCTGCAGAATCAGCAACCTATTGAGACATTGCCAGTCCCCATTGAACTGCCTATCAGGGGAGCAGCAGCATTTTCCAAGGAAATAAATGGAAGATCTTCACTCTTGTAGCACTGGGTGGCCTGTGGTTCATCACAATTAAAGTCTATCTGAAAGAAAGCCTCTAAATATTGAATTTTTGTTCTTTTCAAATCCAGAATCCAAAAATAAGATCTTTCTGAAATGTGAGGCAAAGAATTATTCTGGACGTTTCACATGCTGGTGGCTGACGGCAATCAGTACTGATTTGAAATTCAGAGTCAAAAGTAGCAGAGGGTAAGTGAAATCACTCTGATTTCTCAGTATTGGGCTAGAACTATTTCATTAAGAAAACAAGGGCAACCTCTCCATGGCCTATCAGTTAATAATAGGGGAGTAAACAAAGTCAAACGTGTATTTTTTCAACGCCCACTGTTACCTAAACTGGGGAAAGAACATGAAGATTTAAGCTAATCGCCTGAACAAATGTGTGGGTTAGAACAGAATATTACTGGGACCTGAGAATAGCCTCTGCTATGTTTGAACCCACTCATCCAGATTGCCTGGCAATGCCTCATTAAGGCTCATAGCACCATGGGGAGGGATAAAAGGAGAAATCAAAGCTACGAATGACTTGCCAAAATTGCACCTTGAGATGAAAATAGAAACAAAAGCTCCAGCGCACAGATCTTGAAAGCCTTGAGGCCAACTCCAAAACCCTGAGGTTTCTAGAAATTTGTCCAGAGCCACCTCAACTCCTTTTCCTTTAGCCGACATCACTGATCTGAAGTTTACTGTTTATCCAATACACTTGGACTTCCCCTAGGAAATCCGTTTCCACGGATACTGAACGTATGTCAGCCGGTCTGTGTGACTTCCCTCACTCACCATCTAGGTTCCTGAACTGACAGAGCAAACCCTAGGTGATCACCCTGGCCTTGTCACTTTTTAACTGAGTAAATAAACCCCTGGGGTATCCCTTCTCCATCTTGAAAATGAAAATGCTTACCAAAGGAATGCTTATACAAATGCACTGAAACACAGATGCCAGCGTTCATTGTGATGTTTTTGGTAATCAGCAGGGGAAAAGTTAAAGTGTGATACATTATCCAGCTTAACGTGGATAACCCAATCTGTGTGGTCTCTCATGGAGCATTTCACATATGTTCAGAGGGGGAAGAGATGTTATTAAAAACCATACATATATCTTTATATTTATGGTTTATATATACATATATACATAGTTATATCTATTTAATGAAAAATAAAATCATTGTGTGTATATATAGAAATATGTGTGTATCCATATGTACATGTGGATATATGATTGCTTTGAATATTCATAGACAAAGGTCTGGAGGGATACAATAAGCTATGAATAATATTTCTATTTGGGGAGTGAGATTAGGGTTAAAAGAGGCACACACATTTCATTTATACAGGTTTTAATCTTTTTCATTTTTTTATAATTAGCACGTATTGGTTTTGTAATTAAAGTGGGAAAAATGAATTTAAAATTTTAATAGGGAGATTGAACCAAGGGCTCTGGATCTAAAAATTTCTGAATTCATTTAGGCCAAAGGGATGTAAATGCAGAGTTGTCTCTAAATATTTGTACCGCCTGTTGTGGCAAAGCTTGTTCTCCTGGGGAGGGCAGTTTCTTATGCTTTAAGGAAAAATCAGGGCATACTTGGATCAATTGTATCCTCAAACAGCTGTCTAGCTGCAACCACTGGGAGCTTACCCACAAATGTGTGACACAGGGTAATGTCTGTCTTTGACTTCAGCTTCTCTGACCCCCAAGGGGTGACATGTGGAGCAGTGACACTTTCAGCAGAGAGGGTCAGAATGGACAACAGGGATTATAAGAAGTACACAGTGGAGTGTCAGGAGGGCAGTGCCTGCCCCTCTGCCGAGGAGAGCCTACCCATCGAGGTCGTGGTGGATGCTATTCACAAGCTCAAATATGAAAACTACACCAGCAGCTTCTTCATCAGAGACATCAGTGAGTTCGCTTAATTATATGTGCTTAATAAGGGTAAATGCCATTTGTCACATGTTCACAATGACCCCATGCACTGAGGTAAGGGGTTTACATGCATTGTCTCTTTTATTCTGTACCCCCAAAAGACTACAATATAGATATTATTCTCTGCATTTTAAGGAAGAGACAATTGAATCTCAGATTAAATAAGTTGCCCCAGATATCACAGCTAGGAACTCAGAAACCAGTTCTGCCCCACTGGAAAAAGCGGCCTTTTGGCTACCCTTCTATGTGCTACCCAGGCAGCTTCCATGGTGAATCCAGGAGGACCCCCCTCAAACATAATATTTACCTTCAGAACCAGGGCTTCCCTACTAATTGCAGTTATTCCCAACCAGGCTTTCTCTAGCATTTGAAAAAGAATCTTCATTATTGGAACATAAGCCCCTCCAAAATGGACATCAATTTTTTTAATCGGCAGATGGAGATTTTGCCATTTGTCACTTCCTTTACCATTTATCCATTGAACATTCATCATGAAATTACACTTGTAGAACCACAGAACTTGCTCAAACATTTATGGAGAAATTACTCTTGGTGGGTAGGAGGAGGTTTGAGTTCCATAGAATGGCCAGGAAAAGTCTCTCTGAAATGATATTTAGCCGAATTCTGAAGGAAAGAAGATGTCAGTTGTGTTAAGAACAGAGAGAAGAATATTTGAAAAGCATCTACTAGGAGCCATGGTCTTTGTACATTCCATAGAGTGTCTCCTTTGCCCCCATCGAGACAAAGTATGCTACTCAAAGACAGTCTTTTGTGATACTCGCTGCTGTATCCTCCGCACATTGCACAGTAGCTGGCACAAAGCTGGTGCTCACTCACCATTCATTGAATGAATGAATGAGCATAGAGACAATCTGACTTCAACTGTTGCAAGACAAGTCAGTGCCAGATGCCGTGAGAAGACAACAGAAAGAGCACTAAGTGGGAAGTCTCTCATGTTGTCCCTAGCAAGAGACTTGCACAAGTCCAAGTGCAAGTTTTGTGCAAAGAGGGATATTGAGCACAGGGAGGGCAGTCCTTCTGCACCTAACCCAGATGTGAGAGTCTTCTTGTCTCTGTGGAATTTCTTCTGAGCACTATGGAGAGGTAGTCCTACTGCCAGGGTTCATCTGCTTGTGCAGGGATGAGGAGGATTCTGAGCCTCTCTCAGGGTCAGCCAGAAAGGATTGGACAACTGGTGAGGACTGCCTCCCATAGGCACCAGTGTGAGCACCAGCAGCAGGGATGCCTCACGTCTGCCAACTAGGTGCCCAGAGAAGTTAAGTAACTATCCCACAGACACACAACTGGTCAAAGGTGAAAGTGGGATTAGAAGGTGGAACTACCTTACACCCAAAGCCTGTTAGGAAAATCAAAGGTGTTTCTGTATCTTCTTCCACAGTCAAACCAGACCCACCCACAAACCTGCAGCTGAAGCCATTGAAAAATTCTCGGCACGTGGAGCTCAGCTGGGAATACCCCGACACCTGGAGCACCCCACATTCCTACTTCTCCCTGACATTTTGCATACAGGCCCAGGGCAAGAACAATAGAGAAAAGGTAAGGTGTGACTCCAGTACCATGTATTCAGGTTTATGCAGGGCCCACATCTAGGAGATGAGTTGTGATAACAGTAGCTAACATTTATTTAGCACTTTCTACGTGCCTGAGACTGCACTAAGGGTTTTACGTGTATATCTCGCTCAATCTTTAAAGTAACCTGACGAAGGCAGATAGTGCTACTATCAACATTTCACTAGTGAAGTAATTGGAGCTCAGAGAGCTTCAAGGGCTTACCCAAAGTTACCCAGCTAGGCAGAGTCAGAACCAGGAAACCATTCTGGTGAACAAAAATTCCACACACCCAACCATGCCACCGCCTTCAGTATGGTTGGTCATTCATTCTTGCACTCAGAATTGGTCCTCACATAGGAAATCTGAGTTCCAGGAGCCTCAAACTATTATTGTTGTTATTTAGTGAGTCTAAGGAATGATAGAACATTCATGCTATGTCTCACCCCAAATGGATAATTCCCAGCTCTTCCACATATCGTGAAATTATTTCATTGAGCAGAATGTTAGTGTTTACATAGGCTAAGACAATGGCTTCCAACTTTCTTGCCTTGGCATCATAATCCTAAGGTCTCGAAGACACTTTTATAAAGCCCAAGACTCCTTGGACTGCGGTTTTAGAATCACTGGATAAATGCCTTATTTGGGATAGGGTTTAGCATTTGATAGAAATTCGGTCATTCAGTCACTCCCTGAGAATTATTTTTTGTAGGATGGAAAGGCTATTCTGGAGTATATTTTATCTATTTATTATTTAAAGTATTGATATGTATCTTCCCTACATAAGGTTTATATCATTAATAGGTATATTTACCGAACACTTTGTACTGATTAAAGACTTTGCCGATTAAAGAATTTTAACTCTACATGATGATTACCTTTAACTCTTACTCATCTACGAGGTAGGAATGATTATTATCCCTCTCTTATAAAGGATGAAACTGAGACAACAGAGCCTAAAGCATTTTCCAGTGGTCACACAGCTAAAAGTTAGCAATGCCTGGATTTCAGCATGTTTTCTGATAAGTGGATCAGGATATAGTACTTCAGAATATCCAGGCGACGGCTAGAGAAAATCTGCCTTAGTTTCACCATCGGCCTAGTACAGAGGTGAGAGTGCATGGGGCCTTCAGGCAAGGCAGCTGTGCTAGAAACAGGAAAGCTGGACCAAACCATTTCTCCCTCTAGGCTGAAGTCTAAAAGCTTCATCTGTATTTAGAGCTTCTATCGGTAGGTGGCGCACGTTCTACACAACTCCACAGTTTATTGCAACAGTGATGCCCTAAAATCAAGGTGTGCTGGTTTGGGGAGATCAAGCTTTGCAGAAATACCCCCAGCCCATCTTGTGACTGCATTGCCAAAGACTTCCCTCTCCTTTGCAGAAAGATAGACTCTGCGTGGACAAGACCTCAGCCAAGGTTGTGTGCCACAAGGATGCCAAGATCCGCGTGCAAGCCCGAGACCGCTACTATAGTTCATCCTGGAGCGACTGGGCATCTGTGTCCTGCAGTTAGGTGAGCAGGCCCACAAAGCCCAGGCCACACCTGAACACTCAGCGTCCCCGGGGTGCAGGGCAATGGTGGGGGACAGTATGAGAGAAAAGGGAGACAGGGTGCCTGGTACACAGTCACCAGAGTCAGAGACATACATTTGTTCATTAAACAGGTATTATATACAAATAAAAATAAAAAATAACAGGCATTATTTGATGTCCATATTGTTCTGGGGACTATGCTGGATGCACAGATATTGCAGTAAAGAAAACAGGCATAGGTCCTGCCCTCCTGGAGGAGAAGGCAGCGAGAGAGGTAGCCAAGGGAGCAAAAAGAGCTTGCCAGCGGTTTTCAGGAATTAGCACCTTATCCTGGGCACCCTGGGGGAGGGGGGCACTGACTGCAACCAAATCCAAATCCTCAGCCACATAAGGATGGGCTGGGCCTTTCTGACATGGAATCCCCAAACCCAATTGCCACAGTATGGTGGTGTGTGAAGTAAGGGGGCTTGCTGCCACATTTCTAATCTACATAAACTATTGGTATTCTTTTTTCAGATTCCACCCCCAGGATGAACCTTGGAGGGAAAGTGGAAGATATTATGCAAAATTTTCTAAGGACACATTGAAGAGGCTCCAAAAGTTATTTTCTGCCTAATTTTCTTTTTGTAAAGGGTCATTATTGTGTCTTCGCAATATTTTTTACATTTAAATGCCAAATGCCCACTGAAACAATCAGCTACTTTATTTATATATTTTCAGCTAGCAGGCTGCCACTGACCTTAATGCTATTTAAATATTTAAGTAATTTATGTATTTATTAATTTATTGTTATTGAATACTTGTGTGCCAAGATATATTGTATGTTTCATACCCTCAGGACCTGATCTGTAAGGAATAGGCCCTATTATGCAAAATGTGAATTTATGTGTTATTTATACTGACAACTTTTCAAGCAAGAGTGTATCATTTTTATGACAACCAGTGAGCACACAATATTATGATGCCAGCACCATAATATATTTGTGATGGATGGGAACACAAAGGTAGTTAAATAGAGACATGGAGACACGAATCCATTTGAGAAGTTTCTGGAGACGGAGATGTTAGATCCTGTATCCATAAAGACTTCCTTGCGGTGGTGTTGATAAAGCAATTCAGGGCCACTTGCATTTTTAAGCAAGTTTAGTTTTTGGATGCCTGAATTTAGAAAGACCTAAAACAAATAACTCAAATTGAAATTCAGCTTCAGCCACCCTGCCAGTCCCCATCCCCATCTATCTGTAAGACATTGGAGAGTGACCCAGGGACACTGTAAGTGTCTGGAAGTATAAAGGTCTTATGATCCAAGAGGGAGAACCAACATGGCCAAGCACAAAAAATTGTCAGAATTTCCAGCTGCTCCTTAATAGCCAGGCAAAAAAAGCACATGGATGCAAAGAAAATGGTCAAGAATTGCTTACTGGACAGTGCGAGTGAACCTGACTGGTGGATATGACCAGAAAGTGCCAATCGCTGAGGTGCTACTTTTAAGTAATGAATGTGCTTTCTGTAAAGTGATTTCATTTCTTTTCTGTTTGTTTGTTTTTGCATTCTGACAATGCACTAATAAAAATATAACTCTTGTTTACAATAATATTTTGGGCTTTCTCAGCTGACTCGAGTATCCTGTTCCCACATTTACCAGGACTGCATTATTTTCCCCCTGCCATTTAAGAGTTGCTCTTCTTTGAAGCAATTTCACTTCCAGTTCTGCAGTGTTGCCCTTTCCCTTTATAGAATTCCCAAAGTCAGTGTCTTGCTGAGCTCAGGGAATGTCCCTGTGGTCAGACCACAGGGAACTCTGGAAGGGCAGGGAACTGCACTTATGCCTTCTTCAGAGGTTGGATGCACTTGCTTCTTTTGCCATCTATCCTAGAATCCACTCTTCTGTTTCCAAAACATCATGAAATAAAACCCCAATGTGATCGAGTCACGAGCTCCCAGCTCACAGATCCAGGTCCAGTGTTTACAGAAGGTTTGTCATGCGTCTTGAGATGGAGGAGTTCCAGAAAACCTTGGGTTGCCTTCCCCAAACAGTGCCCACTCCTGGCACAGCTTATAAAACAGGGATGAAAAGTTAACTTCGGTACCACTAAATGCTAAAATATTCAGTATACAGTGCCCTGCGGTAAGAACAAAGGAGAAGAACCAGTGAAGCCCAGGAAGGCTCAGTAGAAAAGGGGAGGTCAAGGAAAGGGCAGGCCAATTTCTCTTTGGTGCCTCCCAGGGAAAGAGCAAGCAGTGGGATCGCAGAGAATGGAGTCCATTCTCTACCATCTTCAATGGCCAAGAGTATGTACCTGGGCTTCCTTGCAATGGCAAGATAATCATAATAGGGATGTTGTGAGTGCCCTTATTTTAAGTGTCTCCTGGAGCCCTTATTCTACTCTGCTTTTGATCAGGAGGAATGATGGACCTAATCCAACATTTGAAACCTATTATCTTGTATTATGAGCCCACACTTGATAGCACACGGTTGGGTAATAACAACTATTTGTCCTCGTATAAGGTCTTTCATCTAGAGATACCAAAACTCTTAATGGGTACTTAATGAGCAACGCTAACCAAGAAAAAATAATTAATCACATTTATGAGTACAGGTATCAGGGGACCTTACCCAAGACTTCCGGCCAGCGTGGGGCAGAGCTCAGATGTCCTGGCTCCCACCTGACGTAACCTCTTAGCATTCAGTTAATTTCAATTTTAGTACATGCACTGAAGAGCTTTTGTCTTTGAAAGAGTCTCCAGAACAGTCCTTTTTTTGTGGGGCATCTATCCACTACTGGGTCTGTTTAGTCCTGCTAACATGACACGTGACCTTCAGCAGGGCGCCGGGCACAACCTGCTGGTTGTCCCATCACCACTCACTCTCAACTTCTTTCTCTTCCAGTGACCCTCCTGAGCTCTAGAGTTGGGAAACTAAGTAATCACTTTTCTAGCCGTGCTGGCTGCACAGCAAGGCCATGAGACCTAGTTCCAGCCCATGACATGTAAGAAAATTCTGCTGGCATTCTCCTGAGAAAAAACAGACCCATAGCGAGCATTACCCATTCCCCTCTTGCCCTCTTGAGCAGATGAAATTTAAGAAGTCTCGAGGGTGCCTGGGTGGCTCACTTAGTGAAGAGTCTGCCTTTGGCTCAGGTCGTGATCCCAGAGTCTCAGGATCAAGCCCCCGCATGGGACTCCCTGTTCAGGAGGGAATCTGCTTCTCCCTCTGCCCCTTCCTCTCCCCCTTCCTCTGTCCCTCCAACTCCCCCTCCCCTCTCTCCTTCCCCCTGCTCCTGCTCTCACACACTCTCTCTCTCTCTCTCTCAAATAAATAAAGAAAAAAAGAAATTTAAAAAGTCTCAGAGGAAACCTTGCAACCAGAATAGAAGCAATCATGCTGAGACTGTAAAGATAAAGGGACTCAGGGACCCTAGCAACATCAAGAAGCTGAACCAAGCCCTGTAACCACCTACCCCAGAGTTCTTGTGTTAGAAAGATAGATCCATTTGTGTGGTTTTTTAAATTGTGGTAAAATACACATATGATAAAATGTACCATTTTAGCCATCTTTGGGAGTCGAATTCAGTGGCATCAGCTACATTCAAATTGTTCTGCAACTGTCATCACCATTCATCTCTAGAATTTTCTCTTCTTCCCAAGCAGACTCTACCCATTAAACAATAACTCCTCCCATGTTTGTTTTCAAAACAGAAAACTGATAAACTGAAAATGAAATATTCTCTTAAACATCTCCATAGCTCCCCATCTATGAGAGGCACCTGGCCATGGCAGAAAAAGAAGCCAAGCCAGCCTGGTAGGAATTGACATCTGGTTCTGCCCCTTATAGCTGGCATACCCCTAGAGAAGCCCTGGAGCCACATCCAGTGATGTCAAGTCGGGTCTTGGCGATACCCTGCCTACCTGAAGAAAAGTAACCACGGTTAGAAAGCTTGTTCCAGGACAGTCTGAGCCTGAGCAGGACTAACCTGCTAACCTGAGTGAGGAGGAAGGGGGGTTCAGGCAAGCAGTTCCCAGGGCAAGAACATCTCTGCTGTTCCTTCATTCACTCAATAATGTGTTTTTGAGTAACTGCTCTGTCCTGGCACCATCCTCAACTTTCTGGAGACTAAGGCTAAGTGAGACTTTGCTCTCCCACTGCTTCCAGTCTCCAAAGGATTAAATGCTTGAAATTCCAAACGCTGAAGGTCACTTCTTGAGGGTTAAGGACTCTATGAGATAATCTGTGTAATGGGATTAGCACAGTGCCTGGTCCGCAGTAGGCACTTGGTAAGTGGTAGCTATTTCCACTGACCAGCTCTGTGATCTTCAGCAAGTTACTTCTTCAAGCCTCAGTTTTCTCATCTGTAAAATGGGATAATAACAGTCCCCACTTCTCAGAGGTGGTTGTGAGGATTAATGGAATAACCCTTGGAAAGTCCTTATAAAAATCCCTGATCCATAAATAAGTACTCAATAAAAGCTGATTACTAATGTTCTATTACCTATAACCCAAAAAAAGAATAATTCAGGACCCTGTGCTTTTGTGGCGTTAGGGAGATGCAGGGATCGTTGTTAGGAGGTTGTGATGTGTGTCAGAAGTGGATTGGGATGGAGGAAGCATTAATCAGTCGATGAAGAGATCAGTCAAGGTCCTCAGTGTAGAACACCTTTCTTATAAGTAAAATTGCAGAAACATCCCCATGTGGGGAATACCAAGAGGCAATGAACCCAATTTCTGCCTTCAGGAATTGTACAGTCTGAAGGGGGCAAACATGGTGAATACATACTTTAAAATATAGCTACACTGGGATAAGGGTATGTGCACCCTCAAGCTTTCTTTTACAAAGGTTTTCAGCTCCCAGGAAGAGACTTTTCCTTACTGGATGCAATAATTTGGCATAAGTCTACCAATGCACCTTACCTATAAATCAGATTTTAATCATCTCTCTCCATTTCATTTCAGGATGGCCCCTCTTCTAGGACAGCATTTGTGAGCAAAATGTATTTGGACAAGACTTTCTCCATAGGGCCATATTATAACCAAGGAAATGAATTCCCTCTCTCAAGCTCATAAAATGCAAAAAAATAAAATCAGCATTCAGGCTGAGGGCAGAGGAAACCAGGCGTGCATACTGAAAAGCCTCCTTCTGCAGGAAGCGCCCTGGGCAGAGCTGATTTGCATTTACCTTCACGCAGGCCTGGTTCTGGAGGCTTGTGGGGCGTCCTGGCAGCCGCCCGCAGTGTGCACAGCCCCTCCGTGCGTGCAGGCCCCTGTGTGACCTGCTGCTTGGCTCCTCGGACTCTTTCATTAGGAACGTAAACCGTCTCTCCCCGGCCCTTCGCCCCAGCTGACCAGGCGGCTTCCCTGGCTCTTTGCAAAAGGGCCATTGCTAACGCCAGGATGGGGGGTTCCGGAGAGCTGAGTACTCTGCCTGTGACCCTGGGGTATGGAGGAGAGGGAAAGCTGGAGGCCAAATCTTGCACAAAGTCCAGTCCACTTCCTCCTTCCCATGCCCACCATCCAACAAGCACCACCAAACACTGATGGAATGGGACCACAGTGCCTGGGAGGATCCAGGGCGTGGTGTGCACATGCATATGCATGGGCATGTGTGTGCATGTGTGTGTGTGTGTGTGTGTGTGTGTGTGTGTATGTGTGTACCTGGCCCTGGAACAAGGAGACCTGGGTTCAAATCCCTGCTGCCCACTTACCAGCTACGTGCCCTTAGGCATTTCCTTAATCTCTCTGTGCCTCAGTTTCCTTCCCTCTAAGATAAGGATGCTAGCAGTGTTACATCCCCGGGGATGTTGTGAGAATTTAAGGAAACGAGGCACACAGCACCCAGCATCTGGCAAGTATACCTCAAATGTCAGTTGCAGTTTCTGTTTTTATCAAGTCAGGCCAAATAGGAGAAGCAGTCCTAATCCCAGCGCTTCCTTCCACCCCACGGAGGTGAGGGCTGGTTCTGGACGTGTACATAAGCTTTCCTGCCCTGACTCAGAAATCTGTGTCCTCCTGCCCATCGGCCTCTCCTGGGCCTACTGCCAGCACACAGCAGTGATAGCGCCCCCAAATCACAGCATACAGAGCAGTGCTGCATTTCAGCAACCACTGCTTGGCTTTCTGCTCGGCCTTATTAAAACATTCTCCAGCCATGGCTGCCCCCTTTTCTGAAATCCCTCTTGTTGTCCCTTTAGGGTCCTTAACGGTAACCAGACCAATGGTCTCCCAACTTGTTTGAGCTAGAATCCTTTGTTCAAGCGGAAATCTTAGATGAAATCCCACCATAGACAGGCACTGGGGAGAATGGTGGCCAAAGCCTCTTTAGTCTTATCAGCAATGTTCTCATTCTTTATAAGAGGAATATATTAGCAGAGTTCCTGCATAATTAAAAATTAATTTTTTATAAAGTCCTATATGTAAAGCAGACAAAAGCAGAGAGCTGCTCTGGCCGAAGTCTCCCACCCATTCAGTCCCCCTCCCTAGTCACCACTGGGGTCCCACAGTCCCAGATTGTCTTGAGGTCCCACATCAACACCCTTAAACTCTTCACAGCCCAGTTTGAAGACCTCTAGTTTTATAAAGTAGGAAATTGAAGGCCAGATAAGTGTGGTGCCTTGCCCAAGCACCCAGAGCCTGATTAACGCCAGGGCTGAAACTTGAACGTGAGTCTCCAGACTCCCATTTTGGCTGTTCCTGACACATTAAGTCATAATTCCCAGAAGATTGCTATTAATATGACCAGCCTATCACCAGCAAGGGGGCAGCACATGAAAACCTAGGGATTCCCACAAACACTCTCATACTAATCTGCCTCTTAAAATAGTTGCCCAGCTCCTTGGAATGTGGTGGCCAGAACCTGAAGAGCATCCTCTGCTCCACTCCATGGGAAGATGGAAAAGAAACAGCAAGGGCATGAGCCCTATAAGACAAGAAAAGTTGGAATTTGGGCTGCCACAGGACTTCTACTAGCCTTAGAGCACCTTAATGCTAATAAGAAAAAACTGTCCCCTCCTCCAGGCAGACACAGCCTCATATCAGAGTACGTGGCTTCCTGAACGGAGAGCAGGCTAGATTTCTGCTCTCTCTTAACCCCTCAATCAGGACCCCTTGTGCAGGACACAGCCTGCCTATAGACCTATGGCAGCCCTTGTCGTGGTGACAGTGGCAGGTACTTGGGGTAAAGGAATTGAAGGATGGAGAGGGCTTTCACTCACTCATTCATTCATTCATTCATTCAGCAAATAATTACTCCATGTCTACTGTGCTAGGCACAGACATGCAGGGGAGAATACTTGAGCAAGGCGGGAAGGTCGACTGCGTCGAAGATCTTACAGTCTCAAGAGGTCTGAAGACAGCAGCAAGGACATTAAGAGTACAGTGTGGTTGGTGTTAGCACAGGTAAGGAAAGCTCTGTGGAGTTATCTGTGGGGATTTGCCTTTGCAGCTGCTTCAGGTTTCAAGTAAGGGGAACCCCACTAAAAAAATGACGAGCAATAAGGAGCTCTAAGGGCACTGGAGGTGAGGTGGGGGGCGTAATTCGGCAGCTCGATGATATCATCAATAACTCACACTCCTTTGAACTTTATTCTCCACTAGCTTCAGTATGCAGGCTCATATATGCCCCTCAAGACGGCTGCTGCAACTCCCTGTATTGCGTTCTCATATCACCGTGGCTAAAGATTGGAAAGGCAGCTCTCCTCCAAAATTTGTTTAAAATCAGAGAAGATGAAAAAAAATAATAAAAAAATAGAAAAATAATAAAATCAGAGATGACAGTCTTTCCAGAGTCCTTGGGCAGACAAGCTCATGCCCTACCTACCTTCCCTGAACTACCCCAGGAGGCTGGGAAAACAAGTCTGGCGGTATCTCTCTCTAAAGTGGGAGGTAATAAAAAAAAAAAAAAAAAGGGATCCCTGGGTGGCGCAGAGGTTTGGCACCTGCCTTTGGCTCAGGGCGCGATCCTGGAGACCCGGGATCGAATCCCACGTCGGGCTCCCGGTGCATGGAGCCTGCTTCTCCATCTGCCTGTGTCTCTGCCTCTCTCTCTCTCTCTCTCTCTCTCTCTCTGTGACTATCGTAAATAAATTAAAAAAATAAATAAATAAATAAATAAATAAAGTGGGAGGTAAGCCCTGACAGCTAGGAAGGGCTGAATGGGAAATGGCTATTGCTTAGGCAACCAACAGTGCCTGCCACAGGACTGCAAAGGAGGGACCTGGAACTGAGATTTGAAGGCAGGCATCTGTGGCAGACGTAATACTGCCCCCCTCCCACAAGACATCTACACCTAGTCCTAGAACCTGTGAATATAATGAGATCATCCCAGATGAGCCAGGCGGAGCAAGAGTGATCACACGAGTCCTTAAAAATCAGTTGCAGTAGAGGGAGAAGTCACAGATGTATGAAGCATGAGAAGGATTTAACCTTTAAGCTGTTGCTGGCTTGAATACGAAGGGGCCATGTTTCAGAGAAATGGGGACCTCACTCCTACAACCACAACGAACTGAATTCTGCCAAGAACCTGCATGAGTTTGGAAGCAGATTGTTCCCCAGAGTTTCCAGAAAGGAACACAGCCCTCCCTTGTGAAACACTAGGCAGAGAACCCAGCCCAGCCCAGCTGGACCTCTGACCTTCAGGTCTGCGAGATAATAAATGGGTATTGTTGTAAGCAGCTAATAATCTGTTGCAGCAGCAGCAGAAACTAAAACAGATCCCCAAATGAGAATGTATCCAGGCTGGGACTTTAAGAACTAAGAGGAACTACCAGATAAAGGGAATAACATGAGCACAAGTCTGGAAGAAAGACATGTTTGGAAATCAGTGAAAGCTCCTTTGAACTAAAGCATAGTGTGAGGACCAGAAGGGGAAAGATAAAAGACAAGGATGGGGAATAAGAAGGAACTAAATCTTACTAAATAAACTAAAGTAGGTAGGTCCTCAGATGTCAAGCTGGGACTTTACCATGATGGTGATGAAAGCCATAGAAGAGTTTTGTTTTTTTTAAGATTTTATTTATTTATTCATGAGAGACACACAGAGAGAGGCAGAGACACAGGCAGAGGGAGAAGCAGGCTCCGCATGGGGAGCCTGATATGGGACTCCATCCCAGGACCCTGGGACCATGCCTTGAGCCGAAGGCATATGCTCAACCACTGAGCCATCCAGGTGCCCCGCCATTTAAGAGTTTTAAGCAGAAAAGTGATGGGGCCAGATTTTCGTTTTCACCAGATCACTCAACCTGCTACATGGAGAACAGATTGGGTAGAAGGTAAGTAGATCAGGTAAAGGGCACAGTAGTAGTCCAGGTGAGAGATTGTAACAGAGTGGACTGGAAAAATGCTGGTTGGGGGTGGAGATATGAGGACTACTTTAAAAGAAATGAAGGAGAGAATTGACAGAACTTACTAATTGGACATGAGTGGTCAGAAAGAGAAGAATCAAGAGTAAAGTCCATTCCTACATTTATTCATTCAACACACTGTTGTTAGCACCTTCCATAGTATATGAGTCCAAGGACTGAAGGAGTCACAGGATGTTGACTTAGTCCCTACTTACATGGAACTTCAAGGCTCCTGACTTGATCAATTATTCACTGAGAGAGAAGCTGACTTGAGCGGGAAAGGAACAAAGGTGAGGGAATCAAGACAAGGAGTTCTACTTTATATCTGTGGACATACACATGAGACAACCAATGGAGTTTCCAATAACTCTTAGATATATGGGTTCAGAGCCCATGTATGAAATGTGAGCTAGAAAATTACATGCAAGAAAATTCCCTTCAGTCATTCAGAAGACTGTGAGGGGAGGGGGTTAAGAACTGGGAAATGGGGATGTGCCTTCAAAAGCTTTCACCTCCACCTTTTTACCTTGGGAACAACCCTGAATAAGAAACAAACTGAGCACTTGATTCTTCAAATACTGCTGGCTGAGCCTGGTGCCAAGAAGCCCAGGGTTGCTCAATAAAGGTTAATTGAATGAAGGAATGACTCAAAATGGAACAAAATGGACCCCAGTGGGCAATTCTCTCTGATTATTTGCTATAAAATGGAGGAAACATTTACTCTCCACTTTTCTTAAGTAGCTCCACTGCCCCTAGATGCAGTCCTGCGTGATTTGAATGACTGAATGTAATCCCAATACTCACTTAAATTATTAGCCCACTTTCAAAATGGAATCTCTCCTTGGATGACTAATGCTCCTTTCTTGGGAGGACTAAGATGTCAGATGTTGAGTGTTTCCAAATAAGCAGATGTTTGATTTCATCAGGCTGGTGTGATTGTAGAGAAATAAGTGGTGAATAAACAGGATTTGGTATCCCCATGTGTACTTTACTATTTTTCATCCCTGGAATTTATATAGAAGGTATAAAGAGAAACTAATCAAAGGCAACCATTTCACATCCCATAAGAAACCTTTGGGATTGAAAGCCAGGAGGGGGCAGCCCAGATGGCTGGGCAGTTTAGCGCCACCTTCAGTCCAGGGCGTGATCCTGGAGACCTGGAATTGAGGCCCATGTCAGGCTCGCTGCATGGAAACTGCTTCTCCCTCTGCCTGTGTCTCTGCCTCTCTCTCTCTCTCTCTCTCTCTCTGTGTGTGTGTGTGTGTGTGTCTCTTATGAATAAATAAGATTTAAAAAAAAAAAAAAGAAAGCCAGGAGGACGGTGTCAGACTGTAGAGGTTTTAACCCACTTGGCCATGTATTTAGCTATAGTTCCTTACCACTTGTAGCCTCAATTCTCTTAGCTATCAAATGGAAGCAATAGTAGCACTTACTGCAAAGGGCAGAGTAAAGATGAAATGAAATAATTCATGTAAAGAGCTCAGAATAGAATGTGTGTTGTATGTTCTCGATATATGTTAACTAGTGTATTTGTTTGCCAGGGCCAATTAACGACGTACCACAAACCAGTTGGCATAAACAACAGGTACTTATTGTCTCACAGTTCTAGAGGCTGGAAGTCCAAGATTAAGCTGTCAGCAAGGTTGGTTTCTTCTGGGAACTGTGAAGGGAGAATCTGTTCCACATCCTTCTATGAGCACATGGTGGTTTGCAGGCAATCTCTGGTGATCCTTGGATTCTGCTGCATTACCCTGATCGCTGTCTTCATCTACACATGGCATTCTCCCTCTGTGCCCGCCTGTGTCCAAACTTCCTCTTTTTGTAAGGACTGCATAAGCTTTACCTGTACAATGACCCTATTTCCAAGTAAGGTGATATTCTGAGGGTGCTAGAACTTCAACATGTGTGTGAACTGGGGGAAGGATACAGTCTAATGTATAACAGTATTACTACTACTAACATTACTCCCATGCTTGGGTCAGATTACCAATTAAATATACCTATCTTTGTTTTTGATTTTTTATTTTGAATTCATTTCAGAGAAAAAAGACTGCAAAACCAGTGCAAGAGCTCCCTTATAGCCATTACTAAGCTTCCCCTAATAACATCGCCCGTAATCTTAAGGCAAGTATCCAAATCAGGAAATTCTTGTTGATACAATACTATTAATTAATCTCTAGACCACATTCCAGTTTTGCCAATTGTCCCACCAATGTCCTTTTTCTGGCCCAGAATCCAATCCAGGATGAACATTGCATTAAATTTCATGTCCCTATAATCATCTCAAATTGAAAATAGTTTCTTGGTCTTGTCCAATCATTTGTTACCTTGACATTTTTTGAAGCGTGATAAGTTATTTTGTAAAATGTTATTTTGTATTTGCCTGATGATTCCTCATGATTAAATCTGACCTCTGCCTTTTGGTCGAGAATCCCCCACAAGTGACATTTGGTGCTGGGAGTCAAGGTATCTCAGGACTGGTGATTTTTTTTTTTAAGATTTTTATTTATTTATTCATGAGAGACACACAGAGAGATGCAGAGACACAGGCAGAGGGAGAAACAGGCTCCACCCAGGGAGCCCGATGCGGGGTCTCCAGGATCACACCCCGGGCTGCAGGCGGTGCTAAACCGCTGCGCCACCAGGGCTGCCCAAGGGACTGGTGATGTTAACTTAGATCACTCAATTTAGGTGGTGCCTACCACGTTTCCCTACAGGAAAGCTTCTTTTTTTTCCCTTTAGAATTGATGTATCTAATAGAGAGATACTCTGAGAGTATATTAGTATTCTCTTTCTTGTCATACTTTTCACCACTAATTTTAGCATACGCTGATGATATTTGCTACAACAATAGCTTTGCCTGATGGTGGATTTTTTATTTTCATCATTCTTTCTATATTTATTAATTTGAATTCTACCATAAGGAAGGCTTTCCCTTCTTCCTATATTCTTTTCAATAAAACATCCCTAAACTTGAGGTTATATTAGAATGGGCCATGTGTCAACTTTCCCGGGATCCTTGATATCTGATTCTTGGGTCTGCACATTTGGGAGGTATTCACTTATACACCCACATAAGTGAAAAAAAAAAAACTCCCTTATTTTGTATTTCAGCCTCATGGTTTTAGTTCCCATTAATAGAATCTTTGAGGGAAGCTTGTGCTAAATGCTTTGCAGGGTGAAGAAGATGTTTAAATTATTCAAGAGAATTGCTTTTATACAATTTGGATGTACCCGTTTACACATAAAAATTAATGCTAATTAGATACAATTTCCATTTGTTCATTAAAACAAATCCCAAAGCATTCCAGAAATCCTTAGTTAGCCTAACGTTATTCTCAGCACTTAAAAACAAAATTGCTTTTCTTCAAACAGAGAAATCCTGACTCTTGTCTTTTATGAAAACCGTGTAGCACTAACGGTAGGGCCTGCAGCTTCTCTTTCTCCTGGCCACCTGCTAGTGCCCTCCTCCTAACCAAATGGGCACTCATTTGACAACTGCATAGAGACCCTACTGTGCACCAGCCTCTTGTCTAAGTGCTGGGGCCAACTGCCAGGAACAAAACAGCTCCCCCGCCCCCCCCGCCGGCCCCGCCCCGAAGCCCTGACCTATGGAGCTTCCAGAGTCATAGAGGCAGATACACTGCAAACAAAATAACAAATCCCAGAAGCGGTAGCTTCACAAAGAAACATGAAAACAACCAAGAGAGGAGGAGAATAAGGGGCCAGGGAAGCTCTATTCATGAAGATAGTGCAGATGGGAGGACCCCTCGAAGAAGAGCGAGGAGGTAAAACCTGATGGAGAACCGAAGGACCTGAGAGAGGAGCCCTGGAGCTGGCATAAGGAGTGGGGCTGGAGCCTGGGCAGAGAACATTCCAGGAGAAGGATCAGCAAGTGCCGAGTTCTATTTCAGGGGCAATGATTGGACCATATTTGCTAGTGGGAGGGGTTGTTGTGTGTCCTGCTCCAATCTAGTGCACTTTTGCTATGCATACATAGCCTTGTTCACTAAGTCGTACGCTTTTAGTCTTCCAATTTACTTACCCCCTCCCTATTTAATTTTTTTAACATGTAGTTTTGAGTATCTTTTATCATCTGGACATATGGAAGAGTATGATACATATGATAGATATAGATAGATAGATAGGTAAACATACATATACAAAGAGAGTCCAATTCCTTTTTTTTTATGATTGACAGTCGATGGCCTTTGAAGCCTCACCCCTCGTTCTTACCTCCTGCCCTACACCCACATTTGGGTAAGCTCATAAGAAAGCCTGGGTGCTCCTTCCTTTGGTATAGTATCAGAACCAAATTTTGAGTGAAGGTTCACAACACTACACACACACACATACACACACACACACACAACCTGCACTGTTCAGTACTGGCACCAGTCATATGTTGCTCAGTAGCACTTGAAATGTGGTGAGGTGTACGATCCGTGTAAAATACACACTGGGCTTCAAAGATACTATGAAGGAATGTCAAATATCCCAATAATAATTTTTATGTTGATTATATGTTGAAATGATATTTTGTGTATATTAAGTTAAAGTATTCTTAAAATTCATTTCACTTGTTTCTTTTAAACTTTTTATTTTTAGTTTTTTAAAAGATTTTACTCCTTTATTCATGAGAGACACAGAGAGAGAGGCATAGACACAGGTAGAAGGAGAAGCAGGCTCCCCACATGGAGCCTGGTGTGGGATTTGATCTGCAGACCTCAGGGTCTGCACATGCTCTGTGAGGGACAAGCAGCCTCCCGTAAGCTTTGGAGGAAGTGACTTTCTAATGGTGCTGGTAGGGCTTGCGAATGCATTGATGTGCCCAGGCCTTCAAGCCCTGGGTCCTTAGATATAGGACCTGCTAAATCTGGTGTGCTGTCATCTGAAACAAGGTGTGGCTGGCTCCATTTTTTTATATGCATCCCTGGGGTGGCCATTTGCACTTGACCCAATCCATGGACTCAACTGCTAAGCCACCCAGGCATCCCTCTCTTAAACTTTTTAAATGTGGGTACTAGAAATTTCTAAACTACATGTATAGTTCATATTTGTGGTTCCTTTTCTCTTCCTGTTGGAAAGCACTTATATACCAAGGTATTAACAATGGGTATATCCTAAGGTTTTTTAAAAATATCCTTCTTTCATCTTCTCTGTATTTTTTGAAAATGTATTTAAAAGTAAAAAGCTACTTCCATGCAGTCATTGTCAGTGGAGGTTAGGGGAGCTATTTCAGGGCTCAGAGGAGGAGAGATTGCCCTGCTCAAGAATTCCAGACAGTGAAAATATTGTCCAGTCTAAAACTGAGGTCCATCCCCTGTCTGCACATGCTCTGTGAGGGACAAGCAGCCTCCCGTAAGCTTTGGAGGAAGTGACTTTCTAATGGTGCTGGTAGGGCTTGCGAATGCATTGATGTGCCCAGGCCTTCAAGCCCTGGGTCCTTAGATATAGGACCTGCTAAATCTGGTGTGCTGTCATCTGAAATAAGGTGTGGCTGGCTCCATTTTTTTATATGCATCCCTGGGGTGGCCATTTGCACTTGACCCAATCCATGGTCTATACAAACTTTCAGTGTTTAGATTCTTCTTATTCACAAAGCACGAAGACCAAGCTCAGAATGGTGATCCAGGCACAGACTAGCCTGCTTTCCTCTGTAATGTTTTGGAACAGAGGAAAGCTGTATATACTTAATGATGCAAAAATGCTATTGTTTTGAAGAGGTCAGAATTCAGAATATGCTTGGTTGGTCCAGCAACTAAGGTTTTTATTGCCACTCACTCTCAACCCAGCCATTTGCACATAGGTAGCCAGCTCTTCCTACCAGAAGAATGGATAGCAAGAGAAGAAGGAGCAGAAGGAAAATAACCAAATGGACTTAACTGGATCGTCACACAAAAACTGCCAATGTCGTATCACTTTTCAGAAAAATTCACTGTCTGCTTTCAAATGATTTTGCAATTTGTCTCTTCTTTACATAAATGAATTTAGAAAATTCAACCTGAGTAATTTCAATTCTGTAAGTCTTAAAACTTCACTGGGTAAGAGAAATACTGAGTACTGAATCTCAAAAGGCAAGTGTATACAAATAAGCAATTTGTGAGTTTACATTTGGCCCTAGATCCAAAAAAGGGAAGAATTCCACTTTGAAATAATAACAAAGTTACTCAAATATATACAAACAAATTCTCATTTTTGGCTTCACTCTTTTAACTCTGAAAAGAAGACTGAAGCCATCATTAGCTACTAGAATTCGAATGCCAACTTTTTTTTTAATAGCTATAATGAGTATAATCCACATATTACACAATTAACCATTTATTTTTTTCACAATTAACCATTTAAAGTACACAACTCAGTGGCTTTTAGTGTATTCACCAAGCTCTGCACCCATTACCACAATTTACTTTAGAATATTTTCAATACTCCAAAGAAGAAACCCAGCACTCCTTAGCCATCAGGCTTCAATCCCAGGATCCCAAAACTCTCCAGCAGCCCTAGGCAACCACTATCTACTTTCTGTACATTTCATATACATAGAATTACACAATATGCAGTCCTTTAGGACTTCCTTCTTAGCATAATGTTTTTGAGGTTCAAACCTGTGATAACATATATCAGGACTTCATTCTTTTTATTGCTGAACAATATTCCATTGCATCGATATGCCATATTTTATTTATCCATTCATTGGTTGATGGACATTTGGGTTGTTTCCAGTTTTCAGCTATTATGAATAATGCTGCTATGAATATTCATGTACCTAAGAATAATTTTAAACTTAAGTAGTTCTTGCTTTATGGCATAAATGCATCCAAGGAAAGTGGGTATAAAGCAAACTTTGCTTATCAGAGCTTGCCAATCATAAATCAACTTTCCCAGGGAAACATCTCATAGCCTGATTTGGAAACATCAAGAAAGCCCCTCCTAGGCAGCCTCAGTGGCTCAGGGGTTTAGCACCGCCTTCAGCCCAGGGCGTGATCCTGGAGACCTGGGTTCGAGTCCCACGTCGGGCTCCCTGCATGGAGCCTGCTTCTCCCTCTGCCTGTGTCTCTGCCTCTCTCTCTCTCTGTCTCTCATGAATAAATAAAATCTTTAAGAAAAAAAAAAAAAAGTCCTTCCTAAAATTGTTTAGTCCTTTAACAGATTCAAACACACACCTGTTTATTGCATGCTTACTAAGTGCAACATGCTGTTTGTGGTGAATAGTTTTGAAATGTTAAACAATGTTTTTCTTTGTATTTCTTTGCACCCCCTGTCCCCCTTCCCAGTCAGTCATTGTCTCAGGGAATGGATAATTCAGAAGAGAAGAGAAGCAAAGAGAAGGAAGTGAAGAGGAGGAGAGGGGAGGAGAAGGGAGGGGAGAGAGGAGGGGAGAGAGGAAAGGGGGAGGAGAGGAGAAAACAAAGGAACAAAGTAATTGGCTTTTGGCTTTTGAATTTCAAAAGCCAGCTAATAAATTTGGGAACACAGATGTTGAGTCATATCAAAGCTTCCTGTCTCTCTGCACTCTATGTTAAGTTCTTCCAAAATTGAAGAAAAAGGAGCATAGGAGGAAAAATGAGTCCAGGAGTGGAATATGAAAGAACTCCATGAAGGTGTGTGAGGTCAGAAAACACAGTGAAAACATGCCTCTCTTCTCAGGTGGGGCCATGAGAGGCACCAAGATCTCAGAGAAGATGGGGCTGCAGGGTCTGCCTGGGGAGAGAACCTAGACAGCTTCACAGTCTTCCATTGGCTCAGCTTCACCTTCTGAGAAGGCAAAAGAGTGACCTGCTGCTGCTGAGAGAGGCTCTGAGGTAAGCACAGGGTTTTAGTGCTACTGAGTGTCTCAAGGCTGAGGGAAGCACAGGGATTCTGTACATTTAGCACAAGTACAGACACGAGGCGCATCCTTCAGACCTGACTTGGAATGAAGGATGATGTAGCAGAAACCTATGTGGACCAGTGACTAGGTCCAGTGTCTCAATCTCCTGCCCCCAGTGTCTTGGCACACAGTAAGACCACAGCGCTAAGACTCAACACTGGGGAAGGATAGGGAACTTCAAAATTGACCAGCTTACATTTACATTTCTACCACTCAGAAGAATAGGGGCTCCTAAGAGAAATTTAAGAAAAGTATATTTCTGAGTTAGTGGTCTAAGATTTGTACCTCTGGGGTTTTTTTTGTTTGTTTTTGTTTTTGTTTTTTTTAAGAGTACTACTTCAATGACACCAGGAACATAGCTCTAACATTGTTAAAGTTCTTATTCCCTGGATCACAAGATTTTACCTCTTTTCTAGAGGTGACCTACCTGTTCTCCATGTCCCCCAGAACTTTGCTACTTTCCTGTCCTTAGATCTGACCTCACCCATCCTCCTCATTATATCAGTTTCCCCTTATAATTTACATCCCATACTTGGAGTTATTGAATGCCTATTATCTTTAATGGACTGTAAGTTCCATGAGGGAAGGGACCATATATCTGTCTTACCCACCCAGCACTTAACATAATGTTTGATACACAATAGATGGTCAAGTAACTTTTTCCTACAGAACACACAAGCACACAGAATAGAGAAAATTTTTTTATTGCAGGATTGCTGGTAATAATACCAAATGATTCAAACTAAATGACCATCAATGGGGAAAGAGTTAAGTGAAATTAGAGTAGGATGAGCACTGGGTGTTATATATATAGAATACTATATGTTGGCAAATTGAATTTAAATAAAATACTAAAAAAAAATTAGAGTAACTAGTATACCTCTGTAAAATGGAATAATGTACCTAAGCAAAAACAATCAGAGAAAGAAAATAAATCTTAGAATTTATTTCAAAGTCAAGTTAGATATTATTCCTGAATTATGTCCTGCCTTAGATAACCATTGCCTTTGCCTTTCTCTCTGTATCACATAGATAACTGGTTTTGATGCCACCCTTTGAAAGACTCAAGTTCAAAACTGGAAACTGTCTATACTCTAAGAAGTTCTTACAAGGGCCAAGACTTAGGAAGACTGAAAGTAATTATCAGGATATTCATTGGTTATTACCAACAATTATGACACCCATCATCACTGACATTTATTGAATGCTCACTATGTGCCAGGCACCATGCAAACTTCCTAAGTGTCATTCACTTTAAATCTAATCACCTTGTGAAGTATTTTGATACCAACTTTACAGATTAAGGTCAGGAGTTGTGGCAAAGAAACCATTAAATAACCCTCAACGATTCTACCTTCTGGTGTTCGCACCTTTGTGCAATCCCCTCCCCTAGGTGGGGGGATCTGTCACTTGATTCTAACAGAATATGGCAAATGTGATAGGATGTCACTCCCAGGATTTTTTTTTTTTAAGATTTTATTTATTTGTTCATAGAGATGCAGAGGGAGAAGCAGGCTCCACGCAGAGAGCCTGACGTGGGACTCGATCCAGCCTCCAGGATCACGCCCTGGGCTGCAGGCAGCGCTAAACCGCTGCGCCACCGGGGCTGCCCGACTCCCAGGGTTCCTTCATATTATATAAGGCAATTCTGTTCTGGCAGATTGGAGTCAGACTCTCCTTGAGGGTTTGATGAGATAAGTAGCCATACTGGAGAAGCTCGTGTGGGAAAGAATTATGGGAAACCTCTAGAACCTGCGGGCAGCTAACAGCCACTAAAAAGTAGGGGGATTTCAGTCATACATCCAGCCACACAGCCCCAAGGAAATGAATTCTGCCAACAACCTTAATGAGCAGATTCTTGGGAAGCAGATTCTTCCCCCGGCGAGCTTCCACATGCAGCCTATGAGACTCTGAACAGAGGATCCAGCTAAGCTGTGCTGACTCCTAACCATGGAAACTGATGAGGTAATAAATGCCTGCTGTTGTAAGCCACTAAGCTTGTGGTAATTTGTTATGCAGCAACAGAAAACAAATACAGGAAGGTTAAGTCTTTAATCATAGATCCTCCAGAAGTTGTGGGGCTGGCTGTCCAATCCAGACCCGTTGACTCCCAAGCCCATGTCGCCAAGTGGTGCCTTCAAGGTTGTGTGAGATCCCAACTGGCACTTCAAAACATGATCTAGCTGAGTTCCTCTAATCACTCAAACCACAGGATCATCCCTGACCTGGATCCCCTATGGGATCGAACTATCTTTTCAAGTACGCTGAAGCTGCCTGATGCAGTAACAATAATGTGGGTCCACCCACTTTGGGCCCTATTCGAGAAGCATCAGAGCTCAGTGGCCCCGGAAGGGCCTTCCTTGGCATGTGGGCTCCCATGCACATTCACTGCTCTGCACAGTGGGGCGGGATGCATGGACGCTTGGTTAGTTACTCAGTGAACCGGATGGCAGCCGGCAAACTGTAGCACTTTGCTTTCAATGATTTGCTGTTTGGTGGCATCAGTATAACACATACCAGTCTCCTATTAATCAGAAAGGACAATCATATAGTCTTGAGCTCCCAGAATTCCCTGAGAATATCAATGTATGAGAAATAATTACAGCATTAGATATGGTGCTCTGCACTTCTATTACTGTCTAGTGAAGGCATTTGTAAACCACATGAATCCATTTACTACACTAAAGGCAAAATGTTATCTAAGAGACAGATGAAAATACGTCTCGTATATCATGGAGACATACAAGAGTGGTCCACCCATCCAACGTCATCATACCGGTAACCAAAGCTTACAAATTTCTTCTTTAAAATAAGCTTTCATGAAAATATTTTCCTTATTTCACTATATCCTCCTACTAAGGTGGATGGAAAAAAATCAATACAGGGATTGATTTTTTTGCAGGGATACAAAAAGAAAAGGGAAATAAATACGTGTATTATATTCTATCAGAGTCTTGTTATAGTTGGAAGCACTTAAAGAAGCAAAGGTAAAAATAATGACATTAAATACATGAATATTTTATGGGTTGTTTATTTACACATGTGTTATCTTAACTCTTGTTACAGATCTACCAGGTTCAGAAGCTTACTATGTACCTGGAAAGAATACAAAAGTAATAGAAATATGAGCTCTGCTTCCAGAGGCTTTCAATTATATGGATCTAAAAATAATCACACAAGCTAATTCAAGCACAGAGAGCCACTGAGACATGTCTAGCAATTCTTATACAAATATTTCATCAGTACATGGAGGATGAGAAAAGCCTGGAAGGAAGTGCATCACTATGTTAACTGGGTTACCCTTAGATGGTGAGATTATATGTAACTTTTAAAAATTATTTGTATTTCTCAAATAAATAAAAATAGTCTTTAAAAATTAAAACAAGGGTGTGCCTGGGTGTCTCAGGGGTTGAGCATCTGCCTTTGGCTCAGGTCATGATGCCAGGGTCCTGGGATGGAGCCCTGCACTGGGCTCCCTGCTCAGCGGGGAGTCTGCTTCTTCCTCTTCCACTCTGCCTACTTGTGCTGTCAAATAAAATCTTTAAAAAAATGAAAACGAAAGTTCTTTTAAACTATTAGGTCTGGGATCCCTGGGTAGCGCAGCGTTTTGGCGCCTGCCTTTGGCCCAGGGCGGGATCCTGGAGACCCAGGATCAAATCCCACGTCGGGCTCCCGGTGCATGGAGCCTGTGTCTCTGCCTCTCTCTCTCTGTGTGTGTGACTATCATTAAAAAAAATTAAATAAAAAATAAACGATTAGGTCTAACATTGACTAAACAGATTCACCAGATCCACCAAAACAGTGATGTACACTCATTCTTCTTTGAGCAAAGAGCCATATAGGGAGAAATGAGGAATATTCATAGTCCCATATTCTAATTATATCTTTAAAAAAAGATTTTATTTATTCATGAGAGACATAGATAGAGAGGCAGAGACATAGGCAGTGGGAGAAGCAGGTTCCCCACAGGAATCCCAATTGGGGACTCGAACCCAGGACCCCAGGATCATGACCTGAGCTGAAGGCAGATGCTCAGCCATTGAGTCACCCAAGTGACCTTCTAATTATGTCTTCTTATAACTGAGTAATATCAGCAATAGGGCTTAAGTGTTCCTTCATTATTTCCCCTCAGTAGAAGCTCAGGCTTAGTTTATTATTTTATGCTCTGACTAAAATTTCAAAAATTTTATAGCAGTGCATGCTCTGAAAGATCTGGTTGTAACACAGCACCTTTGAACCAGTTTGCTGGAAGAAGGGTTTCCTGGGATTGAGGGTTGAGAAAATACATGGCAGCAGAATTCAGCCACAGATTTACAGCACACACTATAGCCTCATCAGATGTTGGAAAGGAAGTGGTTATATTGAGCAGAAATGCAAAGTACTCTGTAAATGACTTTCTCTGCTGACCATGTATGAAACAGCTAGAAGATGTTCTATACTCCCCGCAACACTCTCCAGAGAAATGGAAAGGGTCTTGCTGCCTGACTGCTCCCCTCTGCACTGTCACAGGCCATGCAAGTTTATGCTGGACACTTCACCAGAGGTCTAGCCTCTGGACAAGGGGGTTGGCTGAAATCTCAGAGGGCTTTTTCACAGTTGTAGGTGGAATAAGAAGGTTCTTCATATGTTGACTTCTGATATGTTGTTCTCCATTCTTCAAATTAAATACCTTAGCAGGTGGCAAAGCCCAGAGGGATGAGTTTGTCAGGCATGGTCCTACACAGCTGCATGCTCCATAGGGCAGGGATCATGTCTGTCTTATTCACCACTGGAGACTTAGCACCTCAAACAGTACCTAGCACATTATGGGAGCTCAACAAGTAGTTAGGAAGTGATGCAATGAAGGAGTGAAGGAATGCAAACTTTCCTTTGGTCACTGGAAACCTCTCACCTGATTAACTGTAAACCTCCTAGCTGATCTTGTCCTTTCTACTTTTGACCCGCTATAATCCCTTCTCCACACAAGAGCTGGAATGATCTTTTTAAAAACAAGGTTCTGGGGCACGTGGGTGGCTCAGTGGTTGGGCATCTGCCTTCGGCTCAGGGCGTGATCCCGGGATCAAGCCCCACATCAGGCTCCCTGCAAGGAGCCTGCTTTTCCCTCTTCCTATGTCTTTGTGTCTGTCTCTCAAGAATGAATAGATTAAAAAAATCTTAAAAACAAAAATAAATAAGGTTCTAAAATTAGATCATGGTCACGGCGGCACAACTCTGTAAATACACTAAAAATCATTGAATTACACACTTCAAATGGGCCAATTTGATTGAGAGTCTGTAAATTTGATCTCAATAAGGCTACTAAAAAATTGTTCCCCTACTTAAAATCCTCCACTGGTTCCCCCCGTTTCACTTAGAATTCACCAGGGTACTTACTGTGACCTGCAAAATCCTATCCCATGAGCTTTGCCTACCTCTCCATCCCCCACTCCCACCAGCCACCACTTACCTCCCACCAGTCCCTGAATCTGCCTATCTTGCTTCTGCCTTAAGGTCTTGCATGTGCTCCTAGCTCTGCCCACACTACTCTTCTCCATATTCTGAGTGATGCCTCTTAGCATTCAGGTCTTCCCACTCCAGCCCACGCTATTGCCAATCACCTTCAATTCCACTTTCTATCATACTACGTTTTTGTCTTTTTTTTTTTTAAGATTTTATTTATTTATTCATGAGAGACACTGAGAGAGAGGCAGAGACATAGGAAAAGGGAGAAGCAGACTCCTCGCAGGGAGCCTGATGTGGGACTCGATTCCAGGACCCCAGGATCATGACCTGAGCTGAAGGCAGATGCTCAACCGCTGAGTGACCCAGGCGTCCCCATACTGTTTTTTTATAGCACTTCTCACTCTTTGCAAATTATCCTATCTTACGGTTTCCTTTACTCAAACACAAATTCTGTGAGGGAAGAGAATCTTCTTGTGTTTACCTCTCCGGCGCCGGAGACACATAGTAGGTACTAACAAATGTGCATTAATGTTGACTACGTGGTTCCTGCACAGTTCATTCTGCCAAGCCTGTCAGGAAAAAACTAGTATCTACCTTAGTATGGCTTTATAAGAAAAACAAATGTTTAAAAAAAATTATTGCTATTGCTTTGGAGTAATTTTTTATTTTTTACATGCATGGCAAAGTTAGCTAGCTTCTATCCAGGACCAGCTGCTTCCAAAATTAAAAGTGTTAATATACTGCTATACAAGATGTAATTATAATGCCCCTAAAGTTTTAAACATATCTACTTTGGGGGATTAGGAGTGGGGCTGGCAGGTCTTCTAGTCCAGACGATTACTAAAAGCAGTTGGACACTTACACAAACACGTAGACCATAGGAAGTCATCCTTATTCTACTTTCCTTGTTTAGAACTCTTAGGAAGTCATGGTAACATTTGTAAAATATATACTTAATTACAAAAGGTTTTCCTCTTAATACTACATTCTTGGTAATTATAATTATAATTATAATTTGGGCTGCTATTCCAGGTAATAAGAATGATCTAGCTCAGGGACGCCTGGGTGACTCAGTGGTTGAGCCTGCCTTGGGCTCAGGTTATGATCCCAGGGTCCAGGAATCGAGTCCCATGTTGGGAGGACTGCTTCTCCCTCTGCCTGTGTCTCTGCCTCTCATGAGTAAATAAATAAAATCTTTAAAAACAAAATCTGTATGTTCCTAAAAAGTCATCAGCTTGGCCTTTAGTGTCACAAATTACACACATATACAATGTTACTCATTTGTTGTAGCCATACTGACCTATGGAAATATCACTAATATTTAAGCAATCTGTTTTTGATATTATGTTTTCGAGATTTTTAATGATTGTGTTTCCACTGTTAACAGTTTTATAAACAATGGGTTGAACTTTTAAAGCTTTTCAGAAGGAAATCTGGTTTTAATAAGTAACACCTCATATAAGGAAATATCTTTATACCAGCATTTAAGTGCTTGCTTACTTCCAGAGTTTTAAACCATCATCAGTGTCAGAGATTTTGTAAGATTTTACATTCTACAGAGAAATTCATTGGCATTAGGTGATTGATAGCCTTTCTTAAACCCACAGGATGCCTGATATTTCTGTTCTAGTTCTTATCGTGCATTAATTTCTCATAAGTCTTTGGTAAATTTGTCAAATTAATCTTCAAGGATTTCTCCTTAAGCTCTAAATACTTAGTATTCCCATCAAGAATGACAGAGCTTCTCCAAAGCAATTCCAAAAACTAGTATATACTTACATAAATATCTAAGTGTTTAATCTCTAGAGACACCTCTTGGGCTGCTATTCCAGGTAATAAGAATAAATTTTGATGTAGAAATACTTTAGGGGAAAGTGTAACAATTTCTTCCTCAACCAGTTTATTCACTATTCACGTTTTATTACTATCCTTGACAACCAACTGTCATTTAAAAACCAAGCAATAACCAAAATAATTTGTTTTCCTTTTATGTGTATGTATCCTTCTTTCCCAGCCCCTCTTCCCCTGCACAGCTCCAACTACTCCACAAAACTGACAATCTTTACTTTCTGTGAATAAAGAATGTTTCAGTTGCTCACCGTTAATGATCCATTTATCTATTCTTTGCCTTTAAAACTGAGTAACCGGGATCCCTGGGTGGCACAGCGGTTTGGCGCCTGCCTTTGGCCCAGGGCGCGATCCTGGAGACCGGGATCGAATCCCACGTCAGGCTCCCGGTGCATGGAGCCTGCTTCTCCCTCTGCCTATGTCTCTGCCTCTCTCTCTCTCTCTCTTTCTCTCTCTCTCTCTGTATGACTACATAAATAAATAATAAAAAAAAAAAAAATTAAAACTGAGTAACCTCTACAGGTATCATTCGTCCAATAACTGATTTTCATAAAGGACCCAAGGGGCTAGAGATCTCAAGGTGCCCTCTGAATCAAAGGTTTAATGATGGTCTGCAGTTTTTAGATTAAATATACTAAGAATCTATTGCTTAAAAGTTTGGAACATATATATCACAGAACTAACTTGCTGTTTCATCAGCAAGGATATGTATCTCAATTAAGTCATCTCCTGGTTCTGTTGTGTGAACCACATACATAGAGATAGATAAGAGTGATCTAAATCATCAAATGCATTAGACAAAGTGAAACTCTAATACGCTATTACAAGCTGACACATGTGATCTCAGTAAGCTGCCAGTGACAATGTTCTCCCAGAATTGCTACATTTTGCATGCCAGCTAATAAACTTTGGTTTCGGCACCACCTAATGGCAGAAAATTTTTTTTAAAAAATCCTACTTTGCTTTCTGAAGCTTGCTCACTTTTATATTTTATATTGATTTAGAAAATGTTCTGCTCCTTATTGAACAGTTCTAAGGGTTCCATGCCTATCTTGGAATGATAAACTACTTTTTACAATGGGAAAATGCCCCAGTGAAATGAATATTCCAAAAAATTCTACTTCATCCTTAAATACTTAAATTTAGCCTCTTAATTTAGAAACATGTTTTTAATTGAATCATTTTAGTTACTTAACGGTTCTCAAACTCTTCTGCACTGTGTAACTTTATAATAACCTGTCAGAAAGAAAAATGGCTTATCTTCCTGAAAATGTGGTACTTATTAGAACTAAGTAATTTAACATATCTGAGTAGCTGCTAAAAACAATCCTGAATGAATAGTGATATACACACTTTTAAACCATGTACATTAGTTTCTTTCAAGAAGTCCTTGCCTCAGCCTAATGTTTATTTTACTTTATGATTCAACAAAGAGGCAAAATACTTGCGACAGGAGAAAGCAAAACCAATGTTTTAAGAAAAAGTATTTATTATTTACACCACTGAAATAGTCCCGTAAGAACAATATACACCATGTTTATTTGAAAGGATCAGATTCCTTTCAAATACAGTAACTGTATAAAGCAATACTGTCAACACAAAACAGTGGTCACATTACATATCTGCAGGCGTAAGCATTGCAAAACTTTTTTTTTTTATTCTTATGGCTAAATATTTTCACTGAAACACAGTGTTTGCACTTAGACAAGAGATAGCTGGAACAGAACAAAAACTTTTTGTTCATGCTTTTTAGGGCTGAACCAGTGATGTGTCCCACTTAAAAATGTAATGCCTTTAATTGCTTTTATGACAATGGTTTTAGGCAGAAGTGCTTCTACTTAGCCACCAAAAAGAAATAACTTTTGTTCCTTAGTTTTTATTGTTCATATTCAGTCTTATGTTTTCTATTTCTCATACTATGAGACACACTTGTATCACAGCTGACGTTTTCCAGTTTTACTCAAAGAACATGGACCCACATATAGACCAAACTGAGACAGCAGAAAAATTTAGAGATGTAAATAGTGCACAGTAAGAAAAGAAACTGTGTCTATGACAAAAGAATAAAAAAATCTTGGTGATTTTAAGCATACCAAACTAGGTTCCTTATTCAAAAACTTATTTTTGGGGGGTTTAAATGGGAAAAAGCAGTAGTTTCAAGATGGGTTTGGTCTTAGATTTAGTCAGACAATAACAGAATGAGACAAAAACACAAGACATAACTTGTTTCTAAAGCCACAAAATGACATTGCTGAGTATACATTTTTGTCCACTTTTGTGTGTTATATAGGGGAAAAAAACTCAGTACTCAATGCTGGAGAAAATATTTTTCAAGAGTAACAGTATATTCATATAGGGGGGAAAAGGATTTTTTTTTTTAGCATATTGCTATGATCTTCAAAAAATATAAAATTAAATTTACAAAAAACTGGAAGACCAAGTATAAGCAGTCTGATATTCGCTGCAGTGTCCAGCACTATCATAATGATGTCTAGCATAAAAGCAAGAAGTTCGTGATCTCAAGTATCCTCAGTAACTGCCAATATAACTTGTAACTACTGTCCTTGCTTCTTTGACAGATACCTGAAAGAAAAAGAGTAAAGATGTCTAAGCTATTTCATGATAAACTCACAATAACAATCTAATTCTCTTCCCAAAGGAAGCAGTTCATTCAAAATTTCTCCAGATGAGTAATAATTTTAATAGTTGTGAATACCTGTTGATTGTTTAATGTACCAACCATTGTTTTAAGTATAGGTATTAATTCACTCAGTCCTCACAACAGCTCTATGAAGAGCTTTCTTTTAGAACTTATTTTACAGGCATGAAGAGGCTAATTTTCCTATTTTTCTTGAGTAAAGACTGTGGAAACAAACTAAAGGACTCTGATCAAGAGTGTAAAGATACAAAGACTTTAATTTACTAAGTAAACAATTTTTCTTTCATGTTATTTTATAGGAATCTATCATTAAATCCAAATTTTTACATTTCTATTTCTTACATTTACAAATTACTATACTCAGTAGTATGGCGGTAGGGAAAGGGCTCTTAAAATCAGAAGATCTGGACACATTTTAATGGTGCAAAACTTGCTTGCTTTGTGGCATTTATTATCTCTATGCCTTGTTACATTATCTATAATTTGGAGATGAGGATAAAAATGCCTGCCTTTCCTTCCTAACAGGATTATGAGAATCATCTAATAAGAAGCTATATGTCAGAATGATCTAAAAAGCCAAACTGTCATTATTACATCAATAGTTTCTTTTGTTGCTGTATTAATGCAAGCAGATCTTTAAAGATCGAATTCCAAAAAATTAATTGCAGTACACTATAATCTCATCCACTTCCCCAGGGGTTTTCCCTGCTTCAGAATCTTAATGTTCATATGCAGTCTGTATGTAGATGTGTGCATATGTCTGCACTTTGAATAAAGACTAGAAAAACATACATCAAGATGGTAATGGTGGTTCTCTTTGGAAAGGAAAATCATTAAGTAATTGTTTCTCTATTGGATTACAGTTTTCTAATTTTTCTGCTATACAGAGGGGCTACTTGTAGAGCGATTTTTAACAGGAAATTTTTAGTGTATTTTACTTTATCCTGACCTTATTTTATAGTATGAAAAAACAGGGACTATCTTCCTATATGATTTATAAAAGAGTGACCTACCCAGTATCACAAAATAATTTGTAAGCGGCATCACAAATATGTACCAGTCTCAAATCCTCTCTCCTACAAGTATTAAAGATCTCGAGAGATGCAGGTTTATGAACAACGTAGAGGTTAAGATTAAAGGGAAAAATACTTATGGGGGAGATGTCACTGCATTAGAAAATCGTTTTAGAATTTACCCATCTTAAATAAAAGTTCAGAATTATGTGTATACCAGGGTCACCAATGTTTTCATTCATTATGAATAAGCAATTAGCACTTACCTTTCCCAATATTTGTGATTTAGGTCCAAAAAGTCATCTAATTTTGCTATCTCCTTGAGGTACTGAGTTAGTTTTAAAAGTTCTTTGTCTTTATCTCGATTTAGGTGAGCTTTCATAAAAGGCCTTATCTGTTAGAAAATAAACATTCAACATTTCACATTGCAATAAGGAAACTAGCACAAATCTATACCATCCTCTCAATCAAATTCAGTTAATGAGATTAAAATGTCACTTAGGGATGTCAGTACTAAAAATGACTCTTGCACTATCTCAGTGTTATAAACTGGCAGTCAATGTATAACATTTACAGTGCGAGGTTAAGAGCTCTTCCACCTCATTTACCTTACATTATCTTTTCAGTCTCAAACTAAGAACACAAGCCTTCTTACAGCACTTGAGCCCTACATGGCTTCTCTACTAGAGAAACTACTAGACTTTTTCCTCTTTGGTCAATCCTTAAATAACTTAATTCATGTCACTCAATTTGTAAAAAGCTAACCCAAATATAAGCTTGATCTAACAGGAGAGTGAGATAAATTTAACAATGATGATTTTCATTTCAGTGTTTTTATATAAAATTTTATATACCTAAAATATTATAGATTTATATAACATGTACCCTCATTTTATCACAAGCATTTTTATCATTAAAGTCTCCATAAAAATATTTTTTAATTATACAAGTTTCTCCATAAAAAGAAGTCATATTTTCCATATTTTTAAGGTTGTTATATTTTATGATAAAAAGCATTCATTTCAAAAGCATAAGAGTCAGGATGGTAGATAGGATAGAGAATTGTAATTAGTAAGGGATATTAATATCTTGACTTGGGTGGTAATTACATGTGCTATTTTTATAACAATTCGTTAAATTATAAGTTAAATTATAAATTTTATGTACTTTTCTATATGTCACAGTTCCAATAGAGTTTGGCTTTTTCAGATATCAGCTCAAAAATCTTTATAAAACTCAAGACAACCTTCCAAAATTTTTTCATTAATTTTAGGTGAAATGGTATGTCTGGGATTTGCTTCAAAGTATTACAGAGAGGGAAGTAGGTAGGGTACAGAGCAAGCATAATCATCTATGAATTAATAAGTTGTTTAAACTGAATAATGCATATAGGAGTTTGTTACATAATTCTATGTAGTTCTAATTATATTTGGCTTTTTTCATTTTATAAAAAAATGTTTCTTAAAAATCATCCTTCTAAAACACACATGTAAGGACTAAATTGTACTTAATAAAGTACTAATATATCCTTATTATGATTTAGAGAAAATGCAAACTGCTTATTAGTTATTAATTTTACATAGCAACACTGAAAAAAAGATGACATTAAATTCTGTCACTGGTTGAGAACAAAGAAGTCCATATTCTACCTATCAAGAATAGGAAAGATTTAAAATATGTCTTATACACTTTCTTCTCTGTTATCAGAAAAAACACACCATAAGCCTGAAATGCATAGAAGAAAACTTTTCCATGTATTCTACTCGCATCAGAACAGGTGCCGGGGATCTCCACAGCTATTGGTCAGCTGGGCTCCCACAACCTGCACGGCACCGGAGTGAGTCTGTGCAGAAGCAAGTACTTGCAGGAGTTCCTGCTTCCAGACAGGTAGAGTGGGCAGTGCTGCTTCACAGCAGCACCAATGAATGTGGGAGATCAAGATTCTCTTGAGGAATCAGATCTTGCTTAAGCCCTGGGGCTAAAAGTTAAGAGGCATGATATTGTGACGTAGTGAAATGAGTTTCTGACTAATCTTGGGCAATACTGTAATGTTTCAAAATCAAATAAAAATTATAAAGAAAACATGTTAACTTGTAAACTATTAATATATATAAAGTACAATGTGATTCCTAGTTGCCCAAGGCCCTTGGTCATAAGCACTATTAAACAGCAAAACTAAAATACTCCTATGACTCTGGATTTAAAACTTAAACAAGTGAAGTGGGGGAAAAAAAAAAGTCTATTATTCATCTTACTTCACTTGTTCTAGCATAATCACGTCTTATTGTACCATTCTTCAAAAATGATCTCACTAGCAGAGAAGATGACTATATATGACCACTATAGTCTCATATCAAAGAAACATTTTTAGAAACTTAAGATGGTCTGAATTATCTGCATTCTCATATCATTTCCTTGTATAAATAAAAAGGAAGTTTTCAGAGTATCTATTTACCCATGACCAAAACTCAAAATTCAGTCGTGTATTCATCATTCACAAAGCCTTCTATATTCTATGTCAAAGCTTAAGATCGGCAAGCTTATATTATTATAGGTTTACTGTTTTAAAAATAAGCAGTCATCTTTAAGATCTCTGTGAAATCTTTTTTGAGACTTCCATCAAGAACATTATGAAACTATGACAACAAAACACAGTAGGAATATTTCTCAATTTCAAACCTGCTTGTATGTCAATATGGGTAAATCATTAATAACTATCTTCTTGAAAGAGGTTTCAAAAGGAGACATGTGAGAGATTAGTGGAATGTTTAAAAATACCTCTCTTGAATTAAAACTTGGGGGGGGGGGGACTGTAGATATGTATTTTTAGAAATTCCTTCAGTGATTCTACAGAATGACTAGTTTAAAAAAAAAAATCCTGCTCTAAAGTAACATGAAGAACTAGAAATTTATACCATCTCTGCACCAGAGATAAGTAGGACCCAAATATGGGCTGGGAAAATAAAAGTTTCTTCTAAACACACACAAAACCAGTCATTGTATTTTTTTTTTTTTAAAGTTAAAGCTCTCTTCAAAAATCATTCCATGAATATTACCATTTCACCTCCTTTCCTGAAGAAGTATTAACCACTAATTTCATAAAGAATTTAGTGTAGAGAAACTGAATCTTTTCTCAAAAGTTTTTCTGTACCTTGCACCTGGTAAACACACAAGAAAAACACTTCTTCCAAAGCTACCAGGATTAGATGTTACTATCATGCCTACACAAGATTGCATATGACTCAATGCAATGATAAGATCCATCACTGGCCTAGGAATCAAGCCACCAAGATTTTAACTCAAATTCTGTCATTAATCAGTTGCATACATGATTTTGGGCAAGTTACAAATTTTCTTATCCTCAGATTGTTTATATAAAGAAGGCAGACAAGATGACTGAGATTCTTAGCTCTGGCATTTTATAGCTTTAAGATCTTTAACTGCCCTGTGTGAATTTTCAAAACCCTTAGTTTCAGTTTAAAAAGGAAAAAACAAATCCTTACTGCCAGCTTTCCAACTAACCAGAACATCAGAAATCCCAAGATTTGTATCCCTAATAAAATGTCTGTTGCTTTTACTGAGTAAGTCCATGTTGTTCCAGAGAGCTAACTAAAAAGAAAACACCTGAATGAGTTGGCAAACCAAGAAGATATCAATGTGGGAGAGAGAATGTTCAACTGTATATGAATTTTTCTAAATATGTTAGCTTTCTTGCCTGTGACCATAATACAATACTTCAGAAAATTTATGAAATTCAACAGTGCTAAGGTTCTACCACAAATTACAGATTACATAAGCATAGCAAGTAAAATTATATCTTACCTTTAGTCCATTCTGTGGGTTCATTAGAAAATTTCTTCCTATGTCATCAAACATTATAGTGTTTTTTTTGCTGTAAAACTCCGAAAACTTTCCCCATATAACACCGAGAGGCTTTACCTTAGAATAAAAATTTAGATTTAATTGAAATTTTATCAGTAATTGTTCATCCTTCCTTAAAAGCAGAGATACCTCAAAAATGCCCAAAATACATCACAGCACTGCTGCAGGACAGTGACAGCTGGCTGTGTGAACAGACCATAGCTGAGATGCAACACACTTTAAAGCACAATGGATCTCACAATATTAACTTCTGAAAGGTCTGTTCATGTCTACCTAACTAAACCTACTATAAGACTTTCCATAATTTTAAAATGAAAATTTGGGGTCAAAGGAGGAGTAATTATTTAAAATGTAAGAATTTATAATACTTATTTGTTTGCTAAGCAGTCACTGACTTCCTGGGCTAAAACATGACCCTCAGAGGTTAACTGTCACATGGGGTCTGTTTTCAAAACCAGAAAACCATAATAACAAACAATGTACCCAGTTCTATTAATACAGAATTTAAGTATTTTGTAGAGAAAAACGAAAAACTGATTCTGTCTTGATTGGCACAGGTGCACAATTTCTAGGGCAACTGGTTAACTTCAAAAGCACTATAATTTGTAAATTCTTAACTTTTGTTTCTGAGTTGTTAAAATGAGCCTTCAAAAAGATAACTCTTTACATATTCATATCAGTTGGTACTTGCATAAAGTCTCCAAAAGACCACATGAGAATAGTAGGAAGAGAAGACTAAGTGCCTAAAGGGCCAGGAGGAGGAATACTTTTCATTACATACTTTATTTTTATTTTTGAATCATGTGTTTATTTTACAATTCAGAAACACTTTTTAGATAAATTAATTTTTAGAAGTACTTTTTGCTGAAGACAGGAGTCTCATTTATGGTAATATGCGATTTACATGATAAAAATAGTTATAGGAGATTAAAAGGTAGTAAATGATAATAAAGGTTGTCATTTGGGCAGCCCCGGTGGCGCAGCGGTTTGGCGCCGCCTGCGGCCTGGGTTGTGATCCTGGAGACCCGGGATCGAGTCCCACATCGGGCTCCCTGCATGGAGCCTGCTTCTCCCTCTCCCTGTGTCTCTGCCTCTCTCTCTATGAATAAATAAATAAGATCTTAAAAAAAAAAAAAAAGGTTGTCATTTGAAAATGTTTTATTCTCTTTCTAGAACTTATTTTAATAGAGAGAAAGCCTTTTTTTCTTAATCTCCTAGCTACTACAAAGAATGTTATTGAAATTATTTTATTATTTTAAATAGTTTATTTGCCTTAGTTATTAACTGTTTGAAACTGTTTGTTTGTTTGAAACAAACTCCCCAAATACTTCAAGACAAGTATAGAACTGATACAATAAGCCAGATTTTTAATTTTCTTAGCTAACAAAAGCCTCAAGAAATAGGACAAGAGCTTCAGTTTATGACACCCAGGGTTAGAAATCCTATATCCTCTTAAATAGTCCTGTCATTTTCTAATTATCTCAAGTGCCATCTGTTCCATAAAACATAGACTACTTTGTTCTCAATTAAGAATTAATACTGCTGAAAAAAAAAAAAAAAGAATTAATACTGCCGACTATAGGGGGAAAAAAATGAACACACAGGAAAATTTTAAATTACCTATAATCCAGCCATTACCCAAGGATATATTTACCTCGGCTTTTTTTTTTTTTTTAAAGATTTTATTTATTTTAGAGAGAAAGTGCACACGTGGGGAGAGAAGGAGACAATTCCAAGTAAACTCTGCACCAAGCTTGCCTCTATGCAGGGCTCAAGCCCAGGACCCTGAGACTATGACCTAAACCAAAACCAAGTCAGATGCTTAACCGACTGAGCCATCCAGGCACCCCACCTTCAGTCTTTTTTTGTAAACATCAACAGCTTTAGAGTTCACAGATCCTTTGTTAAGGGGAAACCTGAACCAAATAAGGGATGAAATTTTTTTCTAATGGTCTACAAATACTGCTAAATACTTCCTTTTTTTTTTTTTTTTTTTTTTGCCGCCGCCTCCCCTACTTCCTTAACTTTAATGATGTATCATGAAAAATTTTTAAATCACTAATATTCTGTTACATCAAATGATTGGATGAACAAAAGCTTTTATATCCTACTATTGAATATTTACTCATTTTTTTCTTGAAGTATAATTAATATATAGGGTTTTATTACTTTCAAGTGTACAACACAGTGATTCAACAATTCTATACGCTACTCAGTGCTCACCATGATGAAGTACAGGCACCATCGGTCACCATACAACGTTATCACGTTACTGACTATATATTCCTTAGGCTGTATTTTTATTTCCATTACTTATTTCATAACTGGAAGTTTGTCTTTCTTAATCCCCTTTATCTATTTCATCCATCCTCTCACTTACCTCCTCTCTGGCAACCACCAGATTTTTATTTCTCAAATTTTTCATTATTATAAACACAACTATGTTTAACACTCCCCAAACTTTTTTTACTGTTTAGATTTCATAAATGTACTACTTTAGTAGGTAATGTCTTTCCCTTGATGTATGAAGTATTACCTTTATTGAATACATCTCTATGCACTTAAAGGATTCTGTTTTGGATTTCGATGATTTCAACAGTCCCCCCTATGCTTTCCTAGTTTGCTAAGTTTTCCCCAGTTAATCTTAGTTCATGTCCTTTCCAAAGGTATAGACCATGTCTCCTCATCTCCAACAGTGACTATCACAACACTTTCTAGAAGGAGTTCAATAAAAGGACTGGTTACTTGATGAGTAAACAAAGAATCCTAATCTTTTTAGCTAAACCCTTTTCTTTGATGATTCTTGTTGCTCTTCTCCAGTGCTACATGTACATCACACTGAAGTACATGCATCATGGTATCTGCTTTTACTTATCAGTTTTATGTAAGACAGGGTGAATATGCTTTGGCTCGCTTCTAGTATCTTCCTTGCTGATATTCGGTATTTTTCCTCACCTACTCTTTTTTGAGCAACAGTGTGCTCCCATCATCATGGGACAATTATCCATGACTTTTCTTGACAGTCTTGCTCAAGATCTATCATTAAAATTCCAATTTATTAAGCTTATATACATCTTCCTATGTCAAACTCAACTGATACTTCACTATCCAGTCAAACGTCCTTCTCAACTTTCTGTACTTTATTCCATCAACATAAATACAAAAAGTATTAGAAAATAAACAAGTCTTCAAACAGAAATGAAATGATTTCTTACGTCTATTAATCCTCTCCTTGGAGTGTGCACTGTTATCATAGCAGCACTGTCCAACATGAAGGTAATCTTATAATTTGCATTTGTGCTCACTCCTAGCTCCTATAAATAGATATTCATGTGGTTAAAATACAATAATATGAAAAATTCCAGGCTTTCTGAATATTCCAGCTACAATTTTCCACAATTTCCCAACTTTCTACTCTAGTGGCTACCACACCTTGCTCAACAACTACCAAGTTTTTTAGTCTCCTTTTGCTAAGCCAACAAATGGTAGTCCAAAGAAAATAAACTAGAAACAGATTATATCCCTTCTTCAATACAGGTATTACACACCAAAGCAAAAGAAGGGGGAAGAAAGCATTATTGTAAAATGAGGGAAAAAGGAAGGGGAGCTCCACTTTTTCTTGAAAAAGACTTAATTACTTAATACAATCCACCACTAAACAAACTTTAAACACATCTCAACTCCTGATAAAGACATTTGTTTACCTACTAAATGCCCTCCATTGAGAATGAAATTAATTCAACTTGGAACTTCCATAAAGACAAATGGCAATTTCAAAACATTCTTAAATGGATTTTCTAACACTTACTTTCATTTTAGCTTCAATCCACTTCATATTTGTTGCAGCTAAAATATGAAGAATGATAATATGATACAAATGAAAAGCTTCAACTTCATTTACAAAATTTTTCTTCTGTATAAATAAGTTTTCTAAGCAAGATTAAAAGTTTGAATTAATCACAAATAATAATTCCTAACATATTTACAATAATTTTAAGTATTTATAAAAATAAACTTAAAAAATTTTTTTTTAAGATTTATTTATTCACGAGAGACAGAGAAAGAGAGGCAGAGACACAGGCAGAGGGAGAAGCAGGCTCCACGCAGGGACTCCAGGATCACCCCCTGGGCTGAAGGCGGTGCTAAACCGCTGAGCCACCCGGGCTGCCCGATAAACTTATCTTTAGTGTATCAATACAGAATAGAAATTTAACAACTTTTATCTAAAAGATACAGGTAACCAATATTCAAAAGAATTTTGAATCTAGGAAATTTATAAATCAAGACCAAAACTCCTGTTTAAAAACAGCCCTGACACTATTCTCTATCAATCCAAACTTAAATATAGGGTGCCTGGATCTCCAATTTATCTCCATGTTCCCACTGCCATACAATGCACTGGCATATATGTCAATATAAGTAGATTAATGTTACATGCCAAAAGTTGATGTTAGAGATCACTAGGGCCAATGAAAATCAGCATTTTGCCAGGCTCAGGAAATTCAGTGCTCATTGAGCCTAGGAGCTTTTAACAATGAGTCTGAGACAACTGAATTCATAAATTCTGTCATGTATTTGCTCATTGTCAGACATCAACCAGTTTTGAAATCACTGATATTAAAATTCAGTCCTCGGGATCCCTGGGTGGCGCAGCGGTTTCGCGCCTGCCTTTGGCCCAGGGCGTGATCCTGGAGACCCGGGATCGAATCCCACGTCGGACTCCCGGTGCATGGAGCCTGCTTCTCCCTCTGCCTGTGTCTCTGCCCCTCTCTCTCTCTCTCTCTCTCTCTGTGACTATCATAAATAAATTAAAAAATTTTTTAAAATAATAATAAAATAAAATAAAATAAAATTCAGTCCTCAATTTTATATGCCCTTCTCGTCCCAAGTTATCGGACTAAAACTACATTACTATTACCAAGTAAAATGTTTAAAAAGGGAAAAGGAGTTTAATTGTTAAAGCATGTATACGTGTGTTTATGTATTTTTTAAAGGCAAAAGAGGTACCTGAGTTCTCAAAATAAAAATCTTTAGCACACATACACAAAAACTGAATCACCTAATGCACAAAACTGATCAGTTAATAAATATATATCTATATATATATATAGATAGATACGATATATATGATAGATCTATAATGACAACAATCATGAAAAAGGGAAAAATTTCTTAAATTCAGTATCTATTTTGGGTCTACAATCCCCAGATGAAAAACAAGTCATAGCTAATAAAAGGGTTTCCAATTAAGTAATTATGTCAGACATGGTACTAGTTGCTATAATAATATTTTTATTCTTATAGCTACTCTATAAAGTAGGTTTATTTATCTTCATTTCTCAGATGGGGAACTTAAGGCTCAGAAAGATTAACTGACCTGCCCAGTGTCACAAAGTAAGGACAAAGTTGGAATTTTAAAAATTTAATTTATTTAGAACAAAGTGAAGGGCCCCTTTCAACATACTACCATAAAATATCATACTTTACAAAAATAACTTATTTTAAACATATGACTGTAAAAAAAAATCTCTAAATTTCTAAAGCTACGTTAATAACATTTAGAGGAAAAACTTTTTTCTCAAATGTTATCTCAGGTGTCAGTTGCTAAACAAAAATTTGTTCCCAGGAAGCTTTCCTCCTTGTATCTCATAAGCCAGAAAACTATGTATTTAACTCTATATTTAATCTTAATGGCTGCAAACTCATATTAATACTGAACAATGGAGATACTCTAACTAAAAGGAAAAGTACAAAGGAAATTTAAAGACTGAAGTACCAACTATGTAGTCACTCATCAAAAATGCAGCATTTTTAACTGGTAAGATTTCATTTAATTCACAATCAGCTCTTTTCTGCCTATGGCTTGCCAAGAAGCCACTTTAAATGTTTGTAGGGAGGTAAGATATAAATTAATACACTGTTTCCCTTCTCAATAAAGTCTTGCCACAAAAAAATGTCTATTGAACTAAAAAGTGTGCTCAGTAATGTAGTAAATTTACTTTGTGGAGCAAACTCATGATCTTATCACAGACCTGTAAGTTCCTGGAATGGTCCACAGACCACAATTTGAGTAATACTGCTTTAGTCCATTTAATTTTCCTTAAGTAAATTCATATTCCTTTATTTCTGAAGAACAACATCACTGTGATTTTTTTTTATACGTCTTTCTCCAAGTGTTTTGAAACTAGAGTGATAAAGAAAGGAGAAAGCAACAATATCCTGAAGCATCAAAGATTCTATAGTAAAGATGAGAAAGAAAAGTTCCTAATCATGGTAGGGTCTTATGAAAAATAAGATCATTTTTATTCTGACACCATAATCTACATTCTTTCTGTATTTGACTACTTCAGTGGTATTGCTAAATATACATATAAGTTTATACTGTAATGCAAGAATGTCAAACATGTTTCATCAGAAATTTGCTTAAAAAAATGAAAAATGTATCATATTTAACTACAGGCCATTTTATGTCAGATTTTATAAAATAGCAACATTATTCCCATGGAAATCTAAACAAAAAATATAGCTTACACCAAATAACAATGTCATAATCCTCATATGCAGATGTTAGGAATTCGTGAAGATATGGCCGCATTAATTCCACTCCAGTCTCTGCACAAGACCTATGGTCTAAAAGAAAATCAGTTATAGATGTTTACTAGTTTCTTACCATGGACAAGTACCTGACATCAGTGAAAATTATGAAATGTAATACAAACATTCAAATGTAAAATACTTGAGACTGAATTACACTGGCTGACAAACAAGTGTCTTTCAAAGCACGCAATTTAATATCTTTGTGATCCAGTTTTAATGAATGTCTTTTGGTTAATTTGTGAGGAGCAATGTCCAGAATTCAGGCTCATATAGTAACTGTAAATTTAGTTTTCAGGTAGTCTTTAAAATACAGACGTTATTTTGTGACATGAAAAACAAACTAGAGGCACCTATACTCACTTTTAGCCATTCACCTTCCAGACACAATCACATTTTACTAAAATGACAGGCCCAACTAACTTAATAATCAAATTTTTAAATAAGTATACATTAATTTATGATCTGTACTTAAAGTTTAGGGTTAGAAGTAAATAAATTCATGCTAATATCAAGAGTTAACTAATCACTTCTTAGCAATATTACAGTATGAGATTAACATCTTTCTTTTTTGCTATTATGAGAAACTTTAAATTTAAAAATCTGCCCTGAATATAATTAAATGGAAAACCAGGAATAAAATACCAAAAATGATTTTTAAATAATCCTCAAAAAATTTAAATGTTAATCAATAGAGAATGACTTAAATTAAGATACATCCACAAACTAGAGTAGCGGTAACCAAAAACTGTATTTAATTCACAAAGAATAATATTAAATGACTGAAATATTCAAAATATCATTAAGCAAAAGTAGAAAGGATATACATACAAACACACTCTGGAAGATACACATCAAAATATAAGAATAGTTATTTTGGGGGTTTGAAATTACAGATAATTTTAGTATTTTCTACAATAAATGATATACTTTTTATAATAAGAAGAAAAACTTTTAAATATTTCATATTGGAAAAAAAAAATAAAAGGAAAAAAAGAGTTGTTATGGGTAACAGAAGGTAAAGCGCAATTTTAGCTGACTTACCAAATAATGTATAATCAACATCTAGTACCAAAAGCTTTTTCCCTTCCCTAGGAGGATTCAAAATTTCCACTTTATACTCTTTCACTCTACGAGAAATTTTCAGTAGGTTTTCTTCCCTAATGGAAAAATAAAATAAGGTGAAACATTCAGTTTTTTCAGACATTACAACCCACTTCCTTTGATAGTATAAAGTACTTACCTATTTTCTACTTCAACTACTTCATCTTCAATATCAAAGTCGTTGACAACATCATCATTGTCAGGAGGTGGACCTAAGACATCTTCCTATTAAGATGAAAAAGAGTTTTGTTTTACCAGATTATCTTTAACATAACAAATACATGCATAAAAAGCAAATAAAAGATACAGTCCAAGATCAAGAATCTTTCAAGCACACACTGTGAGGAAATTTCCACGTTTTATAATTCATAATATACATTCACTGAGTAGATTTACCGTGTTAAGTTTGACCATTTGCACGACTACTATGCTTATGCTAACTATATACTAAAAGTTCCCTAGTATTTGTTTTCTGCTGAGTTAATACCACATATACCGTGAAGCTTTTATTTTTCACGGACTGCAAAACTGACAATTTTACAATTAAAACCATGATACAACAGTGTAACATAAATCATAATACCTTCAAAGGGACAAATGGTAACAAAAGTAAACATTTACCAAGCTCTCCTCACGAGTTCCCATCATCATGATTTTAGTATTTGGTTTCAGTTTGAGAGCTCCAAGCTTAACATCATTTTCTGCAGGTTTGCCTACAATACAAGCAAATGACTGTTTTCTCACTAAAGTTCAGGTGCTGATTTCACTATCCCATTATAAAAAACCCTAATATCAAAAGGTTTGGTACAGATTCCACAGCAGTTTTTTTTCTTAAATTAACAAGCTTTCACTGCTGAATTAGCAATGTCTAACACACTAACAAGTAGCAACTAATAAGAAATTTGTTTTTTCCCCAACTCCATCTCAGAGGAACATCTTTATTCAACTAGCTAAACAAAATATTTTAGTTTGTTGTTCAAGATGAAGATGTTTTCCAGAAAGTCTTGAACACTGAGCACCTAAGACAAAACTCGAGATTTTTTGCTACCCAAAATTCACTCTTCAATGATATGCCAAACACAAACACCATGAAAGTCCCTTTCGAACTGGATATAAACACTGCTTATAATTTTTAAATCATCATTTTAAAACATTACTTTTGAAGCAGAAAAGATAACTTAGGGAGAGTATAAGAACCCAGCTGTAATGAAAAAGCTGTGCTAGAACACAGATGTCAGAAACTACACTGTTTTACCTGAGACTTCTGCACCACAGGTTTAACAAGCAAACACCAACTGTCAGAGGACTCAAAAGTAATCTTAACAGCGGTGGTATTTTCAAGTAATTTTTAATATTATTTTTATCATACAGCAATTTTAGGGATATCCCTAACAAAGAAATCTAAAGGAGAAAGACTTATTAAAGAGAAAAAAATAACATGAAAATTCATAAGTGTATCGATGCAAAAAGTTTAAAGTGAGGAGAGAATTACCTTTAACTTTGAGTCCAAGTAACTTTTGGCGTTCTGGTAGCACTCCTGTAAGAGTCTTAAGAAACTGTTTGAGATCTAGCACGGTATCATCTTCTGAAAGTGTGGTCACTGAATATTCCTGTCCACCCCATTTTACAATGATAGGAAGAGCCATCCTTGAAACATATGATCAAGCAGCTTTCACTCAGAAAAAGATACCTAAAAAGAAAGGGATATACAAGTAAATAAGTTAAAACAGATACATCAAAGACAGCAGCTAAATTTGTAACTAAGTTTTAGAAGCAATGCAGTTTGAGTCCTACTTTACAACTGGATGGTGGAGAAACAAGATTTTCTCCTTACAGAAATGTTACCAGAACACCAAAAGTTATTAGGCCTCAAAGTTAAAATTCCCCTACCCTCCCAATTTTTGGCTTAAAGTTACTACTTCCTAATACTCTGCAATGATCAGCTACCTATCCCTCCCTCTCTGTTTGACCAGGTTTATGTTACAGGTCAGTTCCTCCATCATGGACCATTCATAGTAACACTTGAGAAGTGGCACAGTGAGTTGTTAAAAGTGCAAACCCTAGAGCCATAGTACCTGGGTTTAGATCCCAGCTCTCTCACTTATTGGCTATTTTACTTTGGGAAGTTACCAGACTTCTAGTGCCTAAGTTTCCTTCTCTGTAAACTGAGGATGAGAATATTTCTACTTTGGGGTTCTTATGAGGCTTAAATTAGCTAATATTTGTAAGTCATACAGACCTGACACATAGTAAGCACTACAAAAATAAGCATCATCTAAATAAATTTTCTTAAAAATCTGAGCTGACGGTCAGCCCGGGTGGCTCAGCAGTTTGGCGCCGCCTTCAGTGTGTGACCCTGGAGTCCCGGGATTGAGTCCCACAATGGGCTTCCTGCACAGAGCCTGCTTTTCCCTCTGCCTGTGTCTCTGCCTCTCTCTCTCTGTGTCTCTCATTAATAAATAAATAAAATCTTAAAAAAAAAAAATCTGAGCTGATGTGTTCCAGGCACTGTGCTAAATAAAAAGCATCGTCATTATTTGTTTAGTATTTAATAAATTGGAAAGTTTTTATGCAATGTCATTTAACAGGGTTGATAAGAATCATCCCTCTTTTGCAATTAAAAAAATGGGACTTCAGAGAGGCTAAGTAATCTGCTAATGGGCACACAGGCGGTAACTGAACAGGTCTTCTGACTAAATCTCATGTTTCTTCCTCTACATCACAACTGCCTCTCTTGAATTGGGACCTACAGGAGGCAAAGCATCAAAGATCAGTAAATAAAAACCCACAGGCACAGATAAAAGTACACAAGATTAAATAGTGGTTGTTATTCTCATCAACAATGGCATGTAGGTCTTTTCTCTCTTAATACTTTTTATCAATTTTCCTAAGTCCATTTCCCCCCAGGTCAGAGAACTGAATTTCCTAATCTCCATTTCCAGATGCTATCACTTGTTTAAGGAAACATTTGATTGCATTCTCCCTGGATAATAACCAATGCAAGAAGACAAACTGTGAATCATTACATACAAAAATAACGTAGGAACTTAAGATGTCTTCAACGTGTCCACTAGAGGAAGCACTAGAAAATCAATTATACTTACGCTCATAGGTTTGTACCTGCTCTACTGAAATTTAAAGTAGTAATTTAGGGCAATGCATTCTGTTGAGATAACTTGCTCTAGGAAATGTTATGATTCTCAATATTAAGTGCCAAAAAGACCTTTCGAGCCAAACTAAAATGTGATTTAAACATTATTCCTCTGTGAAGGTGGCAATAAAAATGAAAATTTACAAGAGTTAAGAATGCAACCACCACTAACAGAGTTTACATTGTGCTGGGGGTGGGGCGAGAGCAGAGAGTTTGGAGTAACATCCTCTGAGCTCCAGATGAGCCTGGGCAAGTCATTTCACCTCTAGACCAGTATTTTCAAAGCATCGTCTAAGACCAAGCAACAGCATGACTGTACTTGGTAACTTGCTATAAACATAACGGGGGTTGGAGAGAAAAGAACCCAGCAACTTGTGTTTTAACAATCCCTGTCCCAGCCTCCCCCTCACCCCGTCTCTGAGGCATACGAAAAGTCTGAGAGCCAGTGCTCTAAACTCTTCAATTTTCTCAGCTAAAAAAGAAAACATACCAGATGGCAATGGGCTCTGCATGCTTAGTAGAGTAGTATACAAATGCTATACACTGTACACCTACACCCTGGTGGGAATTCCAAGTTGGCAATTGCTCTGAACGACCAAGCGTTAACAAAACAAACACCCTCGAAATCTTAAATGCAGAGTCCTTAAAACTGCTTTTGAACCTCATTTCTCCAATATTCAGATCACTCCCAAGGGAACACACAGCGCAAATGCAGGAGTCATTTTATGTTTTCCCATTTAAGCTCCTCTCTCACACAATTCTAATACTTTGTATCAGTCTAGGTCCTATCAGGTTAATACACCGAAAAATGATTTGGGGTAGGGGTGACGGCAATTAAAACTACTACCCAGGTAAGGACCGCAACCTCTACGGCGAACGTAGAGTCAAGAACAGCTGTTTGGGTGAGTTCCGCCTACCCTACTGAACGGACCCGTCCGGCCAATTCCAATTCCAAAACTCCTACCTCAAAATGAGGCGATATTGAGTTAACAAGAACAGTGTTAACGGATGAGACAACACCTGTGACAGCACTTTGTGAACTGTAAAGCCCAAGACGACTGGTGGCGATGACCACAGCCGCCACCTGCTGAAACAACTTATCTCACTTGATCTTTGCATTCCTGAACTGACGACTATGGCCTTCATTGTATCCACGTTAGAAAACTGAAAAAGAAAACAATTTTGTCCAAGGCCGCAAGCTGCGGAAACCTGAAACTAACAGCAAAAGCGAACGCCGGGGGCGCCGAGGGGAGGTGAAGTCCTCAACCAGCCTCCGGCGCAGCGGCGGCAGCTACGGGAAGCGAACGCCCTAGGCCGCATGCGGGCGTCGCAGGCACCCCAAGAACCCGAGGCCCAGGCCTTCACCGGGGGGGGGGGGGGGGGGAGGCGGAGCGACGGACAAACCCAAAGGGCGGAGGAATGGAGTCTGGGGACGCAAAACCCACTGGGGCTCGGGGAGCCCCCGGCACCAGCGCGGAGGCCAGACGGGAGGGCGGAGGCCCGGCGAGGAGCTGCCGGGGGCCACGGCCTGGGCCGCACACCAGGGCAGACGCGGCCCGGGGCGCCCGCAGGCCGCCGTGGAGGCCGCGTCGCGCGAACTGCAGCGCTGCGCGGCGGCCCCCCGGCCCCGACCGCCTCCCCCGGGGCAGCGCCCCGGTCCCCTCACCTGGAGAGCCGCGGGGCCCGCAGCAGTGGACGCAGGAACCGGCCACAGCGGAACCGACGGCGGCCGGAAGTGAGGAGCGGGGACCGGAACCGGCTAACGAACCGGAAGTTCAGGTTTGAAACGGAAACGCGCTGGAGACTGCGCGGCGGCTTCCCGCGTCCGTCTCCGGCAGGGTAATCCTAGAGAGCGGCTGCCAGGGATCTCCCGACCGGGCGCGGGAGCCAGGCCTTTCCGAGACTGTGGCCTGCGACCGCGGGGCGAACAGCTGGGGTCCTCGGACAGGGGCCAGCCCTCGCCGGTCTGCGCATGCGCCCGCCCGTGGGCGCGGAGCGGGGCGGGGCGCCGCGGGGTGACGTCTCCCGTATTGTTGCGCTGACGGCGGAGGTGGGTCGGCGGCGTGGCCCCGGCTGCCGAGGTGTGCGGAGACCTTCGTAGGACTCGAGCCTGGGACTCGTGTGGCTTTGCTGTGTTCCGGATGAGGGCTGAAGACTTGAGCCCCCTCCCCGGCACCAGGGGCCTCCAACTTGAGTGGTTTTAGGAGCTTGGACTTCCGCCCGTTTTATGCAAGGGTAGACTGAGGACCCGCAGAAAAGGGAAGGGGCAAGCCTAAGTCACTCCGAGAACCAAAGAAGCAGATCTCAGTACGAGAGCTGCCATCGAGGCCACCAAAGCCGCGTATCGAATTTTACCTCCACTTGCCCGTCCCCACCTCCACTGCCTCTTCCCTCTGAATGCGAGGAAAGCCAGTTACAAGCCCAGACAAAAGAATTGTAGACTTCAGTGGAAATTCAGAGCAGCCCCTATCTGATGCATACAACAAGCTCTCAACGGGCGTCACTTGCTGTCAGGCAAAAAAACAAAAACAAAAAATTGCCGCTAGATTGTTGCATATGGCGCCAAATAAAACTTAGATTTTGATGTGGAAGGGAAAATGCCGACATAATATTGGTCTGAGCTATGCACCGGTCTTTGAATTACATATATTTTTACTTCTACTTCCCAGTGATGTAAATAATTCACGTTCCCGTTTTGGCCACGATGGAAGGAAAGCAAAAAGCCAAGTTTCGTGTCTTCCCAGTTTTTTAGACAAGACAAACACTATTTTATGTTCTTACCTCTTTCTTTTGGTAATTTCTATTGCATTAGTAGTGTATGAAAAGCTGCTTGTTTTTAAAAATGAAACATCTTCAGTGAAATAAAAGTATACCCTCCTTACTTTAAAAAAAAAAAAGGAAGTGGGGTGCCTGGGGGGCTCAATTGATTAAGCATCCCACTCTTGGTTTCTGCTCAGGTCATGATCTCAGGGTGATGAGATGGAGACCCCCTCCACTAGTGCTGGCTGGGGAGCCTGTTTAAAACTCTCCCTCTCCGTCTGCCCCTCCACCCCAGCTCCCATATGCCACACACACACTCACTCTCTCTCAAAAAAAAAAAAAAAAAAGAAAAGAAAAAAGAAAAGAAAAAAAGGCAAGGAAAACCCCAAGTTAAAAAATTTTGTACAAAAATCACAAAATAGCAATCCAACCAAAAAAAGATGGTCGATAAACAAGAGACTGAACTCCAGAATGAATTATCATTTTCTTTCAACTCAGTCTGTTCTTTATTCATGTGCTAACCAGCTGCTTGGCCACTGTATATTTTTTCCTGTTACTAGAGAAGCTTGTTTTTGTTAATCATAAATGTCAACTAAGACATTTAAAATTTTAATTCTAAGCAAAAGGATGCATAAAGAGATTCTTCTTTTTAATGATAAAATAGCCATTGTACAAAAGGTTGATAAGTTTGATGCTACTCAAGTGTAGATAATTTTAAAATTGCAAGTGTTGAACAGTGAGTGGTATTTCTTAGAAAATAATGGTAGCAGAGTATTTTTTTAAATATTTTATCTTATTATTTATTCATGAGAGACACAGAAAGAGAGAGGCAGAGACACAGGCAGAGGGAGAAGCAGGCTCCATGCAGGGAGCCCAACGTGGGACTCGATCCCAGGACTCCAGGATCATGTCCTGAGCTGAAGGCAGACACTAAACCGCTGAGCCACCCAGGGATCCCCAGTAGCAGAGTATTTTGGACAAATACTCCAGTTACCAGATGATTTGCCCGTATCTCAGTTCTTCCATGTCCTTTTCTAGTTAGCTATATATTCATGAAATAAAAAAAATTATGTTAAGAATAAAGGACTTCTGGTAACTAGAAATAAATACAAAGTGGACTTAAAAAAAAAAGTGCTCAGAGCAACCCACAAGTGCCATTAGGAAAAGAATAATTAAATTTCTATTGCTCACTAGATCCTCCTTTTTAATGTGTGGAAAGTAATATACTTGTGCCTTACTCATAATTCTTTGCAGCAACTGAAGATGCCTGGAATTCCTCCCTAGGGTTTTGATAGGTTGTTAGGTCTAAGAGACTAAAATATGGAACCAATTTCGTAAAATCAGATGATAAACTGCTGACATCACTGTAATCATGTTTGGATTAGAAGGCTAATGGACATTCCTGCACCCAAGCCAGAAATCCCGCCACGTTCCCCTGACCTGTTTACCTCCTTCCCCTTGTCTCTAGGGCATTTTGTTTCCTCCCAAGTAAAAAACAATCCTTTCTTCCTCCCTCCATACCTCCCTCTTTCTTCCTTTCTTCCCTTCTTTCTTTCAAGTTAATGTTACTGTTTCTCCTAATGCCTGTTCCCTTGCCTTTTCCCTGGCTGCAGTCAGTGTGCTGAAATGATTAGAATCTGTCCCATAGGGCAGACTCCACAGCCTCTTAATTCAGCCTGGCAAGTTTACTGTCTTTCTCTATTTAGCTTGCTTTCCCAAATGACAACTTAAAACCACAACTCTCTTTAAACCTCAGATCTTCCAGTTTACGTGCTTGTTCTTGGCAAATGACATCGCCTTATATTTTTGATAAGAAAATAAGTCTCAAAAAAAAAAAATAAGTCTCAGGGTGCCTGGGTGGCTCACTCATTTAAGCATCTGACTTGATTTTGGCTCCGGTCATGATCTGAGGGTCATGTGATTAAGCCCCACGTCACATTCTGGGCTCAGCAGGGAGCCTACTTGAAGTTCTTTTCTTCTCCCTCTGCCCCTCTCTCCCTGGAAAAACAAAAAAAGGAATATAGAAGATCTCACAGAGGAATTGCCTCAACTTAAGATCTCTGAATCTATGAACTAAGTTATATCTGCACCTGTCTTTGCTTCTTTTGCTTCTGTTTTTATTTGGCAATTTCCTTCTACCTGAAGCCAACCCTTATACTTGTGCTCTGGCTCCTTCCTTCTCAGCCTTCTTTAAATCTAATATCTTTTCTAGCACTTGTATTTTTAATCTTTCTCTCTACTGGTTTATTTCCATCAATGATAAACATGCCATGGTATCTTGCCATCAAGATACCTTTCCTTTCACAGTTGGGCATTTCAAAACATTGTTTACATTTGTTTAAACTTGATACAATCTATAACTGTGTATTTCAGATTTTTTTTTAATGACAGTCTCTCACTGTACTGTAAACTTTGTAAAGAACCAGCCCCTGTCTGATTAATTCACCATTATATTCTTGGAGTCTAACATGATATTGGCTAAAGCAGGTAATCAAATATTTGCTGAATGGATGAATATTAATGAATAGAACATCAAGTAATGAGAGCTTATTATATAATATATATTATGTGCATAATAATCATATCCATGAATGACTATAATTTGTGTATGGCTCTTGATGCACAGGAAAGTTCTGAAATATACACCAAAGTGTTAACAGTTCATGGCGCCATGGGATACACTCAGTTGTTAAATGAGTGTATTGAAATTATCTCTTGATAGCATATAGAGCAAGTGATTTTCATCTTATTTATGTTTTTCTGTGTTTGGATATTTTACAATAATTTTGCATTCTTTTTAATGTAAGAAATTCATGAAGGCATTCTTTTTTTAAAAAAATTCAAATAATACAGATATATCTTTACTACATAATTTTTATGCCTATCCTTGCAAGTCTTTTCTATGCTTTAGATGTATATACATTTGTATATATAGTTTATATTAATGTTTAAAAATAATTATGGATTTACAGGAGGTTGCAAAGAGAGAGATCATGTTGCATCATTCACTGAATTTTTTCCTAATGATTATGTTTTTCATAGCCTTAGTATGGTCAAAAGGTTGACATTGGTACAATGTGTGTGCATGTATGTCATGTGCTATCACATATAGATTCATATAACCACTACAGTCAAGATACAGAACTCTTCCATCACTACAAGGATACCCTTGTGCTACCCATTTATGCCCACCTTTATTCCTCCTCTTACCACTCCTAACCCTTGGTGATTAATCTGTATTTACCCATGTCTTCACTCTTTCCATGGTTCTTCCTAATGTCCTTTTATTATTCACTTGTTATTTAGAGAACTTCTTTTAGCCATTCTATCAGGATAGGTCTGCTGGCGACAAATGCCTTGAGACTTCCTTCATTTGAGAATGTCTTGACTTCCCCTTCATTACTAAAGAATGTTTTCATTGGATATAGAATCTGGATTGATAGTTCTTTTGGCACTTGAAAAATGTGCTACTTCCCTTTGGCCTTCATAGTTTCAGAAGAGAAATTTCATTTGAATTGTTCTTTTCTTTATAAGTTGTTTATAAGTTGTTTCTTTTTTGCACCTTTCAGGATTTTTTTTTTTTTTTTAGAAGTTTGACTATGATACGTCTTGGTGGAGATGTATTTAAGTTTATTCTGTTTGAGGTTCACTTAGCTTCTTTACTATGTTGGTTTATGTCTTTTGCCAAGTTTGGGAAGTTTTTCAAAAATTATTTAAGTACTTTTTCAAGTCCACCTTCTTTCTACTGGCACAAATGTTAGATCTTTTGGTATAGCCCACAGGTCCCCAGAACTGTTTTTTTTTTTTTAAACTATTTTCTTTATTGTTCAGATTGAATCATTTCTATTATCTGTATTCAGGTTCACTGATTTTTCTGTAACCCTCTGTTCTTCAGTTGAGCCCATCCACTAATTTTTTTTTAATTTTATTTTAGGATATGGTTATTTTTCAGTTCTAAAATTTCCAACTTGTCTTTTCTTATATCTTCCATTTATTTGCTGAAACTTTTTTGTTTCAAGAATGTTCATAATTGTTTATTGAAACATTTTTATTAAAAAAAGAAATACTTTTATGCTGTTTTAAAATCCTTGTCCAATAATTCCAACATCTATCTTACCTCTGTGTTGACATTTGTTGTCTTCTCGTTCAAATTGAGATTCTCCTGGTTGTTAGTCTGACAAGTATCTTCTTATTGTAGCCTGAACATTTTTGGTATTATGATACTCTGGATCTTATTTAAATCTTCTGTTATAATAGGCTTTCTCTGATACTGCAGGGTGGGGTTAGGGAGATGCCGCCTTATAACTTCTTGGTTGTGGTACAAGTACCTATCCCCATTAGCCCTTCCTGTCAACCCATGTGGGCAGGAAAGGGAACCTCATTACTGTTGCATAGCAGTTGGAGTTAAAGTTCTCTACCAGGTTTCCATTTCCACTGATACCTTCCCAGTTGGGAGGTAGAAGGATTTCTGGTCACTACTCCCCACATGGCCTCCACTGACATTATGGGTGGTGTAGGGGAGGATCTCATTACCACTGGAAGACGGTAAAAGTTCTAGCTTTCTACTCAGCTTTCTCTGACACCATCCTGGTAGAGGGGCTGGGGTACCTCATTATAGTCTGGCATGATATTGCTGACAAAGGTGGGGGTGGGACCATCACTTTTTCTGTGGTACTTGGTTGGAGTATGGCAGTGTGCTGGGGTCTCCACAAACATTCTCGTGTTCAGTGATCACTAGAAGTACTCACAGGACTCAATGTACAGTTGTATTCTCTGATGATATTTTCAGCAAAAGATTACAAAGCATAATCAGCAAAGGGAAAACTTTTATGGAGTGAAGTCTAAAGAAAACCAGGCACGCTATTCTAAGAGTTCTTTCCCAATAGAATTGCCCAGGATGCACTAAATGTTTCCATCAGTGAATTGTGATAATAGGTATAAAGTATTGTCTTCCAGGAAAGTTTATTAGAGACTCAGTGCCCAAGGTTTTTTGGGGGCTAATCATATAGATATTCATTGCCTAGTACCAATTCCAGACTCCCAGAAGGAAAGTAAGTGTATAACTTAAACCATTATCATTTGCATGAACAGTCTAGGTGCAGTGAGACATCTATATAATTTAGGGAAAGTTTAATATCAATGTAGGGAACTGTTTTATCAGTGAAGATTCCCAGATGATTAGCCAAAGGCCAACCTTACAAGCAAGACTTTCTATGGCTCAGGCCTCCCACGTTAACTTTTTTCTGTATGAGTGGTTATTAACTGAATGATTTTTTTCCTTGTTAGGCTATGCCTTTCCTGGTCCTTTGTCTAGAGAGAGCAGACTTTTGGGGGCAGTTTTTGTCTGAGCCTGCTGGCGTTTCTAGGTTGCTTGCATTTCCAGCACCCAGTCTGAGAAATATGAAGCAAAAGGAAAACCCAGGGAACTCCCTGCCATGTCTTTTGAGGTAACTATCCAGTCTTCCTTTTCTCTATCTTTTAGAGTCTTCATGTATTTGTTTCATAATGCCATCCAGTGTTTTTAGTTGTACTTAGCAGAAGGAATGGGGAGGAGTGCAACAACTCTTTCTTGTCCCAGACCTGGAAGTCTATTACTTTTATAATTAGGAAAAGAGATTTAAATTTTTTTCATTGTTTTCATTAAAAACAAAACATGTATATGACATAGATTTAATTTTTTATTGAATTAAGAACACTTAATATGAGATCTATCCTATTAAAAAATGTTTGAGTGTACCATATATTCTTGTTAACTATAGGCACAAAGTTGCACAGTACATCCCTAGAACTTAATTTTAAGCCTAAAATTGGTAGGTATAACTTAATATGGTATCTAAAAATACCAACTGTAGGAAAAAAAATTGTGATTCGCTTCCACTTATTCTAGTAATAAAGTTTATTTCTCCCAATTATGAAAATAATATGTATTCATTATAGAAAGTTGATTTTAGGGATGCCTGGGTGGCTCAGCGGTTGAGCATCTGCCTTTGGCTCAGGGCGTGATTCTGGGATCTGGAATCGAGTTCCGCATCGGGCTCCCTGCATGGAGCCTGCCTCTCCCTCTGCCTGTGTCTCGGCCTCTCTCTGTGTCTCTCAGGAATAAATAAATAAATAATCTTTAAAAAAAAAGAAAGTTGATTTTATTTTTCATTATTTGGTAAATGGAGTGAGAATTTTAAAGTCAATAAAGAGGGCAGCCCCAGGTGGCTCAGCGGTTTAGTGCCGCCTGAAGCCCAGGGTGTGATCCTGGAGACCCGGGATGGAGTCACATGTCACGCTCCCTGCATGGAACCTGCTTCTCCCTCTGCCTGTGTCTCTGCCTCTCTCTCTCTGTGTCTCTCATGAATAAATAAATAAAATCTTAAAAAAAAAATAAAGTCCATAAAGACTACAGAGTGGCAGAAGATCCAGATTCATTTAACTTTGCCATCATTTTATAGGGTAAATATCAAGAGGAGAAATTTTCCTGTAAATGAAACTTAAACAGGCCCCCATAGTTGGTCCTGCAGGCAGTTTCCCATGCCCAGTGTGTTAATGACAAAGCTTGTGCTTCTTTTTTATATCCAAAGTTCGTGCATAAGAGATGGTATCTTTTCAATCATGGGAGAAATAATTACGAATGTCCCTATCCACAAATTCTAGACTAATGGACTATTTCTTGAAATGAAAATGTTAGTATAATATATTGCTAACTAATCAACATTCAATTTGAAATCTTAAACAAGAACATCAAATTGTTATTATGTTGCAGCATTTCACATTATGAGGGCAATTTCATTTATTTGTTTTTTTACATCCATGGTGACTCATAAATGGATAAATTAGTATCTCCCATTGTTCAAGAAATATTAATGAAATGTCTAGACTTTTACAATCTAAACATTTACAGCATGACAAAGCAAGTTTTGATTACCATTAAGCTATCTGTAATGAATAGACTACTGTTATTTATTCATCATATTTCCAATTATCAGGAAACATTTCTTTAGCAATGTGTTTATGTCCAAAGAGCATTATACAGGGTTCTAGAAGCAGTCTTGCCTAAAATTATCCTCCTGACCTTGAGGTAATCAATTTCCTCTAACCACAATCCCTGTTTATAAAAATGAGCTTATTGAATAACCAAAATATTTTTTTAATTCTATATTTCAGAATCTCTAGCATTTAATTCAGTAGTTCTCAAACAACAAGGTATAGACCTGTACTAGATTGTTACATAGTTTCCATCATTCTTCCACTTGCAAAATAAGAAATAAAAAGATCATATAGTGTATTAGTCATAAAGCCAAATGGGAAAACCATGTTCTTTCTTTTTATTAACTATTATTACCTTTCTGTTGTCCACATTTCTCTTCTTTGGAATTTCCAGAGCTTCATTATACACATTGAAATAGACTTTACAGAAAATTTACACTTACTATTTAGACTTTCATTGATAATGTAAAAGTGGTACATTTTTTGATGCTGCATAAATATTACCTGAAATGATTTGTTTTGAAATATTTTTCTGATTTTAAATAATGGAAACTTAATCAGGCTAGCCTGAGCCAAAAATATGGGGCTAAGAGGGCACAATATCTGGCATGGGGAATTAGTTGGATGTTATTGAACCAGGAGTCAAGGCAAGTTTAAGGTCCTCCATAATAAATCTACAGACCTTACTTATCCCGCAAGTACCACTATTAATATGACTCTGACTCCCAATCTCTCTCTCATTCACCTCTAAATCCCCAAATCCTGAGAGGCTCTTAATGTCTAACTTAGGTCACATTATCTCTGTGCATTGGGTTCTCCCTGAGCCTGCCCTGTGTGTGCTGTGGAGGGTTCTTAGTGAAGAGGCCTCTCTGTGGGCCAAACACTCCCAAAGTATCCTCTCCCCTGACAGTTAGTGGTGTCAATTCTCTTCAATATTGTTCTTTTTCTCAACATTCTAGCTCATTCGGTATCAGTATTCATTTATTCACTATCTTGTTTAATGATAGTCACATTGTATCAATAAGCAAATCATTTTCTTTCTCTCCATATCACAGCTCTTTGGATTTACATTAATTTAAAATTTTGCCACCTGCAAATGTATTTTATGCTGTTGCTGTTACTAGCATTTGTAAGAGGTACTAGACCATTCCAAATCACTCCATAGGTCTCAAATATTGACATGTTTCATATTTTAAATTAACATGAGTCTCTCCATTAAACTGTTTCTTAGAATTGTACCCTCTGAATTTGATTACATTTTAGTAACCCCAATGTTGACATGAGTCACAATTATTATTCTCTTTTGGTATGAATTTAACCTGTAGCTTTTTTTCTCTTCATTACTTTCCCATTATAATATTTCTAATAATGATAGCAGCTCTTATTTATTCCTGCGAGCACCATAGATGTGTTATTTTATTTAATTCTCACAACGTTATGGAAGTCAGATTAAAATTTTTTTGTCCTAAAAGAAAAAAACAGCAAACTATGTTCTAGCATTTGACTCATGGTTTGAGAAAAATCATTGGCAGCAGTCTGTTTAAAACTAGAATTCATTGCTTGTGCTCTACCTCTGACCTCAGTTTCTGCTGGGGAATGCAACCTTGGGACAGTTAACATCCACAGACATCTCACTGGCATTGCTTTTTACATGTATCAACTTTTGTTTCAAATCAACAGTTAATACATTTGCCTGATACCATTTTCTCCAGATTTCTTCTGTAACAACTAATATGGACATGATGGTTTTATGACCATACTATTGGGAAGTTTAAGTTAAACAATTGAAATACTATCTTCAGACTATCTAGAGACAGAGAAAATGACATTCACTTTTAAATAAATTTAAAACACTATCTTAAAAATTACAGTTCTGTTGTGCTTCCATTTGAGCAATTGTGTAATCACATAATGACAACAGACTAAAGAAGAGAAAATTGAAAAATACTTTAGGAGACAAAATTATTGTGTTTTTCTGGATCAGTAGAAGAGACTTGTTTAATAGCAACATCAAAAATAATATATTTTATGTAGAAATTGAATAAAATGCAAGTAATTTACTAATGAAACTCCTATTTATGTAATGTATATTTGTGAAACACTGTCCTAGGAATTGTGATTCTATCATGTTTCCATTTGAGTACTTGTATATCACTTAACTAACAGCAATAAGACTAAAAGAGAAAATATTCAAAATTATTTCATAAGGCAAAATTCTTGCTGTGTTCCTGGATTATTTTAGTGGATTTGTCAACAATAACAAAAATACCGTAATAACTATATCTACAAATAGAATAAAGTGGAAGCAAATTCCTCTTAAGATTCATGTTTAAATAATCTACAGTAATAAAACAGTATCTTAAGAATGATAATTTTCTCCATCTTCCACTTGAGGGATGGAATGATCACTTAATAGCAGTGAACCTCAGAAAAAATATCAAAATTACTTTAGGAGAAAGCAAAAATGCATTTTTCCTATGATTCTGATCTTTGGAAATAGGCTCATTAGACGGCTAGGTCAATTATGAATGTGCCTCGCTTCTGTTTTCATGTGTGGACAAAAAAAACAAAATCCGGCATTTGTTTAGAGATTTTTCTTGTTGCCAATGGAGGATGTGCTGGGCCACGGGCACTCCCTCTGTGGAAGAGATTCTTGAGGAGGCCCACACTGGCTTCCCAGAAAAAAGAACATGATGGGAGGTCTCTTGTCAGGAACTATTTCTTGGGACCCACCTGTGATATCTGACCTTTGATAGGAGGATGACTTAGAAGAACAGAGCCTGGGTCAGCTGCCTTCCATTCAGGTGAGAGGATTGAATCTTGTATTATTAAATGACCAAGATCATCTGTGGCATCATTCTATTGGCCTATATTTCTGAAAATGTATATGTCTCAGAGTTGTCCAAGGAAGGTCTTGAGCATCTGCCAGCATGCGGAGCACCAGGACAAGTTCTGTCTTGCTGTTGTAGAGGAAATGCTGTGTCAGGATGGAGTTGGCCTGATTGAGGAATGTGGTCCACGCAGGCACAAGATCCTCAATCTTTGAGCCACCCCAACTCCTTCCTTATACCAGGGAATTCCAGCACCTCTTGAGCCTCTGCCAAATGCCCCCTTTAGAATATCAGGGACATAAATATACTTTTTTTTGCAAAGTTGAGATTTAAATTCTTCCTATATCATTATTTCTCTGAAGTATGGATTTTTGTTGGCTGTTTTTTTTTTCAGCTATCTCACCAAATATCATGAGCATTTTTTCTTCTTCATTATAATTGATATTCAAAGATCCAATGGTTCTCTCTGATTTGCTAAAAGTACTTGGCTTGTATTCTGTAGGTGTCCATTTCTTCACATGCATAAAGGATCTTTTCATCTGCTTTGGACAGATTCTTCCTTTCCATAGTAAATCACTTTAGGTGGAGTTCTCCATAGTCACTTTATTTTATTGATGCAGTTTAGAACTGACTAAGTTTCTGCTGAAGCTCTGGAATCTTGCTTTAAAACTGGATTATTCTGACTGCAATGAAGCTTGTGAGTTTTTATGACTATTTAATATGATCTCTAAGTACACTTATTGTTTTTACTTCTACAGATAATTTAGTGTATATTTGGTTGCCTCTTTAATAGTCTTTAAAGACACATTTACTTTAGTCGCATAAATCCAGTTTCTTCAAAACTCCATTTAGTTAACATAAGTAAATCTTCATGACCTTAGTTTAGGCAATGATTTCTCAAGATACCAAAACCTTGGGAATCCCTGGGTGGCGCAACGGTTTAGCCCTTGCCTTTGGCCCAGGGCGCGATCCTGGAGACCCGGGATCAAATCCCACGTCAGGCTCCCGGTGCATGGAGTCTGCTTCTCCCTCTGCCTATGTCTCTGCCTCTCTCTCTCTCTCTCTCTCTCTCTCTCTCTCTCTCTGTGACCATCATAAATAAAAAAAATAAAAAATAAATAAAACTTAAAAAAAAGATACCAAAACCTCAAGCAACAAAAGAAAAAAATTGGTAAGTTGCATTTCACCAAAAGTAAAAACCTTATGAATCAAGGACACTATCAAGAAAGTGGAAAGATAATTCACAAAATAGGAGAAAATATTTGCAAATCCTTTATTACATTACAGTCTGGTATCCAGAATATACAAGGAACTCTTACAACTCAACAACATAATGACAAATAATTCAATTGCAAATGGGCAAAGGATCTAAATATTTCTCCAAAGAAGATATATAGAGGACCAATAAACTTGTAAAAAGATGCTCAACATCATTAGTTGTTAGGGAAATGGATGCAAATCAAAACTACAATGAGACTTCATGCACATTATGATAGCCCTTAAAAAAAAAAAGTAAGTGTTGGCAAGGATGTGGAGGAAATGGACCCTTATAAACTATTGGTCTGAATGAAAAATGGTGCAGCTAGGAAAACAATTTGGCACTTCCTGAAAATGGTAAATATAGAGTTACGGTATGATCCAGCAATTACATTCTGAAACATACCCAAGAGAAGTAAAAATATGTCGGAAAATAAAACCTTGTATGCAAATGTTCATAGCATTATTCATTACAGGCAAAAAGTGGGAACAACCCAAATGTCCATCAGTGGATGAATGAATAAACTGTGGTAGATTCTTAAAATGGAATAGGGGCAGCCTGGGTGGCTCAGCTGTTTATCACCACCTTCAACTTAGGGTGTGATCCTGGAGGCTGGGGATCAAGTCCCACGTTGGGCTCCCTGCATGGAGGGAGCTTCTCCCTCTTCCTGTGTCTCTGCCTCTCTCTCTCTCTCTCTCTCTCTTTCTCTTTGTGTGTCTCTAATGAATAAATAAATAAAATCTTTAAAAAATATAAAATAAAATGGAATAGTATTTGGTCATTAAAAAAATGGAACAGATACACAGATGAACTTTGAAAACATTATTTTAGCTGAAAGAGGCCAGATAAAAAAGGTTACATATTGTATGATTTCATTTATATGAAATATCCAGAATAGGCAAATCCATAGAGATAGAAAGAAAAACAGTTGCTGCCAGGTGGGGAGAGGCAAGACTTGGGAAAGCAGTTGATTGCTTATTGGGTATGGGGTTGCTTTTTGAGATGATGAAATGTTCTGAAACTAGAGAGTGGGGATGGTTACACACATTGTGAACGTAGTAAAAGACACTGAATTGTAAACTTTATTTTTTTTTAAAGCTTTTATTTATTTATTCATGAGACACACAGAGAGAGGCAGAGACACAGGCAGAGGGAGAAGCAGGCTCCCTGCAGGTAGCCTGATGCAGGACTCAATCCCAGGACCTTAGGATCAGGACCTGAGCCAAAAGCAGACACTCAACCCCTGAGGCAGCCAGGTGCCCGATTCATAAATTTTAAAGTGGTGAATTTTATGTGACTTTTACCTCAATTTAAAAACTCTGTTAAAAAAAAAAAAACTCTGTTAATATTCTGTGAAATCTCCATTGTCTGATGCATTCATTATGTCCAGTTCCAAGATCTCATCAATCTTTTGTTTAAGAACTGCAGCCCAATCTCCTATCTTTGGGAAGTTTTTCTTTTTATTAAGTTTTTTTGCTCTTTCTTTCCATCTAGCTTCTTTTATTTTATTTTATTTTATTTTATTTTTTATTTTATTTTATTTTATTTATTTTATTTTATATTTTATTTTTTTGGAGGAAACCCCTTTATTGTGTGTGGGGCCTCAGGAACCATCTAGCTTCTTTTAGAAGCAGATTTATGCTTTCCTGCAGGTAGGCATTTTCTTCCAATCCATGCTTTATTGCCACCTTGAGTTGTTCATTAGCTGTTGTACTTTTAAGATTGTTTTGGTGGCAGCTACTTGAAACTGATTTTGTTCTGATACATTTTTTTAAGTAGGCTCCACACTCAGCATGGAGCCCTAGGTGGGGAGGGGGCTGAGCTCACAACCCTGAGATCAAGACCTGAGCTGAGATCAAGAGTCAGATGCTTAACTAATAGAGCCACCCAGGTGTCCCTTGTTCTGATGCATTTTTTAAAGACTAAGTCTCTCTTATTTTTTTAAAAAAAGATTTTATTTATTTATTCATGAGAGACAGGGAGAGAGAGAGAGAGGCAGAGACACAGGCAGAGGGAGAAGCAGGCTCCATGCAGGGAGCCCAATGTGGGACTCGATCCTGGGACTCCAGGATTACACCCTGAGCTGAAGGCAGGTGCCTAACCGCTGAGCCACCCAGGTGTCCCCTAAGTCTCTCTTATAATATCAGCCATCAGCTCAACTTGTTCTAAATGCTTGGATATCTCTTCATAGTCTCTGAGCACCAAGTAAAGAGTTGGATATTTCTAGGTATTTATTAATGGTCACCAGTTTTCATATTGATGATCATGTTTTGCATTAAAAAAGACTGAAACCTCCAAATTCTCTCTGAATAGGCTAAGCTTCTAAAAATATTGTCTTTTCTCCGTAAGGGCAGAAACTCCAATGGACAGTCTTTTGTTTTTATTTGCTTAAAATTGTATTTTTAATAGAAATCTATGACTGGAAATACCATTATATCTCACAGTTATTGGTGGGGATCTGTGAGAAGCATTGTTCTAATTAACTTTTATTCTTCAGCTATCAGCTCAAATGTGCTTTTGTAAACTCATAGACTACTTGAGGCCCTTAATTATGAATTCCAGAGAAACACAATCCTTTCATTCAGAAACTTATCATAGTTCATAATCATAGGTCCCATCTCCACCCAGAGAGAGCCATCATCTTGAATTTGGTGTTAAGCATGCCTTTCTTTGCTCACCACAAATGTATATACCTCTAAACTATTCAGTTTTGTCTATTAAACTACATCAATTAAATCATATATGGCATGTTGTGATTACTTTTACTCTTGAGGTTCAGCCATTTTATGTGTGTGCTTCTTTTTCACTGCTGTATAAAAAAATCCATGACATAGATAGATCACAATTTTATTATTCATTTTATTGTCAATAGAAATTTGAATCTTCCCAAAGTCTTTGTCTATGGGGAGCTATTATGAGCTATTATACATCAGAGTTTCTTATAGGTATCTTTCGCTTCACACGTGAACAGATATTTTAATTTTATACTTAGGAATAGAATCACTTGTATATGATCTGTGCTTATTTGACTCTACTGGGTGATGTGATGCCCAATTGCTTTCCAAAATTGTACCAAACTGGGATGCCTGGGTGGCTCAGCGGTTGAGCATCTGCCTTTGCCTCCGGAGTTGCTGGATTGAATCCTACATCAGGCTCTTGCATGGAAGCCTCCCTCTGCCTGTGTCTCTGCCTCTCTCTGTGTCTCTCATGAATAAATAAAATCTTAAAAAAAAATTGTACCAAACTATATCTCCATGAAGAGAATATCAGTTACCCTGTTCTACATTCTTGTCAAAACCTTGGTAGTATCTCATTTTACATTTTTACCAGTCTAATGAGTTAAAATGGTTTCTCATTATGGCTGTAATTTGCACTTTCCTGATTAGTTATGAGATTAAGATTTTTTTCCCATTTCTGGACATTTGGATTTCTGTTTATATGAAGAATCTTTTTGCCTATTTTTTATATGGTTTGTCTATAGATACTAATATTTTGTGCATTATATGTGTTGTGAACTATCTTCTTCCAGTTATGTTTTTCCTTTTCATTCTCTTTATCATGCCTTGTTGAACAAAAGTTCTTAATTCTGAGTATGTTTAATGTTTTACCTTTTTCACTATGGGTGGTTCTCTTTGTATCTTGTATAAGAAATTTTTCCCTAGCACAGTCATAAAAATATTCTATATTTTCTTTTAAAGCTTTCAAGTTTATCTTTTATATTTGATCCATGGAAATTAAATTTTGACTATGGTATTAGGAATCCATTTTCATATGGGTTTGTTTCTTGTGTAAAACACAAGGTAGGCAATCTAGCAATGCTACTCCAAGGTATATACCCTGGAAAATGACTATTGGGCAAATTCTCCATTAGACATATGAACAAGCTTCTTATAACATTGTTCATAAGAGCAAAAAAAAAAAAAAACCTGGAAGCAACAGAAGGAATTTAATATAAAGAACTAGTTATAGAGCATTGGCAGAGCTGAAAATGAGAAGGTGAGGTATCTCAGAAATCAACAATTGCAGGGAGCTGCAGCCATCCCTGGGGAAGAAGACAAAAGGAAGATAGTGTCATTAGAACCTAGGAACCAGGGTATATGGTAGGATATAGAAGTTAGAGGAAGAGCCTTCTGCACCACTGGATGGACTGTGCAACCGGAGTTGCCAAAAAGCTGGAGCCATGGTAGGGTGTGAGCAGCAAGAGCTCAACCATGAAGAAGACACAGTCACTGCCAGGAATCCTGCCCAAAGCAGAGAGAGAAATACAGTCTTCTCCTCCTCGTCCTGCCCTCTAGTCTACCGTCTGTGCCTCTATTAGCCAAACCTAACCAAAAGCCAGCGGACAAGGCAGCCTGAGAAATGTGGGCTACCAAGGTCAGCGCCCTGTGATACAGAGGTAAGCAAGCAGGAAAGGGCAGGGAATGGATCTGCACACTAACAGGCACAAGACACCGCTCATGTCTGGCCCTAATGTATCTTCCTTCTCATTTTCTCCACTCCCTGCCCCCTTATACTGCTGTCTCAGCCACATCAGATTATTGAATACTTCTAGGCTGTGCTGTGCACATTCCCACTTTCTAGCCCTTTGATCAAACCATCCCCTCAGCATGAAATGCTCCTTTGTCTCCCTTGAGGTTTACTCATCCTTCAAGTATTAGTTTATGTCCTCATTCTTGAAACCTTTCTTCCCAGTCACATAAGTTTCTCACCCTCCAAACATCCTTTAAGTATTGGGGTGCCAAGAATTCTGTCGTTTCCTCTTTTAGCTCATGTTACTGGGTGACCTTAGTGGGTGATTTCACCCATCCCCATGACTTTCAACTTCCACTGAAGTAGTGATGATTCACAAATTGGGTCTTTCCTAAACACCAGACCCACATATATAGCTAGTGATTAGACATTTTCGCTTACCTTTTTTATAATGTCTCAGACTCAGTATGTCTAAAACTTAACTACTAAACCCCCTCTTCCAGTATACTTCTACTATATTTTACTCAGTTGCCCATGGCCAATATTTGGACATCACCCAGTGCTACTCCTTTCCTCTGACCACTTCCCCAGTTATAATCATAACAAGTTATTTCAGTAGCTACCTCATTTACATCCCTCAAAGATGCACTCTAAAAATTAGGTGACACATATTAAAAGTCTTTTTTTTTTTTAAGATTTTATTTATTTATTCACGAGAGAGAGAGGGAGAGAGAGGCAGAGACACAGGCGGAGGGAGAAACAGGCTCCATGCAGGGAGCTTGACGTAGGACTCGATCCCGGGTCTCCTGGATTGGACCCTGGACTGAAGGCAGCGCTAAACCACTGAGCCACCGGGCTGCCCGACACATATTAAAAGTCTTAAAAGACATGTCCAAATTTCTTATGTTGGAGTTCTAACATTTAACACATAAGAATATCATTTAGAGATAGGGTTATGGTAAATGAGATCATACTGGAATAGGGTGACACCCCCCAATACAATATGGCTGTGTCTTTATAAAAACGGAAATTTTGGACACAGACAAGCAAATAGGGAGAATGCCATGTGAAAATAAAGAGAGATTGGGGTAATGTAGCAGAAGCCAAGGATGGCCAAAGATTGCCAGCGAACCACCACAAGCTGGTAGAGAGTCATGGAACAGATTCTTATGCACAGCCTGCAGGAGAAATCAACCTTCTGGCAGCTTGATTGTCAATTTCTAGCCTCCAGAACTGTGAGACAGTAAAATTCTATTGTTTAAGCCTCTTGGCTTGTGACACTTTGTTCTAGAAGCCTTGAAAACTAATATAAATATGCATACTCTTTGACCAGAATGATCACACCTAGTAATTAATCCTTTGAAGATAACTGCACAAATGGACAAAGGACAAGAGTGTTCATAATTGTATAACAGGAAATAACCTAAGTGTCTTAACAGTGGGACACAAAGTCCGTGCTTGAGAGAAAAAGACATTCACCATATAATGAAAGGAGGCTACAAGAGTTATTATGAGGCTACTTTTTTGCAGCTTAAATGTACATATGTTATAAATGCATAGGAAAAAGTCTGAAAGTGTAGTAGACATATTTACAATAGTACAATTTCAGGTAATACACATTTTCATCTTTTTGTTTATCCACCTTCTAAGAGATGTGGTTTAAAAATTAACCAGTGTTTCTAGTCTTTTTTCCCCACTAGCCTCTTATAAAAAGGATACTATCTTCGCCTGGTTAGTCACAATCTCTCCCTATCTCAACAAGGAGGAAGGAAGAAAGAGTAGGAGGGAGAGGGGAAGGGGAAGAAGGAAAGGGAAATTGAATTGATTAAAGAACTAGAATACAAAGATTAAGGAATTTAGAAAGCAAAATATCAACATGAACTGTTTCCCCAGAAGGAAAGTTTTGGGGGGAATCCCTGGGTGGCTTGGTGGTTTAGCGTCTGCCTTCAGCCCAGGGTGTGATCCTGGAACCCGGGATCGAGTCCCACGTGGGCTTCCTGCACGGAGCCTGCTTCTACCTCTGCCTGTGTCTCTGCCTCCCTCTGTCCTCGGTGTCTTTCATGAATAAATAAAGAATCTTTTTTTTTTTTTTAAAGAAAAGTTTTGGGGAGGTAGAAATGTGAATGACAGAATCCAAACCAATATGGTTTGTGGGAGAAATGTGGAAGACAGCAAAAGGACACAGGAAAAATGTACCTGGGGGTTAGAAATGAGATCCTCTGGGTTTGCCTGCCTGGCTCAGTTGGTACAGCCTGTGACTCCTGATTCTGGGGTCATCGTGAGTTCAAAACATTGGGCCTAGAGCTTACTTAAAAATAAAAACCCTAGAAGAATAACAACAATAAAACACTTGTTTAAAAAAAAAAAAAAAAGAAATGGGATCCTCTGTAAAGATGTTTAAGTAATGCAAGTTAAAGTTCAGGATTTCATTTCATTTTTAAATCATTCTTAGCTGTTTAGACTGTACCTTTTTGAATACAGTGTCCATACAGAGAAAAGACTCAATGAGTGGAGGATTTAGTTTATTATCTTTTTGTGATAAACATACAGACTCCACGAAATAAAATATGCAAGAAATAGAACTTTATTTTTCTATCTTTGAACTTAATTTTAGTTTTTTGTAATTATTCTACCAGTGGTAGAAACTTAGCTTCTGATAATGCAAGTCTTCTGAGGTAGTATTTCTGAGGTAGGGGGTAAACACAGGCTTAGCTAGAGTGAGTCACATGGAAGGCCCACCCCACATGGGCTTCAGTTCTTAGGACAATGATATCTTTCGATATGTGCATTATCCCATCTGTCTTTGGTCATCTGTCCACCCATGTTTCTGTCTTTTCTGGTCTGGTGAGTCTCTTTGCTAGGGCCATGCTGTTTTTGAGGCAAGGAAGGACACTCACTGGGTCTACTTTACTCCCCGAGTCACACTGAGGCCATATCTACTTTACTCCTACCACACTGGGCTGTGGATAAACTCTGAGGTCTTGTCCCCTTCAGAACTTATTATGGGACCAGAATAAGGGCCCATAAACCCATTTAAGCTACCAGATCAGAGTGTCACTCTCAATTCTTTCTAGGGTTTCTGCAATTGCATTTTTAACCCCCTAGCTAACTCCCAACACATACCATGAGTTCTTCCAACTTCTTTCTCAAAGACACTTACCAAAAAAAAAAAAAAGACACCAATATTTATCTCTTTTGCATTATCTCCAATTCTCTCTCTCCTCCTTGGCCCTGGGAAGTCTGGTCACAATTTTGTGCTGTCTAGAGTCTTCTTAGGTTTCTTTTTTTTTTTTTTTTTTTTTAAAAGATTTTATTTATTTATTCATGAGAGACACAGAGAAAGAAAGAGAGAGGCAGAGACACAGGCAGAGGGAGAAGCAGGCTCCATGCAGGGAACCAGACGTGGGACTCGATCCTGGGTCTCCAGGATCACGCCTGGGCTGAAGGCGGCGCTAAACCACTGAGCCATCCAGGCTGCCCTCTTCTTAGGTTTCTTAGCATCCCTTCATTGTCTCTTTCTTAGACTTTCTGTCTTCTGTCCATGAAATATTCAGCTTCCTGGCATTCTATCTTTAGACCGTTATTTCTCTATTTTTCCAGGTTCCTCTTCTACCCCCAGTGAGTTAACTACCACTTCTATGCTGACTCCTGAATGTATATAGTTCCAATCCAAATCAATGTGTGTTTGCTATATATCTCTTCTTGATCTCCCACAAGCCAATAAAAAGTAAACTTATCCCAAATTCTATATATCTTCTACAAACCTATTATTTCCCTCTTTCTCCTGCATATTCTCTCTCTCTCTCTTTCTCTCTCTCTCTCTCTTTCTCTCTCTCTGACTTTGGCTCTCTCACTTGGTAGATATGATTATAAACTGATGAGATTATTAAGGAAAAGTGCTCAGTGCTCTGAGGATGTTCAGTGGAAGAGCTCTCCATTTGTTTGAGATGGGGAATGGGGACGTAAAGAAAGAATTTCTCACTTAGATATAACTGCAGCTGGCATTTCTGTACCTGCACAGCTCAGGAACCTGACCATGTCACTTCTTTGCTCCACATTTTGAGGAAGAACATAAAGTGTTCTACCCAGGGGAGTGGCCACTTGATAGAAGGGAGTATTTTCTCATTATTTAGAATTGTTGGCAATGTAGTCATTCTTATCATTGTTTTCAAATACTCCACAGAAAATGCACTCCCTTTTGTCTACACCCAGAGTGGACCATTCCAATTGCCTCCTCTTTGGTATGCTACTGAGAATTTGGAGGTCTCCAGCCTCCTCTCCTTATTTCCTTCTGCCTTTCAGGTAAGGATCTAAAGATTGTTTTGCTATTTCTCACTTCTGTGTTTTTTTTGTCATGCTCTCCCCTCTACCTGAAATTCCCCCATTCATACATATACTTCATCTAGCTTTTCCCTACTCTTTAAGATTCAGCTAAGTGTCATCTCCTCCAGAAAGCTGCCTATGTTCAGTCAACTCCAAGTTATGTGCCCCTTCTTAGGCTTCCATATCTTCTAAATACTGAACTGCATTGTCCTCATGGTGTTCTAATCTGTTCATGACCATGTCTTCCTCAGTTATTATGCACAAACCTAAGGTAGTCTTTTTTTTTTAAGATTTTATTTATTTATTCATGAGAGAGAGAGAGAGAGAGAGAGGAAGAGACACAGGCAGAGGGAGGAGCAGGCTCCATGCAGGGAGCCCGATGTGGGACTCGATCCAGGGACTTCAGGATCATGCCCTGGGCCGAAGGCAGATGCTAAAATGCTGAGCCACCCAGGGATCCCCCAAACCTAAGGTCGTCTTATTCATTTTTATATCTCTAGGATTTAGGGAAATACTTGTTACTAAGTGTGCCTTCAACAGAAGTTTACTTAAAGATGAAAAGATAAAACTATTTTTTGTATTTCACCTTTTTATATTGATTAAGATTAACATATTTAGTGTTTTTGAACTGTTAAGGATGTACAAGTTGATGAAAAAGGGTGTTTAGTATTATTCTTAAGACAGAAGTTATAAATTCTGCAGAACACTTATTTTCATGGAAAAAAGTGTTTAAAGCAATCTCTTAGTATCTTAATATCTTCCACTTCCTTTCCTGATACCTTTTAGAAACCCTCATATGAACTTTCCAACATATCCATTTAATGCCTGGGTCAGTCTTCACACATGCTGCCTTGATTCTGCAACATTCACAAATTGGAAAGCATTTCTGAGTTTTAAAAAGTGTTGTTCTCTAGATCTCTAGAGTTTTTGTTTTAGCAAGACAGTTACACTCAGTGACTGAGAGTTTGGGATTCAATTATTATTCCATTCAGTTAACTATAACAGGAAATGATGATAAAATTCAGATTCTATGCTACAATAAGGTGGAATTTTAAAGAGACACTTGAAATCTTTGACAGCTGAAGCAGGGACGTTTAAAATACACATGACAGGGAACCAAATTGTGAAATGTTCTCTTTGCAATCTTCTCCAAAGAGATGTGCTTGGAAATGATTCCTTTCTCCAGGGGAGAAATACAATCTGCTCCTCTCTTCCAATTGCTGCCATTAATAAACCACCAAGTCTTACAGAATTTTTCCTCCCAGTGTCTCGTATAACCATCCTGTGTTTTTTAACTGCAGCAGCTTTATGCATGTTCCACCACTTCTTACCATGTCTTATGTAGTGATTCTTTAGTGTTGAAATATTTTTAAAAATCTAGAGCATTGGGTGTTATGCTATATGTTGGCAAAGTGAATTTGAATAAAATATTAAAAAATAATTATAAAAAATAAACTACTGTTAGACATGGAAAAAAAAAGGCTGGAAGCAGTGGTGTGCTAATAAATGTATCACAACCAGCTCTTTGGCGGGAAAGAAGCTCTGTTTGTAGCACTTTCCAATTTCCATGGTGTAAATACCCCCACCAAGGCAGATTTCAAACTATCAACTTGGTGTCACTGAATGAAGAATTGGAGAGAGATGCATATATTCAGCTTTCATGAGCCAGTACAAGCTGCTACAGGTCCGCCCCAGTACACCACTGTCTGGAAGACTAATTTTTCTCAAGCACCATTTAAATCAGGCTACTCTCTCAAATTTGGGAATCTACCTGGACCTCAGATGTTGATTGTGGAAACCACAGATATGGTCTGTTCACTTTTCTCTATCACAAGTTTTATGCTAGATCACTTAATTGAAGACTGCATTAACCATTTAAATGATCACGTTGCTTCCACTCTGGCCCTGAAATTATTCTCCACACAGCACCCAGAGTGATCTTTTAAAAATCCTAATTTGGGCAGCCCGTGTGGCTCAGGGGTTAAGCACCTGCCTTCGGCCCAGGGTGTGATCCTGGAGACCTGGGATCGAGTCCCACATCAGGCTCCCTGCATGGAGCCTGCTTCTCCCTCTGCCTGTATCTCTGCCTCTCTCTCTCTCTGTCTAATGAATAAATAAAATCTTTAAAAATAATAAATAAATAAATAAATAAATAAATAAATAAATAAATATCCTAATTTGAGGGCAGCCTGGGTGACTCAGCGGCTTAATGCTGCCTTCAGCCCAAGGTGTGATCCTGGAGTCCTGGGATCGAGTCCCACGTCGGGCTCTCTGCTTTGAGCCTGCTTCTCCCTCTGCCTGTGTCTCTGCCTCTCTCTCTGTGTCTCTCATGAATAAATAAATAAAATCTTTTAAAAATCCTAATTTGATTATGTCACCTGCAGGGAGGCAGGCAGGCAATGTTGTACCATACCAGGGACAATGCCAGCTGTGTTCCATGGAGTTATATAGTACCCAGGCTGTAGAGTCACCTTAATTAGCACCTCTGGCCTCTGCTTAAAATGCTTGGTGGTTTTTCATTACCCTTTGGGATTTGTGTAATATTAGTATTTGTGTAATAGATGGTGTGACATGGCCTCTGAGGGTCTATCTGATCTGACCTAAGCCCCCCTCTCGATACAGCTCCATCTATTCTGTTCTCTTCCCAGGGCCCCATCTGGAACTTTCCTCTCTTTGATTTTCCCATGTTAATCCTTTTTTACTTTTTTTTTTTTTTAAGATTTTATTTATTCATTCATGAGAGACACACACAGAGAGAGGCAGAGACACAGGCAGAGGGAGAAGCAGGCTCCATGCAGGAAGCCCGACATGGGACTCGATCCCAGGACTCCAGGATCAGGCCCTGGGCTGAAGGCGGCACTAAACTGCTGAGCCACTCGGGCTGCCCCCCTTTTTATGACAACTCTGCTCACAAGACAGTTTCTCAGAGAGACCTTCCTTGAACCACCTAATCTAAAGTCCCCTCAATCTCTTTTTTCTTCTAGAGAAAAACTATTAAAAATATAAATAATATATTTTTTTATTTCCGTAAGAGAAGGCTTTGTAGTTTACTGTCATCAATTCTCACATTTAAGTTAAAATAAATACAGGGGCGCCTGGCTGGCTCAGTCAGAGGAACCTGTGACTCTTGATCTTAGGGTTGTGAGTTCAAGCTGCATGTTGGGTGTAGAGATTATTTAAAAATAAAATCTTTAAAAATAAAATAAAATACAACTAGGAGTTATTTTCTAATAGCCTCTTTCATGACACCATATTCTTTCCCTTAAAGGCACTATTGTGGGAACTGTCAGTATGCACTTTTTGGTGTCATTGATGGCAGTTTTATGCCCAGAAAAGATTACATATGATTAGTTTGGTTTTAAAAATTAAGACTCCCCTTAAGGTTATAAGATCAAAAATCTATTCAGCCATAAGATTCTAAACTCAAACTAAAAATAATATCATTCTATTTATAAGTAGACAAGACTTTTAACATTCCCTTTTTTAAAAAATTTTTTATAGTTAACGCACAATATTACATTAGTTTCAGGTGTACAACTTAGTGATTTGACAAGTTTATACATTATTAACATTTGCTTTTAATGGGGCCTTGATTAATGCATGAGCCCATTTACAAACTTAATGTGGTTTCTCAAACATTTAAATTACATTTATAAATTTAATGTAATTTTTTTAAGACATTCAATTGCCTAACAAAAATACCTTAAGTAACTATAATATATCAAACACATAGATATGGTGAATATTAGGTTCTCTTAAACATTTCAGTGCTGTCTTCAAATTTTTTTAAATTATTTATTTATTTATGATAGTCACACAGAGAGAGAGAGAGAGAGAGAGAGAGAGAGAGAGAGAGGCAGAGACACAGGCAGAGGGAGAAGCAGGCTCCATGCACCGGGAGTCCGACGTGGGATTCGATCCCGGGTCTCCAGGATCGCGCCCTGGGCCAAAGGCAGGCGCCAAGCCGCTGCACCACCCAGGGATCCCACTGTCTTCAAATTTAATAAAATTTTCTTACTGATCGAACTTAAATCACAAGTCTAATCAATTGCTCAATTATATAGTATAAGTTGAAACCACAAGGCAATTTTGTTTAATTCATTAAGATGCTAAATTCTCTAAAACATAACAAGTATTCCAAATAGTAAGCATACCCCTATTATTCTTCTAACCACAAATACATAAATAGATTTGAATTAATCAGTTATCATCATTTACTCCATTATCTTTAGTCTCAATTCTAAATCTTCCTGGAATTAAATGGACAGACGAAGCAGACAATTATATTAAACCAAACAATTTAGGGTTATTTTTCGAGGAGGAGGGCACTGAAGATACAAGTTGACCCATGGTTTGTCTGGAACTCAGGATTTTGTGTTCTCCCAACACACTACGGGCTATCTGTGTTCATGGTAACCAGAATTCCATAGCCAACAAGGGCCCTCTGCCCACTTCCTGAATGCTAGTCAAATTTGAATCTATAGCCTCTCAGGTTGTTTCACTTTATGATTGGATGCATTTAATCTCTTAAATTGTCTGCTAAATTAAATCACTCCTAAATTCTTATTCTTCCTAGCTGGCCAGGCTCCACTGTTTTGATATTTCAATAGTGTCTGATTGGATTTCACCTATCTCCTCTAGTTTGTACACCTTTATTTAGCAACAGGGATGGATCTCAATCTACAAACTCAGTATGTAAAAACTCTAAACTTGTTTTTATATAACTCACCTTCATTGATGATTTGACTCTCCATTCAACCAGGAATTGAAAACAATATTCGGGTCAGTACACACTGCTCCTTTTCTTCCTGGGATTTTATCTAGGTGCTAGGGAGCTTAAGTGCCGTGACATTAGGGGAGAGGAATCTGGTCTCTGACAGCCATCCATTCAAGCTAACCTCTGCTGTGAAGTCCCTCATCCCCTCAGTTTCACAGGAACAGTCTACTCTGGCCTCTGTTATCTCCTGGCTCCAGTCCAGAGGGCCCTCCGGGCACTGCTCTGCCTTGCTCCTTCCATATACGCAGTAAGGCTGAGACAATCCATTCTGCTCCTCCTGCGCCATACTGAGCTATGGAAAATTCTTTGAAGCCATCTAACATTTAATGTGTGATATGATAAATAAAAATATATATATATATTTGGTTTTTATTTCTGGTTCCTGGCACAGTGCTCCTAGAACTCTACAAATTTCCTGATAGTAGTTAGTGTCTTTTGTCATTCATGACAAGCCCCTTTCCACCACATTGAATTTATTCTAATGAGATGATTCTTGGTCTTTGGATAGCTTCAGGAGGGGGCTGGTCACCAGAGGAACCAACCACATGATTAGAAGATTAGAACTTTCTGCCCCAGTCCAAACCCTGGTCAGAGGAGAGGAGCTGGAGATTGAGTTCAATCACTAATAGCCAATGATTTAATCAACATGCCTCATCATTAAGCTTCTGTAAAATCTCTAGAACAAGGTTTGGGAATCTTCCATTTTAGTAAGCACATTGTTGTGTTGGAAGGTGGTGTGCCTAGAGAGGACATAGAAGCTCTCTGTGTGGGCAGCCCAGGTGGCTCAGCGGTTTAGCACTGCCTTCAGCCCAGGGCCTGATCCTGGAGACCTGGGATCAAGTCCCACATTGGGCTCCCTGCCTGGAGCCTGCTTCTTCCTCTGCTGTGTTGTGTCTCTGCCTCTCTGTGTGTGTGTGTGTGTGTGTCTCTCATGAATAAATAAATAAAACCTTAAAAAAAAAAAGCTCTCTGTGCCACTCCCTACATCTTGCCTTATGCATCTCTTTCATTAGCTGTTTCTGAGTTATATCCTTTATAATAAAACTGTAATGGTTAAGTATACAGTAGTTCTTCCCTTATCTGTGGGCTTTTTTCTTTTTCTTTTTTTTTTCTTTTTTTTTGTGTGTGGCTTTGGTGACCCATAGTCCACTGTGGTGGTGACCACAGTCTGAAAAAAGATGGTCCTCCTCCTGATGCATCATCAAAAGGTTGATAGTAGCTTAAGGCTGTATCACAATGCCTTTGTCATTCATCTCACTTCATCTCTTCACATAGGCATGTTATCTCATGTGATCACAAGAAGAATGGTACAGTACAATAAGATATTTTGAGAGAGAAACCACATTTACATAACTTTTTATAGCATATTATTATAATCGTTCTATTTTATTGTTGTTGCTAATTTCTTACTGTGCCTAACTTATAAATCAAATTTTATCATAGGTATGTATGTATAAGAAAAATACAGTATACAAGGGGTTCAGTATTATCTGTTCTTGGAATGAAAGCTTTGTGGATGAGAGGGACTACTGTAGTACTTTCCTTGAGTCACTCAAGTGAATTATCAAACCTGGGTGGGAGGGGTCATGGGAATTCCCAAATGTGTAGTCAACTGAGCAGGTGCAAGTAGCTTGGGGACCCCATTTGTGGCTGGCATGTGAAGTAGGGGCATTTTTGTGGGGGTGAGCTCTCCACTTGTGTGTCTGGCTAACTCTAGGTAGTTTGTATTGAAGCTGAATTGGATTGTTGGGGGATTCCTGGGTGGCTCAGCGGTTTAGTGCCTGCCTTTGGCCCAGGGCACGATCCTGGAGTCCCGGGGTCGGGTCCCAGGGTCGAGTCCCACGTTGGGCTCCCAGTATGGAGCCTGCTTCTCCCTCCTCCTGTGTCTCTGCACCCCCCCTCTCTCTCTATGCCTATCATAAATCAATCAATCAATCAATCAATCAATCAATCTTTGAATTGGATTGTTTGATGCCCAGTGAGTATCAAAAAATTAGAGAATTGGTTGTTCTTAGAAAATGACAGAATTACTGTTAACAAAACAATGCTATGCTTCTTTGGAATATTATTGCTCTTTAGATCACTTTGCTTTTCTGCACCAAAGGGAGGCACAGGTAATTCTTTGAGGCTTTGCAGGTCAAGTGCCTAGACCTATCACAAAGCCATTTCTTCTCTGAGGTGGTTAACTTGCTGAGAAGGGGAGGACTGTTCTCCTCTGCTCTCCTGTGCCAAAAACCCATCTTGTATTTCTGTCACTCACAGGAGCATGGTGTGGGCAATGAGATAGGATAGAGTCTCCCTTCTCCAGAGATCCAACAGCACCTAAGCTCCAATCACTTGGCTTCTGACCCTCCTCTCCTCCAACCTTTGGAAATGGTAATCTAGTAGACCCAGAAGCCTTTCTGACTCATCAGGTATTATGCTAAATCACTATTCATGCCAGAGTTATATTCTGTGCCTTCTGAAGCCTAGATTTTGAAACTCAAGAGCTAGGATAAGATTCCTGTTAGTTATCTTTGGATTTCACTGTCTCATACCTGATTTTTTATATACAGAATATTGAGCTGAATGAATGGGTAAGGGCCAAAGGGAAACAGATTGTACGAGAGATAAAAGCCACATTGATTAACATCACCAAAATATTAACCCAGCACATACTTTGGCAGTTTGTTTGGCAATTCCAAATGTTTACGGAATATTAACATTTGATGTCAGTCTTCCACTAGATTATAAACACTGAGGGCAGAGATATATCTCTGTTGTTTATTATTATATTAAAAAGTACCTAGAATAGTACCTAGCACACAGTAGAAACTCAATAAATATTTGTTGGAAGCATAAACTTAAATCCCTTAGGTTGATATTCAATGTTAAATGAAATGATAAGCTTGCTTTGATAAGCTAATTTTACTTCTGCACCGGCCAACTTTCCGTGTCACCTGAAGTAGTATATTTACAGCCTCTGCCACTTATCCATCACTTTTTTTAATATTGTGTTTCCTTGCTAAAAATGTTTTCTCTCCTCTCTAGTAATCATCTTTTCTCCTTTCAAACTATGCCTTAAAAACAAAACAAAAACCAAAACCTATGCCTTAAAACTGACCTCCAAAGAATCTTCTATGATTAGCCTTACTTGTCTATTCCCTCAGTTTCATTCAGTCCTCCTTTTAAAAATATATATTAAACTGAGTGAAATAAGTCAATTGGAGAAGGACAAACATTATATGCTCTCATTCATTTGGGGAATATAATAGTGAAAGGGAATAGAGGGGAAGGGAGAAGAATGGGTATGAAATATCAGAAAGGGAGACAGAACATGGAAGACTCCTAACTCTGGGAAATGAACTAGGGGTGGTGGAAGGGGAGGTGGGCAGGGGGTGGGAGTGACTGGGTGGCGGGCACTGAGGGGGGCGCTTGACGGATGAGCACTGGGTGTTATTCTGTATGTTGGCAAATTGAACACCAATAAAAAATAAATTATTACAAAAAATATATATATATTAAACACTTACTGTGTATTAGATACCACTTGAGGCATTGGAGACATAAATTAGAGAAAGTCTTTGTTCAAATAACCAAATACATAATTAAGGCATTTCTAAATAGTAGTGAATGCTTTTATTTTTATTTTTTTATTTTTTAAAATATTTTATTTATTTATTCATGAGAGATATGGAGAGGCAGAGACACAGGCAGAGAAAGAGGCAGAGAGAGAGAGAAGGAGGCTCCATGCAGGCAGCTCAACGTGGGACTTGATCCTGGGTCTCCAGGATCATGCCCTGGGCCGAAGTAGGTATCAAACCGCTGAGCCACCCAGGAGTCCCTAGTGAATGCTTTTAAAACACAAATACAGGATGGTGTGTTAGAAAGTGATTGGGGCACAACATTAGGTCAGGATTTAGGAAAGGACTTTTTTGAGGAGGTGATGTTTGAGCTGATGGGAGGAAGATGTGAGGTTGAAGCATTTCCAACAGCATTTTTGGCATGAAGATGAACAGGTACAAAGTACCTGGTACAGGCATAAATTATTCCTGGAAAAGCAGGGGTGAGATCATAACTGGAGCTGCATGAGCAAGAAAGTGGTAGTAGTCAAGGTAGAGAGGCAGGCAGTGCCAGGTCAAGCAGGGACCTGTAGGCTAAGAACAGGAGTGTGCATTTTATTCTAACTGTAAGCGGGAATTTTGGAGGCTTTGAATCTTGGGCATGTCATGGTCTGATTTATATTTTAAAAAATTCATTTGGTTGTTGGGTTGGCTATACAGACTACAAAAGCAAAAGTAGAAGGACCAGGTAGAAAGTAATTACAGTAATTCAAGAGATGGAACAAGGGTGGTAGTGAAAACGGAGCAGACAGATTGGGGATCTATTCTAGAGGCAAAGCTAATAGGTTTCCTTGGATTTGTTGCAGTGGGAGTGGAGTCTGGGATGGATGTGGAAAGAGCAAAATAAAATTTGATTTCTAGATTTCTTTTTTTATTTGAGCAACTGGGTGTTGGTTGTATCATATACTAAGATGTGGAAGCAGGGAAAGAAAGATTAAGGTGGGAAGGCAGGGGGAGTCAAACTTTCTATTTAGTTCATATCAAAGATGCCTATTAGACATGTAGGCACAGATGTGAAGTTGAAGTTGAATGTATGAACCTGGAGCCCAGTGGAAAGCCAAAGTGCATATAGCAGTCAAGAGGAGAGGCTGTGAGCCCAGCTTACCCAGTTTCAAATCCTGGCTCTCTCTCTCTATGTGGGCTTGAACAATTTACTTAACCTCCTTGTGCTTTACTTTCTTCGTCTATACATTGGGGATAAAAATAATATCTCACAAATCTGTTGTGAGGATTAAATTAATACACATAAAGAGCTTACAGTTGGGTCTGACACGTAGTAAATATCCTATTGGATAATGGTGTTAACTATTATTATTAATATGGGTACAGGTGAGGGCTGGAATGTAAATTTGGGAGTCATCAATGGAATCTTAAAACTGTGAGATTAAATGATTTCTCCTCAGGAGACAGTGTATTTAGAGAAGTGAAGGGGCCCTGGGACAAGCTTTGGGTCCCTGCAATGTTTAGAGCTGAGGTAGTGGAAGGAAAGTAGCCCCAGAAGAGGAGAATGAGGAGGAGCAGTCAGTTGGTAGGAAGAAAACCAGCAGTGTTAAATAGGGTGCCCCCAAATTCATGTCCACCTGAAATCTCAGAATGTGACCATCTTTGGAAGTATGGTTTCTGCACATGCAGTTAGTTAATTCAGATAAGGTCATACTGGATAACAGTGGGCACTGAATCAAATGACTGCTATTCTTATAAGAAGGCCATGTGATGGTAGAGGCAGAGATTGGAGTGATATGTCATCAGTAAGTCGAGGAATGCCAGGGTATCTGGGAGCCACCAGAAGCTGGAAGAGGTGAGTAGTAGTTTTTCCCTGGAACCTTCAGAGGGAACATGGCCCTGCTGATACCTTGATTTGGGACTTCTAGTTTCCAGAACTGTGAGAGAATACATTTCTGTGGTTTTTAGCTTCCCAATTTGTGGTACTTTGTTACAGCAGCCCTACGAATCCAGTGCAGAAATTAAAAACTGGAAGTGTTTCTAGAAAGAAGGTGACAGGCTCTCTGAATGCTACTGGTAGTAGGAGTAGAATAAGATGAGGACTGGCCAGGGACTATTGGAACTGCCTATGAGGAAGTCTTTGATGCTCTTGTTGGGAATGGCTTCAGTGAGGCATTTAGGGGGGGCTTCCAAGTGGAGTAGATTAAGGGACAAATGGAGGGTGAAGAAGTTGAGACAGCGGCTATGGACAATCTCTCAGAAAATCTTCAAACTGAAATGGGGGTGATGGTTGCAGGGCATGAAGTTAAGGGATTTTTTTTTAAGATTGCCATCCTAAGCATGTTTGTATGCTAGTGGCAGTTATCCATGAGAGAAGGAAGAGAAGATGATGGTACAGGGAAAAGGAGAATTATTGCAGGTTCTAAGCCCTTGAGACAGCAAGAAAGGCTGCGATCCAGATCGCTAGTGGAGGATGTGATCTTTGACAGGAGCAGGGAACTTTCTCCCACTGCAGGGAAAGAAGGCCCAGAATATTACCACAAAGACTGGTGGATCATAGCGGAAAGATGAGAAATTTGGTTGACTGTGTCCATCTTCTTACTCACTCAGGTGAAAGTGAGTGTAGGACAGAATGGGTGGTATTAGAGGTTTGAGAAGAAAGCAGAATGAGTCATTCTAGGGAGTTGAGAACAGTCTTACCAGGACAATGCAGTGGGTTTGTGGAACAGTGCTGAAGGCTAAGCTTTGAGATTCATTGCTTATGGAGTTTATCCAGCAGTATCAGCCTCTCAGATGCAGGTGCCAAGCAGATGGTTAAGAAAGTTAAGAACATTTATAAATGAGAAATTTAAATGATACACTATAGAATCTATGCTAAAGAGCATAGATTCTAAAGAGAGATGTAGGGGCCTCAGAAGGGTATGTAAAGAGTTTATAGGGTCAGTGGATTGGAAGCTTGAGGCTGAGAAGAACGCGTGAGTATATATATAAAAAAGTAAAAAATCAGAATATTTGTAGGAGTAATCAGAGAGAAAGATGCTCAAAATTGAGGTTTTGGAAGTTGACATAATGACAGTTTAAGATGTGACTCTGAGAGAGTATGGGAAGGAGGCAAAGATCATTTAAGAGAGGGAGTTAAACGAAGAAATGAAGAAGGGGAGAATGAGAAACAGCTGCTTAACAGGCATGGGGTTCTGTTCCGGGGCAATGAAAATGTTTTAGAACTAGGTAGAGGTGTTGTTCGTACAACACTGTGAATATACTAAATGCCACTCAGTCGTTCAGTTTAAAATGGTTAATTTGATGTTATGTGAATTTCACCACAATTTAAAAAAAGAAAAAGAGGGATGCCTGGATGGCTCAGTGGTTGAGCATCTGCCTTTGGCTCAGGACATGATCCCAGGATTCTGGGATCAAGTCCTGCATTGGGTTCCCTGCAAGGAGGCTACTTCTCCCTCTGCCTATGTCTCTGCCTCTATCTGTGTATCTCTCATGAATAAATAAATGAAATCTAAAAAAAATAAAATAAAATAAAAAGAAAACCCCACATGGATTATCTGTTGTTGAAGTCACCAAGAATGAGGACACATTTAATCTTACAAAAAATATATGAAGTGCATTGGGTAATTATCTTTATTCTAAAAATAAAGGAACTGAGGTATAGAGAGGTTAAGTAACTTGCCCAGTGTCACCTAACTAGTCAAGAGTAAGGCTTAGATTTAACTGGAGTTTGAGTTCTAGACTCAGAGATGTGGAGGCTCCTGGGTGGCTCAGTCAGTTAAGTGTCCCACTCTTGGTTTTGGCTTAGGTCATGATCTCAGGGTCCTGGGATTGAGCTTGGCATCATGCTCTGTGGTCAGCAAGGAGTCTGCTTGTCCCCCTCTCTACCCTCTGCTCCTCCCTGTTTGTGCCCTTTCAAATAAATAAAAATCTTAAAAAAAATTAAAAATAGACTCAGAAATGTGACTCTGTGTTACTTCTTCTGGCATGGCTAGTCTGACATGAAGCAGGGTACAATGTGATAATTCATGTGAACCACTGACAGAGCCTAGAACACAGTAAATAACCAATAACTATTAAACTCTCTTGCACAAACTCCTCAGTATTGCTTCATTTCCTTTGAAGTCCAGAGTCCTTAGCATGGCATAGAAAGTCTTTGCTGAGCTCGTGAACAGAGCCCAGTTTACTTCATCTCTCCTTGTATTCCCTCTGTAAATCTTAGATCCAGTCATAATTGTATTGCTTTTCATTTCTTACATGTACTTTACACTCTGGGGGTATCTGCTTTTGTTACCTACTAGCCCTTAGTATTTTTATTCAGAAAATTTATTTTATTTTTCCTGCCCTCCAATGCAAACTTGGACAGATCCCAAGACTTCTTAATTAATGAGCAGTCCTACTCACTCTAAGTTACAGATCTAATTTGGTAATTAGAATGTGTCCACTCAAGAGATTAATTAAATGCTTCAATCTCCCTTCAAACAGTGAGAGTTCTCTCCATATGTGAAGTGGTAGACTTCTGCTCTGTCCCCACTTCCTTCCTTCCTGTGTACCAGCAGCTGCATCAGACCCCACCTGGGTGAAAGCTCCCCAAAGCAGGACAGGTCAAGAATGGGGAAGTTCATACTTGTTAGTAGCATTCAAACTCTCTGAATCTGGCAGGTAGCTAAACTTGAATCTTTCTCTGCCTAGTGCACATCTCTCTCTTTTTTTAATAGAGGCTGATTGAGAAGGATATATGGACAATACAACTGAAAATGATAAATATCACTGACTTGCTAATGGCTCAGGATGCTAGTCCATGAAGTGACTTAGATGGAGGACCTGGTTCCAAGAGTGCTTAGGCTATTTCTATACTGGTTACTAGTTACTTTGTATAATCTGAACAATTAGTACCAGATTGCTACTGGTATATAAACTAGGAGAAGCTAGCTCACTTTTTATAACAGATCAACTAAAGCATGAAGCTGGTGACCCTCTGTGAGTTGTTTGAAGATTTCTTAATTATGGTATCAATGACCTGGATGGATATATATCTTTATTCTAGGTAGTCACATGTGACTCTCAAAATTGGATTTTTATCTCTATCCAATTTCTTATTGTCAGGGCCCTCTGCCCTTCTATGTAGTCCTACTGTAAAAGGCCCCAGACAATTGGGGTCAGCCTGCCCTGTTTCCCATGTGGTGCACATTTGCTCCATGGGAAACACCCACATACCTCTTACTTCCTTTGACAAACTCTAGCAATGATCATCCATCCCACAGCCACAGGTTGCTTTCACTCTCTCAGGTGGACATCAGGCACCAGCCCTTTGCAGGGAACACATTTCAAACTCTGTGAATGGTCTCATGGAAGATCTCATCACTATTAGACCAGAGGAGAAGGAGGCAGTATCCCCATGATGTCTCATTTGCTTGAGAAGAAAGCAGATGAGTCAGTACTCATCTGACAGCAACAGCTCTCTCCAAAGAAACTTTTCTCAAATCCTTTCTTTACTCACACTTTTACAGCATTTAATAACCTTATCTGGCTAAATGGGTCCAGGAGTCTTAGAACTAGTTTGCTCACATTCCTTTTGTAAATTATGCCCATAGGAGAATTTGCTTCACACCCATGCTGACATCTGATTCTATTGTTTTGGCACCTCATTTAACACTAAGGCAAGAAGTGTTCCACGTAAACATCCTTTCTGAAATGTGTATATAAAATGTGTGCTCTTACCCTCTTTGCCTCACCCTGTAGTCACCAGCTGATTCCTACCTATTTTTAACACTTAGAATGCCTTTCCCTTTCTTCCAGCCCATGACCCCACAGAATGGGTGAATCCATCCCATTTGTGTTTCCATGGTAACTTCTGCCCACCTTAGCATAACTAGTCCATTTCACTTTACATTAAAACATTTAATATGTCTGTCTGCAAACCCAAGAGATTGGAAGTTCTTGGGGACAGGGATTCTCTTGAGATTTACCGTTACATATTCAAAGACTAACACAAAATGTAAATTACCATTAGCAGTAGTGTCAAAAACATAAAATATCTAAGAATTAATGTAACAAAAGGTAATGTAAGACCTCCATGTTGAAAACTAGAAATCTCAACTAGATCTTAGGTAATTTAACAAGCACAAATTCCAAATTTGATTCCAAAATTGATAAAGAAATGCAAAGAGCCAAGATTCTCTTGAAGAAAACAAAATAAAACGAAGCTCAGGGGAGAGGACTTGCTCTACCATCTATCAAGACTTCTTATTTAGATACAGTAATTGAAACAGTTTGGTATCTACACAAAGACAGACGAACCAGTGGGATGGAATAGTTCAGAAACAGACCTACTCAAATACACACATCTGACTTGGGATGGCACTGTGGAGCAGGCAGGAAATAGGCTTAAAAGAAGCACTAAACATTTAAAAAATATTAAATTAAGGATTTATGTTCATTAAAAACACCATTTAAAGAATGAAAGGGAAGTTATGGAACAAGAGAAGTTTTTTCAGTGTAGATAATTGACAAAGAGCTTGCATTCAGAATATAAAGGATTATAAAACAACTTTTATATAAAACAATATAAAGGAAGACAAACAACCCAGGAGAAAATTGGGCAAGAGCCTTGAACAATTATACAAGAGGAAGTCTGAAAGGCTAGTAAACATATGAAAAGGTACTCACCCTCATCAGCAATTGGGGAAATTCAAGTTAAAAACCCCAGGAGAATGGTTAAAATTTAAAAGCTGACAATGTCAATTGTAGGCTGAAATATAGAGCAATAGGACTCTGAGGGATTGCTGTTGGCAGTGTAAATTGGTGCAAACACCTCTGAAGACAATTTGGAGTTACCTAAGAATGTTGAATACCTGCAGACTATGGCCCAGCAATGTACTTCTAAGAAAATGTGTGCCTGTGTGCACTGCGAGACAAGTGTAAAAATGTTGATGGCATAATTTGTAGTAGCCCCTGGGATTTGGGTGTTCATGAACCCAAATGTTCATACATAGCAGAATGAATAAATAAATAATGTTCTCTGCATGTGATAGAATTCTATACCACAATGAAAATGACTGAACTACAGTTTCACATAAGAATATAATTGACTCTCAAACACAGGTTAAGCAAAAAAAGCTGGTCACCGAAGAATATATACTGTATAATTCCATGTATATAAAATTCAAGTAGGGCAAAACTAAACAACATTTAGAGATTCATACTTAGGTGGTTAAACAAAGAAAAGGAAGTGACTATATTAAAATCAGAGAAATGGTTACCTTTGTGGTGAGATAGTTGTGATGGGAAAGAGTATTGGGGATTTTTTGGGGTATTAACAAGCTTCTATTTCTGGAGAGTAGTTAAATAGTTGAGTTTTATAACAATTTGTTAAGTTGTACAACTGTGTTTCTACCTCTCATTATTTTTTTTAAGTTACATCCTATGTTTATAACAGCATATTACTCTAACAAATTAAAAGGATCAAATGCCTTAGGACTTTCTTAACTGCAAACAGCAGAAAACACAACCTGACTGTCTAAGCAAAAAAAGGTAATTTATTGATGAATGTAGTTAAAGAACAGGAGGTGGACATGCTGGCTTTGGATGGGGCTTAGAACAGGACTGATACACTGGGACCAGATCCTGGTTTCTTTTTATGTTCTTTTACCTGCTTTGAGTCATTTTCAAGTTCTTACCTTTTAGATCCAAGATGACTCCCTGTAGTCCCTGAAATTGTAAGATTCCTTTTTTAGATTAAGCAGGAAAGAGAAACTTTGTTCTTTCAATAGTTGAATCCAAAGCTCTGGTGTTGAGTGTTGCCCTGATTCTCAGGTCATGGGTCCTTCTCTGGACTAACCATGTTGGGAGATAGGATAAACTGATTAATACACCAATAGACTACATGGCTAGAATGTTCAAGATTGTATTAAAAAGGGAATAATGGGTATGGGGAAGCAACTAACAAATGCCTATGACAATATCCATTTTATTCAGCTGAATATCATCATGCAGCACACAATTTTGTATTACTACCCATCCCAATCTCAATCAGAATCAATACAGATAAAGTGAGTGGGATAGAGGTCCACCAGAAGAGCTTAAATCTAAAAACAATGGCAACAATACATTTTCCTTACCTTGCTGATATGTTAGAGATTCAAAACAGGCACAAGCACTCAGATTGATTAAAAGCAAAGCTGTTTTGTAAGGTATAACAACTTAAGGCAATGAGTGAAACTTGCCTGGGTCTTGGGTTAGGAAAAAAGTTACCTGTAAAACATATTTCAGGGAGAACTGTGATAGTAAATGGTAAAAGTAGTAGGGAATTAGTAAAAGATTAGGGAATTATAATTCATTTTCTTAGGTGTGGTAAGGTCATTTGATAATATTAGAGAAAGCTTCAGAAGAGGCAGGCTGGAGTACTGAGGGGTGCAGTGTGTTGATGTCTGCAACTTATTCTCAAAGAGCTTAACACACAACACACACGTATAAAGCAAATATTTAAAACTTTAACAATTGTTGAATCTAGATGGTGAGTATATGAGTGATGATTGCAATTAAAAAAATCTTATGTATCTTTGAAACTCTTTAAGATAAAAAAATTGGGGAAATAAAAAATATTTTGGGGAAAATCCGAAAAATCCAAACCAAACAATGTATTTTTTCCTTTTGTCTCAGGCATTAGGTCTAAAGGAAGAAGAAAAAGATAACTTTAGGGGCAAATTTAGGAACACCTGGGTGGTTCAGTTGGTTAAACATCTGCCTTTGGCGCAGGTCAGGATCCCAGGGTCCTCGGATTGAGCCCTGGGGACTCCCAGCTCAGCAGGGAGTCTGCTTTTCCCTCTGCCCCTTCCTCTGCTTGTGCTCTTTCTCTCTCAAATAAGTAAATAAAATCTTTTTTAAAAAGATAAATTTAGGGCAGCCCGGGTGGCTCAGTGGTTTAGCGCCACCTTCGGCCCAGGGCCTGATCCTGGAAACCCGGGATGGAGTCCCACGTCCGGCTCCCTGCATGGGCCTACTTCTCCCTCTGCCTGTATCTCTGCCTCTCTCTCTCTATCTCTCTCTCTCTCTCTCACTCGCTCTGTCTCTCATGAGTAAATAAATAAAATCTTTAAAATAAAAAGATAATTTTTTAATTAAAACTATATAAGTTCTATTGCTTTTCCAATTATCCATGAAAAATATTTATTTGCACCAATTGTGTGTATGTATTTCTTATTGTTTAAAGGAAATTATAATTTTATCTCTGATTTTAGTACAGAATAAGTGTTGCTGGGACGCCTGGGTGGCTCAGTGGTTGGGTGTCTGCCTTTGGCCCAGGGCGTGATCCTGAGTCTCGGGATCGAGTCCCATGTCGGGCTCCCTGTGTGGAGCCTACTTCTTCTGCCTGTGTCTCTGCCTCTCTGTGTGTGTCTCTCACTAATAAATAAATTTTAAAAAATCTTTTTTTTTTTTTAATTTTTATTTATTTATGATAGTCACAGAGAGATATAGAGAGAGGCAGAGACACAGGCAGAGGGAGAAGCAGGCTCCATGCACCGGGAGCCCGACGTGGGATTCGATCCCGGGTCTCCAGGATTGCGCCCTGGGCCAAAGGCAGGCGCCAAACCGCTGCGCCACCCAGGGATCCCAATTTTAAAAAATCTTAAAAAAAAAATGTTGCCAATCAGATACCAAAGACAGAGGGAATAACATATATTGAGGACTTATTTTGTACCAGGAATACTAGCATATATTGTTTTATTTATTTTTTATTATAATCCTGTAAAATAGATACTGTCATTATCCCTATTTTACAGAGGACAAATGGAGATGTTTGTAAATTATGAACATTTGGCACAGGGTCCCATATTTAACAGGTAGGGGTATCTGAATCTAAGAGAGTTCTTTCCTCATATACTGCTGGTGGGAATGTAAAATGGAGCAGCCACTTTGGAAAACAGGTAAACACAGAGTTACTATACGACCAGGTAATTCAATTCTATTCTAAGTATATACTCAAGACACATGAAAACATGTGTCTACACAAAAGTTTGTATATGATACTAATGATTATAGTAGCACTATTCATAAGAGCCAAAATATGGAAACCACCCAAATATCTATCAACTGATGAATGGCTAGACAAAATGTGATATAGCCATACAAAGGAATGTTATTTGGCAATATAAAGAAATTAAATAACTCTCCATGCTACAACATGGAGGGACCTCGAAAACATGTTGCTAAGGGAAATAAGGCAGACAGAAAAGACCACATCTTGTATGACTTAATTTATATAAAATGTCCAGAATAAGCAAATCTGTAAGACACAGAAGGATTAGCAGGTGCCTAAGGCTGGAGGGAAAGAGAGTTTTTGTATTTTGGGTTTTTTTTTTGGAAAGGAGGTGGTGATGAAAATGTACTAAGTTGATTGCGTGATGGTTTCACAACTCTACGATAATCTACTAAAAAGCACTAAGTTGCACACTTTAGAAGTGTATCGTGTGGTATATGAATTCTATTTCAATTATATCTAAAAAAGAGTTAATTTCTCTTTACTGAACCATGTTGCCTAAGACTACAGTTTTCCTCTTAGAATTGACTTTCAAAATCAAATCATGAGGGTAGTCAGGTTGAATTAAATTTTATATATCATTTAGACTCTTCTACTCAAGAAAGTTAATTATTTTGGAATTAGAGAAAACCTCATGGTGCCCATAGGAATAAAATGAGTAAATACATTGAATATATGATAAGCCTCCTTTCCCCTGTATTTCTAGTGTTGGTTATCTGAGTTTTTTGGATTTGGGCCCCATTACCTGAAGTCTGTTATATGAGCTCTTTTTTTTTAAATTTAATTTTTTAAAATTTTTATTTATGATAGTTACACGGAGAGAGAGAGGCAGAGACACAGGCAGAGGGAGAAGCAGGCTCCATGCACCGGGAAACTGACGTGGGATTCGATCCCAGGTCTCCAGGATCGCACCCTGGGCCAAAGGCAGGCACCAAACCGCTGCGCCACCCAGGGATCCCTGTTATATGAGCTCTTATCTCTGGATCCAGAAGGCATAGTGAATTGGCTATCAATTATCTGCAGATTTGCAACAGAGGACAATTTCTATGGGATTATTAGCAGTAGTTTTTTTTTTTTTTTAAGATTTTATTTATTTATTCATAGAGACAGAGACAGAGAGAGAGAGGCAGAGACACAGGCAGAGGGAGAAGCAGGCACCATACAGAGAGCCTGACGTGGGACTCGATCCGGGATCTCCAGGATCACGCCCCGGGCTGCAGGCGGCGCTAAACCGCTGCGCCACCAGGGCTGCCCAATAGTTGGTTTTGTAAGGCATTCAAGCATTAGTCTTTTGGAATAACTAGGGCTGTAACAAACATGCACTTTTCCAAACTTAGAGAACAGGAGAATAACCTTTGGAGTCCTAAACAGTCTCCCACCATCATACACATTCCACTTCTTTCCTTCTAGCCCTGAAGATAATTCCTTTTATGGCCAGGTTGTAGCATTTGGGCATTTTCTTAAGCCTGGTTCCAGGTACTTACAAGTTTTACTCTTGACCTTTGCTGTTTTGGGTGAGTTGGGTGCTTGGGTGCCTCTAGCAAGTCGTTTCTACACTGTGCTTTTTATTTGGGCCATCTTCGGCAATCTTCTCTATAGCCCCACCCCCAGTTCTTCTCTCTGTTTTTTTTTTTCTTTCTAGTTTTATTCAGTTACCTGCATCTGGCAATGTGGAGCTTTCCCAAAACTGGATTAGCAGCAATATAATAGCAGTAACCCTTTCATTACCAGAGTAATTTTCTTTACTTGTTTTGAGCTTTAGCATTTATAGGCAGCTACTGTAAAATTCAAAGGTGAAAAAGACATGTGATTTTTTCCTGCTTTTACAAGTCTGGAGTACTTATTATTAGTGAGGGTTATAGGATTTTGAAGCCTTTTTTTTTTCCTTTAAAAAAGGAAACTTGAGAGCTGAGGTAAGCTTCTCCTCCATTTAAACAAAACATAAATCTGGTAACAATATTAAAGGAAAATTTCAAGATTCTGCAATTTACCCTAAAAGAATAAATAAAACCAATTAGAATTTAAGGTTATATAGATTTTGACTTTTTGCAATGTTTCTGACCTTACATTTTTTTGCCTGAGTCAGTAGTAAGGTTGTTAAAATGAGGAGGAAACCAAAGAATAAGGCTTTGCTTTCTTGGGCACTTTTCTATTCTAGTCATTAGTCATGTGGCCTCTGTAATTTCTTACCAGACTATATATAAAAAGACTCATAAAACTGCTGCTCTATCATGTATCAGGCTTGGTTATTCCAAAGTAGTCTAAGGCACCAGGATGAAAGGTGTCTATGGAAAGTTATGAACACACTTCCCAGAAATTTTTAAAACTTCATTTCGATAGAGCTGTCAAACTAGTGGAAAGAAAGTTCCTCTAAATCTGACTGAATGATACGTCCAGGAATTATATTTGCTAAAGGTGGAGCTTGCTTTTACAATTTTAGCAAGATAGGAAGGTTGTGAGGACTTGGAGGTCTACTATTTAAAGTACAGAAGACAGACTTGAATTTCCAAGGGGGGCCCCCAACACAGAAATCTAGACTGGAGTAGGTTAATTTCTCTGGTGCATGCAGAAGTGGAGGTTTCACAATTCCAGGATGATCTAGTATAGTTGCAACATCTTACCTACTACTGGGTGTGTATTTTCTGTGTACATACTGCGCTGCCAACATCAAAGGCCAGACTGGTTTCTAGTAGCGACTGGATCTCCATCTCCAGGAACTCACCAAAGACACAGCAAGGAACAGTGTAGGGTTTTTGTTGTTGTTGTTTGTTTTTGTTTTTTCTCCCCGGGGAAAAAGGAGGCAGATGGGGTGAGGGATTTGTGGAGAGTCGTGAGGCCCTAGAAAAACTGGGGAATGAGGAGTCCAGCAAAGCTCAGAAGCCTACCAACATTCTTGTTTTGTTCTGCGCACACGCGACGTGCCTCAGGCTTTGTTTGGGGAAGTGGGGAACAGTTTCTGCCCTAAAAGATGTTAACATTTAGGGTAGGAAGGCTGGTCAGTTGGGGAGAAAACAACCGAGCCTCCTTGACCTTGGGAACGGGGTGTATACACTGATCTCTGTTTTGACCCTTGAACCAAACGAAACAAATACCATTTAATTTCATACAATAAAATTCCTTGAACAAATTCTTTAAACCAAGGGGCGGAAATTTAAAATCAAGGGATAACCCGTGAACGTCTTCACTGATGCATCCACTCACTTATTCGACAGAGGCGTTAGGAGCCCCAGTTGTGTGCTAGGCATTGCTGAGCCATCTCAGACTTGGTTCCCGACGCCATGGAGTTGACAGTCGAGTCCAGTCAGCGAGGGAGTTAAAAAAAATTCCGGCATCGTTGCTACTGCGGTTGCACCGTGAGGATCAGCCCCTCCAGTCCTCCCACGTGGTCCCGGCAGGTGAGTGTGGGTGCGAGCGCGTGCGGCTCCGGGTGTCGGGGGAGTGTGAGAGCACACGTGTGTCAGAATGGCGCGTGTCACAGTGCGCGTGCAGGTGTCGGCGTGGTACGCGTCTCCATAGCTGCCTGAGCCCGGCCGCGTGGGCCGCGTGTCTCCCGCCCACGTACCGGAGGCGGCGCGGGAAGCCCCGGGCCGGTGCGATTGTGAGTGAGCGCGGGAGCGCGCGCCGGCGTGTGCGCGTGCGCGTGCGGCGTCGGGGTCGGGGGCGGGGCGCGCGGCGCGCGCAGGCGCAGAGCGCGAGAGCGGACCGCGGCCGCCGCAGAGCGCCGGGGGCGGGAGGAGCGAGCGCAGTAGGCCATGGCTGCCGCCGGCTGCTGAGGGGCTCGGCCCGCAGCGCCTGCTGCCGCGGACGATGGTGACCGCACGGGTCGGGCCGCTGCCGCCGCCGCTGCCGCCGCCTCCCAAGACGCTGCAACCAAGGCCCGGCGCGGAAGAACCGCCGCTGTGAGCCGCGCCGCCCCGGCCCCCGCCGCCACCGCCGCCGCCCGAGGAGAACGGGAGGGCGGGCGAGAGAGCCGGGGAGTTGCGGAGTCCGCCTGCCCGCCGGCGGCTCGCTCCCGGGGAGGGAGGCCACAGCCGAGGTGACCGAGCCGTCCGCGCCGCCGGCCCCCCGGCCCCCCGGCCCCCCGGCCCGGTCTGGTCGCGGCGCGTCCCCGCCCCCCTCCCCTCTCCTCCCCCTCCCCTCCCCTCCCCTCCCCTCCCCCTCCCCTCCTCCCGCCGCCCTTCCCCCAGCCCTCCGCCCGCTCCTTCCTCTTCTCCCCCTTCGCCCCTGCCCGGGTTCGTCTCCCTACTTCCTCCCGGCGTCGGCGACGTGCCCGCCGCGCCCCCTCCCCGCCGGCCCTCTCCCACTCTGTGCTCGGCTCCCGGACCCCCCCGAGGCCCCTCCGCCAGCCCCCGCGCGCTGGGCGCCGCCTTCCCGACTCCCCACCCTCCTGGAGGCATCCCTCACCTCCCCGCGGCGTCCCAGCGATGCCCCCTCTCAGCTCTGCCCCATCGCCTCCCAGGACCCCGTTTCGAGGCTGTGTCTAAGCCCCTTCGGGAGCTGCCTCTTTCCTAGCTGCTGCTTCCCAGCTCCTTTTTTGCAGTTCCACTTCCAACTTTCCCTCTTTTGCGTCTTTGTCCACTTTGCTTCCAAGCTTTCCCTCCCATTTTTCTTTTGACTTCTCCTCCTTTGGTCCACGCAGGCCCCAAACTCAGTCTCCTCCTTCCTCCTCCTATGCGGTTTGAGGGTGTTTGGGGGCGCAGAGAGGCCTGCCAAGCCATCCTTCGAGTGGGGGCCCATTTGCTCTCCATCCCATCTGTCCTTTTTTACCGTGAGAGCGCTCCCCATCCCTTCCTTTTTGTCCCCATCGTTTCCTCTCTCGCCTGCCATCCCTTCTCCAGCCTACTCCTGTTCTGCTTTTTCTACCCGAGACCCTTGCCCTCCCTTTAGGAAGGAGTCCCCTTCCTGCTCGGGGATGATGAACTTCTCCCGCATCTTTCTTTGGAAGCTTTTTGTTTGGTGCGTGGCGCCGCGGGACCAGCACCCTTGGCCAGACAAGAGGGGAGCTCCCTGGCACGGGCCTCTCTACTGGCAGAGTTTTTGCGAACGTAATCCCCTAGCCCCGCGGCGGCAGCGGCCCTGCTGCTGCGCTGCCTGCTTTGCGTCGAGCTGGGTTGGGGTTACTATAGTTCAAACGCAGCTGAGATCAGCAGGCGGGGTGGGGGAGGAGGTGCCGGGAGAGAGGAAGGGGGCTTTGCAGTGAGAAGGCATCAAAGATTAATGGATGGCTTTGCATCGCAGTCTGCAGTAAACAGGAAACTAGTTTGAAAGGAAAGGAGAGGACTGCGTGTCTTTTTATTTTTTAAAATACGGACCGTGCCGTTCTACTGAATCTTGAATCATGCCCAAAGGATGAGCTGTCGGTGCTGCAGTCGTGACCCAGGCTGAGGGCCCAATGGCAGAGAGAGCAGTTTTTATCCCCTCAAGTGTTGAAAGATGGTCCGGTTATTCAGAGTGGACTCCATGTCTTTGCCACTTTGGAGATATCGAGAAACCACAGAATTGCTAGTAGTTTATGTGGAAATCATACATGCAAAGTTAGCTAGGAATAGTGTGGGAGTGGGGAGGACCAGCTATATTTAAAACATGTGCCAATGCTTATGTAAGAAATGCGTTCTCCTCCCGGGTATCTCAGTTTTGAGCTGAGTTTACCTACGATTTTAGGTTCTAGTTTTGTCTCTGATATTTGCAGGGCTCACCGTCCTAACATATGGACAGCCAGAAAACCTTTCTAGATATCGGTTTTAGCCCATGGTGGAATTTTTTTCCCCATTGGATTGGACAAAGAAAAAATGATGATTTTTAAATTTTGGTGGGAGAAAAAAGTGTAGAAAGTTTCAGCCTTAAATTTTCTATTGTACTGAATTTAAAATTTGATCATACAACTTTCTGATTTTTGCCTTTTTTTTTTTTTAAGGCGTTTTATCTAGATGTGAATACCCTTCTTTTTTTTTTTTGTAAGATCAGATTTTGTGTTTCTTAACATAATTTTTCAACAAACTATGACTTAAAGAAGTGTATGATTTCTGAATTGTTCAGGATGATTTGTTTGATTTCTTCATATTCAAAACCCAAAATGCAGTGTTTTCAGGAATGTGTAGAATGAGACTCCTGTGTTTCCTAACCCACAAATATGAATGGTGAACTGTGCAACGTTATACTTGTACAGGACATTACTGTGTAAGTGGTGCTTGCTGCTTCCAAGTCTGGGAAAGTCATTTAATGAAATCATTGTGGTCCCTGTTTTTGGTTAGCATTTGTTGAGTCTTTTTTTGCTGTTTTTGGAAAGGTTTTTTTTAAAAGCTGTTCCACTGTGTAAAACATCTTTAAGTTTGAGTCACATTTAGTTTATATTACTTGCTGAGACATAGTTTTTGCATATTACTTTCCAAGTTCTTCTAACGTATCAAGGAGGCAATATAAAAATCTTTCATGGGAAAAAAAAATCTTTCATGGAGGAGAAAATTTGTGTAACTGTACAAGGCAGGAAATAACGTATATTTGGCTTTAGGAGAGTAAGGACTTTAAATTTTCGTTCAGTTCCTCTGCTTATTTGTGAGGATTATTTGATACTGTTTTGATTTTAAGAGAATTTTAAGCTTCCTCTGACTTGGAATATGCTCATTAGCTCTGATAATAAATCTCAGAAAAAGATAAGTTAGGCTTGAACCAAGCATCATAGAAGTATAATAATCTTTTTCCCCCAGGAGATGAATCTCCACTTTTACTTCATGCTTTTAATAGTGTGGTTTGGCAAACATGAGTGATTCAGTGATTTTACTTTATTTATTTTTTTAAAGATTTATCTTATTTATTAGAGCTGAGCAGAGGGGCAGAGGAAGAGGCAGAGAGAGAATCTGAAGCAGACTCCCCATGGAGTGGGGAACCCTGAGACAAGGCTCCATGCTGGGCTCCATCTCAGAGTCCTGAGATCATGACCTGAGCCAAAACAAAGAGTCAGACACTTAACCAACTGAGCCACTCAGGCGCCCTATTTCAGTGATTTTAAACAAGATAAATGTTTCCACATTTTGTTTAGACGATATTTTAAATTGTGTGTGGTGCCAGATTGTAGCGTGCAGTATTTATTTGTGATGGTGATCACCCAATCATGTGGTACTTACACTTTAGGAAGATTCAAGATTATCAAGTTTTAGCCGGGGGGGGGGGGGGGGGGGTGTTAATTTTTTTCCCCACAGCTTTTGTGGGTAGCATTTTAGATTTTTTTTTTTTTAAGTAGGCTCAATGTCTAATGTGGGGCTTGAACTCACGACCCTGAAATCGAGACTTGAGCTGAAATCCTGTGGGATGCTTAATCGACTGAGACTGAGCCACCCAGGTGCCCTTTGTAGGTACCATTTTAGATTTGGTTTTCCATATATTGAATTTGTCCAAATACAGGGCCTGCTTGCTAATGACTTGCTAAAATACCACTCACATACAGAAATAAATGTTTACTGAACAGTAGAATTTTTTTTTTTTTAAGATTTTATTTATTCATGAGAGATACACAGAGAGAGAGTGAGAGAGAGAGAGGCAGAGAGAGAAGCAGGCTCCATGCAGGGAGCTGGATGTGGGACTCCAGGATCACGCCCTGGGCAGAAGGCAGGGGCTCAACTGCTGAGCCACCCAGGAGTCCCTAGAGTTGTTATTAAGTGGGCATATTTCATTGTATCCAAGGTCCTTCTTAATTCAGACATTTGAATCTTGGGTTTACTATGAAGTAGAATTTGGGGATCGTCTTGGATATTCTTTTGTATTGAGAGCTATAGGAACTCAAGACCTTTTTTGTTATGTTTTGTTCCATTTGTGAGGTGGAATGGTGGTAATTGAGAAAGAATTTGTACCCTCCTGCTAATGGCCCTCTTTTGTAATAGAATAATCTTCCATAAAAATTAGGGAGGTCCCACCCTGTCCTGCTAAGCTGTCCAGATGTTGATTTCTGATGCAGGATTGGTTGTTTACATTTTTTTTCTTGACCCTTTTGAGAGTTACAAAAAATGGTGAACAAGTGGATACATTTAAAAATAGCAAAATATTTTTAAAAAGAGGAAGGCTCCTAGTCAGATGAAATAAAAATGGACCACAAGTATTAACTCAGTAGCAGTACCTGCAAAAACAATAGAGATTTATATTGGATTCTACATTATAGGAAGAGTGTTAACTTTTTTCCATTATAATATAAAGCCTCTTGGTGATATTATCTCAGTCTGTGATAATTTTCACGCATGACTGGTGGCTTGTGAGAAAAACCTATTCATGTACTTTGAAATAAACCAAACTGTTATTTATTTGACCGCCTGAGTGAGTAGTTAGGTTTTGTATATTTCCTTAAGTCATATAGATAGCTTAGATGTATTAACACTTTCTACAAGGAATTTCTTTTTTTAGGTCCCAATTATGGGTATTTTACAACATTTGGCAAACAGTAAAAGAAGGAATAAAAATCCCCTTGGCCTTACTGTGATATTTTGGTGTATTTCTTCTTAAGATTTTAAAGAAATTTAATAATATCATGAGCTGTGAGAAATTGAGGTTCCTGAATGCTGCAATTTACAATAAATGTCAATTATAGAGTTTTTATCTTTCACTGTTCTTTTCCCCGTAGGACACAACTACGTGGTTAGGATTCTTTCACAGTGTTTATTATGTAGGAAAAATTTTAAAGTGGTTTTGTTTATTTAAAGTAATTAGAATTTAGTATTTATTTATGAAAATGTTAACTCTGCAGTCTTAGGTTATATCACTTTTGAGTAATGAGAATGATATATGATAACTCAATGATCGATACAATGGATCAGTTTTTCAGTGATTGAGAAACTTAAAATAATGGTTTGTCAAGTTGAGCTCCTTTTTTGTTTTTTAACTGAGCTAGAAGCTATGAAAATTAGGGTAAAATGGAAATACTGACAAATATTTAACCGTAGCATAGCAATCTGTCACTGTAATTTTCTTCAGAAATAAATGTTTTCATTTGTCCTGTAATGTCTGAAATTACTGCCAAAGCTGGAAATATGTTTAGCTTTCTCAGCAAAATTCTGAAAAGGATATTGTTAGAGCCAACAATCCAGAATTATCATTACTCTTAAAATTGTCTTTAACCCACTTCTGTTTACCTTATTCTCATAATTCCTTGGATTAATTTAAAGCTCTATCATATAAAGCAGTGTTTCATAGAATAGTCCTTTTAAATAATAAATTGTTCTGGAGATCTTTCATTTCCTTCCTTTTTATTTATTTATTTTTTTTTAATTCTGTTCCTACAACTCATCAATAGCTGAGCAAAGACCGGGGCTGCAGACTCCAATGCCTTTTTCCCTGTGCCAGCATATCTGTGAATCACAGGAAGAATTTGATGAGCATTATTTCCCCACTTTGAAGGCAGATTATGAGAATTTCAGATGGAGAGTTTAACTTTAATGGTTCAAGGAAACAGTATTGCAAACCATGTTTTATTTACCTGTATCATGAGTTCTCTGAATTATATATATATCATGTAAATTCAGTACTTCAATTCTGGTTGTAAGCAGTAAGGAAAAGGATACACTGTGAGATGCTGCAAACTAAATGTGCAGTTACCAAATTTTTATTGAATAGCTTAGGCTTTTTCCTATAATAACCACTTAAAATTTACTCTTTTTTAAGAGCTACATAAATCTCAGTTTTATAGGAGTGAATTTTTTCTTTCAAGTTAATTGGATAAAAGCTATAGTATTATTAGGGTGTTTTATTGCTAGTGCCTAGAGTTGGAGTTAAGCTTTTTAAAAATAAATTTGAGGCCTTAATACTGATTCAGTTTGGGAAGACCTGAAAGAGTCAATGTGAAAACTCAATACAAGGATTATTTCATGAATAGAATATCTGGAAGTAGTAGTTGTGGCTAAAGAGTTATAAATTGTTACGTAGTTTTTGTATAGTATGTGACCATCCATTAGATTCATAGGATACCTAAAAGCTATTTGAGGTGACTTATTTTTATCTGTTATGTCTCCTGAACTTTAGGTCTGCTTCAAGAAAAAACATGGCTGCAAAGGAAAAACTAGAGGCAGTGTTAAATGTGGCCCTGAGGGTGCCAAGCATCATGCTGTTGGATGTCCTGTACAGATGGGATGTCAGCTCTTTCTTCCAGCAGATCCAAAGAAGTAGCCTCAGTAACAACCCTCTTTTCCAGTATAAGTATTTGGCTCTTAATATGCATTATGTAGGTAAGTGTCTGCATTACCTTTTCTTTTCTTTTTTTCTTTTTTTTTTTTTTAGAGAGAGGGAGCGAGAGAGCACACGTGTGGAGTTGGGGAGAGGGAGAGAGAGCATCTTAAGCAGGCTCCACACTCCTTGTAAGGCTCTATCTCATGACCCTGAGATCATGACCTGAGGGGAAATCAAGAGTCAGACACTTTACTGACTGAGCCACAGAGCACCCGTACATTACCTTATCTAATATTTTAGTGAGCATTCTGATTTATGTCTTTGTATGTTTTTGAATTTGAGTAAAATGAGATTTGGTTACATTGAGATGACAGTGATACAGTCATTGATGAATGTTTATGAATATGATTTGTAGTGTAATTTGTCTTACCATTGCACATGAGTTATTAAGGCTAGAGGAAAACAGTGTTGGATTTATTTTACTGGATGAAACTAGAAGGAAGAAGGAAACGTTTTAGATTTTAATATGATAAAATGTAAATAATGGAAACTACCTTTCCAGACATTTAGCCTGTTCTAATTTGCCTGCTTTGGGTTTTGTTAGTAATTCAGAAAGCTTTTTATTTATTTATTTATTTAAAAGGTTTTATTTATTCATGAGAGACAGAGAGAGGCAGAGGCATAGGCAGAGGGAGAAGCAAGCCTCCCCGTGGGTACCCCGATGTGGGACTTGATCCCAGACCCCTGGGATCATACCCTGAGCCAAAGGCAGACACACTCAACTTCTGAGCCACCCAGGTGCCCTTCAGAAAGCGTTTTAAATGTGACATTCTTTATTGAACATTAACATCAGTTGAACATAAGGCATTTCAGTTACATACGTTGGAAATGACATTTATAATATTAAAAAATATTCCTTGAAATATAAATGATATGATTTGGCATTAGCAGTAAATGTAATGTTAAAGAAATTAAAGGTTAAAAAGGTTAAGTGGTTAAAGAAAATAAAGTTGAGAAATAAAGGCAGTAGGGGCACCTGACTGGCTCAATCAGTAGAGCATGTGACTCTTGATATCAAGATTGTGAGTTCAAGCCCCCTGCCTTCGGTGCAGAGATTACTTAAAATAACCTTAGAAAAAAGAAAAGAAAAAAAAGAAATACAGGCAGGAAACATAAAAATTCATCTAGAATGAAAGTCATAATCCTTAATTTTTAGGTTAATTTTTTATATGTAATATTAGCAATAATATATTTTAATTTGACATTGCTGTTGCATAATTCAAGATGTGGTTTAAATAATGTACTATAGTGATTTAATAATATTTTTATTATTAGAATCACCCATCCAAGTATATGTTTTATAAAATTGTGAAGGGTTTGTCCTGTTTCTGTGATATTTATTTTTATTGATAGGAGGACTTTTGGATTCCAAAGCTTAGCCCTGAAAACCCCTTGCAGCTCTGAGAGATTTCCAAGTAAGCCATTGTAGAAAGAAGTGTGGTATAGTAGAAAAGGCAACACACTAGAAGCAGAACATTTGGGTACAATAAATTCATCTCTCTTACGTGGCACCACCTTGGGAAATTCTGTGAAATGAGAAGGTTCTTTTATGCTGCAAAACACTGTAATTCTCAGCCCTTTATTAAAGGGTTTGTATGTTAGCCAATTTATGGAAAATAATTCTAGTCTGTTATAGATGGGCAATTGGGTACTTGGCTTAGATTTTTAGCTTAATCAGCAAAGTAATTCATATTGTGATTTAAAAAATGTGCTTACCACATATATTATTTCTGAATAGATTGAAATATTTATTTTAAAACAGCTGCTAATAATCAGAAACATTAATTTTAGAAATTGAATGGATTCAAGTACTTTGAAGTTCATACTCTGGCTTATAACTTTAGGAACTCAATTGAGCCTTCTTAAATACACTTATATGCAATGGTAGTAAAGTCAGTGATTACACGAGTAGACATTCTCAGCGTGAACATTTTTTTTGGTTAGAGTAACTTCTGTGACAAAGTATTTAGGTAGTGTTTACAAAATTCCACCCCTAAATATTCTTACTTTTTAAAAAATTAGTGATGTATTTATACACTTGTTTATGTTAAGAAATCAAAACTTGGGGCGCCTAGGTGGCTCAGTTGGTTAAGCATCTTCCTTTAGCTTAGGTCGAGATCTCAGGGTCCTGGGATGGAGCCCTGCATCAAGCTCCCTGCTCAGTGGGGAGCCTGCTTCTCCCTCCGCCTGCCGCTCCTTCTGCTTGTGCTCTCTCTCTCTCTCTCTTTGTTATTATGTAAATAAATAAAGTCTTAAAAAAAAACATAAAAAATATACAGTGAAAAGTATCTTTCTCCAGCCTCTGTTCATCATCCACTAAGTTCTCCAAGCCCCAGCAAGTAGCTTTTTTTATTTCCTTGTGAAAAATTCTAGAGATGTTTTTGTGTACATATGTCAATATAAAAGATATATTGGTAAATACATGTATATAGTTATAAATGTATGTCTTTTGTACAGATAGGAGAATATACACTATTCTCAACTTTTTAACGTAATGTTACATCACGGCCATAATTACTGCTTTTAGATGTTCATGAAATAAAGCTCTGTATGCTGGTTTTATGTTGATGCTCTCTATTATGACAAATTTTAAGATTCTGATTAAATCTTAAGGGCTCATTCTCCCCCCAGCCCTCCAGTTCTGTTTTATAGTGGCATAGTTTATTCTTGTATGGCCATACCATAATTTATTGAACTAATTACTGTTTTCGTGGACACTCTAGTTTCTTCTGCTTTTTCATTCAGTGTGGCACCAAATAATTTTTTTTTTAAAGATTTTATTTATTTATTCATGAGAGACACAGAGAGAGAGAGAGGCAGAGACACAGGTAGAGGGAGAAGCAGGCTCCATGCAGGGAGCTCGACATGGGACTCGATCCCGGGTCTCCAGGATCACACCCCGGGGCTGCCCTGAATAATTTTATATAGCTATAATTTTGACAGGTGTAAATATAACCTTAAGATAAATTATTAGAAGTGAAGTTGCTGGGTTAAAGAGTATATATATTTATAATACTGATCGATATTGCTCTCCCTAGGATTTTGCTGTTTTGTACCTCCACAGTTCTGCAGTCTTAACATTCTTATCAAACTTATATTGGCTACTCCAGTAGGTGAAAAATGGGTGTGTTCTAACTAGTTTTAATTTGTATTTCTCTTCTGAGTGAGATTGTGTTTATCCACATGTTTAAGAAAAATGTGTTTCCTCTTCTGAGATTTGTCAGTTCATGTCCCTTGCCCATTTTTCTATGGGATTTTAGCCCACTCCCCCTTTTTTCCCCCAAAGGTACATGCAAAGCTTTATTGGGGGCTACACATCAATCTGAAGGGAGACACAGAACCAACAGAGTGGTTAGGCTGGCCTCCTCTGGATTTTAGCCTTTTCTTGCTAAACTTTGTGGGAGTTTGGTATACATTAGGGAGATTAGTCCTTGTCTTGATTTGGGCTTCTGTTTTTTTGTTTTGTTTTGTTTTTTTGATATATAGATTTTTGTTTTTAATGTGGTCGAATTCTTTTTTTATAACAGAATTTTGACTCAGTTATTTTTTTTTTTAATTTTTTTTTTTAATTTTTTATTTATTTATGATAGTTCTAGAGAGAGAGAGAGGCAGAGACACAGGCGGAGGGAGAAGCAGGCTCCATGTACCGGGAGCCTGATGTGGGATTCGATCCCGGGTCTCCAGGATCGCGCCCTGGGCCAAAGGCAGGCGCCAAACCGCTGTGCCACCCAGGGATCCCCTGACTCAGTTATTAAAAAAGACTTCTCTATCATGTTTTTTTCTCCATTATTTTTGTTTTATTCTTTTATATTTACAACTCTGCTCCACTTAGGATTTTATCTGCATGTACATTGTGTTATAGGTATCTTTTTTTTCCCCCAAATAACTATCTGGTAGCCTTCATGTATTTATTAAATAGTTCAACTTTTCCTGAGTGATTATTATATAACAAATTCTCATGTCTATTTAGTTTCACTTTTTTTTTTTTAAGATTTTATTTATTCATGAGAGACGGCGAGGGGGGAGAGAGAGAGAGAGAGAGAGACAGGCAGAGGGAGAATCAGGCTCCATGCAGGGAGCGTGATGTGGGACTCAATCCTGGGTCTCCAGGATCACACCCTGGGCTGAAGGTGGCGCTAAACCGCTGAACCACCCAGGCTGCCCTTTACTTTCATTTCTGAATATTTTTTTCCCTTTTCTTTTAGTGTGTGGTCTTACTGAATACTTAGACTATATTTTACTGTCTGGACTTAATCCCTTCATTGTTTTCTTTTATTTCTTTTTCACAGTTTTTCTGATATTGTTTGCTATGTGAACTTTAGAATTACTTGGTTTAATTAGGAGGAAGAGATAGCTTAAAGATGCTAACTCTTCTCTGTGTATGAACACAGAGAGCCTCCTTATGTTCCAGATTTCTTTTGAGTCCTTCTGTAGTGTTTTAGAGTTTTCATTATATAGGTCTCGGACATTCATTGTTAAGTTCTATTCCTAGGTATTATATATCTTTTATTACATTTGTGGTTTTTTTCCCCCTTTATATCCTTTGTTACTAAGAGCTCAAAAATCAAGGTAGGGTGTGGTTAAAGTTCATGTTTATGGAATATGTTCCTTCAAATTGAGAAGCTTTCCAGTGTGGGTTCTGTCTGAGGACAGCAAAAAGAAGTGATTGTTTAAATATAACTGGTGGAATGTTAATTATACAACTGTTTAGCAAAGTGTAGTATATAAAAAGGAAAATGGAAATAATATTGAAAAGCTAAAGTGGGGCCATTTCTGAAAAGACCTGAATACATTTATTAGGTATTACATTTAATTTGGTAGATAATGATAGGCCAGTGAAGGATTTAAAGCAGGTGAGCTGCATTTTAAGATGGATTAGTGGGATCCCTGGGTGGCTCAGTGGTTTAGTGCCTGCCTTCGGCCCAGGGCGTGATCCTGGAGACCCAGGATTGAGTCCCACATCAGG